>NC_089504.1:125628707-126312028 GCF_036850995.1 Saccopteryx leptura | reverse complement strand
ATAGCCCTTTATTCATCCAAGGAAGGAAGAGAGTCACATGAATGTTAAGTTTAGAAGGAAAGATATAAATTGGACAGATAAGTAAGGAAGTCAGTTTAGCATACAGATAAGTATTGTATTTAAAGAAATTAGGTGAAATGAGTATGTGAGTATGTTCAGGTAGAAAAATACAGAACCTGTAATGTGTACGCAGTGATGGGACCTACCTCAGTGCTTTGTTGTGTAGAATAAATGTTATGCATGTCTGGCTTAGGGCATTGTCTGGTACATAGTAAGTTCCCAGTGAATATTAAATGTGACTTTTATTTTAAACACAATGGAATGAGACAGACACAGATACTATGAACTCAAAATTTATCGTTAAATGAAGACTGTATTATTTGACACACATGCATCTCACATGTGATCATCTCTCAAGCATATTTTTCTATATTAGTGTCTTAAAATAAAAGAAAATCATAGCTATTTAATATTGAAATTGGAATTGAACAATGATTTTATTTATTTTGACCTTTCTTCCAAAGAGAAGTGGTAGCTTCTTAATACAGTGTTTATTGTATCCTTCCATGATAGACTGTAGCATATATCTCTCATTTCATTTATCTTTATATATCATAATTTGTACGTGTGTCTTATACACTAGCTTTGGAAAATCTTGGGGATTCAATATCTTATTTATCTTTGTCATCCCAGATCATAATTTAGGCCAGAAATCCTAATACAACTCAGTAAATATTTGGTGAATTAATGAAATAGATACACTGACTCATTTAATCTCTATAAGAGTCTGGCTACATTAGTATTATTAGCTCCATTTAAAGGATGGAAAATTTATACACAGAATTGATATACTTGAGATTAACAACCTAATTAGTTACTGTGTGTGTATTATAACACAGGAACACGCTAAGGCCCACATGTTCCCTTTTTTATCCAAAAGTTTCTTGCCAATACATGTTTCTTTTTTAATATTTATGAAAGATTATGCTATTATTAGATAACCTTAATCAATATTGGTCCTTACATATATTGAGTCAAAGGAAGATAAATTCTAATAAATTGGTGATACGTGTATATATATATATATATATGTACATACATACATAAATATAACAATCACAAACCTACCTAAAACTTGAAAGTACATGGTACCCTATCACCCTCAAACACTTTAGTCTCTATTAATTATCAACGTTGTCTTACATAACCACAACATTAACATCAGAATCAAGAAATTAACACAATTATCATTTGATCTTCAGATCCCATTCAAATTTTACTAGTTGTCTCCACAATGTCTATTGCAGCACAAGAATCTAGTTCAGAATCATGTGTTACATTTTATCATTTCACTTTAGTCTTTTTCAATATGGAACAGTTCCTCAACTTGAATGATTATAACACTTTGGAAGATTACAGTCCGTTTATTTTATTGAAGTGTCTCTCAAATTGTGTTTGTGTGATGTTCCACAATGATTAGGTTCCGACTATGTGTCACTGATGTATTTTTCTCCTTGCATCCTATTAGATAGTATATGATTTCAATTAGTCCCATACTAATAATATTTATCTTGATGACTTGATTACGATAGACTTCACTGCAAAATTAATATTTTGCCCTTTATAATTAATAAATATTTTGCATATATTACATTAGTGTTCCATTCTTCTACAAACTTTCAATTAATTCATCTATAACTGCTCAAAAAAATTAAGGGACATTTCAAAATGAATATGAAGCAATAAAATATTCCCTAATTTTTACGAGAAGTGTATTTGTAACAAATAGTCTCAGCATTTCCAATTTTTAAAAATGCCTTATAATCCGTTTCTATCAATTATTTTGATACTCAAATGGTCACAAATTGGGTCACTGGTAGCCCCTTTCATATTGGCTTTTTTATCCTTTTGATGTTTCCTCATTATTTATTGAAGCCCCTCCTTCTTTCAGGTTATAAAAATGTTCTAGTCTTATAGTCTATTTTCCCTGCTCTGGCCTGGATAAACAAAACGTAGCAAAGAAATAAACCAGCAAGTAATATTTTTAAAAGTCCAAATATATATACTCATTTCCAATTTATTATTTTAAAAGATCTTATGAAAGGCTTTTCTTTATTCTTACATACTTCAGATTTCTAGTTAAAGCTTGTAGCAAATAATAGGCAAAAAGCCAGTTTACAGAGATTTATTTTTTTATCTCAAAGTTCATAATTTGTTTGCATTATTTAATATTGTAGCTTAACATAAAAGCTAAGAATTCTAGGGTTAAAAGAGGTCCTACCGGCTGTATAACCTCAAACCTCTCCCATTGCAGAAATTTCTGTTGATTTTTGATTGTCACCCAGTTTTCTTAAACCATTCCAGATATAAATTCTTTATTCTTTGATATTAACTTTTTCCATTTTAGATTACTCAGATCTTTCCAACTGAATCAAAATATTCATTTCTCTAACTTTTACCCATTAGTACTAGTTTTACATGCTGGTGTAAGGCAGAAAGAATATATACCTTTTTTACAGAACAGCCATTAAAATGCTCAAGAAACCTTGGATGCCTGTCTTGCTGACTTTAAAGTTTTTGTTGTTCTTGGTGAAATATGTGCAATTTTCTCACTCTTCATAGTACATGTTTTCTTGATCCTTCATTTGCTTAAACCATAAAAGTATATTATTAATCTACTAAGAAGATAGAAAATACCTCAATGAACAACTAAGGTGTTGCAACAAAAAACTGATGATTGATGCTTCTCATCTCTCTCCATTCCTGTCTGTCTGTCCCTATCTATCCCTCTCTCTGACTCTCTCTCTGTTCCTGTAAAAAAATTTTTTTTAAAAATTACATTTTCAGGTAACATTTATAAAGTCATTTTCTAAAGAAAAAACATTTTTCTCAAAGTGATAACTTACTTTTCAATAGAGATTATGGTAGTCAGATACTGGTTATTTCATTTTATAATATTTGACAATATAGTTTAATTATATAAGTTATATTATTTTATGTAGTTACATATTACATATATTATATAATTTGATAGGTGTAATTAAGAATATTGATACTTTTCTAAAAATAACTGAAACTAATGAAGGAGCAATACTTCTTTTAGTTTATTTAAAACAAAATGGTTTCATAAACTCATATTTACTCCTAGCTTCTGTTAAGATTATTCAGATTTGTCAATGGAAGTGACAAGAAAATATTTCTTAGCATGTTTCACAATAAACATTAGTATCTTTCTAACTAAAAAATAGTCTTTCAAGATTGTTCAAGGCTTAGCCATAACAATAACAGAAACATCATCACCAAGACCAGAGAACAAATACTTGGGGGTTTGCTTAAAGAACGATTCTGAAAAGTCTATTACACAATGGTAGGCAAATATTTTTGCTTAATCATATCTTATTGAGACAACCAAATGTTCATGTATCAAAGGATTCCACAGATAACGTTTTTGAAATTTAAACACTTTCTATATTTCATACTAAAGTAAATTTCAATATGAAGAATTTCAGGTATTTGAATAAATGTGACTGTATATAGTTTTTAGCAAAATACAGAGAGAGATATAGACCAGGACAGACAGGAAGAGAGAGATGAGAAGCATCACTTCTTCATTGTGGCAGCTTAGTTGTTCACTGATTGCTTTCTTATGATAATACATTAAATATCAAGAAAAAAATTTATAGACCTCAAATATTAATTTAAAGGAACAACTGTGAGAAAGAAACAGGTCTACTGGTTCAAGTACTTTTTCATATCAATAAATCATCCACTATTATTCATAGCTTGAAAATTTTAATTCCAAAATTGACTAGGTACTGAAAAATAATGCCAAGTGAGTACAAATATGGTAACTCGTATTCTGAATAACTGGAAATACATGGAAAGCAACTTTTAAGATTTCATAGATTTACAGTTTGATTTTGTAAAAGTATTGCCTGGTTCTGCTGTGTGTCTCCTGACTTTGGTGTGCTGGAGACATTCTGCTTTCCCCTGTAATGAAGGGCGTTAGTCGGGCGCTCAGTGACCTCTGACAAGGCTCAGTGTGGGATTACAGCCTGACAGGAGGCAGCAGGAATGAGTACTTGACAACTCACACTTTAAAGTTATCCCTGAAAATTACAAAGTGGTTATAAGGAAGTAACAATTTGGTTCCCTTGGGAAAAAAATTAATCAAAGTTAGTTTCAAGTAGAGGTTTGGGATACTAACTAAAGTTTTAAAATTAAAATGAAATGATCAAGATCTCTAAGTACCAATCGATAGCAAACACATTTTCATGAATAGATTCAATCTAAAATCTTATTTCAAGCTGTTGATAGAAACCTCATTTAGCCAATGGATTATCTATAATTGACTGACTCCTTTAATAGAGTTTTAACACATCTTACATGTAGAAACATTTCAGGGGGGTCTCATGGAGAACAATAGTTGTAATCAGAAATATAAAATGGTCATTTTCTGTAAAAATCATTACAAAAATAAAAAATACAGAGTTTCATATGTTGTTATATTAATCTAACATGCTATTTTATCTAAAATGTGTATTATTATTCAAATAGTAACTGCTCTGTTATAATTTTGTTTAAAATGCCAATGTTCATCTGACAGCAAAAATAATTTGCAAACATCACTTTCAAGTATTACATGCTTAATAATTTAAAATTATTTTACATATTACATTATAACATACTGTATAATATATAATATGTATACATTTTCAAAACAGTTACTCCAATTTATCTATTTACTTCTTTCTCTATGTAAGTCTCAGAATATCAGAAATATCTTCTTGCTGTCTGCTACTATTTTCTTGCAGTTGTGACTGAAACCTACCCTATAACAAAGAAATAAAAACATCAGAATTCAATTTCTTTGGAAAATATGCTATTTTTAATCTAACTTTTAATTTTCAATAGCAAAATATATGTTGATTGACTTATACCTCTCTGACATTCAATAAAATGTATGATGGACTAAATTGAAAAAGTTCATCAGCATTGTTATAACTGTTCAAACCATAGCAAAATTGTTTTCCCAGATCATTCAACAAAGAAATCTAAAATCTCTATGTGAACCACTTTATTTGTTGCTGAATTCTGTTTTACTAAATGTCTTCAAAATTTGTTTCACTTTCTGCTTACTTATGGTTTAGCCTCCATATTTACTCCTTATAAGTCTGTTGGGCAAACCAATGTGTTTCAAGTGTGAAACAAACGAGTTAAATTCGCTCGCTTGTCTTTTGCATTGACGTTTGGCAATGTCCTGTGTGTATAGTCTACGGAAGGCTATGACACTTGCCCTCAGGGCAGCAGATTGCAAACTGTGGATTGCCTTCCTGCTTGGAAGGGGAGATTTTTTGCTATTGTTTGCTGGAGAAGGGATTTTTCCCCCAGCCTTTTCTACTAAGAGAGAGAGAGAGAGAGAGAGCAGAAAGAGAAGATGCTGAGGCTGGTGGCAGCCTGTGAGTCCAGAAGAGTCCGGAGAATGAGTTGGGGCTTGGGAGCCCTGAGTGAGAGGGAAATGGTCTTCCCTGCCTGTTTGCTTGTCTGCCGGGAAGCGACTTTAATAAACAGAATGGCCCACCTTTTTTTGGCTCCACAGTTCCTTCACCATCTGCCTGAATCCAAAAAGAACCTGCATCTGCATGGCTGTGATGACAGCCACTGGCATTAGAGTCCATAGAGCATTTTAAGGAAAACTGGATTATAAAATCCATACTTACTCATATTAATCTCTGCACTGTGTAGCACTCTTTATGCAGAGGTGGACTAATCTTCCTTCTAAACTAAAAACCACATTGAGTTCCTCATTCTCTACCTAATAATAAATTTTTCTACCTGCAAACTTAGTATCTAACTTATGCATCTTTTTAAAATATGTTTTTTCAGAATTTATCAGAAAAATCAATTATGACCATTTTAAGCTCTCTATCATAATTTAGGCTGAAAGTTCACTACTAGCTTTCTTTACTCTGGTGCTTTGATGATGGCTTTAGGAAAGGAAGGGGGCAGAATATCTGCTTAAACATCACTGATGGGTGAACTCTTGGTTTCTTTCTCAAATACTTGGCTGTGGGGTGTGTTAACTGCCTACGTGTAGGGGAAATTTAGGTTCCTGCAGTAATGAACTAGGTAGGAATGGCTGTGTAGTAGCTGTGAGATAACATGGCAGGTTGAAAGGTCTCATGGGTTTCCTCTGCCATGTGTATGAAGAGTTACTGATTTAGACCATGTGTCTCTTAGGTAAGACAACTACTTGTTAAAACAGCAAATTCAGAGTCATTATCTTTGGGGTAATGTTACTCAAGGGGATGACAAAATCTTGCTAAATTTAGCTTTCCCATTCTTAATTTACATTCTATGGGAAATGTTGGCTAAAAAGATCTGTTCTTTATTTATTAATGTGTATTTGTTGAGATCTATTGAGAGTAATATCATGCCTACTGGGAACTTAGATGATAACACATAATGTATCATGTTCTTTCCAGTTCTTGCAAATTACTTTAGGTGATTGGTTCTCCTGGAAGGACTGATATTTTTTCCATACTTGATGAGATTTTCAGTCACTGTGTTAAACGGATGAAGAGTCCTGGACTTGATACAGTAAGACCTCAGCTCTGACACAAGGTATCTGACCTTGAGCTACTCGTTGCATTCCCTTGAGGTTTATCTAATTTCCTCACTTGTATAATTGAGATTAAAATCTAGTAATTCATAATTCATAAAATGTTAAAGTTTAATGAATAAACATTGCTGTACATATTTTATAAATTTAAAGACTTCATAATTGTTGAAAATACTCAACTATAAGTTTTACTTGTTTTTTTCCCTTTACCCACTTATTGTTGATACATGTAATACAACTGAAACTTGATTATATTAATAGTTATGTTTTCTTCAATAAAACTTACATGTAATATTGTCTGAAGGATATTTTCTGTGATTCCAAAAATAAAATTAATAATTACTCTGAGAAATTAGTTTTTTGGATTTTATGGCTCATACATTCACTCATACCCACTCAAAGCATTTCCTCTGTGGTGATGAGTGTCTGATAATGAAGGAAAACATAATTCTTTTCTGTTATGAGCATATTCAGTATGCTATAGAGCATTTGTATGAAGCTGATGTTGTCTGTGACTTTTAGAAAATGTAAAACAAAAAACTTTAGAAAGTTATATTTAATGTAAAGCAAATAGATATCTAAACATTCTTAACAAGAATACCATGTTTTAAAATAATTGTTATTTAAAAGCTCTCTTATTCCTTTTGTAACTACCACTTTTTAAAATGTTTGTGCACATGTAAGTGCTTTGTTTTATTATGCATATATATCAATAACAATGTAAAATTAGCTTTAAAAATCTCTATATTTCAAACATTAGTTTCACAGAACACATTTTTCTTCTCAGGTAGACTAAAAAGTTCCATGAGCCAGTTGCTCAGTGGTGAGCACATTCCTTTCAAACTGTGTTCAGCATTTTAGGCATGGCTATACGTCCATTGAACTTCTGCTGTAGATACATTAGAGCCCTGGCCAGTGGTGCAGTGGATATCGAGTGTTATTCCAGAATGCTGAGGTTGCTAGCTTGTTCAAAGGTTGCAGGTTCGCCTGACCAAGTGGTGGCACAGTGGATAGAGCATTGAACTGGGACACAGAGGATGCATGTTCGAAACCCCAAGGTTGCTGGCTTAAGCACAGGCTCACCAGCTTGAGTGCAGGGTTGCTGACTTGAGTGTGGGATCATAGACATGACCCCAAGATTGCTGGCTTGAGCACAAGGTTGCTGGCCTGAAGCCCAAAGTCGCTGGCTTGAGCAAAGGGTCACTCATTCTGCTGTAGCCCTCCCTCCACCCCTGTCAAGACACAAAGGAGAAAGCAATCAATGAATAACTAGGTAGATTAATAAGCCACAAGGCAGAATTGATGCTTCTCATCTCTCTCCCTTCCTGCCTGTCTGTTTTTTTCTGTACTTCTCTCTGTCTCTCTCTATATATATCTCTGTCACACACACACACACACACACACACACACACACACACACACACACACACACGGTTGTGGATTCAAGGCTCGATTAGGGCTCTAGGCCCGGTTAGGGCTCAATTCCAAGGTTGCCAGTTCTAGCTCCAGTCAGGGCTCAATCAGTTCAAGAGGGCATATATGAGAAGCAATCAATGGCACAACTGAGTGGAACAATGAATTGATGCTTCACTCCCTCTCTTTCAAAAAAAAAAAAAAAAAGAAAGATAGAAAGAGAAAATGAAGAATACATTAGAAAGTAGGGACTACCTGAACAGCTCAGATTTATACTTCACTAGATATCAGCCAAGGTTTTCTTTTTCCTATCCAATTGGATTTTACAAACCTTATGACATTCAATACACTGCAACAAAATCATAATTTAGTAGCTTATAGAAGTAACAATGATTATTTCATGCGACACTTTTATTAAAAAATGTATTTTTATCAGGTTTCTAATGCCCATAGTAACATTTTATGTTATCCTTTTTGTTTTTTATATTATTATTTATTATTATTATTTTTTTTTTAGTGAGAGAGAGACAGAGACAGAGACAGACACGAAGGAAGAGAGAGATGAGAAGGATCAACTCGTAGTTGTGGCACTTTAGTTGTTTATTGATTGCTTTCTCATAAGTGCGGAGCCAGTGATCCTTTGCTCAAGCAAGCAACCTTGGGCTCAAGCCAACAACCTTTGGGCTCAAGCCAGCAACCATGGGATCATGTCTATGAACCCCTGCTCAAGCCAGCGACCCTGTGCTCAAGCCAGATGAGTCCATGCTTAAACTGGAGACCTTGGGGTTTCAAACCTGGGTTCTCATTGTCCCAGGCCAATGCCCTATCCACTGTACCACCACCTAGTCAGGCCTTTTTGTATTTTAAACTCATCAAGGTATTAGTTGATAATATTGATGCTCAAGCTTAGACTCTACATACCGCTAGCTTGTTTCCTTTACATTTACATTTAGCGTGTATGTAGAGAAGTAAGGAATAAATCATTCACTTATGCATCTCATGGGGAAATAAATATAAAAAATAATATAATGTTTGAGATAATGAAACTCAAGGTCAGAGACCATTTTTATTATTCCATGTATTTTAGTTTCTAGTATAATGCCTAACCTGGAGTAATGCATAATGCATGTTTGTAGAATGGTTAAGGTTGAAAAAGAGACTAAAGAGTTGTTGAGAAATGATGATTCATAACAACTGTGTGGTTTTAACCTGCTAGCTTTTCATAATCTCACACGTTACTGTTTTTCTCGTGTAATTATCTTCTGAACTTTGCTACTTCTAATGTTCTCTAATTTGACTTTAGGGAATGTTTGCATCATTTTGTGGAATGCCCAACTGCTTAACACCTGGATAGAGACTGTATCATCTGTTTTTAAAGCATGAGAAAATTAATAACATTATCAATTTATTCAACATTTTTCTGAAACCATTTCACTTGGGTTCTCTATAAAGACAAGGAAGCACACAGCAAGAGTTTTCTATTTCAGTGGAAGGAAGAAGAGTTCATCACTTTTACACAATATCTGCTTTTTTTCTCCGCAAAGAGTTAGTGTTAATTTGTAAAGCTGCTATAACCAAGTACCACACCCTGGTTTCACTAACAGAAATCTATCATCTCACAGTTCTGGAGATTACAAATCAAGTCACAAATCAAGATACTGGGTTGGTTTCTTCTGAGAACTGTGAGGAAGTAGCTGTCTCATGCCCCTCTCCTCTAGCTTCTGGTGGTCTGCTGGCAATTGTTGGCCTAGAAATATCCCACCTATCTCTGTCTTCATCTTCAGGAGATGTTCTCCTTGCGTGCATGTCTCTGTGTCTAAATTTCTCTTTTTCATAAAAATACCAGTCAAAGTAGATTTGGATCTACTTTAATGCATATTTAAATTCAACACATTTTTACTCTTGAGAAATAAATAAGACAAAGCAGATTCCTTTAAATTCTATGTAAAATTATGCATGTAGAATGAATTTACCTGACCAAGGGTTCAATATATTATTTGTCAGATTTGTAAGTGGTTTTCTGACAACTCTTCTTCTCCAAGTTAGTATCTTTGATTTTGTAATTATATAAACAAAGAAGCAAATTAAAATAAACTTTTAGCATAAGGTGGGATGTGAACAGAGACCTGTATATAAGTAATTATAGGATATTACAAAAAAATGTCATGCCCTGGCATGTTGGCTCAGCAGTAGAGTGTTGGCCCAGCATGGGAAATCCTGGGTTTGATTCCTGGCCAGGGAACACAAGAAAAGCACCCATTTGCTTCTCCACCCTTTTCTTTCTCTCTATCTTTCTCTTCCGCTCCCACAGTCAAGGCTCCATTGGAGTAAAGTTGGCCCGGGAGCTGAATATGGTTCCATGGCCTCCCCTCAGGCGCTAGAATGGCTTCGGTTACAGTGGAGCAATGCCCCAGAGGGGCTGAGCATCACCTCCTGGTGGGCATGCAGGTGTATCCTGGTTGGGCGCATGCGGGAGTCTGTTTGCCTCCTCCTGCTTCTCACTTGGGAGGGGGGGGAAGTCATATAATTTGAGGTGGTTGGGGCATAGAAGACAATGGGAAATACCTGAAAATGAGGCTGCAGTTTATGAGACATTTTGAAAAACCTTATGGTTTGGACTAATGAATTTATGTTGTGTCCTGTAACCAATAAGAGAAAATGACACATTTTTAAAGCAGGAATAACATGATTTTTTTTTAAAGAAAGGTAAGTGCGGTGCCTTAGCACAGAAGTGATTCAAGATGGGGCAGTAAGAAGGACATTGTAAAAGTATAAGTGATGATAATCAGTGTAACTAAGGAAAATCACCAGTGAGAGCAGTGTATAGAATAGGAAGAGTCAAGGGCTGGGAATAACCCTTGGCAAAAACAAGAGAGCACATGGAGCTCAGAGAAGAAAAGTTGGAGTAGTCCAAGTATTTGCAACTATGTGAAAAATATGTTATGGTATCTAAAGAAAGAGTTTTCACCTTTTCTGACACATACAAGACATTCAGTAAAGGTTAAGCAAACTACTAAATGTTTTCACTAGGAGTATCAAATATTAGGAGGTCAAATTGGTTAAGAATTCACACTAACAAAAATGAGGTCACTGGTAACCTTTCTGAAAAGCATACATAACGGATTTATGAAAACAGCAGTCATGTTCTAGAACAATGAAGAGTTGATTTGACCTGAGGAGCTTTTATGTTGATCATAAACTGCTCATAAAAGTTTGACCAAAAAAAAAAATTCAATTCAAAAACTACTTCTTGATCATTTATTGTTTGTTTGTTTGCTTGCTTTAAGTGAGAGAAGGGGAGATAGTGAGAAAGACTCCCGCATGCTCCACGACTGGGATTCACCTGGTAACCCCCGTCTGGGACTGATACTTAAATCAACCGAGCTATTTTTAGTACCTAAAGCAGGGGTCAGGAACCTTTTTGGCTGAGACAGCCATGAACACCACATATTTTAAAATGTAATTCTGTGAGAGCCATATGATATGTTTAACACTAAATACAAGTAATGTGTGCATTTTATATAAGACCAACACTTTTAAAGTACAATAAGTCTCTGAATTCATTTTAATAATGTTGTTATGCTGTTGCTAACCAATGAGGAATAAAGTATTTCTTATCATTAATGTGACTTCTGGTGCTGCATGCTTTTGCTGATGGCTTTGTAGTCTGGTTGATATGTGGTGAGATTAAGCTTCATGCAGGTGTTGAGACTTCCATCTGTTAAACGTGATCGTAGGTTGGTCTCAATGTTCTTTAGATGTGAGAAAGACTGCTCACATGCATACGTCGAGTCAAACATTGTCAGTACAGCAATACTCACACGTTGCAGTGTGTAGTATGTTATGGGAAGCACGTTCCAAGTTTTGATAATCAGCTGGTCCATGCGTTGAAGTTTTTTCATTTCTCCGCACTTGTGTTTGCTCGCCAACTCTGCTTGCTGTCGTGCAAGTCTTTCCAAATCTTCATGCAGTGACTTGAACCCACATGTCTGAGGCCTTCAGGTCAACAGCTTGTAGCTCAAAATCTCTGATGGAGACACCGAAGATGTAACTCAGGTTGGTGCTGTCCACTGCACACTGGTGTGGATGAGTGATGAACTTAAAAAGATGAGTGTGCTCACAAAATTCTCCAAAGCGTGCTTTGAATGACTACAGGAGATTAGATGTGAAGCCTGCTAGCTACTGGAGATCAAGATGTTGAGCAGGGTCACTTGCTGAACAGTTCTTGCCGACAGAGGCATGTCTTTTATTCATTTGATTATCTTGTCTTTATCTGAAAAGTCGTCAAAGAGTTCATTGGCAACATCAAGCATGAATGTTTTGGCATTCTCCCCATCTGTGAATGGCTTTCCATTTCTCACAATTGCTAAAGCACCAACAATGCTAGCCGAATTCCAGTCACCTTGTTGGGTCCAAACACGGAGTTGCTGCTGACTAGCTTGCGCTCTGCACAGTAGCTCTCGACATGCTTTCTTCCTGCTGGATATTTCAATGCAAATGTAGTATGGCATGTGTTGAAGTGCCGCTTTATATTTGACTGTTTCATCGATGCAATTTTATCACTGCATATTGGACACACTGCAGAACCTGCTCTCTCCACAAAGGCAAATTCCTCTGTCCATTCCTGTTGAAAAGTATAATACTCCTCATCTTTATTTCTTTTAACCATCTTCTTTGTCAAAAGGGTTTCTGCAATTAGCTAGCTGACTACTTGATTAAAAGGAGGGAAGTTTACTTCCTGACCTCACAACAACCCATGTACATTACACATTATCCAATAAAAAGTTGGTGTTGTCCTGGAAGACAGCTGTGATTGGCTCCAGCCACCAGCAACCATGAACATGAGCGGTAGGAAATGAATGGATACATGAGAATGTTTTATATTTTTAACATTATTTTTTTTATTAAAGATTTGTCTGTGAGCTAGATGCAGTCATCAAAATAGCCACATCTGGCTCACAAGCCATAGGTTCCCAACCCCTGACCTAAAGCCTATGCTTACCCTTGAACCAATCCAGCCACCTGCCCCAGGAGGGTAAGAAAGAGAGAAGGGGAGAAGCAGTGAGGGAGAAGCAGATGATTGCTTCTCTAGTGTGCCCTGACTAGGAATCAAACCCAGGTATCCATACAGTGGACCAACATTCTATCCACTGAGCAAACCAGCCAAGGCCTGATCTTTATTTTGTTTCAGTTTCTGTGCTAAGTACTATGTTCTGTCATGGAGTTTAGAACCTGGTGAACAGCCATGTAACAAGTGAGCAAATACCAAAGGAGATTAAGCACAAGATAATATGTGCTAATATAACAAAGGAGAAGGCCTATTTTTTTAAGATAGAAGGGAGGAGGAGAGAGATGAGTTGCTCATACACGCCTTGTTGGAGGGGGGAGGCTCAAGCTGAGCCAGTGACCCCAGTGACTTTGTGCTTAAGCCAGCAACCTTGGGATCATGTTGATGATTTTGTGCTCAAGCCAGTGATTTTGGGGTTTCAAACCAGAGAGTCAGGGATAGAGGCTTTATCCATTGTGCCACCACCAGTCAGGTGGAAGAACTCCCTAGAGAAGAGATCCTATCCTTAAACTGGGAATTTGAATTGGAGTTAGCCAGTAAACATAGGTGGGGGCACAAGAATATTTAAAAAAATGCTATTAGCTGAGTACTATATAAAGGAATAGAAACAGGAGAGATCATAGAGTTTTTAAGCTGTAATATGTATCATACCATAAAAGTTTAGATATAAACTTCTTGTACTTACCACCTCACTTTCTATTGGAAATATAACATTACTGACACTTTCAAAAGACTTTATGTATCTGTTATTTTTTTCTTTTATATATATAAATAACACTATAGAATTGTTAAAAATGTCATACACACACCACATGTATAATATGCTCTTTATATATTTAATAAATAACTACTATTATGAATTTTGTGTTATTTACCTGTTTTACTTAATGTTATTGACATATATATATATACTCTAGTTTATATATTAAGTTTTGTTAGGTTATGAATTTATCTGAATCCAAAATTATTATGTATATTATTTTATGACATTTTATTTCAACATGTTTTGAGAGTCATCCATACTCATTCTTTGGTTGAAGTAAATTTTCATTATTGTATAGTTTTCCAATATAAAAGATATAAAAATTTCTTTATACTTTTATTAGATATTTGGTTTGTTTCCAGAATTTTGCTTTATTAACAAGACAGCTCTAAGAATTTTTGCATATTACCTGTTGTCCAAGTGTAAAAAATATTTCTGGGGTATTTACCTGGAGGTAGAATTCTGTGTCACTGGATCTAAACATGCTTATCATTACCATGAAATGCCAAAGTATTTTTGAATGCCATAGAGTTTTTGAGGACCTGAAAGAATATGAGATTATTAAAATAAAGAGGCCCTGGCCGGTTGGCTCAGTGGATACAGTGTGTCTCAGTGTACAGACATCCTGGGTTTGATCCCCAGTCAGGGCACACGTGAGAAGCAACCATCTACTTCTCTCCTCCTCACTCTCCCCCTTCTCCATCTTTCTCTTCTCTTCCAGCAACCAGTGGCTTGGTTGTTTTGAGTGTTGGCCCCAGGCACTGAGGATATCTCGGTTGATTGAGCATCAGCCCCAGACAGGGGTTGCAAGGCGGATTCCGGTCCAGGTACATGCGAGAGTGTGTCTCTCTATGCCCCCTCCTCTCAATTAAAAAAAAAAAAACACGAAACAGGATAGTAGGTTAAAGGAGAAAAGATCAAGGAAAAGTTTGTAAGTTTGTGTGTCTATTGTATGATTTGAGAGAAGGAAACATAAACATATGTATATTTATGAGAATACATGGGTGGAAACCAGTAGAGAGAAATATTCTGAAGATAAAAGTGTAAAACTCCATACTTAATGGTACAAGTTCCCAAAGGAAGGGAGAAAATATGAGTTCAATGTGAGAGGGGAAAATAGAAGCTCAACATCATCAGCAGAACAGCGATTGCAAGGCTAAATTGGGCGAAGTGAACTATAAGAGTCTTCCCGTTACACTGCCTTGCATTTCTCCCACTGGTTAAAACTGGGAAAAAACAAAAAGAAAAAAGGTAAAAACAAAACAGTAGTAGTGTAATGTAAAAGTGAGTATATTATTCTTTCATAATTTAAAACAAATGATGTTTTAAATACAGTGAAAATGTGTATGCTTTGTAGTTTTTGCCACCCACTAAATTAATAGGAAAAAAAGTGTGAGTTAAGTTCATGAGAACAGTGTAAACACTTGAAAGCTGTTCTCTGGAGTTATCCCTTGAAAAATATCTCTTGAAACTATTCTCCACTTTCCATAAGCATTAAGATAGTTAAACTGAGTTTTATTTTTGTTTTTTTAGTAACAGAGCTATATTCTTCAAAAGGGTATGTGTGTAGGTGAATATTATTTTTTTCTTTTATTATTGTTTTTATTACAACAATGGTTAAGATAGCTATATATTTATCACCACATGAGTATTTCCAACATAATAACAAGTTGAGAAAATTTAAACATTTGAGATGTGTCCATGACGACTACTTGAGTTCACTGAAATGACTCTCAATTAATCAACTGCTCATGAAATGTGAATGATGACTTTTTATTTTTTGACAAAAATTTGTGTATATAGGTGTGCATATACACACATATACATATATGTGTATATAACATTCTGAATATATATTATAAATTTATATCTAATATATACTTAAAAATATATATATATTGTTTTTCAAAACTATTTTAAAATTCTTTTAAATGCTTAGTCTTTTGGGGAAAGCTAATTTTTCTGACACTGAAATATGAGTTCCAGGATTCTACCTTTTGTCTCAAGAAGTGGCTTTAGAAGGGTCATTTAAAAAATGTGCTGATATATAAAAGTTATATCAAAGGAAGGCAAAATGCTTCCAGACTTTCGCTACTGTTTGAATCTAGGCTAGACAATCCTATCTCAGCATATTGTTATTCCAGTCTGCCTAATTTTCTTTGTATTTAATGATGCTGTTACATGTCTCTACTTTATGCTTTTCAAACACTTAATTATCTACTTTTGTCTCAGAAAAGCTTTTTATTTACAGACACAGCTTAAATATATGTGTTGCTGTTTACTATTTAATATCCCTTGAGGAGAACGCTGCTGGAAAAAACTTCCTACTCCCGTCACCCTGAATTCAAAATTCATGCCTTGCTTTTTTTGCTACTGGAGGTCAAAACAACAAAATCCTATAGCCATGCTGGCGTTAGCTTACTTAAAACCAGCAGCTGTAAGTTTGGAAAACACTGTATAATTTATATAGTGTAGGCAGTATCTTTAGCACTCTGCATGCAAAAGGTTTCAGTAAAGGCTTTGTCTCCCCCTCTAATGTAACACCTTTCTATCTCATCTGAGGTCATCAGAATCACATGTGCACTTATTCCTTTGAAAGATCTGCCCTGTGAGGAGCATATTAAAGCTCGACATGGTTTTTCCATCCCTGCCAGCTCTAAGGTCACGGACAATTCTAACCTCAGCAGAAAAGATAACACTTTAGTTCTTATGGTCTTTTAAGAAGAAGGGTTTTTATTTTTTTTATAACCCAGGTCACCTCAGGAAAGATTTGTGAGTATTATTTGTAAGACACTGTTTAGCTTCTGGCCCAAACTCCTGATTTTTATTGGTTTGGTTTGGTCATCAATTCTGCTCTTTGCCACAAGTGGGGTACAAAGAGGCCCAATATAAATTGTTTTTTATCTTCACCTCCCCACTCCAGACATATGCTTGTAAATAGAAGTTATATTTAAAAAAAAAAACAGTTATACAAACTACAAGTGTCTAGATTTATAGTGGAATTTGGAAAGGATCCTGTTGTAAACTAAAAAGGTATAAGCTGGCCGCCCCACACCAGTTGCTGATAACCTGCTTCATCTGTCTTATGTCTGAGAGCGAAGCTTAACTCGGAGATGGGCAACCTTTCCAACTTGACGTCAGCATGAGAAGAAACAGTGACGGTGTAGGTAGCGATGATTTATATACCTCTGTCTCCTCTTACCTTCTTAGACATCCATGGAAATATTTCAGTGACCTTTGTGCCCCACTTATGTCCAAAATACTTTGACTTATTTTTGCTTGCAGTAGATTAGTAGCTATATGGTCTCTAAGAGCTCATTTTAATGAGTTCATTTTAAAAAAAAATATCTGATTATGTCTGTGAATAATTTTCAAAGTATGGTCTTTGTCATTATCTCATTTAGCTACATTAGATACTTATTAACTAAACAGATTGAATAAAAGTACCCCATTCTCCTGTTGAAGAAACTGAGGCTGAAAGTATTTAAAATAACCTTTTCAAAGTCACGTGATTCATTCAATTACAAAGTGGAAATCTCCTCCTGACTCTTATTCTAATGCTCCTTTTTTTTTTACTGTGAATTCTATATAATGTTGAAATAAGAAGCATTCATCTTAACGTCTTTCCTGGTTAGAATCATGCTAGACAAATTTGCTTTAACCAATTTTCAGCTATACAAAAGCCCCTTTATCTGTGTTGGTATAAATCAATTAACCTCTTTTACTTTCTGCTGAAAGTTCCAAACTTCAAATAACTTATCTATTAACTTTGACAGTGTGCCCAGTGTACTAACAACATTAAAAACAAACATCTATATGATATGTTGAATGTGCTGTTATTACCAATTCAGTTTCTTATGCATTCCTTCAAAAGGACTGTCAGGAGTTGGCCCTGATACATTGTAGAGTGGCAAGGTTTTGCTAATAGAGAAGCTGTAATAGGTGGCTTTTTGCAAGAACTATGATCACTTCAAATTATTTTTAACCAACAGGTACAAAAATTTCAGCCTTCTGTGTGCCAGAAAGTGCATATTTAGAATGAATTCTTACAAGTACACAATGGGAAAATGAGCCAAAAGTAAAATTTATATGGCACTTGGCAGATGATTTATGAAGCTTTATTTATTTATTTTTTTGTATAGCATAGGGTAAAAGTATTCAATTTTCTTCACTGATCAAAAGAGGCCATCTAAAACTCTTTGAAGCTTAACTAACATAAAAAAAAAATAAGGAAAAGTCAGGCAGACAACATAGAGGATTTCTGGAGTTCTGAAAAAGACATATACTATTTGAAATTTCCTTTCTCTTCCTTCCTTTTTTCCTTCCTTCCTTCCTTCCTTCCTTCCTTCCTTCCTTCCTTCCTTCCTTCCTTCCTTCCCTTTTCCCTTCTTTTCCTTCTTTCTTTCTTTCCTTCCTTCCTTCTTGCCTTTCTTCCCTCACCTTCTCTCCATTTTTTTTCTTTTTTGATGAGAAAATAAAGTGCTATTCTCAAAAGTAACCTATTAGAGTTATATAAAATTCAGAGCACATTATATAAATAAATGCTTTATACTTTCTCCATTATTTTATTTCCCTTTGGGTTACAGTTCAGTAGCCATCCTTATATACCACATGTCTTGTAACCTGGTCCTCTGACCCATTCCTGGTTCTAAACTCCTAACACAGGCAATTCACTATATAATTTCCACAAAAACTGAGCTGGCCTATACTCTGTTTAAGGAATCAAGTTTCCAGATCATTTTCTGATTTTGGTCCTTCATTTTGATATGTTATAGGTATAGTTCTTCTAGAGTACCATGAAGGTTAACATGACACCTTTGTGTTGTAACATGAGCATAAATAATGAACCAAATTGCATCAGTACAAAAATTGACCTGGAAAAATATAGATGATGACTTGAGGATGAAAACTGAGTCTCATGGCAACCGCAAGATGGCTTCTTCTGATGATTGCTTATTGCTTACAGAAAATGGATATTCTTTTTATTTGTTGGGATTATTATTGTCAGCTCAATATATTTTATATAATGTACTAAAATATGTCTTGCCTGATGAAAGTAACTATTGCAAACAAAATCTAGTTTCATTACACTACTTGTTCATACTTTCCAAATCAAAATAAAGGTTATGTCAAAATCAAAAGTCTTTCTTTTCTGAGAATGAGTAAATAGGTATATTAGCAGCCAACCCAGATGCAAGGTCAATTGATGGGTCGTGAAACGATTTTAGCAATCCAGAAACACATTGTTGATTTTGGCTAGCCTCTAAGGAATGTTTATCCAGATATTGAGGGTGGAGCTGGCTTTACCTTTCCCCCGAACCCCCTGCTAGTATGATGCTTAAAATAAATTCTTCTGCAAATCTCCTTCCTATCCGTGTTAATTCTCTGAAGAAATTTTAAGAGAAAGTTAAAAGTTTTCATAAATTTTTTTAGACACTTAATCAGATTCATTTTGACAAAAACCCAGGATCTAGTCTCAAAGAGATACGGAAATGAGATGGTTGTCTAGATCCTAACTTTTTAGGCAAATCATTTCTAAGGGCAGATTTATGTTTCCTTGGTCCTATAGAATCAGTGTCAGCTCATCCCTCTCTGAATTACAGAATGCCTCAAATCTCTATGTTGACTCTGAGTGCTATAGATTTATAAACAGTGATAACTATTACTGTGTTCAGTGTGGGGTGATTTTTGGGCTCTTTGCTTTTGTGTTGTATGGTTTATGTGTTTTATATATAAATATACTGCATACTTTCAATATTTTACTATAGATATTAAATTATAGGTTCAATGATCTTAGATTAATAGAACAACATAAAAATATCATTTGAGTCTTTAATTAATAATTTTGTCATTTATGTTCACAAAGGAAAAACAAATACAAAAATTCCATATAATTCCATAATTTTTAAAAATTTTCTATAACACTTATAACTCTAAATTTTATTTCTCTGAAAATAATGTTCTATAATAATGATAAATTATGTTTTAATATGACTAAATACTGGTAGTATGGTACTTAAAACATTATTTATTTAGAAAATACAGCAAAAATTGATCATATATGCATGTTTTTAGCTAAATGTCCTGTTCAGAATCTTTAGATGAAACTTATTTTCCGTTAGAGTCTTTATTTTCTTAAAGTAAAAAAGAAGTGAAAAAATCAATAGGTCTTTAAGTTTAAAAAGAGAGCATAGGCCATTGTTAAGCTCTAGGCTACTATGGCTATTGAAGAAAATTAAAATTATATGATGTTCTTTTCTTTTTGAAAGATCAATATAAAACAATTTTATTTGTTATTTTCTCAAAATTATAACCTACTGGTTTAGATTGATTGTACAACCAATTTAGTGATGAGCAGAATATGATCATTAGACTATCTTCAACAGACAAGCTGTTAAAATAAAAATGAATTTAGACATCAAAGATAGCCTACATTTGGTTTTCTATATTTAAAGTGGTATAAGTAAAAATAATAATTAAAAATTTTCCACTGTAGCCCATTTTGTGTAATAGTTTTCTATCTATAGCATTGTGTGTCAAGATAGATTAGTCCCAATAATAAAGCATGCTATGCCAAATACTTGATATAGATCTTTAATTTTATTATGCAACAGCCCCTGAAAGGTAAGTATTCTTTTTATTTTTGTTCTAAATACAGGAGTTCCTCGAGTTAGGATACAGTTCTGTTCCTACGACAGTGATGTAACCTGAATTTTGGTGTAAGTTAAAACACACTCTAGCCTGAGTCACTTACCTATCCTAACACAGTTGTAAAATCATAATCTAGAACATAAAAACACAACTAAGCCACAGAAAAAGGAAAAGGACATAAATATACTATATGTACACTGTACTGTGTATTCTTCTGCTACACACAACCAAACTAGTTTGGCCATGTAGTTTGTAAGTATGACACTAACTGCATAAGCCGAAACACTCACATCTCAATATTTTAAGTTTTTATGGGAATGAGCATCTTAAACTAAAACCTCATATGCTGAGACTGTCATAACCTAAACACCCCCAGTATCTGGGGGTCCTGGCTGGTTAGCTCAGTTGCTTAAGAGCATCATCCTGAAGTGACAAGGTTGCAGGTTCGATCCCTCGTCAGGGCACACACAGGAAGCAGCCAGCGAATGCACAACTGAGTGGAACAACAAATGATGTTTCCTTTCCCCCTCCCCTCTCTTTCCTTTCCTCATTCTGTCTCAATCAAATTAATTAATTAATTAAGCCCTGGCCAGGTAGCTCAGTTGGTTGGAGTGTCATGTCAGAGTCTGAGGTTGCCTGTTTGATTCTCTGGTCAGGGCACATCTATACAGGAGCAGCTCCATGTTCCTGTCTCTCTGTTTCTCTCTTCCTGCCTCCCTCTCAAAAAGGAAAAACAAAACAGATATGAGAACTAAGTCTTAAAGTGCTTGAATCACTCTGGGTCAAATCATTAGCAACTATTGTAGCCAGATTTGAATCCAAGCAGTCTGACTCCAGAGTGTTACATAGATATATATTAAAAAAGTTACCTTGACCCAGTTTTGAAGCCCTGACTAGAGGCTGGTTAGTTCCCGTTTTTAAGAAGGGGATTGGATACACACTCCCAACACTTTATTTTTTGGGCCCTCATACTCCAGGTCTGAATATACCAACCCTTATCATTCCAGGGCCAAGTACTGGGCCAGTGCTTTTGGAAGCAGGTGAAATTATTCAAATTAACCATCCCACAAGAAGCTGGACAAACTTATCCCATGGTAGTTGCCATGCATACGCTGCCTTGCTACAAATCGCTGGTCCTCAGTTCATGTGCAGGTGCAACGCTGTATGTGGCCCCAAGTGCACTTTGGATCTGTAAGTAACAAAGAACCCTGCCTTTTATCTATCCCACTGTCATTGTGTTGTGTCCCACCATCAAAAGAATCTTTTTTAAAATCATTTTTTAAAATTTTTCAATTGCAGTTGTCATACAATGTTATATTAGTTTCAGAAATACACCCCAGTGATTAGACATTATATATCTTACTAAGTGATCAATCCAATAATCTTCATAGGTACAGAATAGTCATGAGGATGTAAAGTATAGCCCGAGAATATAGTCAATAATACTCTTAACTAT
This sequence comes from Saccopteryx leptura, assembly GCF_036850995.1. Classification (NCBI taxonomy): domain Eukaryota; kingdom Metazoa; phylum Chordata; class Mammalia; order Chiroptera; family Emballonuridae; genus Saccopteryx; species Saccopteryx leptura. The sequence goes on along the minus strand of NC_089504.1, from coordinate 126,290,055 downwards.
GTGTGGTGCCAGATGGGTATGAGATTTATTGAGATGAAGAAAAGAATCTTTAAATCTTACACACAGAGCCTGACCAGGCAGTGGCACAGTGGATAAAGTATCAAACTGGGACTCCGAGGACCCAGGTTCAAAACCCCAAGGTCTCCAGCTGGGCTTATCTGGCTTGAGTGCAGTCTCACCAGCTTGAGCATGGGGTTCCTGGCTTGAGTGTAAGATCATAGACATGACCCCATGGTCGCTGGCTTGAGCCCAAAGATCTTTGGCTTGAAGCCCAAGGTTGCTGGCTTGAACAAGGGGTCATTCGCTCTGCTGCAGTGTCCCCCCCCCATCAAAACACATTTGAGAAAGCAATCAATGAACAACTAAAGAGACTAAGAAGCCGAAAAGAAGAATTGGTGCTTCTCATCTCTCTCCCTTCCTATCTGTCCCTCTCTCTTTTTCTGTTTCTATCACACACACACACAAAAATTCTTACACACAGATTCCACGCCCTCAACTTCTATACTTCCTCCTATCTGGACGAGGTACTGTGAAGATACTTAAGCAGTTAGTAACCATCAACTCAAATCTATTACTACTATAAGAACTCTGGACCAGGACTGTAAATTACAAATCAGTTAATTGTTTTCTTGTTTCATTATACTTAAGTGGTCTGGGTTCATATGAGCTAGAATTGGTTACAAGTATTTTACTAAGCACTCTTCTCTCATGTGTCAATAGAAATCATATTTAAGGTAAAATTAAATTTAATAGGGCAAAAGAGAGGTTATAACATTTAAAAAAATAAGCTTTAAAATTTTATTATACTTTCTGGAAGGTAGGTTCATGAATGATCAATTGACAAAATTCATCAGAATAGGTAAAGAATTATTATAATATCTAAACAACTCAAAACAGTGAGAATATACAATGACTCAAATTAATAATTATTTGAAATTAGCTCCTTATACTTGGATACCTAAAAGAGTAGGAAGTCAGATAGTGAAGACTTCGGGAGTCAGAAAGTTTTTGTTCCAACTACTCAACTCTGCCTTTGTAATGTAAAAGAAGCCCTTAGCCCAGGGGTTGGGAACTTTTTTGGCTGAGAGAGCCATGAATGCCACATATTTTAAAATGTAATTCCATGAGAGCCATACAACGACCCGTGTACGTTATGCATTATCCAATAAAAGTTTGATGTTTCTGAGGACAGCTGTGATTGCCTCCAACCACCCGCAACCATGAACATGAGCGGTAGGAGATAAATAGATTGTAATACATGAGAATGTTTTATATTTTTAATGTTATTATTTTTCTAATTAAAGATTTGTCTGTGAGCCAGATGCAGCCATCAAAAGAGCCACATCTGGTTCGAGAGCCATAGGTTCCTGACCCCTGCCTTAGCCAATGGGAGTCTCTGCTTCAATAAAACTATTTACAAGCCACAGGTCGGATTTGGTGCACGAGCCATAGATTGCTAGCCCCTGGTCTACTACTCTCAATTATATCCTAACTTCCTTTCTCATCTGTGATTGACACAATTTTATATCAGGGGATTCTATTTTAGGAAGCATGAGGTCCACATGCTAGGGACAACTCTAAACTGGACCAGCCAAGAACATTGTTTCTTTGCAACATGATCATAATCTAGTTAGTTTTCTAGGACAGTTGGTATGAATAACATAGTGCAGGGATTGGGAACCTATGACTTGCGAGCCAGATGTGGCTCTTTTGATGGCTGCATCTGGCTCACAGACAAATCTCTAATAAAAATAATAATAACGTTAACAATTCTCATGTATTACAATCTATTCATTTTCTACCGCTCATGTTCATGGTTGTGGGTGGCTGGAGCCAATCACAGCTGTCCTCCGGGACAACACCAAATTTTTATTGGATAATGCATAAGGTACACGGTCGTTGTATGGCTCTCACGGAATTACATTTTAAAATATGTGGCGTTCATGGCTCTCTTAGCCAAAAATGTTTCCCGAACCCTGACATAGTGAAAGTGTGCTTTACTGTGATACTGGCAGCTGCACAGACTGCTGATTGTCATGATAAGGTTTACTTACCTGCTTCTCTGCATGTTCTGTTAACTAACTTCCAAAAAATAATGTGTACCCAGTATTTACCTTTCATGTGCAATGAACTATCAATTGAAACTACAAATATTTATTTGTTGTACATAAGAATGGTAATAATAATAAGATTAATAATAATAGTAATAATAGGTACTAGTTATTGAATATTTTCTGTGTGAGATTCTGCCTTATTCTTCCATACTCATTTTGTCCAGGAAGCCTTCGGTGATTGCATGGATTTTTGTTCCTTACTTCTCATAGTTCCCTGGTTTTCTTTGTATCACATCACTTATCACACTCGAAGAGTCTTCCTATCATTTCCCTCCTAAACTGGTAATAAGTGTATGAGGGTCAAAAACGATGATTTATTAATCTTTACATTCCTATAGTCTAAATCAATGCCTGGCTTCTAATAGGCTCCTGGGCCATATGTTCTATAAAAAGAAATGAATGAGTACTCACTCCTAGCCACAGTGTAGCAACCGGGTTAGACTTTGGAGGCCTTGAGAAACTAGGTGGAAAGACTAAATCCTGGTTTAACACTAAGACTCAGCTGTCTGAAAAGCACATCACTCTGAATCATTCTAGCACAAATTATAGGCTTTAAAAGTGGTTTGCAAATGTTACATTTTTTAGTTTACTGCAACGTAAGATATCTTCAATTTTACTGGCTTCTTTGGGCAGCACTCATCTTGATTGTATGTTAGTTTGTCAGCTCAAGTGAAGGAAAAAGCCAGTTTGAAAACAAACCACCAGTATAGATTGCTTTTCTACTCTGGTTCCTCCTTTGTTTGTGTTTATCTCAGAACCAGATCTAGGATGCCTTTGGGATGTGTGCAGATAGGTTACCAGGAATAAAAATTTCAATTCCATTTTGGCCGTAAGCACCCTTCCAAATGTCTTTTACAATGTGCTGACTGTAATACTTTGACCATAAACCACTGGTAATAGCAAGAGATTAGGCCCTGGTTAGAAACATATTACTGCATTGCCAAATCCTTCTGTGGAATCCAACTACTACATATTTTTAGGTTAAAGAAAACTAGATCTTCTGCCCTTCAGCCAAATTTGACTTTGGTTTCAAATTACCTCAGAAAATTTTTAGCTGATACTATTTCCCAGTGGAAAATACTGGTTATTCTCTGAGGGGGGGGGGGGGAGGTTGGTAAGGCAAAGTGAATAGAAATTAGGAAAGGGGAAGTGGGCGGTTTGAAAAAAAAAAAGAGTATAAGAGAAACTTTGAGGACTCCAGAGAAAAATCTGGAAAAAAGTGTAGGACCTTATTCTAGGTAACACTACTGCTAGGTTGTTACCCAGGTCTGATGGAATTTGCTTAGTTGTTTACATATAACACACATATATACCTCTGCACACTGACATTTTCATTTCTCTTGGTTGATCTTGAAAGATAAAACAGCAAAAACAATGTGGATAAAAAGAAACATCTTGGAGTATTTCCCCAAAACTCAGTTGGGTATGATAAATGAGGCTGACCTTTATTTCTCAAGTAACTTGTGGTCCCCATCATTATTTAAGTAAGTTTATCAGGAATACCAAAGCCTCTGGGAAATATCTCATTAGACTTTCTAAAGGGAAAACATTTCTAGGCCAAGTTTTGCCAAAGAGAGACCTGCCTAATTATTTAGTCAGCAAACACTCATTGAATACTTACTATATAGAAATAGGTGAAAGTAACAATAAAAAAAGACATAATTCATAGTTTATTTTCTCTAGAAGAGCTTATTTTGTAATAAAAAATTTTAATTTGACAGTTTGAAATTATGTGTTCACTGAGAAAGTCTAGCTCTTAAGTTTCAATATAGATTCTTGTTTATGATAAGCCTGAGCCCTGACCTTTGTAAGTTTTACTTATTTTGGCATTTTTATAATTGATCTTAATGCAGGTTTTCTTATTTTTCAAACCCTTTCTTGTCACTCCTGAAAATTAATTTTACTAAATGCTGAACCTAATCCTTGGTGTGATTTGTGTCAACATGCTCTAAACTCACTGTCAGTCTAAGAGATTTTATAGGAGCAACAGTGAAGATATTCTCAGTAAAAATATTTCTGTTGTCTTTACCTAATTAAAACACTTCTGTTTCAATGATAAAATTGCTAGTATGAAAACTTGGTGTTTTCATTATTTCAATATTTTCCTGTGTTTGAGGAATAAAAAATGTTCCAGTTTTAGTTTATAAGTCATTATAAAGAAGCTTAAAATACAGATTCTGGTTGCAGCAATAACAGTTTCTGCTTATTCTTGTTTTAAAAAGGAATTGTTTAGCTGAAATAGAGCATACACACACACAAATGCACAGAACAAAACTACCTGCTAATTTCTGTGGACTAACAAGCCAAGTGATAATCAGCCATAGGCTGCATTATATAAAAGGTGTGGCAAAAGTAGGTTTACAGTTGTTCGTATGGAAAATAATACAATAAATAACAAATAATACAAAAACACACACCCTGTTTTGTGCACTCACAACTGTAAGCCTACTTTTGCCCCATCTATATGTAAAGCAATATCACATTTCCAAAAATCTAAAGGTTTTTAAGTTTTATATACTTTTACCTGGTTTTCTTTCTTTGGAGCAAATGTTATTTTTCTAAGCTTGAGGCATTGTTTTAAAGAGACTTTAAAATTCACACTCGGACTGTATGCAGTGTAGTTAGGACACATAGACTTGTTCACATTGGCGAGGAGGAAAAATCACCATCCCTGTGACCATTTCTCTTATGCAGGTTTTCTTCAGCTCCTTACAGAAGATAATCACTATGGCAGAATGTCAAGAAATTAATGGTAATTAGTAATGATGATTGATCTTTTTGCACAATTCTTGGAAATGCACATCTTCTTTGAAAGCTATTCTTTTCATTAATTAACAAATGTTTTGCCTACTAGATGCAAGAATAATAATGTGTGTAGTAATGTATTCAGTCATCTACACAGTCAAACATATCAATTTAGTCATCAGTCTTTGTATGGATACTTAATATAATTGACTCATTTAAGTATATCAAAGTTTTCCTGTGCAAGTTCAAGTTTGATAGCAAAGTTTATAAGGACAGACTGTAGGATAGTCTTAAAAACATAGATTGCAATCAGGAAACATGTTCTGGTTTATATTCTACCACTACTAGCTGTCTGACTTCTGGCAGATTATTTTAGCTCTAAAATAAAATGGTTTCCTTATCTCTTCAGTACCAACCCATTTCTAACATTCAGTGACTCCTTGTGGCTGAGAGCCTAAATAGAAACAAATGATTTGGTTTGAATGAATTCAGTCCTTTTGAACGATTGTCTTACTAGCTTATTATCCTTGTATTTCCTTTCATGAGTTTAGCATGTTTTTGTTCTTGTTTTTTTTTTTTCTTTTTTATAGCGTCATTTTTACTGTTAAACTGCTTTCTCTAATTCTACATAGATGCTGGCTTACATAACAAATTTTGATTCAGAACAGATACAAAATCCTGATAGAAGTAACAAATATGAGCATAGAAATCCATGAGAAGAATTTTGTACTTGAAGTAAAGATAATTTAACTTGCTATGTCTATTTTTTTTATAAATAAATTTTTATTTTAATGGGGTGACATCAATAAATCAGGGTACATATATTCAAAGAAAACATTTCCAGGTTATCTTGTCATTTAGTTCTGTTGCATACCCATCACCCAAAGAGAGATCGTCCTCCGTCACCCTCTATCCAGTCTATTTTTTTTTTACCTTTCCATCACCATGTAAAACAATGAGCCTGTTACTTGTACCATTTTAAGCATTCAGTTACTTATTCAGGTATTTAGAATTGCTATTAATCAACTAAAATCTGAATTTTCTCCTTATGTTTTCCCCAAAGTTGCACTTATTAAGACTTGTTAGCCTGACTGGTAGTGGTGCAGTGAATAGAGCCTTGAACCAGAATGCTGAGGCCTCTGGTTTAGAACCCCAAGGTTGCCAATTTGAGTGCAGACTTGTGGACTTGACTGAGTGCAAGGTTGCCAGCTTAAGTATGGGGTTGCTGGTAAAGAGCACTGTATCCTCGACATGATCCCAAGGTTGCTGGCTTAAACCTAAGGTCGCTCGCTGGCTTGAGTAAGGGGTCATTAGCTCAGCATAAGCCCTAGGGTCAAGGCATGTATGAGAAGCAATCATTAAACAACTAAAGTGAAGTAACTACAAGTTGATGCTTCTTATCTCTCTCCTTCCTCTCTCTTTCTCTCTCCCTAAAAAGGAAAAAGGACTGTTAAATAACACATGGAGTCATCACTTTTCTTTCCTTATTATGATTAACCTATGCTTGACACTTACACTTCCTTGAATCTCACCTCCCCACCTCTGGCCCTGAACATTTGAAGTCTCTTTTCTTTCTTTTTCCACTTAGGTTCAGAAATTTTTTCAGGCTCATCTTTCTTTGCCTATACATTCTACTCCATAGCTTCATTGTGGGGTCTTTTCTGACTGTACTCATTCTTGGATGAGTAAATGACTTCAGTAGAAGATCCTCCAAAGATCTATCTCTAATTCTCTTTGTAAATTTTTATTTATTGATTTAAGAGAGTGAGAGAGTGAGAGAGGAGAGAGAAATTTGTTGTTATACTTATTTATGCATTTATTGATTTATTCTTATATGTGTGTGCCCTGACAGGGGATCAAACCTGCAACCTTGGGGTATCCAGACAACACTAATCAACTGAGCTACCCTGCCAGGGCCACCTATCTTAAATTTTCAACTCCTGGGTCCACATTTCTATTTTTAACAGTAAGTTATTCTATTTAGATCTCTTACAAGAGTCTCAAATTCAACCTAAAGAGAAGTAAGAAAATTAATTCTCTCCCCTATTCCCAATGTTCTTCCCAATCTAATGTTTACAGTATTTTTAATATTACCAGCCACTCATGTAGTCATCTAAGAGAGAAATCTGGATTCATCTTATTCTTTATTTTTTTATGTTTCCTAGTTATAGAAGCAGATTCTGGAGTCCTTCTTTGAGTTTGAATTACAGCTCGATAAGTTCTTCACTTATTATTGGGGTGATCTTGGAAAAGATGCTTGATGGCTGAGTGCCTTAGTTTCCTCATCTGTAAAATGGGAATAATAATTGAATGAGGCCTTGATGTTGTTCTGAACATTAAGTGTTATTATGTGGAAAGTGGAGAGTTCTTAGAATATTACCTGGAAACAAGTGAGTACTGTATAAGTTTCGCTCTTATTGTCATTATTATCACTATTATTATTACTTTCAGGTGTTATCTCCTGATTCACAGCTGTTGCCTTCTTCCGGGACTTCTTGAACTCTACCTTGTACTGTTGAATTATAGATGCCTCATTGTTCTCCCAACTTCATCATCCCACTTCAATTTACCCTTTGCTCTACTGCTCTAGAGGTCCTACGAACTTAAAAAGTATCTACCCTATAAACTACTTACATTGTTTGTATGTTTCTCTACTTGACTGATGTTTGTAAGGGGGATAATACAGTGGTACCTGGAGATACAAATTTAATTCATTCTGTAACTGAGCTCGTGAGTCAGTCAACTCGTATATCAAACCGCCGATACTGGACTCCTGCGCCAATGCACCAACTAGTGGCAGCTTCCCAAATCACTGAATCATGGCTCGTATCTCGGAATTTTGCTCGGATCTCAAACAAAAATACAAACCAAGTCGCAGCTCATATCTTTAAAAAAAAATTGTATATTGGTTTGTTCATATCTCAAGGTACCACTGTATTAGGTTATATACCATTTTTATAAAATGGTTTCATTTTATTGATTTTAGAGATAGAAAAAGAGAGTCAGGAACATTAAGCTGTTCCTGTATGTGCCCTGACTAGAGATCAAACCCAGCAACCTCTGTGCTTCAAGATGATGCTCTAACCAACCTAGCTATCTGGCCAGGGCTATCTTATACATCTTTATATTTCTAGGGTTTGACATAGAGCTATAACTTAAATCTTTGTTAAACAAAATAATAAATGTTAGTTTATTTAGAACTATGATATAATGCAAGGCTTAGAGGCAAATTATATAACTGAACAGAGTCCTGATCAGACTAAAGCAAAGCAAAACAAACAAACAAACAAACAAACAAACGGTGCTCTTGCTCTGTGTATTTACAACATATAATTAGTAAAACTTTCATAAACATGGGTGAACAGGGACAGGGGTGAGCAAAGGCAAGTGCTAATACCTAAAATTATGTCCATTAACTTTAGAGTTTATACTTCATTTGGAAGAATCTCACTCACACAGATTGTTTCAGAGCATTTCCAGGTTTAACACAATGCTTTTCTCTCTAAATAGACCCCCCTCTGGTTAATCTTTTACCATTGCATGAGGCCAATTAAAAGCTACTTTATAATGTTTTCTTAGAGAATTAAGAACTCATGATAGGCCCTCTCTAACTAACCGTGCTCAGAAGAATTTAGTGATTGTTAATCCCAGCATTCAAGTGACAGATAAATAGTTGACACCTCCCATTGCCGAGTGCCTAGGACAACACAGCAGGCTCTCCCACTAGAGAAGGTATAAGTTAGAACCTACAATCCACATTTTTTGCTAGTTAGTCAGCATCTAATTGACTTAATCTTTTGAAAAAACAAAACGTAGTAAAACCTTTATGACGAAAACTAGCTCTTTGGAACAGACTGGGATTCAAGAATATTAATTTTGTTGGTTGTTTCCCAGGAAATCATTAATTTAATCAATGTAAACATCAAATCCAAATCATTCTGGCGGAAAAAAAAGTCAGTTTATTCCATGAAAATTTATTTCACTTTAAATTTGGACATGTCCATGAAATGACACTCAGAGCCACAGTCCTAAAATTTGACTAATTGACGGGTTTGACCGGGCTGCACAATGAATCAGGGCTTTCTGACAACAGAACTGTGTACTTTTTTGGGTAGTTATTTACTGCCTGAGGTTGGAAAGTCAATTCTTCGTGGATTTAAATGCCAAAGACATTTATTTATAAATGCATAAGGATTTATCCATCACTACCTTAATTATAAACACTGATCTGAGATCGTAGTACTACTTCTGTATGTTACTTAGATGGGAAATAACTGTGGTGTCTTCTAAAATTATGTAAATATGTGTAATCATTTAGTTTCTGCATTAGAATTTAGGTATGTTCTGATTTATGCTTTGGTCCTTTACCCAGTTATATGCTTCCGAAGTACGAAAAGGCCTTTAGTACATTTTTGCATTATCCATCCAGAGTGCTCTTAACATACTGTATACATAAAAAAATTACCAAAATTTCCACTTAGGCATATAAATACTACATTTATAGTAAATATTATATTTATGTTAAATGTAATTTTTATATACTTATAACCCTCAGAGAACCTATGGATAAGTACTACTACACATCTTTTTTAAATGAAAATCAGAGTTTCAGAGAGTTTAAGGAACCCCTCTCCCAATTTCACCAGGGTGGAAAGTGCAGAGGCTAGAAAGGTCCGTCTTTTCACCATGCCACACTACATTAATTTATTACTAAAGCAAACCCTTAAAAAATAATATGTAAACCCCAGAAAAATTTTGGTGAAAAGTTACCTAGATGAATTATTTAAAAAATATATGGAACTTGATAATATTTATGTGGTAAATGTCTAAGAGCAGCTGGGAGACTTCTAGGAGGACCAGGAAATGAGGACTCACCATAGCCAATATCAGAACTTACTATGACGCTGTAGTAAATGTGACAGTGTGACAATGACTCAAGGAAAGAAATAAAATAACCAACAGAATTTTTTAATAGATCTCGGAAAATAAACAAACAAAATCATTTTTGTGGCTGTTCCTCTAAGCCAAGTCAGACCCTGTTTCTCAGAATCCCTACAGTTTTGCTTGAAATGACATTTTTGAAACCTTTATTCATTATATTACTTTATGGGCTGATTTACATTTTCTCCAATAATGTTTCCCTGATCAACTTAACCAAAAGTGGACCCTATTTTCTCTGTACTTTTGTGACACTTCCTTACATATTCTTTAGAAGAACAGAATTGCTGTAGAAGGTTTAGTATGGTACTTTATTTCTAGGAAGTAATAACAGGTTGCCAAGGAGAAAAATCCAGACACAATGTGGAAAACAACTTATTCCTAAACCAGGACTTTAAAATGACCCCTTGTTTTTGTTGGACAGATTATAAAGTTCAACTAAGGATATGTTTAGTAATACCACAATATTTAACCTTCAATTTAAGTAAATGACCACAATAAATTTATCATTTCAAGGTTGCTGCTTGGTTGGACATTTTATTAACATAACATTTTAATATGTAGATAGAATTTCTCAAACTTTGTTCCTTAAGATATTATTAGGTGCTTTTAGAAATAGTGGAATAAAGAAAGTAAATTTAAACATATTTGGCAAGTGCTGTCAAATATAAACTACTTTTTGGCTACTAATAATGATAACAAGCATATAAAATTCTCTGACAAACCTGGGTGTAAAGAATTGTTAAATATGTTTAGATTCATCTGTTTTATACCTATTTGTACATTTTTCTTCCAAAATTCTTAAATTCTATAGCATTGTGCACTAAAAAATTTTTATTGTAATCTTTTTCAATCTTAAAATTTAAATTTTTCTATAAATAATTCATATGGTTAAAAAATCAGACTAATCAAAAGTGTTACATTTAGATATTTCTCTTTTATCTTGTCCTTGTCCACTACTCTCATGATTAGCCACTTTTTTTTTATTGTGACAGAGAGAGACAGAGAGAGGGACAGATATAGGGACAGTCAGACAGGAAGGGAGAGAGAAGAGAAGCATCAGTTTTTTGTTGTGGCACCTTAGTTGTTCATTGACTGCTTTCTCATATGTGCCTTGACAGGGGGCGGGGGGGAGCTACAGCAGACTGAATGACCCCTTGCTCTAACCAGTGACCTTGGGCTCAAACTGATGAACCTTGCTCAAACCAGTTGAGCCCTAGCTTAAGCAGTTGACCCCGAGGTTTTGAACCTGGGTCCTTAGTGTCCTAGTTTGATATTCTATCCATTGTGCCACCGCCTGGTCTGGTGGTTAGACACTTTTTTGGTTTCTCTCTTTTTTTTTTTAAGAATTTAAACACATTTTAAAAAAAATTTTATTTACTCATTTTTAGAGAGGAGAGAGAGAGAGAGAAACAGAGAGAGAGAAGGGGGAGGAGCAGGAAGCATCAACTCCCATATGTGCCTTGACCAGGCATGCCCAGGGTTTCGAACCGGCGACGTCAGCATTTCCAGGTCGACGCTTTATCCACTGCGCCACCACAGGTCAGGCTATAGTGGTTTCTCATATATGCTTCCAGTGGTTTCTTTAAACACAAAATTAAAATACACATATATATTTTATCTATCCCTTTTTTATTCCAAAATAATACTATACATATATATATATTTATTTATACACTTATTGTTTTTACTATATATATTTTGGATTTCTTTCCAAATTAGTATTTATATATATGCAAAGAACTTCATTACTATTTCTTTTACAGTTGCATAATGTTCCATTTAGTAAATATGCTGTCTCTATGTCATCAGTTCCTTAAATTTGGATGGATATATTTATTTTAAACTCTTGCTATTATAAAATAAAAAAAGCCACAATGAATAAATTGTATGGTGTCATTTCATAGGTGTGCCAACAAAGCTATAGAAAAAATTCCAAGATTTATATGTCAAAGAGTGAATAAATTTGCAATTGTTTTAAATTTAGCAATTTACTCTTTCTGCAAATCATATTCTTCACTTCCACAGCCTGTTTCATTGTAGCTTGGATGACAGTTTTCAAACTTTGAATTTTGCTAATATTATAGTTAGAAAATGATAATTTAATACATATCAATATTTTCTCTTAATGTATTTGAAGTGGAGTAACTTTTAATATGATCAAAAATCTTTTGTATTTATTTATCTGGGGAAAATGAATTCACATCCTTTGATGTGAATATTCTTTGTCTATATTCTTTCAGAGATTTATTTATTAATGATGTACCCTTTGTGTGTGATGTAAGTTCCAATCATTCTTCTTACTTGCCATTAATCTCCTGATTTTGCTTCTAATAATTATTTTCACCATGCAAAATAATTTTTTTTTCTACCTTTGTACTCAAAAATGTTTAGCTTTTTTTTTGTCATTGTGTCTAAATTTTAGTTATGGAAGATTGTATGTTCTTAAATGAGCTTCCATCCTACACATTCTTACAACATGACTGAAATAATTTGGTAGGGATACCATAACCAATTACCACATGCTAGGTAGAATAAACATCAGAGGTTTACTGTCTCACAATTATGGAGGTAAAGTAACTAGATGATGGTGTTGGGAGGGCTGACTTAGTCTAAGGGATCTCTTTATGGCTTATGGATGGCTGTCTTCTTGCTCTGTCTTCACATGTCTTTGTCTAATCTCCTCTTTTACAAGAGCATTTATATTGAGTTATGGCCCACCTTAACAATATCATTTAAACCTAATTACCTCCTTAAAAAACCTATATCTAAAAACAGTCATATTCCACAGTATTGAGGAATTGGTGAATTTTGGGGAAACACAGTTCAATCCATGACAGTAACTTTGACATTCTTGCTTCTGAGAAGTAGAATCTATTTCTTCCTTTTAAATCTGAAAAGTATTTTAACTGCTTCAATCACTAGAACTATATGACTTCCAAGGCTTGGTCCTAAAAAAAAATATAGCTCCCACATGAACCAGACTTTTTGGGATGCTAGCTCTACAGAAACTGGTCAACATGTTCGAGAAAGCCCAAATTATCACATGAAGAGATCTCTGTTGAGGAACTGAGTCCTAGACAATAACATCAACTCTGACAGAAGATTAAAGAAGCCTTTGGATCATCCCAGATTTCAAGTCTTTGCCATGGCTATAAACATCATAAAACATTCTTTGCGCTCTGTAAGAACCCATAGAGACCATGAGTATAATAAATGATTGTTTTACACCCCTAACTTTTGAGTAATTGTCGCACAGCCCTAATAAGTGGAGCATTGACCATAATTAAAAAGTACTTTCCCACTCCAAGACCATGAACAAGTTCACCTACAATTTCTTCCAGTATTCTTGTTTCATTTTTGTCTTTTGAAGATTAAAACTCCTTTGGAATTTTCCCTGCCACATAGTGTGTATGTGGCACTGATCAAAATTTATCTTTTCTTCAGATGACTACTTAGTTGTCCTAACACTCTAAATTAAAAAGTTCATGTTTGCCTATAATTCTAGATGTAGTCTTTCCTTATACAATAAATGTAATTACTGAATGCAGTCGGGTCACTTTTTGATCTGCAATTTTGTTCTTTTGGCCTATCTTAGAGTTAGTGCTCTAACACCATACTGTTTTAATGATCATAGCTTTATTATTGTTGTTGTTGTTGTTACTTTGTTATTTTGTTATTTTAGTATCAGGTAGGACTAGTCCCTTTCCACTGTTCTATTTAAGTTATATTGGATATTATTGCCTGTTTAGTTTTCCTATTGAACTTTAGAATAAACACACCTAATTTTTCTAGAGTAGAAAATAAAATAAAGCCAGTTGGAATCTTCATTATAATTATATTGCATGTTAATTTGAGCTCTCTCTCTCTCTCTCTCTTTTTTTTTTTTTTTTTGTATTTCTCTGAAGCTGGAAACGGGGAGAGACAGTCAGACAGACTCCCACATGCTCCCGACCGGGATCCACCTGGCACGCCCACCAGGGGGCAACGCTCTGCCCACCAGGGGGCGATGCTCTGCCCCTCCGGGGCGTCGCTCTGTCGAGACCAGAGCCACTCTAGTGCCTGGGGCAGAGGCCAAGGAGCCATCCCCAGCGCCCGGGCCATCTTTGCTCCAATGGAGCCTCGGCTGCGGGAGGGGAAGAGAGAGACAGAGAGGAAGGGGGGGGAGGGGTGGAGAAGCAGATGGGCGCTTCTCCTGTGTGCCCCGGCCGGGAATCGAACCCGGGACTTCTGCATGCCAGGTCGACGCTCTACTACTGAGCCAACCGGCCAGGGCCAATTTGAGCTCTCTTATTTGTATGGTACACAGAGTCTTCTCTTGCATCATATCTTTTAATTAGTTCTTGCCATTTATGAAGACTGTATTGCTCTATACTATTTTAAAATTACTACCATACTGAATAATCTTATTTTAAGTTGAATATTTTAAGTGATCCAGCTAAATAATTGCATTTGCAAATAATAAAAGCTTTGATCTCCTTTTATTTTATTTGCCTCTACTTTTCCCTAATTTATTTTCATTGACTAATACCTCCAAAAATGTAAAATATTATATATAGCTATACTGGTTGCATCCTTATCTTTTTACTAACTTTAATAAAAATGTTTTCAGTGTAATTTCTCTATTAACTCTGACATTGGCTTTGGACTGACATAAATATAAAAGTCAAATTTTGTGTGTTGTACAATTTCTATATTGTTAAATTATCTAGCATTCAATTCCTTTAGGTCACATTAATGTCCTCTTTTTTTGTTAGATCAGCAGTAAAATATAGTCAATGCCCAGCCAATCTTTTTGCTAAAGTTTGAATGGAATTATTCCTCTAGTAAGCTCTTGAAGAAGGGCTTATTTGAAAACTACTCTGAATATTTTTAGTTTCAAAAACATTTGTATTTAGTCTTTATAGCTGAAAAAGAGTTTGAGGAAATGTGAATAAGGTTTATGTGGGATGTTGTGTTGAAGTCTGATGCCAACTTTATCTTCTTTTTCATTTGTGTGACATACCATTTTGGCTGGGCTTTTCAACTTTGTAAAAGTTCAATACTTTTACAAAGAGGTGTCTCATTGTTCTGAATAAAATTTTTTAGCATACAACGTAATTTTTCAATATATGAAAAGGTCATGGGTCTTCTATGTCAGAATGTTTTCTTTAATTACATTTTTTTTGTTTTATAGTTTTATTTTCTACTTCAGGGATTTCAATTATATATACAGTGAATTACCTCTTCGTGTCTTTTATGTTTATCACATGATCTACTTCCTATAGATGTATATATGGTTTCCTTATAATCTGCTGTCCTTTTTGTCTGTAATTTAAGGCATTTTTCTGAAATTGTTTTACTATTTAACTTTTATTTTCTGTCTTCTAGTTTCTCTTGTTTCTTTCTCCTGTTGTATGCTTGTCACCTACTGTAGCCTATACGAACATTCTTAGTTTCGGTATCTTTGGTCTTCCATTAAAATAACAATTGCTACATTAAATTATTTCTTACTGTTAGTGGTAGTTCATGCTGTAATGCTGAATTATATTACAAATGCTTTGTGACAACTTTTCTTCTAGTGAATTTTGTTCTAGTGAGGTTTTTCTTCTGGTAGTTTTATTTTAACTCTTTGTTTTTTTGTAACCATGTATAAATTTTTAAAAATTTAAATAAAAACATTTACATTTAAGAGATATGAGTTTATCTGGACAAATTATTAGCTAATGATTTCTATGTGTGTGTGTGTTAGGGGGTGAAGTTGGGAGGAAATGGGCAAGAATAGCTTCCAAATTTATAACCCTGATTCCTTGTCCTTCTAGGTTGTAGGATTCTGCAACTTATTTAAGTTCTCTTGTCTTTGTATAATTGTGCTTATGTCCCTGGTTTCCTGTGAGGAAAAAATTAAGCATGGTTCTGGTTATATAATGAATATGGAGTGTACGGAAATTCTTGTTCTAGCTTTTCTCTTACCTAATTTGACTGTGCTATAATAGGTAAAAAATGGTTGGCTTCTACTGTAGCATACATTTAAGCATAAAAAGCAAGTACATGTTGAAGTTTGAGTAGCCAAAACATTGCCTTGATTATTGTTTACTTTTTTTTTTCTTTGCATTAACCTCATTGTCTTGGACAGAAAGCAGATACTAGCTTTGGCTTGTTCCATAAGGAGACTCTGATACTTGTTAATCATCTTAGTGAGTGGAAACTACAGATGCTGCAAGAAGGATAGATGAATATCATCTTAAAATTATCCATCTTCGTCACAGATAGCACAAACAAGACACTTGGCTTTAAGTAGAGAAAGATTCTTTGGACTTTCAGTGCCTTTTCAGGACATACTTATTGATCATGTGTTGCATTTTTCTATGACATTTCAGTGGAAAATATTAGTACAGTTATCATGAAATTAAAGATATAAGTTTTTAACTGTTGTATATGATAATCATTCAACTGTATCTTTTTAATTAAAACATATTTGTATGCATTTAATAAATAAGAGAAAGTCTTTTTCATATTTAATATTAGAATGGTTTAGTTAAGCCAACAAAAAGAAAAATATAAATTAAATCTGTCTAAATCTTTAAAATTTATGTAAAGATAAAATTAGCATGTATACTGCAGTTGAAAAGTTATTATGTATCTTTTATTAAAAATAAATTTTAAAATGTCTCTAATTAAACTTAGTCTAGTGTATAAATATGTGAAATTATTTTATGTACCTGTGTATTTCTTCATAGAGAATTATATCATCTTGATTCATTAGGAAACAAGACATTTATTGATAAAATTTAATAATAATATATATACACCAGAAATTTTAGGAAATATTTTCCAGTGTGTATGTTAAAAAATTTGGATAATTTATAAAACTGAACTTGGCAGCTCAAAAAAGATTGAGCACTAAAATTTATGTGCTAAGGCTACTGTATTTCAGTAAGTTGGTTAAGAAATAACTATTTCATTAAATAACTTTTCAAGGAATAAAACTTAAGAGAAACATTGAAAAGTATAAATTTATTATGATTTGCTGGAAATTGAAATATTCACAAGTGTTATCTAAATAGAAATGGATTTATCTTTGCCCTTGGAAACTGAGGCTGAAAGCTTGGTGAAATTCAACTTCCTCTTCAAAGATTTACAATTCTTCATTTTTTTCCTATGGGAACAAAAATGCTGAAATATTATTTTCCCTTTAAGAGTACAGAATTTGTGTTTCAGAGCCAAACCAAACTAATGCAACCTGGGAACTTGTCATTCCTCACCTTTCAATGTATTCACTGAGTTGAAATGATGAGCCGTTGCTCTTAAGTTTTGTTACTTCAGTTCACCTCAAAAACTGTTGAATGTCCTCTTTGGAGAAGTGCCTATTCATTTATTTTACCCATTTTTTTATTGGATTGTTTATCTTCCTGGTGTTGAGTTTTACAAGTTCATTATAAATTTTGGTTATTAACCCCTCATCAGACGTATTGTCGAATATGTTCTCCCATTGTGTAGTTTGTCTTTTTATTCTGCTCTTATTGTATTTGGCTGTGCAAAAGCTTTTTAGTTTGATATAGTCCCATTTGTTTATCCTGCCTTTTAATTCACTTGCCTGTGGAGATAAATCAGTAAATATATTGCTGTGAGAAATATCAGAGAGCTTACTGCCTATGTTTTCTTCTAAGATGCTTATGGTTTCATGGCTTCTATTTAAAGTCTTTTATCCATTTTGAGTTTATTTTTGTGAATGGTGTAAGTTGGTGGTCTAGTTTCATTTTTTTTAGGTAGCTGTATGAAAAAATGCTCAACATCACTAATCATTAGAGAAATGCAAATTAAAACCACAATAAGATACCACCTCACACTAGTCAGAATGGTGCTCATCAACAAAACATCACAGAACAAGTGCTGGTGAGGGTGTGGAGAAACGGGAACCCTCCTGCACTACTGGTGGGAATGCAGAATGGTGCAGCCACTGTGAAAAACAGTATGGAGATTCCTCAAGAAATTAAAAATTGAACTGCCTTTTGACCCAGCCATCCCACTTTTAGGAATATATCCCAAGAACACCATATCACTGATTCAAAAGGAGAAATGCACCCCCATGTTTATGGCAGTATTGTTCACAATAGCGAAGATCTGGAAACAGCCTAAGTCCGTGAGTGGATGAGTGGATTAAAAAGCAGTGGTACATATATACAATGGAATACTATGGGGCCATGAAAAAGAATGTAATATTACCTTTTGCAACAACATGGATGGACCTGGAAACTATTATGTTAAGTGAAATAAGCCAGGCAGAAAAAGAAAAATATCATATGACTCACTCATTTGAGGAGTCCAATGAACAATGTGAACTGAGGAATGTAATCGAGACAGAGGAGAGATCAAAGGGGCCAGAGGAAAAGAGGACAGAGGGAAAGGGGATGATAGGATGGGATAAACCTGAAGGGATGGCGGGAGGATGTCATAGGGAGGGGGCCAAGGGAGATGTTGAGGGGAATACAGGGTTGGGGGGATGCATTTAAGGCAACACTAGAATCTATGTAAACACAATAAATTAAAATCACTACAAAAGCAAAAAAACAAAAAAAGCAACCTGTTGAATGAATGTCATTTCTTATCTCACATGATTTTTATGTTTTTATTTTGTTTTCTATTAGTCTATCTCTTTATCCAACAACATATAAGTTCTTAACAACGTATAATTCTTTTTTTATATCAATTCTTGATGTGGGCCAGTCACACAATATACATTAGTGGTTATCTGTGAATTCAATAGAAGATGGTGATCTGTAACACTTAGAAGATTTTAGCTTCCAAGTCTAATACAAAGCATTTTAAAATATTCTATTTTCAAATCTTATTGCACAAAGCTGAAACTATGTAGCACATTATTGAAAAAATCTGTGTTATTGTCATACAGATTCTCTCCTGTTACTATGTAGCTCTCTTCACTGATTCTTAATTTTTCATGCTTCTGAAATGTCTTTTCTTCACCTTTTCCATCACTGTTATGTTTTGTTAATAAAACTTACTAACGTTATTAGGAACAAACTCTCATTTCAATGTTGGCTTTCCTTTCAAACTTCTCCAGCAGGCTTTAAATCTCTTATGAGCTCTCTACAACACAGACCCTAAATCTTTTCATTTTTAATAGTCTCCTTTAGTTCTGTTGCATTGCTCTTTCTCTTTCTTTTCTGTGTCAAGATGGTGTTTTTAGGAGCTGACACCACCCTAAGAGGATATGTTGAGCTGTGCATTACAGGGACTACCTTGCCAGTCAGTTTTAATGAATTTATTTATATTTTTAAGTGTATAAACTATTTATTAACAAACAAGGTCTATAGATTTATTTTTTCTTGGTGGTTTGGGTGTTCTGGCCTCCAACATGAAGACCCCAGAAGTAATGCAACCCTCTGTGAGCCCAAATTTTTTTCAGTCAGTCCAGGTTCCTCTCAGGGTTTGTTGTCCAAACTATTGGCCAGGGTCTGGCTGTGTTTTCCATCCTTCACATCCCCTGTCTGTTTAAGAGTCAGTCTAGGATCTTGTACTGGTGTGGATTTTTCAAAATGGTGATCACACGTTTCACCTCATCCTTAGTGAGCTCTCCTGTCCTCTTGGTGAGGTCAATGTCTGCTTTCCCCTACATCATATGAGCATATCTTCACCCCACACCCTCAATTGCTGTGATGACAAAGACTATTTTCTGCTACTCATCAGTATTGGCTTTGAGTACTCGCATTATGTGCTGGAACTTCTCAGGGATCACTGGTGGCAGCGTGTAGGCTTCTTGTGGAAGTATAAATTTATTTCTAAACTCAATCTCACAAGTACAAGTTCATTGCATTGCCTCAGGAAACGAGACTGTGGAATGAAGACTTTTGTGCAGGTAATCGGCTGGAGACTGCTCTCAGAACCAGCCCCTGTGAGGGAATGAGGGAGGCAGGTCTGGGCAAAGGGAGGAATTGCACTGAAAGGGAGCTGTAACAAATGTCACAGAGTATAGGAGCTGGTATGGCTCCTCTGAGATTAGGGAAAAGTATCCATATTGATCAGTCATTTGACTGGGAGGCTGAACTTTGTGTGTGGTTCTTTTTAGTCCTCCTCAGAAAAGGTCTTGAGTTAGTAGCTGTCAGCTACAATATCTTCAGCATCTAAGAAATAAGTACCTCTATTCTAAAGAAGGTCAAAGCTGCAAACTATACCATAGGACAAAAAAAAAAAAAAAAAAGAACAGATTATTTCCCAAGCTAGATACACTACTTCTTTAACAAGGAATTGTAGGTTGCTTCCAAATCTCACTACATGTTTTTACATATATTAATAATAAGTAGTAAATAATTCTCTCTACAGATACCCTTGCTATTTTCTTTATATATTACTAACAACTGCAAGGAGAAATATGTATGTCAATAATTATAGTTTGAAATATTTACATATACATCTCAGAAACTGTAAAACTTAAATAGATGTATGAAAGATCTATATAACTTATAAATTCAAACCAATGCAAAAAACCTCAATACCCAACAAAGAACAAATATACATTTCTTTAAAGAATATATGAGACATTTACAAAAATTTATTATATTCTACATCACAAATAAATATTAAATAGATTCCAAGGAATTAACATTCTACAGAATATTTTTTCTAACCATAACAAACAAAAAAGTACTGCTTAAGAAAACTCCACGTATTGGAAAGTCCAAAACACATTCTTGAGTTAACTTTGGGTTAAAAAAGACAAGGGCAATGGTGAAATGCTTAGAACTGAAACACTGTAAAAAACAAACAAAAGCCACAACACACCAAAATTTGAGAAACACTGCTAAGAAAAATATTTTAAAACAAATGGATTAAAAATTTAACTGAAAAAGCTAGAATAAAAGCAACAAACTAAGGAAACAAGGAAAAAACAAATTATAAAGATAGGAGTGAAACGTAATTATAAGTATAAATTTAAAAGAAGAAGAAGAGACTTGGCAGAGCGCTGCTCCACCTTTTCACGAGCTTCTCTGGAGGTTAGGGCAAGGAACTGCCCGTTACTGCCTTTTGGGGACCAGCTGTCAGCGTGGAGAATGGCGAGCCTTCATTCGGTCGGGACTTTGCGGATGTCTGAGAAGCAAAGTTTCCTAGTAAACTGGTGGCTGAGTATTTAATCAGACCTCATCTCAGAGGATGGAATTAGATGACAGTGAGGAAGAACATGCTGCTGGCTACACAGCAAGTGTGCAAAGAGTTCACAGACCTTATGTCCGAACAAAACGGGAACAACCTCTTGGTGGCAACTATGCAGAGCTGCTTGTTTCACGTCAGCCTGATTCCCCACGGGTTCGAAAGGCAGGCATCACTGCGCTGTGTCAGCTGTGCAGAACTACATGCAAGATGATTTGGTCATCACAGACAAATCCTACAGGAGTCCTGGAAACCAGAGTCCAGCGGATTCCAGCAGGACCTAGAGAAAATGGAGAAGCACCTGAAAATAAAATGGGCGGGGACAAAGGATTGAAGAATTTGCAAGGAAAAAAAGATCTCCAAACTCAATCTCACTGGCACCAACGGAGACACTCCTCTTGCCTGGGGCACACTGAGCTTGTCCTCATTGAAAAGGACACTGTTCATATTAAGATCTTGACCTGTAGTCAAGTTTCATTCTTTTGCATGTGGCTTTCCAGTTTTCCCAACACCATTTGTTGAAGAGGCTTTCTTTTCTCCATTTTGTGTTGTTGGCCCCCTTATCAAAGATTATTTGACCATATATATGTGGTTTTATTTCTGGGCTTTCTATTCTGTTCCGTTGGTCTGAGTGTCTATTTTTCTGCCAATACCATACAGTTTTGATTATTGTGGCTCTATAATATAGTTTAAAGTCAGGTATTGTAATGCCCCCAGCTTCATTCTTTTTCCTTAGGATTTAAAAAGTTTTTGCTCAGCAAGAGAAACTGATATCAAAATAAACAGACAGCCAACTAAATGGGAACTGATATTTTCAAACAATAGCTCAGATAAGGGCCTAATATCCAAAATTTACAAAGAACTCATAAAACTCAACAACAAACAAACAAACAATCCAATAAAAAAATGGGAAGAGGACATGAACAGACACTTCTCCCAGGAAGAAATACAAATGGCCAACAGATATATGAAAAGATGCTCAGCTTCATTAGTTATTAGAGAAATGCAAATCAAAACTACAATGAGATACCACCTCACCCCTGTTAGATTAGCTATTATCAACAAGACGGGCAATAGCAAATGTTGGAGAGGCTGTGGAGAAAAAGGAACCCTCATACACTGTTGGTGGGAATGTAAAGTAGTACAACCATTATGGAGGAAAGTATGGTGGTTCCTCAAAAAACTGCAAATAGAACTACCTTATGACCCAGCAATCCCTCTACTGGGTATATACCCCAAAACCTCAGAATCATTGATACGTAAAGACACATGTAGCCCCATGTTCATTGCAGCACTGTTCACAGTGGCCAAGACATGGAAACAACCAAAAAGCCCTTCAATAGAAGACTGGATAAAGAAGATGTGGCACATATACATTATGGAATACTACTCAGCCATAAGAAATGATGACATCAGATCATTTACAGCAAAATGGTGGGATCTTGATAACATTATACGGAGTGAAATAAGTAAATCAGAAAAAAACAAGAACTACATGATTCCATACATTGGTGGAACATAAAAACGAGACTAAGAGACATGGACAAGAGAGTGGTGGTTACCAGGGGTGGGGGGAAGGAGGACGCAGGAGGGAGGGAGGGAGAGAGTTAGGGGGAGGGGGAGGGGCACAGAGAAAACTAGACAGAGGATGACGGAGGACAATCTGACTCTGGGTGAGGGGTATGCAACATAATTTAATGACAAAATAACCTAGACATGTTTTCTTTGAATATATGTACCCTGAATTATTAATGTCATCCCATTAACATCAATAAAAATTTATTTAAAAAAAAAAAAAAAAAAAAAAAGATCTTGACCTGTCCCTTTGGAATCTTTCATATTTCTTTGGCCCTGAAGTGTCTCCAAAACTCTGGACAAATTATTCGAAGGTGACAGTACTGGTTGTTTACTTATTAAGATTGTGTTTTATTGTTTTGAATCTCATTCTTCCTGTCTCTGAAAGTGGTGCTATAAACTTTGGAACCATTTAAATCCATTTCTTGGGATAAAAAAAAAAAATCACACACTAGGCTGTTGAAATTGATGTGATTCAAATCAACAATAACTTTCCATGTGAAGGTAACGGCTTGCTTTTGTCCCACTAAATGTTTATCTTAAAAATAGATATATTTATCTAACAGCTTCAGATACCATATCCTACATACAGTAGGAGGCAGATTCTATCTGCTCAGCAACTAATTAATAGGTGGTATTGGACATACTTAAAAACTCCTTGTTCAAAAGAAGGTGAAGGGATTAAGTAATATATATTATATTGTATATATATAATCACATACATTGCACATATATATCAATATATTACATTTAAATATTGTATTACATGGTGTATATATTACATTTCTAATATACAAATATATAACATATTATACACACACACACACACACACACACACACACACACACACACACAGACAACAATGTGGTTTTAGCCAGAGGGAGAAGGGGGTGGGGACTAGGTTGAGGGGGTTAAAGAGGGGGTTAAAGAGGCAGTAAGTGGGGACATTGCCCTGGGTGATGAGTACATAATGCAGTGTACAGATGATGCTTTGTTGAGTTGTGTACTTGAAACCTGTATGATTTTGTGAACCAATGCCACCCCAATAAATTCAATTAAAAAATAAAAAGCAAAAGGGCCTTCAGGGTTTACAAAACTTGTAGAAACAAAGCCTACTGATGAGTTTATGTTTTTCTCTTTATAAACTTTGAAAATTAACTCTTCAAATGAAAGATTCTTTGAAATGACATGTTCCTCTAAAGTACTGAAGCTTTATTTGCACATTTAGTCCACATCTTGGTGATTCAAGTAAACTTGAAAACAGTAGGCACGAAGCATTTGTGCTGCCTGCCATCCCTCAGTCCTAGAGGAGGTGTTGTTATTTTGAGAAACAGTGTATTGAGTGTATAGACTTTATTATGTATAATTAAATTGGGTCTGTAAATACAGATGCACTTAATGACATTTTAAGGCATAGGCTTCTACTTTAATAACTTTTAAAGGTCATCTAATACACATCCTTAAGTTTTATTCATATGCATGCAGAGTATTAGGAATTAGGACCCTGGCTCTGTTCTTGATGCCAAAGATTCTATTTAATTGCTCACAAAACAATAACTGTGTCTTGTTCCTGATAAGCTGGTCCCAAACAGGAGTGTGCAGCACAGGGTATGGGGGTGCCATAGAAATTTGGAATTTAACTCTATACCAGCAAATTTTTGCAAATTAATTGTTGTGTATATAATACCTGTATAATAAAAAGAATTCTAAAAAAAACACACATAATAAACCAAAACCTGTTTTTTTAAAAGTTAACAATATAGGCATTTGTCAATGCTCATGAAAAAAAGAAATTGTAATTAATTAAAATACAGAATAAAAATATAAATAACTAGACACAATGCATGTTTAAAAATGATAAATTATAAATTTTAAATTAACAAATATGATAAACCTTTCACTAAAAATTTTAAAATGTGAAATAGAATTCTGAAAGTATTAAAAATTAAAAAACATTAACCATTAAAAATTGTTTCAGCAGCAAATAGTATTTTATTAAATTCCAAAAACCAGAAAAACTTTTAATAAAAGTTTTTTTTAGAGACCAGAAACATTTTAAAAAAATCTGCATATTCATTTTCTGATGTTAATACTATCTTGATTCCAAAACAAAATACAGATAGCACAAAAAAAATATTTGACCTATAGACTGTAATTTGTCAACCCCTGGTTAGACTTAAGAAAGTGATAAAACAATGTTTATAATACAGTTCAAACTTTAACATGTGTCATGCCTGTAGCCCTCAATTCCTGAATACTATAACAAATTGAGGAATATTCTCGCAGTGTTCAAAAACTATTATCTGATTTAACAAAGAAGTTGCTCATGTCACTGATGAATGAATGAAAGTTCAACATACATCTACATTGTTTTACTAGTATCTTACTAATTAATGTAAACAAAAATATCAACGAATATTCATCTTGGAAATACACTGGACTGTCAATACAACTGTAGTCTGACTTTGGATGCAAAAGTGCTGTCAAAACTGATGAAAGCACTCTGTAAGAACCATTTGGCTATATGGAAAATCAATAAAAATATTTTATATTTGATTATTCTTTATAAAATAGTGAGTTGCACATTCTTTACATTAATAAAATTTATTACAAATAAATTTAAATTAATAGTTTTGCCTGACCAGGCGGTGGCACAGTGAATAGAGTGTTGGACTGGAACACAGAGGACCCAGGTTCGAAACCCCGAGGTCACAGGTTGGAGCACATGCTCATCCAGTTTGATCACGGGCTCACCAGATTGCACACGGGGTTGCTGGCTTGAGTATGGGATCATAGACATGATCTCACGGTTGTTAGTTTGAGCCCAAGGGTTGCTGACTTGAAGCCCAGGTTGCTGGCTTGAGCAAGGGGTCACTCACTCTGCTGTAGCTCCCCAGTCAAGGCACATATAAGAGCACAATCGATGAACGACTAAGATGCTGCAATGAAGAACTGACGCTTCTTATCTCCTTACCTGTCTGTCTGTCTGTCCCTATCTGTCCCTCTCTCTGACTTTCTCTCTTTCAAAATATTAAAAAAAATAGTTGTGTGTGTGTATGCATATACTTTTTAGAGAGCTGGTTGTTAAATATTTGTGTGTGTGTGTATATGCATATACTTTTTAGAGAGCTGGTTAAATATTTGTGTGTGTGTATGCATATACTTTTTAGAGAGCTGGTTGTTAAATATTTGCCAGCACGCCATTGTATGAAGCTCTGTTTGGAGCTTCTCCTTTGCATGTACACAC
Source organism: Saccopteryx leptura (assembly GCF_036850995.1). Lineage (NCBI taxonomy): Eukaryota > Metazoa > Chordata > Mammalia > Chiroptera > Emballonuridae > Saccopteryx > Saccopteryx leptura. Next base: position 126,264,290 of record NC_089504.1, on the reverse strand, counting down.
ATTCAAATTAAAGTAAATATGTTCTCTTCAATGAGTGGACCTTTCATTTATCTCAACTCCGTGTGTTCAAGTTACTTTTTGAACATGGAATGACTTACAGTCTACTTCTGTTTATTGTTACCCTTGACACTGTCCAAGATTTAGCTCATATTGACTTTATTAAGTTTCTGTCCTACATGTCTATAGTTTTTAAATTCCAAAATTAGTCAAAGTACTTTATATATTTCCCCAATGCTCAATTCAAAGTTCTTTAAGGACACATGCTTAACTCTTCCATTTTTTACTTCTTATGAAATCTAGCCATTATTCTTATACGTTTAATGTATTTAATGAATTTAGTTAAAAGAACCACCCAAATAAAATTGCTAGAATATTTTTGTGAACCTTATTTCTTTCATATAAACTCCATTTATTAATACTGATCTTTTCACTTTCTCTTGAAACATACATGTATACAACTTTTACATATATCTTTTACATGTATGCATCTTCATGTGTGTACCTTGCCCATGTTATTTCTCTAACTAAAATTTTTTTGTCTTAATTTTTTCAGGCTGCTATCACAAAATACCATAAACTGGACAGTTATAAGCAACAGAAATTTATCTTTTACAGTTCTGGAGGATGGAAAGTCCAAGATCAAGGCACCAACATAGTCTCATATTGATGAGGGTCCTCTTTTTCATTCACAGCAATGACTTTCCACCTTGTCCTAACATAGTGGAAAGGGCTAGCAAGCTCTCTAAAGTATCACTAATCTTATTCATAAAGCTGTAGTCCTCCTTACCTAATCAGCTTCCAGAGGCCTCTATCACCTGTGGATTAGTATTTTAACACAAAAATTTGGGGGAGACACAAACATTCAGATTATAGCATTATCTATTTCTCTCTTCTTATCTGTATCCCAAGTTGAAGACCAATATTAGTTCCTATCTCAAAAAGAAAAATATTCCCTGAAAATGAGTCAAAGGAGAGTTTTTTGTCTGACCATTAGCATATGTTACTTATACTGTATGTTTTCCAAAATTTATGTGTAAAAATTGTACCTTCTTAAGTGGATATAGGTTTCTTGAAGAAAGGATTTATTTCTTTCTCATCTTCACAAAGCACAGAGTATTTCCAAAGCACTCAGAATAGTGCATTGCACTCAGATGCTGAATATAATGTTTCACGAATGAATACATTTTTCATAAGTCTCTGTTTTCGTTACAGTGCTTAATGGTGCTGAACACATTGTCACTTAATAAATAGTTGTTGATTGATTGACACGTGAGTGAAACATAAAAACTGAAAGTAGTTGAAAATTAGACTTATATTTTATTGGAATGCAATAAAACTATCTTCAGTTTCTAAGTTTAATGCTTTCAACTATTTTTTTTATCTTTTTATCACAGCCAAATTTTTATGCAATATCATGAGGCTGTTGTTTGTTCATATTTATAAGACCTTTAAAAATTCTTAGGCCCCATAGCAATGCCAGAATCTAGGAAATCTGCAGTCATTTATGATTAATGATACTCTGTGTTTTGTGAAAGATTATTAAAAACAGAAGCCTATGACTTCACTGTTTCTGACAATGACTTTAACCACAGGGTCAGTCCTTCAGTTTTAACATTTCTTTGTAAGAGTAAAACAAAGTAAAAACAATTGCATTGAGAGCTTCACCCAGATGTGACAAAATTGGAGACACAAGTTTTTCATCTGTTTCTTCCAATGAAACATCACCTCATTCATAGAATATTGATGATGAGCAAATGTTACTAAAAGGCCAATCTAGTCATCAGAAAAACATAGAGTTCAGGACTCTATCAGGCATCACACAGTCAATTCATAGAAGATGTCAACCAAAAGACTTAAGAAGAGCTTAACTTTAATATTTGCATTTACCTCCAGATGGGTAATTAAAAAAAGAGTTATTAAGTTTTTTTTAAAAATCAAAGTATTTAAGATTCTATTAAAAATTCATTAGCAAGCACTGAACGATTCCTTTAAAAAATTATATAAGGACCATTTTTATTCAGTTACCTAAAAATAATAATCACGTACTTCAGCTAATGAAAAAATAAAAAAGAACAACATAGTAGTTTGCTTTTAAATGGAAATTCCAGACCCAAGAACACACATAGTCTCGTTCTGTTATTTTCTAATTTACCTATAAATATTGTATACCTATAGGTAAGTACTTTATCTGTAATAGATTCTTTAATTGTAATTGTTGATGTTTCTAAAACAAATGTATGCTTTTACAAAAATTAATTTAAACTCTTTAACTCTGCTTACTGACAAAAATTTACAATCCACAGATAATAAAAACTAACTTTTTATAAGATAAGTACAGCCTTCAAAATGCACCATTGAACTAAATTCCATCTCTACCATTTTAAAGTATTCTCTTGTGAGGTAACATGGCAAGAATATTCACAGTAGCCTCACAGTATGTAACTTTTTCTGTGCTGCAAGTACCTCACTAGGTGTTAGGCTACAGTCTGACCTTAAATTTGTATGAAAAATTAAGTGGAAGACTCACGATTGAGTTGTGGTTTTTCTCAATTTAATATGATTGACCTGGAGTCTGGCAAGGGAAGAAAAAACCAGCTGCTTGATAGGAATTGTCACTTTTCAGTCCTTCAGTGAAACAGTACTAAAAAGGATTTAGTTGGAGCCAACTTTCAGCCAATCCTTCTTCCTGAAAATGTGATGACGTGAGGATAGACAGGTCTAACGAACAAAATAATCCAAAAAATGTCTTCCTTACTTTCTTACTATTAGTTACCATCTAGTTTTCTTTTTTCTTTTTCTTTTTAAGGGCTCTACTTTTTCTCCTTGGTTCAAAGCAGTGAAATAATATGTCAAAACTCTGTCATTAAATTAAACAGTCCTGACCCTGGAGAACAGAGAGACTACCGTGTTGCATTTTCAGTCCTTACAGTAACCCCAACTTAACATAATCAAACAAGAGAAATCTGAAGAAAGAGCATCCATTCATAACTCTGCAGGTTAAAACTTTCTTTTCTATTAAATTGAATAGGATTTCTGAATTAAGGAGTATTGTACACCTGTGCTGAAATAAAGCTCTTTGCAGTTGATATCACAAAAGAAGTGAGTTATAGCTTTTGCAATAAGACACTTTTTAAGTAATAAGAGTTATGGTGTTGCTTTCTACCAATGAAAAACTAGACCTTAACTTATGGGTTTTCAGTGGTTGTTTATTTTACTTGACCAGTTTCTGCATCTATGCGTTCAGTATTTGATCAGTCATTTAAAAAATACTATTCATTATAAATAGATCCAATGGTATAGGTATGGATTCCTAAAACTTTTGGTTAAGCTGCAGTCATGGAAAAATAAAAATAATTGGCTCAAAAAGATTTTTGTATTTATTTTTTTAAATATTTTGTGGGTCAAATCAATCAAAAACAAATAAAAAATATGTAAAGTACCATGTTGTGTTTCAAAAATCCTCAAGAGACACGAGTGAATTAGAAACATACTTTGTACCTTTCCCCTCACGAAGGAATTTGGTTTAAAAAAAATTCCTATGCATTCATGGCTTTCATTCATTCACTCTTTCCTACAATAAATATTTACTGAGTACCAGTCATGATGAAGCATTATACTAGGTCCTGAGTCTATAGCAGTAAACAAGGGAACCATGAACCTGTTCTCATGAAGCTGAGTGTTCAGTGATTTGAAATCAACCACAAATAAGTACATTTAAATATATATTAGGAAATGATAAGCTTTTCGCATGAAGGTGACCTTTTAGCTGAGATCTGATTGATAGCATGACATCAGTTATGTGACTAGAAAATTCCAGGCAAAGGATGCAGAAGTCCTGAAGAAATAAGCTTGGTATGTTCAAGGAACTGAGATAAAGGTACCTATGGCTAGGAGTGAGTGGGAGGGACTGACAGGGTGTGAGGAAGGATTAGAGAGAAAGCCAGGCCAGATCACATGCTATCTCACAGGCTAGTGCAAGAAGGTTCACTTTACTTTAGCTGTGATGGAAAGTCCATTAGAAGACTTTAGGAGAGTCATAATATAATTTCATTTATGTTTTTAAAAAGATCTCTTCATTTACTGTACAAAGAATAGATTATAGGAGAGTGGTAAGTTGAGGCAGTTTATCTAATCATTCTGCTCTAGGCAGTGAGACAACATGGACTGAACAAGGGTTTGCATTTTGTGTATGCAATGGGATTCTAAAAATATTTCCCTGTTTGTATTTATTTGTTATGTTTTCTTTTCTATTGGAATTTATTAGTTTTAGGTCAAGTTTATATTTAAAAAAGAGTTTGTGACTTTATGACCATATATTTTTAGTTACTATCTTATTTTCTGTTTCTATATTTAATTATAGTTGATATTCAGTATTATATTTATTTCAGGTGTACACATAGTGGTTAGACATATACGTAAGCTATGAAGTCATCTCCCTATTAAGTCTAGTACCTACCTGGCACCAGAAATAGATATTAAAATGCCATTGATTATATTCCATATGCTGTACTTTACATTCCCATGATTATTTTGTAACTGCCAATTTGTACTTTTCAATTCTTTCATATTTTTTACCCATCCTTCCAATTCTTTCATATTTTTTACCCATCCTTACCTTCTGTCAACTATTAATTTGTTCTTTGTATGTATGAGTCTGTTTCTGTTTTGTTTCTTTGTTTGTTTGAAATCATGTGGTATTTGCCTTTCTCTGGCTGATTTACTTCACTTAGCATAATACCCTCTAGGTCCATCCATGTTGTCACAGATGGCAAGATTTTATTTGTGTGTGTGTGTGTTTGTGTGTGTGTGTGTGTGTCTGAGTAATATTGCATTATATATAATTACCACATCTTCTTATTCATTTATCTATCAATGAACAATGAGGTTGCTTCCATATCTTTGTTATTGTTAATAACACTGTAATGAACATAGGGAGGCATATATCTTTTCCAATTAGTATTTTGGATTCTTCAGATAAATGCCCAGAAGTAGAACTGCTGAATTATAAGGCAGCTTTATTTTTAATTTGTTGAGGACCCTCTTTACTGTTTTCTATCACAGCTATTCCAATTTACAATCTTATCAACAGTACAGGAGGGTTCACCACATTTTGCCAACACTTATTGTTTGTTGATTTGTTGATAATAGCCATTCTGACAGATACGAGGTGGTATCTCACTGTGGGTTTTTTGAAAAATTTTTTATATAAATTTTTATTAATTTTAATGGGGTGACATCAATAAATCCGGGTACATATGTTCAAAGAAAACATCTCCAGGTTATCTTGTCATTCAATTATGTTGCATACCCATCACCCAAAGTCAGATTGTCCTCCCTCACCTTCTATCTGGTTTTCTTTGTGCCCCTCCCCCTCCCCCTCTCCCTCCCTTTCCTCCCCCCCCACCCAACCACCACACTCTTGTCCATGTAAATCAGAAAAAACTAAGAACTGTATGATTCCATACATAGGTGGGACATAAAAACGAGACTAAGAGACATGAAAGTTTTTTTTTAAAGGTTTTATTTATTGATGTTTGAGACAGGAGAGAGAGAGAGAAGGGAGGAGGAGCAGAAAGCATCAACCCATAGCTGCTTCTTGCATGTGCCTTGACTGGGCAAGCCTGGGGTTTGAACCTGTGAATTGATTATTTCATGTTGATGCTTTATCCACTGTGTCACCATATGTCAGGCTCACTAGGTTTTAATTTGCATTTCTCTGATGATTAGTGATGTTGGGCCTCATTTGGAAATAGTCATATGTCTATATGTGTATATATACTTCTCACAAAACTAGGGGTAAAATTAGAGTAGTATATTTAAAACAGCATTATTTAGAGCGAAGAGGGCAGCATTCTCTTCTTGTTTGGATAGAGCAGTAATGCTCTCTAAGGAACTGAATTTGTTCCCAAGGGGCCCTTTGTTAATGTGTGGAAACATTTTTGATTGTTATCAATGGTGCCAAGTTTGAAAAACCCTGAGTAGAGATGTATTAAAGAAACTTACTATTACAAAGTGCATTTAAAATTTAATAATAAGAATATAAGCATTATGAAGTTAGAGGCTGGGTCTGTCTGGCTAACAACTATGCCTTGTACATTGTAGAAACTCTAAATAGTTGTTGAATAAATATATAAATAAACAGGTAAAATACAAACAATTGTTCCTTGAAGACTTACACAATTTTTTGTCTGTAGAAGGACACAAATAATTATTCTTTTCTATACCAAAACAACTTAGCAATCATTGCTGTAGGGCAATATATCCTATGTAAAGTATGGGAAGAATTTTTAGGATATGTTTATGACATACTTCAGAATGAATGTAAATGAAGAGTTGAAATATGTTTCAGCTTGTTCTACTACAAGACATATTTAGATAGATTTGGAAAAACATAATGTAGACATTTTATTATACTGTAAAATTACTTCTCTTTCTTATTGAAAAATAAAATTTGTAGAAAGGGCCTTTTTGCAATTTTTAGCCATAAATAATAAAATTTTTATATAACCCAGGCATAATATTGCTTATAAATTTATACCATACACCACTTGAACTTAAACTTTTTTATTATTATTATTAAGGGGAGTGATCAGAGTCAAAACCATATGCTGTGGCTTTTACCCTATGGAACTCTCAAATATACTGCAAGAATAATTATTCCTACTTAATGGAGTTACCAAAGAGAATGTGGCACTGGATGGTAAGACATATGTAATCTAGTGAAAAGCCTCTCTAAACTCTCTAAAGGCTTGTGCTAGGAGTTCTGAGTTTTGTGGGTTTTTTCTTATTAAAGACTAAATAGCAGTTGAGATCCCTAAGAAAAGAAAGGGTGCTAAGCATTCAAAAGCTTTGCTTCTCTGGGAATTTCATCATAAGTTTGTAATAAAAGATTTGGACCTTAGGGAATCAGTGTCTTTCTGAGAGCGAGAGGAGAGAGAGAGAATGAGAATTTTTAAATTATATTTTTCAAAAATATATCATGTTTAATTTTTCTTATTAAAAACTAAAAGATAAATAGAACTTCATCATTTTCTTTTGATTTGCTCCCTAATTGTCTCTGCTCACAGTCTTTTCTCCATCTAGCCCATTTTTCAGAGCTTCGTCTGTTTTTTACTTTCAAAAGCACAGCTACGGAGATCTGTCCCCAGACTCAAGATACTTGACTCCTAAATGTGGCAGAAAAATTCTTTTAAAATCTGCCCTCTACCCTTCTTTCCAACTGTGTGCCCACCACTCATGCACTAGCCACACACATTTTTTTCTATCTCTAAAAATGCCAGGATGTTTTATACTTTTATATCTTTTGTTCTTCTCCTTCTTTATCTTCCCCTTCTGTTTCTCTTTCCTCTTCCTCTTCCCCTTCCCTTTCTCTTTCCTCTTCTTCCTCCTCCACCTTACCTTTTCCCTTTTCTTCTTCTCCTTCTCCTCCTTCCCCTTCTCTTCCTCCTCCTCTTCCTCCTCCTCCTCCTCCTTCTTCTTCTTTTCTAGCTGGGTAATGTCAAGTATTTTTCAAATGATAAATCTTTAAAAGTCTTCCCTAAGCTCTCTTTGACTTCACTTTCTTTTGTATCTAAAGGAAGTTCAACTTACTTAAATTAAGGGATTTACAACATTGTATTGCATTTCAAAGTGTTTTGAATGGCTAAAATAAAAAAGACTAGTCAAGTCGAGTCAGTTGAAACCAGGCTGTGGAAGAACTGGAAGTCCCCTACTCAGTGAGTGGAAATGGAAAACAGTACAACCACTCTGGAAAATAGACTGGCGATTTCTTTTCTTTCCTATTTTTTTTAAGAGAGGCAGGGAGAGAGAGACAGGAACATGGAGTTTTTCTTGTATGTGCCCTGACCTGGTATCGAACCAACAACTTCTCTGCTTCATGACAAAGCTCCAACCAACCAAGCTATCCAGCCAGGGTTAGCAACTTCCTAAATAGTTAAACAAATACTTCTGAATGATCAAGCCATTCCACACTCCCAGTCACTGAAGCATAGATTCATACAAACACTTGTATGTGAATGTTCATAGCATTCACACACAATGTTATTTTAATAGCTCCAAACTGGAAAGAACCCTAATTTCTATCAGCAGGTGAATGGATAAACAAACTGTGATATATCCCCATAGTGGAATACTACTTACATCAATACATAGAGAGAACTATGGAAGATGCAATAATATAATGAATCTCAAAATAATTTTGCTAAGTGAAAGAAACCAGACTAAAATAAGTACATGCTTTATGGATTAATTTTTAATTTGATATTACAACACACTCTGAAAATGCAAACTCTTCTATAATGATGGACAGTAGCTTTGTGGTTGCTGGGGTGGAGTCAGGTGGGGCAAGTACTAGGGAATTGAGGGAAGAAACAGGAGGGGATGATTCTGGTGATGGTTTCATGTACATAAACATATGTAAAAGCATCCAATGGTATATTTTAAATATGTGAAGATTTTTTCTAAATCAATTATATCTCAATAAAGCTTTTATAAAAAGAAAATATAGAAGGCAAAATAATGATAAAAAGATATTTGTAAGTATTTATAGTGTAGATGCTACCGGTTTTCTCAGTACATAATTGGATAAGTGTATATATTTATTGACATATTTAACAGTACATTTTTTTCTTTTTTAAGACTGACAGAATTATTGATTTAAAATATTATAAAGGCAGGCACTTCTACTGTGTCAAAATCTGTATTTACTAAGGTGTGATTGGAAGAAAAATTGAATTTAGCATAGTTCTCCTAATTCTATCAAGGTCATTTTGTGGTCCCCGAGCAGGTAATCTAAAATTGTGCGACATCAGCACTTGGTCATTTAGAGTTGAATACAATTCAACACATGCTTCGGCAATTTTTTACAAAAATGCTTTAGAGAGATGTTTTGGTGGAAGTGTTAAAGGATTAATTAAGGTCCATTGTAGTTTTCAAAAGTTTATTTGAGCAAACAATTCAAATCAGGCAGCTTCAAACTCAAAAGTGGTTAAGAGCATGCTCCTGACAAAGCTGGGGAAAGGTTTTAGCAGATCGGTGCTGGTCCTACCCTCTGAGCAACCCAGGTGCAATCTGATGCTGGACCCTATGCTGGAGGGCAAGGAAGACTGAAGAAAAGAGCAGACCCCTCCAGATTGGTAGGTGGCAATTTTAATAAGCATGGGAACTTATACATAGGAGGCTTGTTTGGGATGGCTACAAGACAAGTAGATCTCCGCACCTGCTCACAAGAATTTGAAAAGTTTATGTATGGGTCTTAAGGGGGTTCAGTCATTTATACCACCCCGATGGTCCTAACAGGTTGTTCTTTCAAGGGAATGTCCTTGAAAAAAGTTCCAGCTGTGGGAAAAGTGGGCGAGGTGACCATTCCAAAGACTGAGGAGGGGTGAGGTGCCTTCCATTGCCTGGGTCCAGCTTGCAGGTCAACCTAAGATTGCATCCTCTCCATGACCTCCTTCAATAAGCAGTTGCAGAAGCAAAACAAGAAAAGTATTTGATTGGCCAAAGTTTAAGTGCTTGCCTTTATGAGGAAAGTCTAGTAAGCTGTTTGTGATCGGTTGTTCTCAAATTTTGTTTTCTCCCAGACAAGTGCATGTATAGGAATTGGCTCTAGTTCAGGTTTCATTTTGCATACATAGCCACCTTCATCTAATGGCCTCCTTGTTTTATTAGTTTAACAGTCAATAATGTTTGCAAACTCTCAAGCAATTTAAAATCTAGAAGAGAAATGAGGTCATGCACTAATAATTTTTAAAGAAGTGCTAGGTACAAGTTGGATATGCTATAAGCAAGGTGGAAGCCAAATGTTCTGAGAAGACAGTAAGGGCCCTCTTGATTGGCAACCATAAAGATGGAAGACCATCTCACTGGAGAGACCCTTAAAGGATGGGTAAACTTCCAATAAGGTGAAGTTGTACTAGTGTAGCAATGCAGAGTCTAAACATTATTGGACCAAACAGAGATGAGAAGAAAAATAATTTTAAAGAGTAACTTGACAACAGTATACAGAATGGGTTTGATAAAAGGGACTTACTGATGGTGACTAGAGCAAGCTATTCTTCTTTTTTGTTGTTGTTCAGTGAGAGGAGGGGAGGGAGAGACAGACTCCCTCATACACCCCAACCAGGATCCAACCGGCAAACCCACCAGGGGGTGATGCTCTACCCATAAGGGGTCATTGCTTTGTTGCTCAGCAGTAGAGCTATTCTTAGCACCTGAGGTGGAAGTGATGGAGCCATCCTCAGCACTTAGAGCCAACTCACTCCAATTGAGCCATGGTTATAGGAGGGGAAGAAAGAGAGAGAGAAGTGAGAAGGGAGGGGTAGAGAAGCAGATGAGTGCTTCTCCTGTGTGCCCTCACCAGGCATCAAACCCAGGACATTCACACACAGGCCAACTCTCCACCACTAAGCAAACCGGCCAGGGCCTTGGACCAAGCTATTCTTAAAAACAAATAGAAATATGAGATGGTTTGAAAAAGGTCTGGTATAAATCACTGAGGGCTGGAAATGCCATCATTAAGAAATTTAGATTTTTGTTATAGAATCATGTTTCAGAAAGCAAGTTCATGAAACTCTGCACTTCAGCAAAACCACAGAGTAAACATAAAAAATATTTTTTAATTAATTTTACTCTGCCTAGTCTAGAGACCAATGATAACTCGACCAAGGGAAAGCACACAACTGGATCATTTGGTTTATGGGGAAGGTAATTAATCTCATTGTTAGGAATGCTGAATGTTAGTTGCTAGCAGAATATCAGATACTAATGTCCATTGGGCACTTGATAATAAAATTTTAGACTAAGCCTGAAGCTAGTGAGATTACTATAAATGGAATAAGTTTTATTTATTGGTGGTTTATGATATACAGGCATTGTTAAAAAAAACAAACAAACCAACAAATGTATATACTCATTACCTCACATAAATTTTTACAGTATCCTACTGGGCATTCTTTAGTCTCTGTGGTCAGTTTTACCTCATATCCTTGATCTCTAAATGTTAGAATACTCTAAGGCTCAGTTTTTTTTATTATTATTATTTTTTGTATTTTTCTGAAGCTGGAAACGGGGAGAGACAGTCAGACAGACTCCTGCATGCGCCCGACCAGGATCCACCCAGCACGCCCACCAGGGGGCGACGCTCTGCCCACCAGGGGGTAATGCTCTGCCCCTTCGGGGGGTCGCTCTGCCGCGACCAGAGCCACTCTAGTGCCTGGGGCAGGGGCAGAGGCCAAGGAGCCATCCCCAGCGCCCGGGCCATCTTTGCTCCAATGGAGCCTTGGCTGCGGGAGGGGAAGAGAGAGACAGAGAGAAAGGAGAGGGGGAGGGGTGGAGAGGCAGATGGGCGCCTCTCCTGTGTGCCCTGGCCGGGAATCGAACCCGGGACTTCCGCATGCCAGGTCGACGCTCTACCACTGAGCCAACCGGCCAGGGCGCTAAGGCTCAGTTTTTGACCCACTTTTTCTTTCTACCTGCATTCATTCCGTAAGTGTTCTTGCATCCTGTCTTGTCTTAAAGCACATCCTTTAGGTTGAAGACACTGGCAAAATGTACTGGCTAGACTTTTTCTGAACTCTGCATACCCAATAACTCTTTTGGACCTAACAGAGCCAAGAACAGTCTTGATTTTACTTTTCTCACCCGCATTTTCTTCTGCTCTCTCTTACCTCAGAAAATAGCAACTCCACCCATCCAGCTACTGAAGCAAACAAAACAAAAGAAGACAAGGATGAATTCCTTGTTATTCCTGGGACTTGTTGAGCAGTTTTACCCTCCTGGCCTTCACATCTGATGTTTCTTCTGCTTTTCTCTCTTATATTTTCAAAGTCCACCCCTTCTCTGCCTCTAAGTCTCTGCTTAAATATCACCTGATCAAATAGTCTTGCTTAACCATGCTATAAAAACAAATAAACAAATTAAAAAAAAAACCCCAAGAAACTCAAGCTCTTGAAACTAGTACTGACATAGAGTAGGTGTACAAAAACATTTGAATGAATATTCAGTATTTCAAAGAGCAGTCTGCATATTGAAAATGAGTATGCTATGGCTTAAATAAATTTCCCAAAGCTTCATATCTGTGTTAGAGAGCTAGAATTTCAATCCAACTCTTTCTGACTCCAAAAGTTCAGTTATTTTATGGAGATATAAATCCCAATGTTGAGTTAGAAATCTTTCTTGTTGGGCAGATAAGATATATTTTGCTCACCCTGTTAAAGATGGCCGCTGCCCACGTGGGGCAGCTGATTGCCTTCTTGCTTGGGAAGGGGAGTGGTTATGCTAATAGGTGTTGGGAGAGGGCTTTCATGCGGAAAGGTTTTAAAAGGGGAGCTAGGAAGGCATTTTGGAAGAGAGTGGTTCTTGTAGGGAGGAGGAGCCCATGCCGGAACAGGGCAGGGAGGCCACATGAAGGAGGTAGCCAATAATGGCAGAATGGGGGAAGGAGAAGCCAGTTCGTAGAGGAGAAGGAGAAGGGGAATAGAGGTGAATAAGTCTGGTGAGGTGGAAACCTTTGATTCTAGGAAAACTCAGATGAGTCAGTAGTTTTGTGAGCGCTGAATGAGTGAGTTTTGGAGCCCAGTGTGTTTGTTGTTTACTTGCTTGCCTAGTGCGAGTCTAGAATAAAGGAAAATGGACCACCAGTTTTTGGCTCAATTGTTTCTCTACAGTCTGTCTGGATAAAATGCAACGTGCATGGGCCAGATGGCTGTGATGGCAGCCAAGGTTACTGGCTTTACATTTCTCAAACAGGAATATTTGAAACTGCAGAAAGAGGTAAGATTATATATATAATGGCTATATTATATAGATGAACTAAGGATAAACACTATGGTAGGAACTCATTCTTTTTCAGGTAATGGTTTCCTTTGAAAATCAAGTGTAACTCTTTGGCCCCCACTTCCAGAGTACATATAAGCATATACCACATTCTTGTCTAACAGTGCATGTGAGTTATAGACACTACTTTATGCTCTAGCTGAAAGGAACAAAAGATGGGTGAGAAGGGTAAATATGGAAATAGTTTGTGCAGACTAGCCTTTTAGAAAATTTGAGAGTAAGTGTAAAGGGATGTCAAGTGGCCCTCCAGATGTAAAGGCTATGATCTGACTTCTCTGGTATGCCTAAGTCATTCAAATATCATGGACTCATAGAGTCAAGGTAGAAGTAACAAAAGATTATTTAACACCTTCATTTGCACTTGAAACTGTGGAGGGACATGATGTGTTAAAATTGTTTGCCCATGTACCCAGTTGGCTAGCAGAACAGGTCTAAATTTCACATGTCAAGACTCAAGGTGCATGCTACTTCTTCAACCAGACACTGCTACCTCTTCAGAAAAAAACTTGGTTGTCTATATGTGCTTCTGAGCTGTTCTCGAAGTGAGTCAGCATACAAGATATTGGTGTTTTTTTAGCATCAAAATATACTGCTCACAAAATTAGGGGATATTTAAAAATGAATATGAAGTGATTTAAAAAAGCATTTGATTTTTTTTATTAAACAAGAACATCAGAAAAGCAAATGACAAGTCAAAGAAAGTTGTTCAATAATGCAAATGAGATGCAAAACCAACTTTTATTTATTGGTGAAAATGCACTATACAAAAGGCTGAAAGTACTGGAACATCTGTACGTTCCCTGATCCCAGAATTTTTGTGAGCAGTATATATATTGAATATAAATGACAGACAGTGCTTTGCACTTTTTTTTTTTTTATAATCCTGAAACATGCCAAAAAGTCATTTTGTAACTAACTCATGGGTTTGAGAAATTTGATGGTTAGTTATAACAGATGAAAAGATATTTAATGTTAAGTGAGAGCTTAAAAATTTAGATGAGGCTTAACATACTAATAGAAAAGTTTTACTCCATTATGCAACTCACTTTAATCTTCAATTTGGTTTTCATTGCAGAGACAGCTGAAATAGTGCAAGATTGTGACATTGTGGTCAATAGCACAATTACAAGGAACGTTATATGTTCCAGATCTTTGAAGAAACAGTACAAAGTGTCAGTGCTCTATATTCATTCTCTTGAAAAGCTTAAATAATAGTTAATCTTCAAGATCTGATAGTAATACTGGTAGGAGTGATTAAATAAAATAGTTAACCCATGTATTTATTTATCTATCCATTCATACACTGCTTTACAAAGAAGGGGATTTGCCAATAAAGTGGAAATTCTCAAACATTATTTATGAGTTCTCTGAGTGACTGACAAGACTACCCAGAATGCTAATGTACTCTCTGCTCCAGCTTATCAGTTAACTAGTGAAATTTAACACGAATGGTGTCAGCTTTATATTTAAAGTATAACTATGTAAACAGAGAAGCCACTAGGAGAGTCTTGTTTTAGAGTTTTCACCTCATTTAAATTCTTAATTAGTCCCTTCAGTTTAGAAAAGGCTATTGCAGTGTGGTCCTGCTTCCATTTAACGAGCTTCAGAAAAGGATTAGGTTTGCCTTAGTTGGTCTTTCCAAAATAGACCAACCTTGAATCACACAACTGGAAGAAAAGGTAAATACTCTGTTCTGATTTAAATTAACTTTAACAGGGAAGACAATCCTCGGTTGTTTATTTTATTATAGCCTGAGCTGAAAATCCAAAGTTAAAGTTGATAAAACAGACAATTTTTTTGACCATTATTCAATTTTTTCCCACTTAATCTAATGTTTCCCATTTATAGCCATTCAGTAAAACAGTAGCAGTAAATAATAGCTTGTATCAGTGTCATAAAGTCCAAAATATTTTGGTGATTTTGTTATCTGAAGTTAAATTCTGAAAAGCCAGCTACCCCAAAAAAATCCCCTAATATACTCAATATCTTAAGTGTATTATGATACTATAAAGGGGACATAACTGTGTATAGAGCTGTAAGGTCACTTTAAGGATATTCATATCCCTATAATGACTTTTGCAGGATTTCATAGCCATCAGGACACCTGAAAGTATCACAATCTAGCTCTCTTTCCATAGGTACTCATCCATCTTCCCCTCAAACCCTTCCCCACATTCACATCCAAGAATGAAGAATAGGTGTGAGGCAATTCAGGATGGCATCAATTTTTATCAATACATTCTTGGCAGTGTTTTTTATGTATCTCTACCTGGGTCTTATTCATTCCTGAATTCTTTGACTTCAAAAGCGTTCTTAACAGTTCCACAAGCACCTATACATTTTAGTCCCTTCCAAAGATAAAATTAAACTCATATCTCATACTCAATTTACATAAAAGGAAGGTAATACATCTGTCAGTGTTTAATTACTGAAGATCATGTATTTATTTAGTAGCAAAGGAAGAAAAAAGTAAGTTGCCTGTTCTAGGTCCAACTATTCATGTTAAAAACAGCGATTTTAAAGTTTTGTTTCACATAAGTTACTTAGCCTGAGTTAAAGCAATCAGCACTGTTCTAAATAAAAATATGTTTGAATGAAAACAATTAGGCTCCATTTTCTTGTGTCTTGCATCTCACACACAGCAGGTGTTTAAGCACAGCCAAAACTTGGATGCGCTGACACCTGTAATCAACACAAAAAGTCTCTTTCAAACTAACAAATCATCCCTCCTAGTGGAAGTATAAACAAAACCCTAATTGGAGATTTTGCTAACTATTTTTCCCTGCTGTGAATACTAGTTGGTGTCTAGTGTTTAAGCAGTAGCCTCAGCTACAGTTTATAATTGGCAAAAGATAAGAGTTAATTCTCTCTATTCAGTTAATGTTGCTATATGTCTTTAAATCTGAGCCTACAACCATTCAATGATTTCCTAATTATCAGCTAGTATCAAGCATCTTAAAATTATTTTTTACTTATTTATTTATTTATTTTTAATTTTTTATTTTTAGCAATTAAAATTAATGGGATGACATTGGTCAACAAGAAGACCTAGATTTCAGGCAAACATCTCTATAGCATTTAAACTGTTCATTGAGTTGTGCACCCGTCACCCAAAGTCAATCATTGTCCATCACTGTATGTTTGTCCCTCTACTCCCCTCTCCCCACAACCCCTCTGGAAACTACTTCACTTTTGTTTACTTGCCAGACTCTGTCTTAAGCATTTCTATATACATTAGCTAACTTAATCATCACAAAATACATTTGTGGTCGATATTACTATTAGTTCTAATTTACAGATGATGAAATGGAGGCAATGTAGTAGCTTACCCTAAGCACCACAACTACTAAGCCATGAGGGTGACATTTGAATCTAGGCAGTCCGTGTCTGGGATCAGTGCCTCGCCTTCTCCACTAAAAATAAAGATGTAAATAAATAAAAATGAGCTACTATCTCATTTTAGACAATTAACTGGAGCACATCTGCTGACAGCAAAAATGGTGCTAACTCAAAATAAATATGTGCTTTATTCCATCTCAGAGAACATTTTTCTTACACCGCACAGGAATATAACTTTTCCTTCTATTTCTCAGTGTAGTTTTTAACATGCTCTCCTCTTTAACATGCTAGACTATCCTCTTTGCTGATGTAATCTTGGACCAAAAATTAAGAATTTTTGAAAGCTCCATTAATTCTTTTAGGTATATACTGGTATAATCATTTAAAAATTGCCACAATTTTACTCAAAGCCTAGCCTGTTTGTTTATCCTTGTTACTCTCAAGTGGTTATCAACCAGCATCAACACTGCCTGGGAGCTTGCTAGAGATGCTAAATCTTAGGCTGCAAAACACAAACCTATTGTATCAGAATCTACACTTTTTTTTTTTTTTTTTACAGAGACAGAGTCAGAGAGAGGAACAGATAGGGACAGACAGACAGGAAGGGACAGAGATGAGAAGCATCAATTCTTTGTTGCGGCTCCTTAGTTGTTCATTGATTGTTTCTCGTATGTGCCTTGACCGTGGGGCTACAGCAGAGCAAGTGACCCCTTGCTCAAGCCAGCAACCTTGGGCTTCAAGCAAGAGACCTTTGGGCTCAAGCCAGCGACCATGAGGTCATGTCTATGATCCCACACCCAAGCCAGGGACCCTACATTCAAGCTCTTGAGCCCGCACTCAAGTCAGCAACCTTAGGATTTCGAACCTGGGTCTTCAGCATCCCAGTCTGGTGCTCTATCCACTGTGCCACCACCTGGCCAGGCCAGAATCTACACTTTAATATGATCACCCAGGTGATTTATATGCACATACAGCTTGAAAAGAAGTAATTCAAATCACTATTTAAAGAGGAAATAAAACTGGTTTTGATTCTCACAAGGTAAGTTCTTAAGAATTGGATGTATTCTCATCTCTCTACTGCTTGTACTAAAGAAAAAAGTAAATCTAAACAGAAAATAAATATATCATTGGCACTTAGATTAACCAAAAATATTCCTTTTTTCCAGAAATATAAATGGGAGTACGATGTATAGAGTTGGGGTGTTAACTATGTATATCCGTGGTTTTTAACTTTTTCAGTATTCTTTTCCTTCCCTAAAACCCACTCCTTTCCCATTTCCAGTCCTTGTGGTTCAGACCAATCTCACTTCTCCCCCTCAGGAAAAGGGTGGGTTTTAGGCACTGATTCAGCCACTAATTGTTAATTATGATTGGGCCAGGCTTGGCACATGACCCCACATTGACCAATGACAGCTTTTCCCAGTGCCTTGCCCTTCACTGTTCAGGAAAAGGCTGCTCTTTCTTGCTGAGATGCTGCGCACTGGCGGGCACTGAGGACCAGGAAGCTTGGAGCTTCTGTAAACCATTGTTGCCACTCTATGAGTGGGGGCACCCTGCCTGAGGAGGAAATCAGCAGAGTAAAGAGCAGACCCCTAGAGACACAGATCCTTAGTGACGTTAGTCCGATCCAGTCACAGCTTTGAATTTATCCTATGGACTTTTCAGGTATGTGTGAGACATTCGAGTTCATTCTTTATTTCCTTAAAAATTGAGATGTAGTTAATACATAACATATTAGTTTCAGGTGTATGACATAATGATGTGATAGTTGAATATATGTGAAATGATCATCACATTAGGTCTAATATGCATCACTACAAAATTACAAATTTATTTTCTTGTGATGAGAACGTTGAATATACACTTTCTTAGCAACTTTTAACTGTGTAGTACAGTATGACTAACTATAGTTACCATGATGTGTATTACATCCCTGAGGCTTACTTAACCTTGAAATTTTGTACCTTTGACCCCTTCTGCTCATATTTCCCTCTCCCCTACAACCACCAATCTATTCTCTGTATCCCTAGGCTTGTTTTTGTTTGCTTGTTTTTATTAATAGATTTCACATAGAAGTGAGTTTTTCAATATTTGTCTGTCACTTATTTTGCTTAGCATAATTCCCTGACGGTCCATCCATTTTGTTGCAAATGGCAGGATTTCTGCTTTTTAACTGGCTGAATAATATTCCATTTAATATATTTAAAAACCACATTTTTTTAATTCTTTCATCCATCAATGAACACTTATGTTGTTTTCATGTCTTGGCTAATGGCTTGGTAAAAAAAAGTCGCATTGAACATGAAATGCATATATATTTTTTATTTACCATTTTTGTTTTCTTTGGATAAATACCCAGAAGTAAAATTGATGAATCATATAATAAATAGTTCTCTTAAAATTTTTTTGAGGTACTTCCCTACTGTTTCCCATAAGGATTGTACAATTAAAATATATGCCTAGTGACAATGCGCAAGGGCTCCCTTTTCTCCACATCCTCACCAACACTTGTTGGTTTTTTTTTTGTCTCTTTGATAATAGCCATTCTAACAGGTGTGAGGTGTTATCTCATTGTGGTTTGTATTTGCATTTCTCTGGCAAGTAGTGATGTTGACCATCTGTATGTTTTTGTAGAAATGTCTATTCAGATTCTCTGCAAATTTTTTAATCAGATTTTTTTTTTGCTATTGAATTGTATAAATTATATGGTTTGGATATTAACCTCTGATCAGGTATATGACTTGCAAATATTTTCTACCATTCAGTCGGGTGCCTTTTCATTTTGTTAGTGGTTTCTTTGCTTCAAATTCTCATTTTAAATATGGCTATTTTCTAGTTACTAAGATAAATTCTCCTCTTAAAAATATATTTCACTGACAATGTATATTTTAGCTTGCTCCAAAAATGATTTAAAGTGATGTATTTAAGACACAAGCATAGGGTTTGAGAGCTTTAAACCTGAATCTATGCTGCCTGGATCTGCAGTCTTATTAGCTGTGTGAACTTGGTCAAGTGACTTCACTTCTTCCTGTCTCAGTTTATTTGTACAATGTAGATTCTACCACAAACATATATTCTTCTTAAAGTAATTAAGAAGATTTAGTAATTTATATTTTAACTGCTTATCACAGTTCTGGCATATAATAATGGGCTTCAGGTACTACTGAGATGCAATAATAGAGTTACATAAAATTACTTGAAAATAAACAACGAAAACTGGAGAGAGTAAAATAAGGATAAAAAATGAGAAGGTACCAGGTGGATGTTAGAACATAAAATACCTGCCACGAAATACTGTACACATGCCAAAAGAAAGACCAAATTTTGGCTCTTAGCTTCATAGTTGCCAAAGTGAAACCCATCAATTACTTGAATCATAGCCCAAAATGAAAATTAAATTCTTGCCTAGGAGTAGTTTCAGTTATGCCCAGAATTAGAGATTTTTTTCCATGAGTCCTACTAATGAGGACATTTTATGATATAATAAAAATATATTCTCAATACTCTCCTTAAAATAAATACTGTGATAGATTTTATGTAACTATTTCACATAAGCTTTGAAAGAATAACGTAATTATAAATATTTTAGTAGACAGAAGGAAGATAAAAGAAAACCTGCAAAAGTATATGTTTGTATATGAATATAAATATAAATATATACCTGGATATAGGTGTGTGTCTATATATATATATATATATATATATATATATATATACACTAAAGTAATAGTTCTAGCATAATTTTACCAAACCTTCAGTTTTGTACACACTACTTACACTGTCCCTGTAATTCGTTATCTTTGTATTGTACTAAATATAATTTTAAACAATAAATAAAATTGCCCAATAATATTTACACAAAATTGGGCAACAATGTTTCTAATGTATGACTTTTTCTAGATATGTAGTTTTAATTTTTACATGAACTAATCTTATAGCATAAATATTTTGGGACATAATTTTTTATATGTTTAACTGGAACTCCGGTGGCTGAGGCCAGGCAGGTTCCCGTTGGATTCGGACAGACAGTCCGGGAAGCATTAGGGCCATTTCGTTTAATAAAGTCTCACAACGGTGGACATGCAACAGGCAGGGGAAACTGCCTGTCAGGCAAACAAACAGCAAAATAGCCCCTCACAGCGGTGGGCAGGCAATCCACGCATCTGCGATCCCCCTGAGCGGGAGCACCGGTAGCCTTATGTAGCCCATACACACGTGGCACTGCCACGTGCTCACACACTAATCAGGCAAAGGGCTCGCAGTCTGTAAACTAGTGAGTGAGTCTAACACAGCTAACCCACATTAACCTTATTTGTTTTAGGTAGATCACTAAAATTGAAATTGATGTCAGAGAATTTAAGCTTTTCAGTTTTTAATAAAACGTAGTACACTTTTGAATGTGGTGAAGGACTTACTGTATACAGAAAGATTTGATCCAATAAATCCTTCAATACATTTGGCTTTAAGGTAATTAGCTATGAACATTCTTGTTAATAATATAAGTATTTTACATTTGTAATCTTTATAGTTAGAGACATTGTGTTGATAAATATATACTATATCATGAGAAAATTCATTCAGAGCAGATATAGATTGAGGTAAAAATAGGATTACAGTCATTTGTATGGAAAATAATGCAATAATTAATAAATAATACAAGAGTGAATTGTTTTGCATACTCATAACTGTAAACCTACTTTTGCCCCACCACGTATATACATTCAGGGTCCCAGGTTGGTAGAGGCTCTGCTAACTCTGATAACAGCACCAGTGAGGAAAACAGCTGTGTTAGGCTTGCTCACTGGTTTTCCGGCTGCAAGCACTTTGCCTGATTGGTGCGTGGTGGTGCCACGTGCTTATAGTCTACATAAGGCTACGGGTGGTTGGTCCTTTTCTCTGGGGCGATTCTCCCAGATTGCTCTCCTGCTACTACGAGGTGCAGTTTTCCTGATCCCTTGCCCTTCACTGTGAAAAGCAGGTTTTTCTTTGTTTATTAGCTCTTTTCCTTTTGTTGTTTACTTGCTCACCTGTCTTTGAGAGCCTCCAATAAAGGGGTATGGCCTGACGCTTTTCAGCTCCGTAGTTTCTCTTCTGTCTGCCCGAATTCAGTGAGAACCTGCCTGGCCTCAGCCACCAGCATTACAGCACCCAGGGCCATCGTGGATATAAATATCTCATTGTTAAGTTGAAGTAAAGGGAGTGAAGGACACATACTCTTTTTGGTTTTATCTCCAAACAACTTTTACCACCATTTTGTTAGCAAGAACTAGTTAGATGGATTTAACTAAGCCTGATTTGTACAACCTTGAGAAAATTGTTTAATCTTTCTAAATTTTAGATTTTCCATTTGTAAAATGGGGATAACGATAGTAATCAGTACACATGGTAATTGTGAAGGTTGAATACTATATATAAAGCACTAAGCTTGGCTTCTGACTCATACCAAGGGCTTAATTAATAACCATACATCATAGTTGCCATTTTTAGTATTAAAAAAGACATTCTATACATATATTAAAAATATTTTTAATTA
Organism: Saccopteryx leptura; assembly: GCF_036850995.1. Classification (NCBI taxonomy): domain Eukaryota; kingdom Metazoa; phylum Chordata; class Mammalia; order Chiroptera; family Emballonuridae; genus Saccopteryx; species Saccopteryx leptura. Next base: position 126,242,584 of record NC_089504.1, on the reverse strand, counting down.
CATGTAATTACATTTAATAATTCTTAAAAGAATTCCTAGAAACAGTAAAAAAGTTATCTACAAAAAAAAAAAAATCTGGTCTCAGACCTCTCTGTAGTACTAAATAATTACAAATGAGATTAAAAAAATGTGGCTAACAATTTTATGACTGGACTAATGTATAAGGCAATAGTAAGACATATTTATATAAGTAGTGCCATGGAAAATATGTATATTCATGTTTCATTTAGAAAACACATAGAATACATTCTAAAAAGCTGAACTGAAGAATGAAGATGACATTGGATAAAAAGGATGGTGATAAATTCTAACTTTCTGAGTTAGAGAATTATTACAAATATTAATCCAGAATACCTTAAAGATTAAGAGAATCTATTGAAAGATAATATGTGTTGTGAAATTAAGGACGTAAATTCAAAGCAGGAGATTATTTAAACCAGGGGTAGTCAACCTTTATATACCTACTGCCCACTTTTGTATCTCTGTTAGCAGTAAAATTTTCTAACCGTCCACCAGTTCCACAATAATGGTGATTTATAAAGTAGGGAAGTAACTTTACTTTATAAAATTTATAAAGCAGAGTTATAGCAAGTTAAAGCATATAATAATAATTACTTACCAAGTGCTATATGTCGGATTTTCGCTAAGTTTGGCAGAATAAATCTTTATAAAACAACTTACTATAGTTAAATCTATCTTTTTATTTATACTTTGGTTGCTCCGCTACCGCCCACCATGAAAGCTGGAATGCCCACTAGTGGGCGGTAGGGACCAGGTTGACCACCACTGATAAACAAAGAAGAATCTTGAAGGAAGAGACAATGAAGGCTGCTCTGCTGAGACCGCTAGGGGTAGTGTGGCAGGGCAGAAGGTGAAGGGGACAAGCAGGGACCCAAACAGGAGAGCCTTTCTCAGTATATGAGGCAGGATACTGAGTTTTTAAGCATGCATATTGTGGGGCAGCTGTGTTAGGTTTGCTCGCTGGTTTACTGGCTGCAAGTCCTTCACCTGATTAGTGCATGAGCAAGTAGCAGTGCCATGAGTATATGGCCTATATAAGGTTATGGGTGCTTGTGCTCAGGGGGATTAGGAATGGTGGATTGCCTGCCCACTACTGTGAGGGGTCATTTTGCTGTTTGTTTGCCTGAGAGGCAGTTTCCTCTGCCTGTGCGCTTTTCTGCATTGTGAGACTTTATTAAACGGAATGGCCCAACTCTTTCTGGTTCTGCAGTTTTTCTACCATCTGCCAGAATCCAATGTGAACCTGCCTGGCCTCGGCTGCTGGCATTACACAGACGTTAGAAAGGAGGAATACAAGATAAGATCCAAGTTTTCAGAAAGTCACTCTAGATCTATTTTTGTGAATGGACTGGTAAAATCTATGAGTGGTTGTCATGAGTCCAGTTAGTAGGCTGTGTATGTTGTTTAGGTGAGAAATGTGGGTAGCTCACACTGGTTGTTTGGCAGTACGGTAGAGAAAAATTGATGCATTTAAGATTAATTAGCCTGTAGAAATAGTAGAACTTAGATAGATTGTGCATGTGGATAAGGCAGGATGAAGTGAGTGGTGACTTTGGACTGGGTGTCTAAGGCTTGAGTTGGGTAGTGATGCCAATCACTTAGACGGGGATTGAGGACTGAATCTGAGTTTGAGTGACTTTGGGACATGCAAGTGGAGAGGTTATATAGACATTTGAGTGTATTGATCAGAGTATCAAAGAAGCTCTTTGTAGTGAAATATTAATGCAAAGCCATATACACTTTAGGCCAATGATTCTTTGTTGCTCTGTGTGTGCTGTGTGTTATGAGGTGTTTAGAGAATCTTAGCCTCTACCCACCAGATACTGGTAGCAGCCATCTAGTTATGACAACCAAAAATATCTCTAGACATGGCAAATACCTCATGAATGAAAAAATTGCCCCATTCAGAAACACTGACTGGCATGATAGTAACTCAGAAGAGAGTATAGAGTAATAAGAAAACCATACAAGCCTACCGAGACTAGTAATTTGGGTCCAAAATATATGGATTAGGCAATTTTCCTTTAATTGAAGTAATTATCATGATATAAGAGTAAATAAGAAGAACAGAAACATTATATTTGCATGTGGTGTTGTAAGACTAATTCAAGTAGAATCCAGGGTAGATGAAGGAATGAAATCAGAAAGATTAAATGTTTCAAAGTGGTTTATACCACAGATAAGAAAATTTTAAAAAAGGTATGATATATTTATAAATTTTAATTTGAAATTGGTACATCCTCTTTTTAAAGCTAGTTAATTCTTCATGTCCATGGAGATGCTTAAGAGAGAGACAGTGTTCTTGCTTTCTCCATTTTCAGTAAAAGCAGGATTGGATTGTACCGCCTGTACTAAGGTGAACACAGATCAGATCAGAATCTTTCTTTTTTTTTTAATTTCTTTTTTTTTAAATTTTATTTATTCATTTTTTAGAGATGAGAGAGAGAGAGAGAGAGAGAGAGAGGAGAGACAGAGAGAGAGAAGGGGGGGAGGAGCTGGAAGCATCAACTCCCATATGTGCCTTGACCAGGCAAGCCCAGGGTTTCAAACTGGCGATCTCAGGATTTCCAGGTCGACGCCTTATCCACTGTGCCACCACAGGTCAGGCCAGAATCTTTCTTACTTGAGTTTTTGGTCCTATTATTGACAATGAACTTTAATGACACCATGGAGAGTCTGAGTATCTTTGAGGGTTAATAGAATATTAGGACTTTGTTGTACCCCATAAAGTAACATTAGTGATATGACATTATTAACAGTATTTCCAATGTATAATTTTTACTAATTGACAGAGGTGGATTTAACGGTGGGCACACTGGGTGCGCGCCCTGGACCTTGACTTCTGCAGGGTCCCACAAAATGCCAACTTTACACTTTGTTTCAAATGACACCAAGTTTGGTTTCATATGTGCAATTTTAACATTAATAATACATAATATTTTTATTTATTTAAAAATTTAAAAATATGGTTAACATGTATTTTTATTTTCCCTGTCTGTTTTTTTTTTTTTTAAGGGGCCCAATATTTTCTTCTGCGCCCAAGGCCTCAACAGCCTTTATTCCACCTTTGCTAATTGACTTACATAAATTTAGATTCTGTATGTTAGAAATATTTCTATTATTATTCTGATTATTTTGTTGGTATCTCTTTTATTTCCTGACAGATATACAATTACGTATATAATTATTTTACAAAATGAAACTAATGGAGCCTGAACTTCAGCTAAATGGTACAACATCTGCTTCTCTTCATTAGTTACTTTATTTACAAATAATCAGCTGATGAGTGTTTTCTAAAGGACTTGCCTCTAACTTTCACCTGATTATTTGTACTGTAGTATGTGCTCTTGATATTATAAATTTCAGAGCGTTTTGCTGCTTAACTTTGATTTGGAATACTCAGTATGGCAAGCTGTAACATTCCTGTAACTGCCAACTCCTTTGAAAGTTAGAGTGAAAAAAGTAGAAATCTCTTTCAAAATAATTTAAAGATCTCTTTTTCTTCCTTAATGACCAGAAATTTCTAAATCCTGGTTTCTAAAAACCGTACCATTTAGAAATTTCTCTGGCGGAAAGCACTGCTCTGCTGCATTACATGTGGTTGATGTTAGTCACATCCTTGATGTAACATAACACAAGCCGGCTAAGGTAATCCAATGTGACATATGACAGCATTTTGAACCAGTCTGGGATATTTGAAAATATGCCATATTTCAAAGGCCATGGACAGATAGCGTGGTGAGCCAAGATTGTGAACTCCTCTGCTTTCATTTTGAACAACCACAAAGGCAAGGTTCTATGGTAATTAAAGGGTGAATTCCAACCTGGTAGACTCTAACAAATACTAACAAAAGTACATTTTTTTTTTTTGCTGGTGAGTTTATACTTAAAACCAGACATTAAAGAGATGTGATTATGCATTATTACAGGTATGTGAAAAGGTAATGCAGAGATTATATCTGGTAATATGTAAAGAGGTGGAACGTGAGCACACAGGCAAAAATATGTTTTCTACATACACCGTTGAGTTTCTCTGTAAAAAGTCTCTCTGTCCTCAGCCTAATTTATTGTGCAGGCTGTGGAGAATTTGAAAACCATGTTTTCTTCTAAGATTACTTCAAAATCAACTCCTTTGGTTTTTAAACTTGTTTCACATTTATTTGATCAGAAAACTAACATTAATAATACCTGATGCATACTGATGAGTTGCAGAAATTAAAATAACCAGGACACTAAATTTGATAGCAGATAGAAAAGGAAATTGAACATAATATGTACATCTGAGAAAGAAAAGGTAAAATTGAACTACCAGGTAAATGTCAACCAAGCTGCTTTTTTTTGTAGATTTATAACTAAAAGTTGTAATATACTATTGCCTTACTCAATTATATTTTAAGATATCCTTAATTCATAAATAGCTCTTTTTATCTGTCCATGTGAATAAAAATATTTAAGTAATTTTTCTGCCAATCTATTAATAACATGATTTAATTAAATGCAGAAAAAATTCACTTTCTTGCAAATTAAAAATACATATAATTTATGCATATATAAATACATGTAAGTAGATTTTCATTATTGTTTACACATATATTTTTAAAATATTAAACTGAGGTTTCCTGAACTGCCAAAATGACATAGAGCCTAGGAAGAAAATGCTGAGTTTTTTATTATCTTAGGTACAATAGAAAAAATTTCTAATATTTAATACCATTCTTGTAATTTACAGTAATGTTTTTCTCACACTTTCCTCTTTGAAACTCAAAATTACATTGTGTATTATGAATTTAGATATGTTAATCCCATCTAACAGAAAAGAAAATTGAAATTCAAGGATGTTCTACTAATGGATGGAATTCTAATTTTAATTCTGTTTTGAACTTGAAAAGACTACTACCTTTTCTTTTTATGATTTCCATAAAATTAGGTTTGTTAAGTGACCTAAGACATAATGACCAATGCCAAAATTTAATGTAAAGATAAACAATTTGTCATTAAATGGAGGATAGACCTGTCACCCTGATGTTATACTTTAACAATGCGAAAAGTACACACAGAAATTACCTCTCAAATTCTGGTTGATAATTAGATCAAAAGAAGGCTATAGCTAAGAATTTTATAGTATTTTCTACTTCTTGCTATATGATGTGTTGGAATAAAGACATAATAATGCCCAATGAATATAATATTGAATATCTGGTATTTTTGATTTAACAGAAGCAAACAAAATATTACCATATGTACCACTGTTATAAAACAATTTAGAAAGTTCATAAGAAAAATAAAGCAAAATAAAACTAGATTGTCTTTTTGGAGGAAACTGAAGGCTAAACAGTATAAACTAAGGAAAATCAAGGTCAAGCAAATTATTTTATTCACTGGATTTGTTTCAAGAATGTCATTTGAGCATTTTATGATCCAGCTATCAATGACCCTTTGCCATTGACTCTAGACAGATGTTGCCTCAGCTGAAGAAAAGACAGAATATTAAAACAGGATTTTAATATTTGTTAGGTATGTGCTATATCTGTATTTTTCATGGATTATTAATTTTCACAGAAAGCCTGTGAAAGTTATTATTGTATTAAGTACACCAACAATGGAAGCTCACAGAGATAAAATGACATGTTTAAGGCAACATAGCAGCAAAGTAGGGATTTATAACCCAGTTATAAAGTTGAGATTTGAATACTGGAAATATTGAAGAATATATATATTCTTGGAAGAAATGTAAGCAGATGATAAGTTACAGAGAATAGAAAAGCAAAGAAAAGTGAACAAAGGAGTTTTTCAAATTGGTAGTCTAGCAGTTGTAAGAACCTATCCAGGAAGATTTGTACGATGCAATTGGATATCAGATTATTTTTGGTTAGATAGTTGAGCTAAGATCTCCTGGATAAAGAGTTGGCCTGCATTTTTTACCTATAATACTATGAAGAAGAAAGAATATGGGACACGGAGTCAGGTATCTTGAAGCTGTCTTGTTTGCTACCCATGTTACTACCTGTGTGGGCAACTTTCCTTCATTCCGCTGATCCTTTAATCACTACACAGCAAAATAAGTACCGGCATTGCTTACCTGCATTCTCTTAAATTATACCATGATGACACATGTCCAAATCAGAATGATTCACAACAACAAAGGTTCATTTTTTTTTGCTTGGATTGTAGCTCCTGTTCAGGTCAGCTATAGCTCTGCTTCCTGTTTTCTTTCTTCTGATAGAAAAGAGCTGCCCCTCTGGCATGTGTTTGTCTCATGGGAGAGAAAAAAGGGAGATTCAAGAACCACGGTATATGGCTTTCAGGGTCCTCATGAATGCTTCTTCCATCACTTTCACTAACCTTGGTATAGCCCAGAGGAAATCAGATACCCAATCTTTCTATGTGTGGGGTAGAAAAATAGCATCATCACACTGGCAAGGACAGTGAATAATTAGGAAGGATTCAAAGTCCGCCACCATGCCCACAGGATTGTTGTAATGATGCAATAAGATGAAAAGTGAACCTCCTAGCTGAGTACCAGGTACATAGTATGTGCTCTAGGAATTTTTTCACTATCATTTCCTGTTTGAGATCTTAGGTCAAGCTAAACAAAGCCCAGACTGATGAAGTATTGTAATTGTACATAACAATTTTCCAGTGTCCATTTTGTCTATGATTCTCTTTTAAATAATTGAGTAATTACTATTTTCTCATTAGAGACTGCTAATTAAAAGAAGAATTAGCCTGACCTGTGGTGGTGCAGTGGATAAAGCATTGACCTGGAACACTGAGGTCACTGGTTTGAAACCTTGGGCTTGCCTGGTCAAGGTACATATGGGAGTTGATGCTTTCTGCTCCTCCCCTCTTTCTCTCTCTTTCTCTCTCTCTGTCTCTCTCTTTCTCTCTCACACACACACTCTCCTCTCTAAAAAAATAAATAAATAAATAAATTGAAATAAAAAATATAAAAAGAAGAATTAAAATAATATTTAAAAAAATCACAGTAAGTTAGAAAAACCTTAGTCCTTTTATGTAACCCTCAATAAAGAATTATCAAATTAAAACCTGGCTTGTCAAAGTACATTCTTTACTTTTTAGAAATTTCTAACTTTTTAGGAATATACATAAATGGACACACACAGAAAACAAAAATACATACAACAGTTAAATGAGCACTGTTATCTAAAGAACAAAGCAGAGTTTCAATTGGAAGGTAGCATTTTGTTCACCTAATGAATATAAATTTTGGTGAGAATTTGCAAACTTTAGAACGAGAGGAAAATTCCCTATTGAATGTTTCAAAACAGGTCTCTTTTCTGTGTCGTGGTCAACTACAGTTAGTTTTGTATGAGTAATGGATTTGGTCTCGTAGATTTTTGGATGAATCTTGAGGAAAAAGCCAACAAGTCTTTCCTCCCCTCTATGAGATCAAAGACACCACTGTATTTTGGTATAAAAAGGGTTTTACCATGGTTGCCAAAAATGCTGTTTCCCCATCAGCTGTGTAGTGGCTCCACAATGATTGACAGACCATGCAATCTGTCCAGGGTGGCTTCATTTCAACTTAATGCTAGTGCTTATTTTCAAAAGTACTTTGAGTCCCTTTTGGGTGAAAGTTAGTACAAAAATAGTTCTTTTCTCTGCTAAGAGTCAGCAGCATCCATTGTGTTACCATAGTATGAAGTAGCCCTTTGAGAATTCATGAGGTAAATTTCTATCTGTGTAAAACCAAAGTATTCTGTTGTGATAATTTACTTGCCTTATTTTCACATTAAATTCAATGGACAAAAAATAATTTTATATAAAGACTTGATTATTTTAATGATTCCACAGAAACAAATTTTTAAGAATTGTTTTCGTGGAGAAGAGTGTATAAAAATGTCATTGGTATGCCATTTTTATCATAAACTATTTAAATAATAAAATTGTTACCACATGATTTTAGATATACACTAGATTGAAACATAGCCTCTCATATAGTAAGTTACTCAGAAATTTCTTGTCTCCTCTAGTATATAAACTCTATTTTAATATCATATATGTAGGAAAAATTTTGAGAGCCCATTTATTTTCAATTTACCATGTTTCTTTTAAAACACAGTGTAAGACAGACCATGAATCATAGAAATTACACTTGAAACCTATATAATCTTATTAACCAATGAATGTCACTACAATAAATTTAATTAAAAATTTCAATATGGTCCCTGGCCAAGTAGCTCAGTTGTTAGAGGATCATCCTGACCTTCCTAGGTTGTGGGTTTGATCCCTGGTCAGGGCACATACAAGAATCAACCAATGATGACATAAATGGATGAAACAACAAATTGATGTTTCTCTCTCTGTCTCTGTTTCTGTCTTTTTATTTTCTCTCTTTAAAAATAATCAATAAATTAAAAATATTAATATATAATATAGTGTAAAATGAAATAACAAAAATAGATTAGCAAAAAGTAAATAAGTTAACAAAGATTTGTTTAAAATACTCTATCAGTCACTTATGGGGAAAAAAGAAAGATATATTGATAAGTAAGCCTCTTTTAAAGGAGTGTGCCCTTTGAACTAAGATTCAAGATATATGAGAATAGAAAGTACAGTTGACTCAAAAAAATCCAAGAAAACATCCCCTGCTAAAAACGACCAGTTCTTACACTAGTGTTTACAGTCCTCAGATTTGCAGCATTCCTTAGCTGTCCTCTGAATCTCAGGTCCAACTAAATGAAGTCATTGAAGTAAAACACTTAAACATTGTATGCTCCAAGTCATAAAACTGAGGATATGATATCTTGAATGATTAGGACTAATTGGTGACTGTATTCAGAGGTCAGATTTACCAGAAAACCACCTTACTTTTGCTTCAGTTCACAGGCACTGTTTAAGATCAGAGGTAGAAAAGAGTTGCATGTTGCGTTAATTAATTCAGGAGTGTGTTTTCTGCTCGCTTTTGATGTTAGAAAATGAAATGCAACAGTTTGCAATGCAAATTGAAGCAAGAGGTTACATAGGTGTGGCGACCTCACAGCCTGAGCTGGCTTTCAGTGTCAGTTAACAATCATTTGTTCCACCTCAGATAGTTGGGCTTTGTTCTAGGAGTATCTCTGAGAAAATGTAAAAAGGACTGTGTGAATAAGAAAATGTACTCCGTTAACTTTTGAAGATTTTACTGTCTCAGATGTCTATATAATTCATCAATTCTATTTCACCCAATTTTTCCCAAGTTACCTTCTAATTTCCTCACTTCAGTTTGTCTGTCTCTAGTCCTAAATATTCTGTAGCCTGCAGGGGACATTTAGGTCTGTATTCTGCAATGACTTATTATTTATTTTGTCTATAATGTACAGTTTCGTGATTTAATTATTTATTTAACAATACAGTAAGGCTTTTAAGTGAAATTAATGAAAACATTTTTAAAAACCCACATTAAATCTTGACGTGTATTTAAATAATTATGCTTTCATTGACAAATTACGGCCTACAGTAATAATGTTGCTGTATCTGTATATATGCATCTTTTCCAAACTGAAAATAAATAGACATCTATTTTTCCTCTACTTCCCACTTTGCAAATGTCCAGGACCTGAAAACAAGTTTGTATCACAATGCATCTGCATCAGAGAAAAAAGCCATGCTCTTTGGCAGAAATAACATGCAGTAGGTGTAAACTGTTCGATTTTTTAAATGTTTGAATGATAATTATCTATAGCTCAGTCTCTTCTGAGGTGTAAACCTGCTTTATCATTACTGACTGAATCATTATCAGAAAATGCCTCTTTAAAAAAATGTCTAAATTGGGAAGCTTTTTATCAGTTTTGCTCTTATTATAAAATTAATAATTTTATAATTATTCCATTGATATAATCCCAAAGAAAAAGGTAAAGGTTTTTTGCTCTTAACAGTGTATTTATCTTTAGACTAATGCCATTATTTGAGAGTCAGAAATTAATAACAATTTACCAATATTAGTAAAGTAACTAACAAGTTTAAAATATGCTAAAGTGAAACCTGACTCATTTTGTGTTTAAATTCCTAAAGCTTTGATTTTATCCTAATAGATGTTACCCAGCTGCACCGAAGTTGTTTGATGAAAACACTTGGTAATTATTCACCTTATACCTTCATCATCCATACACTTTCTCTAACACTCTCTACTTATTATTCCTTGAAATAATAAACTCAAAACCAAAGTAAAAAAAAAAAAAAAGGCAGTCCGAATACCGAATAAAAAAATAGGATACTCTGAAAATAAAAACAGAAACCTCTAAAATAATGTTTTATTTATCACATACAAATGTGTTTTCCTAAGAATTATTTCCAGTGTGGGCCACCATATGGAAGTAGAAAGCCATTATAGGAATGAACTAAGATGGTTTGTATCACCTGCATAACTTGTTTTGTTCTATGCCTCCAGGCTTCAAAATCCACTTCCCATATTTTTTTCCTTTCTTTAAAAATAATGTACATCAGTTTAATTTATCCCAGGTCCTGACAGAAGGATCGGATTTTAAGCATTTAATGCTGTGGTTTCAAATCCAATTTCTCAGTATTCATCGTTTCAAAAGTGGTAGAATTCAGTTTTTGAAAAGGTTCAAGAACTTGGGGAAGATTGGCATCCTTTCTAAAGCCCCACACTCATGTTAAAGGCAGCTCTGTACGGGAGAGAGCAGTTTGGTCTGAATTTTTCTATAGTGCTCCGGGAAATACTAAACCCTTTGCCTACTCCAACAAGAGTCTCTTCTTAATGGCATCAACCTAGGAATATTTTTTAAACTCATAAAACATATTGAATAAATAACCTATTTACAGATTTTCTGAAGCAGGATACTGATTGGTTGGTACGCTTTCCTAAAAGGAGGGTATCAATATATCTGCTTAAGGCTTGATTCCACTGCTTATGTTGTGGAAACAACTCTCCTTGAGACCAATGGGATTTTTATCCATTCAGACGCTGAAGCACCAGTCCCTTGCACAGTAAATTCATTGTACTCTCTTTATTGGTGGTGGGGGAACCTCCGAAGGTCAGGAGTCCAGATTGCTTCAAATAAACATCCAGAATCTCAGATGCTTTTTTGAAATGGGCCCAAGTTTATTTGAACCTCTTCTCTGGTTTGGAAATCAGGCTGAAAATTTCACAGAAACAGATTTTCTTGGGAGATCTCAGAATGTTGTGGTTTAACTAAAGTAATAAACAAACTTGAAAAATGAAAGGCAAAATTGGCTCAAACTCACCTGGTTTCATTCTATTAAATGCTTGAAACTGAGTGGCATTGTGCAATATTTAAAAAAAAGAAAAAAAAAGAGTTTGGCTGTGGTTTAGCCTAGAGTCATCAAACATTCCTGCTGAGGAGGTGTAAGGCAACTTTCTGTCCATCTGTCCTTCTCAGTCCTCATTTTTCAGTAACTTCTCATCAATTTATTTCTTTATTTTTAGTTTAGGAGACTTGTGTATTGTTTTCCTAGTTTTATGCTATTAATGAAAGCTAACTCCTTGACCTTCCTTTGAAGTAAAATAATTTCCATTCATTTATGGGTATGATCTCTTTGAAGTACATATTATGGTATTTGCATGGTGTCTATAACATAAAAAATAATTTTTTGGTATACTTATTAAGTACCAGGTATAAAAATTAAAACTTTTACACATATTATTTATTTGTCAGAGCAAAATCATTATACAGGTGTTATCATCTCCACTTTACAAATGATAAAAAAGCAGTTTATAAAAGTATGGTCACTTGCCTGATAGTATAGTTATATTACTTATATAAGTAGGAGAGGAGAGCTTGAAGCTGAGGATGTGTTATTTCAGATGTTTTATGAAGCTTCCTGCATAGTTGTTGAGGTTGTCCCAAGTTTTTTTTTAATTACATTTATCCATTACTAATGACTTTAACTCTAGCTATTATATATAGTGTGTTTTTATAACACACACACACACATATATATACTACACACACACACACACACACCCCACATATGCAAGCCAACTGGAAAGAATACTTCTGTTGTACCTCTTAAATGTGAATAGAAAATTTCTATAGTTAACAAAGTCTGTTATAGGTCCTGGCCAGATAGGTCAGTTGGTTAGAGCATCATCCTGATATGCCAAGGTTTGATCCCTAGTCAGGGCACATACAAGAATCAGCCAACGAATGCATAAGTAAGGGGAGCAACAAACTGATGTTTTCCTCTCTCTCCCTTCTTTTTCTCTGAAATAATTTTTTTTAAAAAGTCTGTTATAATGATACTGTCTGAGATTTGTACAGCAATGTACTCTATACAAAGAACTTTTGTGTTTGTTATCCTATTCTAATCCTTCCAACAAACCAGGAGGTAGACACATAGGTTTCCTGATCCACTTCCATGAATGAGGAAAACTGAGTCTCCATCAAATTAAGCAATTTTTCCAAAGTCATGAAAGTAAGGGACATCCAGAGGTATTTCAAGTCAAATCTTCTACTTGTGTAAATTGCTCTTTGTAAGTCAACACTGTAGAATTCCGTTCTGTGATCTCCTTCTAATATCTTATTTTCTCACTCTTACCTCTTTTTGGTTACATTGTGTTTTCTCCACAGTTCTTTTCCATATTTCAGCCCTGCACACATATTGTGCTCCTGATAGAAAGCACTCTGCACTAACTGATAAAATCCAAACTACTTTTGCAAAGCCCCAAATAGTCTGGACACATGATACCAAAGCTGTTCTTGTGCTACCCATTTAAGTTATGTATCAAATATAAATTTAATTAAGGCCACATTTTATTTATACATTTCATGCATTAAACTCATTTAAACTTTTAGTCAGATTTCATTAGAAGAAATACTACCGTGCACATCATGCAGTAGTAAAGCTAATGTGCTTCAGGAATTTGAGAGAAGTTAGAGATCGGGGGTCTGATTTCAAAATTTCTTTTTCTCTCTCCTCAGTGCTTGCAGCAGGTCTGGGAGCTAGAGGCACACAGTTTGTTTCCTAGGACACTAATACAGTCAGCATGCTCTGTACAAATGTGTAAACACAGACATTCCCTGTAATCAGGGAGGTTGGTATCTTAAGGCAAGATTATGTTTTTTTAGGAAATGCAATTTATGTTCAGGATTAAGTTTCGTTTGCAGACTGATAACGTCTGAGGTTCAGGGAGATGATAAAAATATTGTGTCCTGACTCTGCCCTACATCTGAAGTTTCTGAATCAGTCTTCCTGGACAGCCCCCAGTCTCATGATTCCAAGGAAAGTGAGTTAAAGTCTTCATTTCTTAGGCAGATTTAAAAAAAGTAAATGATACGAAAATACAAAACAAATTTTAAGAAATTTAAAGAATCTATAAGCCGTATTGGAGGGTGCAAGGAAATGCAGAGACATGAGGAAAAAGTACAGATGACTCTCGGACTAACATCCTTCTTCGCGAGTCAGGAAATGTAGATTTATGTTGGGTATGTTGGTATTCCTGAGGTTGAGGTGGGGTTGAGTAGTAAGTTAGACATGATTCTTAGAATGTAATCATTTTTGTCAGCTTGCGGCACGGCCCTAATACTATAAAACAAGTTAAATATATGACAAATATTCCCTCTGTTTAAATGAAAGCTGAAATGAATCCACTCAGAACATCAAGCAAGCCCTCTCTATAAATCCTTTCATCAAAAAAAAAAAAGAAAAAAAGAAAACAACAACAAAAAAACTAACTGCTTTATTTCTTTTCAAAACTAGTAAAAAAAAATTCACAAGGTAAAGAACAGTTTTCATGCCAAAAACACATTTTTTTTTTAGCCTGACACTAAATTCATGAGTTTTCTTTTTTCTTTTTCTTTTTTACCTCCAGAGTCAGAGATCTGAGGTCCGTCCCTCACACCTTTTATACAACAAGTTTCAAATCACGCAAAAGAGAACTATGGCAATCTGATAGCTCAGATTTTTCCATCTTTAAAATAAAAATGTCCCCAAATGAATTGAAAACATAGATCTGGAACCTTTCTGACTGCAAGGAAGCCTGACATGCCTTATTTGTTTATTTGCTTATTTATTTACATCATGGTAACAGGTACTGCACCAGGAGAGAGGTCTAACCACCAGGGAAACCTCAGTGTTTGGGGCCATGACTGTGAGACGAGGAGTACGCCGGGCGGGCAGAGGGCGGCCTTTGCCTGTTCACACATACTTTTGAAATTTCTTGTTAGTGTCAATTAGGAAGGAGGAACTGTAGAATGCTGCTCTGAGTTGACTCTCACAGAGTCAAGTCCTTACGTAGTGTTACAGTTATCTGAGTAACTAGATATGCTCTCATGGTCAGGGAATCAGGTCCAGGAGGGCTGGACCAACTCTATATTCTGAGTCTTCCTGCTGTTCTCTTCAAGACATTTGAAAAAAAAAAACACCATTTTTAAAAAATTTATCCTCCCTTCTGTTTGTCGCACCTCCTCTAAATATAGAATTTTATGATATGCAATGTAATTTCTTTTAAGACCATTTCTTTAAGAAGAAGAATGTTCTCCTGGCCTGAGATGCAATATAACTATGTATTTTTTTTTCATCGAGTTAATGTTTACGGCAGAGGGCTGAAGCATTGAAAATAAGGAGCTGAAATGGAAACTCTGACATCATTTTAGCTGTAGTCCTGCTGTCTTAACTGGGGAGAAAAATATTAGCTCTTGTCCAACTTACCTTTTCCATGAGGTGTAAAATGCACCCTATACAAAGGGAGACTATGAAACCCAGAGCTAGTCTGATTGCTTGCATGTTATTCACATACACGCCCATTGTTTTAAACTGGCACTAGGCGAACCCGCTGATTCCAACCATATGGCTGCGTGCAGAAGTGCATTGAGGAGTTTCCTCCAGGGTGCCACACAGTGTCCTACTGGCGTCCCGGGCTGCAGAAGAAAATAAAAAGTCTGGATTCTCCCATTATGAGATTTCATCCAGATGCTCATGAGGTTATATATTTAAATAATGAGTCTTGGACTTGGAAAATTACCATTTTAAAGTTTTACAGACTATGTGTTTCTCCACTAGGTGGCGCAAAAGGCCATAATATTGAAAGTAACTCATAGTTGGGGGAAAAAGAAAATCTAGTTTCTAAAATATTTTAAGGGTGCATTAACTCAGAACTACATTTCTAATAAGATTACAAGTTTATAGCTTAAAATGCCTGCTGAGTGGTCAATAAAAATTCCACATCACAGAGGGCATGCAGAAACTTTTGAGATACAGAGAGAGTTTATGCTAGTAAATGAAATTTTTTGAGAATAAAATATTTTCTATGGTCAAATGACCACAATAATTTCTCTACAATTAAGGTAATTCTTTTCCTGTTACATTGTTCATAATTTTAAACAAAGATATTTTTCCCCCAAAATTTTCAAAATTTCAGACAAACATCATTTAACAGTAATTTGGGGCGATGTATTGTTATTAATAGCTCTTACAAACTATCCTGATAACTTCTGGAATTAGAATTTTTGGGACTACATGGTACTTTTTATTTTAATAATATTTAGCTTTTGTGTGCTTTGTAAGTCATTGACTACATAGGAAATCTCATGTAAACTTTTGGTTCTAATAGGGTATAGTCGAGTTTCCTATTATATATGTGTTTCAGTTTTTAGTTTCCCAAGCTGGTGTTTTCTTCCTTGTAGCATTAATTTCTATGTCTTTCTGTATGTCTGCTGTATAAATCCTGTTTTAGATCTTTCTTGGCTACAGAAACAAGCCACATTACTATTATAGATAAAGTATAGGTAGGGCCAAACTCTTTCTGCCTTTAGGACCTTGTTATAAGCCCCCTACCCCATCATACACCTTTGGCACTCACCAGAGCCAAATATATGCAAAATTGTGAAGTAGGTCATACCTGTGTTTTACTGATAATTATCTTCAATTTCCCTGCCCATATCTCCACATCACAGGTGGTATAATTCAGAAAACAAACACCAGGTATTAAACAGACTTGGGTTCAAACATTGATGCTACTACAGATTGTGTGATCTTGGATAATTTACTTAATGTCTCTTTACTTCCATTACCTAATTTGAAAAATGGAAATAGTAGTTTCTATAACTAAGGGTGGTTTTGATATTAAATTTGATCAAACATACAAAGCACTTAATGGTCTGGCTTGTGCTAACTTCATAGATGGTAACTTGTCAACAAGAATAAGCTAAGCATTTTATAAACCTAACTCTATTTGTATGACACTAATAGAGGTGGAAAAATTGTAAGATATAAGATATACTGTCCTAAGATCTATGAAGTCTAGTCAGGGTAATCATTCATTTGTTTATGCATTCATCAGCAAATATTTATTCAATATCTACAATATAACAATGTTCTTTTTGTTTTTTGGTTTTTTGTTGTTTTGACAGAGACAGAGTCAGAGAGTCAGAGAGAGAGACAGTTAGGGACAGACAGACAGGAAGAGAGAGAGATGAGAAACATCAATTCTTTGTCGTGGCACCTTAGTTGTTCAGTGATTGCTTTCTTACATGTGCCCTGACAGGAAAGGGGTGGACTACAGCATATCCAGTGATCCCTTGCTCAAGCCAGGGACCTTGGGCCAGGCCAGTGATGACCATGGGGTCATGTGTATGATCCCACACTCAAGCCAGAGACCCCACACTCAAGCTGATGAGCCCACACTCAAGCTGGCAAGCCAGGGTTTCGAACCTGAGTCCTCTGTGTCCCAGTCCAAAGCTCTATCCACTGTGCCACCTCCTGGTCAGGCTATAACAGGATATTTTGATGATGATATTATAACAATGAACAAAGGAGACATGAATCTTGCCTTCCTGGAATTTGTAGTTTAGTGGAAGAGGCAAACTCTAAACAAAAGCTTATTATTCAAATAACATTTTAATTACAACTGCAACAAGTATCGTTAACAAAAAGTAAAGCATAGTGAAATCCTAGATGTCACCAGGGTCACCCTTACCTTTGAATTATGAAGAAATATTGATCTAAACTTCTATTGTGGTTTCTGCAAAAATGAATATATACATGTTGTACAGATTCCTCCAGATTTTTTTAATGAGAGTCACCGCTTTCTCTAATTTTTTTTTTTTTATTTTAGTGAGAGGAGGGGAGGCAGAGACAGACTCCTGCATGCGCTCTTCCTGGGATCCACCCAGCAAGCCCACTAGTGGATTAGTAGATGATGCTCGGCCCATTTTGCTCAACAACAAAGCCATTTTGGAGCCTTTTTTTTTTTTTTTTTTTTTTTTAGCACCTGTGGCAGAGGCCATGGAGCCGTCTCAGTGCCTGAGGCCAACTCACTTAAAACAATTGAGCCATGGCTGCAGGGGTAGGGAGGTGGGGAGAGAGAAAGAGAGAGAGAGAGAGAGAAGAGGGAGAGGAGGGATGGTCATTTCTCCTGTGTGCCCTGACCAGAATGGAACCTGAGACATCCACAGAACGGCAGATGCTCTACCACTGATTCAAGCAGCTGTCCCCAAACTACAGTCTGAGGGCCGCATGCAGCTCCCTGAGGCCATTCTCCCCCCCCCCCACTTCTGGAAGGGGCACCTCTTTCATTGGTGGTCAGTGGGAGGAGCACTGTATGTGGCCGCCCTCCAACAGTCTGAGGGATAGTGAACTGGCCCCTTGTGTAAAAAGTTGAGGGACCCCTGTTAGGGCCTCTAATTTCTTATTTCTGCTAAAACTTTCTTTATAATCTTAATTTCCACAGTGTTTTTCTTCTCCCTGCTTCTTATAGATAAAGACAGACTACATAGTTTTTCTAATGCTAACAATGTTTTGATATATTAAAAAAATAGTTCTCTAAATCTAAAATTTTTAAAGGTAATTACTATTTGTTAAGTCAGTAATGGTACAAATAAGATTTATGGTTAAGAGCAAGGACAGTGATCCTAGGCTGGTGGAGAAAGGTTATAAAAGAATTCCTTTTTGATGTGTATCAAATCATACCAAATACATTTGTTTGCCAAGCTTATTTGCAAAATGGCTTGTACTAGCTTGAACAAATTTAAAACAAACAAAAATTTAACCAAATCTTAAAAAAAACTGCAAGATTTGATTTTCAATTTATTTTTTCTCACTATTTTATGATACTTCTTTAAGAAAGTAAAAGTTATAAAATTGATAAAATTTGATTTAAAATTTATGAAAAATCTGTTTTAGCTTTATTAAAAAATGAGAAAATGTATAATATTAATCAACATGAATGGAGCTAAAATAAAGAATAAAATTAGTAAAATACAAATGTTTCCAATAATGTGTATACGTCTTCTTTCATGACCATAAAAACTGGATTGTTATATGCACTTACAATGAAGTCATAGTGAGTGAATTTGGAGTCTGGAGGCCTGGGTTCTTACCATGAAACCAACCATAAACAAGTCTCTAAAACCCTTGAGTAATGCACAGTCCAATACAACAACCAGTTGCCACATTTCAACTTTAAATAATTAAAATTAAAAATTTGATTCCTCGGTTACACAAGTCCTATATGAGGTGTTCAGTATTGACCTTGCCTACCAAACTGAACAGCTCAGTTATAGATGTTGCAGAATGTTCTATTGTACAGTGCTATTCTAGAATGTCTATCCTCATCTATAAATATATTATCCAGTTTGGTGCTTTGCTTTTATCCCTTATCATTTTCTTAATGGTATGTTTGGAGAACAGGAATTTTAAAATTTAGCGTACTTTAACTTACTCATTTTTCCCCTTTATGGCTAACATATTCTGTATCCATTTAGCAATACTTTGCCAGCTTTGAGATTATGAAGATATTCTCTTGCTTTTTTTTTTCTAAAAGAGTAGTATTATTTTCTCTATAATATTATAAACTAGCATTGATCTTGGTGGAAATGAAATAATGCTAATTATAATGGTGGTGATATGAATGTCTATATGCTCCACAAATACGGTATTAAAAGAAAAATAACATGGAAAAGATCATTTTCTCTTTAGATAAAAGTATAGGAACATGAAAAACGGCCCAAAATATTTTCTTATGATTAAACATTTATTTTGTATTGTTTGAGCTAAGTATTACCAAAACATATTTCCTTTGACTTTATGGCAACAAGTAAATGTTTAATTTGATTTGGGAAGCAACCTATGTATTTAATTGTGTTTTCATCGGTCTGGGTTATCTTCTTCAGCATCCTACCCCTACTTATTTGAAAATGCTAACTTTATGGATTAAAAATTCCTGACCTATTACTAGAGCAAGGGTCTTCTCAATCCTGCCTAGTCCCAAGGCCCTCTCAGCCTTATCCTGACAACCCTCCCTCAGTAAGGCAAATTGTGAACCTGAGAAGGGAAATGTAGTTTGACCAATAAACTTCATCCTTTATAAAGTTAATGACATTTGTAAGTGCTTGAGGTTCTTGAGATGCATTTTATTTGAAGTGCTTCACATTTCTACTCAACCATTAAATTTTGACAATTTTTTTTTTCCTGAACTTGATTGGTAAAATTTGGTTCTCAATCTGGGTTCTAATACTGGAATTCTGAGTTTGTTTTGATGACATCAAAATGACTTCTATACTCTCTATCTATGAACTCTCTAATGAAAAGTAAAATAGAAAAAATGTAATATATACATGTAATATTTTTCCAAATATTTTTTGGGAAAAAATGTACTATTAGTGACAATACTTCAGTAATTTACCATCAGTCATTTAATCTCACTAGTTATATTTCACCCTAAATTTATAACTTATCCAGAAAAAAATCACCAGAGTGATTATATAGTTACTCTATGAGCAAAATTTATTGGACATAGAGAACAAAGAGATATACTCTATATAGAAAGTTTCTGGTCATGAAAGTATTTCTTGAAAGTTTGACAGGCATTCTGCCCAATATACTAAACTCTCTCATACCAAATTAATCTATTTAATCTTTATAACATCTCCAAAAGGTAACCAGTCTCCCAACACTGATCTCATTCTCCATCAGTATCTGCTTTATTTTCTCTTCAGTACTTATGACTGTCTGAGATTTTCTTATTTATTGCTCATATTTATTGTTTGTCTATACCAACTAGAATATAAGCTCCATTCTAGATATTTTCCTGCTCACAATTCACTGGTTGTGTCTGTTTTATTTCCCTTAACTACACTGGACTTACTATTTTCTGTTATAGGAAGAAATGCAAATATCCTCAATAGATCAGGTAAGGCAAAATACAAATTTAATTAATTATAAGCAAAGCGTGTGACCCTATATGATTTCTGCCTTTTTTTTTTTTTTTTTACAACTTTGTCTCTAGAATGAAGAATAGTGACAGGCATGAGTTAAGATACTCAAAAAATATTTCTTAAATAAATAAATCTTTTCAATTTATTAAATAAGCAAGAACAGATCATTCTGTTGTTTAAAAGTAGACCTGGCATAGAAATACAATTTGCTGAGCATTCAAGCTCATAAACTTTCCCTACGCCATCTGCCTCTGAATGGTAGTGTTAACATTAAGAATCACTTGGGGAGAGTAGAATTTAGCATAATCTTAAGGAAAAATTACCGTATCATATAAGTTGACTCGAGTCAAAGAAATTCTCATAAGTAATGAATATCTAATTAAAAAAATAAATTTTCCAGAAAGTTCAGATGAAAGAAACTTGAAGAAAAGTCCTGAGGTTTCTTCTAAAAAAAAAAAAAAAAAAAAAAAAAGCTGGTGAAAAGAAATGAGAGGTCTTCAAGAGCACATCATATGTGCACTTAACACCGACCAACTATCCATTGTCCTCTTAGTATATTTTCTACTCATTTTCTCAGAATATTGGGGCATATGTTTTACTCCTCTTCACAAACCTCCAATGATTTTCTGACTCTTAGCTGATGATCTTAACTTATATTTAATTGGAAAATAAAACAAGGTTAATCAGCCTCTAAGAAAACAAGTCTCTCCGGAGGTTTGTAGTGCCATCTAGTGGATGGTCCAGGGCGTCTTAGCTGGTTTTAGTGTATAGATGTTACATAAACAAGCTGTGCCCAGGCAATTTTTAGTTATTTAGTGTGGTGGGAGGTAGAAACTAGACCACTGCGTTTATTCACTGCCGTGTATGAAAAAGACACTGCACTTGGGTTTGAAGCTGCATATACTTACCATAAGTAGTAGTCTGATTAAATCCAAATTCCTAATTCTAAAGATGGCATAGAGGGCAGTTTTTAAATTGCCTTAGCTTGATATTTAGAGAGAGAAAAGCCTTACCAAAAATGAATGAAAGAAAAACTGTTCATTTGTTGCCTGCTGCCTACCAGCCAAACTTACGTGAAGGAGTGGAAAATGAAAGTCCCAGGCTGGGGGATGTTAAGCCTTTCAGATCTCACACTACCAGGCCAGCGAAGCGGGGTCGAGGTGGGGAAGGGGGGCACGTTCTGCTAGTAGAGGTTGGTGTCCTAACAACCATGGTTTACCTGAGGACTTTTGGTTTAGCTCCTTAGGGACAGAAGACGACCAACAGATTTCAGTCAGTGGCATACTGGAGTCCAAGTCCTGCGATGTCAGGTAGCTCCAAAGAATTCCTGGGAATCTTCCTGTGTGGAAGTGCTTGGAATTCAGCTCATGAGTTATCCACGCACAATTCTTTAGCATTTTAGTCTTGTAAATCAGCCTATTCTCTTTATTCATTCAACATCTTGAATGAGTATCTGCCATTGTTCTAAATTCAGGAGAACAGCAATAAAATTTTTTTAAAATCCTGTCTCTTGAAACTTACATTCCCATGAGGGAAAGCAGAAATTAATCAGGTTGGAGAATTAAATATATTGGGTGCTAGAGAGTAGTATGAACTGTGGACAAAAATAATGTAAAGAACAGGGGTTAAGTGATGACAAGTTTAAATAAGGTGGACAGGAAGGCTTGTGAATGTGACATTTAAAGGAAGGACTAGGGAATAGAAGTGAGAGGAAATAGAAGGTTTAAGGAATAGAAGTGAGAGAAAAAGGGGTGCAGAGAATAGTTTAGAATGCAATATGTGGAAGAAGAGTATCCTGGCGAATACACAGTAAGGTCAAATCCCTTAGCACCTGGGCTGGCTTCATGGGCGTGCAATTCGTGCTGTTGCACAAGACACCGTACACAAGACTCACACCATCTTGAAATTCTTAATAAAATTTTAACAAAAAGTCTGGAATTTTTATTTTGTGCTGGGCCCCACAATGTGGGTAAGCCAGTCCTGTCCTTAAGCACCATAAGAGTGTAGTAATGAGGTCCCTATGGTCAGAGGAACGAGCAGGAGGGAGGGCAGTAGATGTCAGGGCTATAGAGAGGCAACACATATTGCATGAGCTTGAATGATCTGAATATTGTTTGAGCAGGATCACTCCAACTGCTATGTTGAATATGGAATGGAGGGATTCAGGTTGAAAACAGAGTGATCAGTTTAAGGAAAACAATTGCAGTGAAATCTCAGCAAGACTTGCTGGTAGGGTAACATCTGGTCCTAAATTTTAAAATACCATTGTATTTTTCTGTTTTTAATTAAGGGCTTATAGGTTTCAATGCTTTTAGATGGCAGTTTATGGACAAAAGGAAGAAATACTTGTTATAAAGTATCATTTGCTTATAGGATTCAGGCCCGGAAGTAGAAGCATCTCATGTTGATTTACCTGTGTGTGATCTGTAATCTTAAAGTCTCACACATATTAAAAATAATGCTTTATAAACTAGATAAAATTGTTATCATTATAATTAAGAAGTTTGAACTAGATGATCTGTAAAGGCTCTTTGTAATTCTTATTTTCTATGCTTTACACATTCTCTTTTGCCATTTAATACTATCTTAAATCTGATTTTCATTTTACTTACTCTGGCCCCAGACAGACTGGGTTTATTTTCAATTCACATTTAATTTTGAGGGTTTGAGGAGTTGTCATAGATTTTAAATATTTATACATAATTATATATATTTCATCTATTAGAATCAAATGAGATAATGCATATGAAATGCTTTGGAAAGCCTAAATCACTATAAATGTAAGAGATTAAGTAGCATATTAAGAATATTGCAGTTTAAATCTGTTTAAAATAATGTTTTAAACCTCTCTTACATTTTTTTTATCAATCTGAGAGAACTATATACTCCACTATAGCTAAAACATAGAACTTGCTTTCATTTTATAAAATTAAATTTTTGGAGAAGGATTAACTAACGATTTTCTACATAGTGTAAAGATTGTTCTTCTGATATTGGCACTTGTAGGCTGTTTACAGTTTTCCTGCCAAATGTGCAGTTTCTTGACTTTCAGTTTGTGGGAGAGAATTAATTTTTTGGGCTCATGCTTGTTTCCAACTTTAGACTTCTATTTATAAGCAAGAAAACATGCTTCTCCCACCCTTCAAAAATGTAGTTTAAGTACTTATTCCCTACATCAAGTTGTTGGCAATTAAAATGATGCTTACAAACTTACCTATGTCCATATGATCTGCACAGTGCTGTACTTTTAGATATATTTCTTTAGGGAGTTAGCCATCTTTGCAGAGATTTGAGTCCTCCATAATTGCTCTTGTCACCAGCCTCAAACAGCAAGTACCAGCTCTTACTCAGAGCTCCCTTCCCAACCCTCCCTAAATTCCCAGATTAGGTCTCATTCCTTCACTGCCTTCCATTCTCTTCTTCCGGGACATTTGCCATGATTAAGTGATTTTGTTTATCTTTTTTTGTTTATCAGCTATCTTCCCCATAGATTATACACTTGGCTGTAGTAGGGGCCATGCTTGGTTGTTTTCCCAATCCTATCTATTCCATTATCTGATACATAGGTGGTACTGTGCATCAGCTCATTGAATAAGGTCATGCTTCGAGTAAGACTATTGTATTAAACATTTTCAGAATAACATAATATATAAAAGCTATTAATAGCCATGGGTTGAGTGTTAATTAAATAGCAAAATTTACCTTGAGTTTATTAGAAATAAAATATAGTTTTATAATTATCTATTTTACTAGCTTAATTATTGAGTATGAGCTAGACCAGGGGTCAGGAACCTTTTTGGCTGAGAGAGCCATGAACGCCACATATTTTAAAATATAATTCCGTGAGAGCTATACAATATGTTTAACACTAAATACAAGTAAATGTGTGCATTTTATGTAAGAACAACACTTTTAAAGTACAATAAGTCTCTGAATTCTTATTAATGACATTGTTAAGCTGTTGCTAACCAATGATGAATAAAGTTCTTCTTACCATTAATGCGACTTCTGGTGCTGCATGCTTCTGCTGATGGCTTTGTAGTCTGGTTGATATGTGGTGAGGTTAAGATTCATGCAGGCATTGAGACTTCCATCCGTTAAACGTGATCGTAGGTTGGTCTTATGTTTTTAGATGTGAGAAAGACTGCTCACATGCATACATAGAGCCAAACATTGTCAATACAGCAATACTCACACGCTGCAGTGTGTAGTATGTGATGGGAAGCGCGTTCCAAGTTTTGACAATCAGCTGGTCTGCGGGTTGAAGTTTTTTTATTTCTCCCCACCTGTGTTTGCTCTCCAGCTCTGCTTGCTATTGTGCAAGTCTTTCCAAATCTTCATTCAGTGACTTGAGCTTATTCACCCACATGTCTGAGGCCTTCAGGTCAGCAGCTTGTAGCTCAAAATCTCTGACAGAGACACCAGGATGTAACTCAGGTTGGCGCTGTCCACTGCACACTCATGTGGATGGGTGATGAACTTAAAAAGACAAGTGCACTCACGAAATTCTCCAAAGCATGCTTTGAATGACTGCAGGAGATTAGATGTGAAGCCCGCTAGCTGCTGGAGATCAAGATGTTGAGCAGGGTCACTTGCTGTGCATGCATCTTTAAACTCTCCCAGTTTTTCAAAGTGTAGTAAACTACCTGTTTCAATGTTGGTGATGAAGAATTCCAGCTTGTTTTCAAATGCAAACACTGCTGTTGAAAGAATAAGACTGTATTTCAAATGCCTTGCATTTTTACATTGTGCTGGTTCAGATGTTCAGTCATGTCCACGAGATAGTAGAACTTTAGGAGCCACACAGTGTTAGCTAACTCAGGATGCTCGACGTTTTTCATTTCAAGAAAAGTCCAGATTTCGCTCAGATAAGCCACAAAACAGCTGAGAACCTTCTCTCTTGACAACCAACGCACATTGCTGTGCAGAAGCAGACCAGGATAATTATTCCCAACTACATCCAGCAGTGTTTTAAACTGGTGATCATTTAAAGCTCAGGCAACAATAAAGTTGACCACCCGAATGACCAGTGACATCACCTCACTAAGCTGCTCACCACACATCTGAGCACAAAGTGCCTCCTGATGTAGGATGCAGTGAAAACTTAGAATGGGTCTCTTTTCATGTTCACAAAGAAGCACTATGAATCCTCTGTTTTTCCCCACCATGCACGGAGCACCATCAGTACACACTGAAATAAATTTATCCATCGGTATATTTTTTTCTTTAGCGAATTCAGTGAAAGACTTGAATAAATCCTCCCCTCTTGTTGTCTCTTTCATACGCAAAACAGCAAGACTTTCCTCACGTAGTGTGTCACCGACAACATACCTTGCAATCACGCTGAATTGAGATAAATGGCTTTGACTCATCCAAAGTGAGAGAAAAGAATGGTGCTGCATTTATGTCCTTCACTTGTGTTGCCTCAATTTGATTTGCCATCATGATGGTATAGTTGTGAATAGTTCTTGCTGACAGAGGCATGTCTTTTATTCATTTGATTATCTTGTCTTTATCCGAAAAGTCGTCAAAAAGTTCATTGGCAACATCAAGCATGATTGTTTTGGCATACTCCCCATCTGTGAATGGCTTTCCATTTCTCACAATTGCTAAAGCACCAGCAAAGCTAGCCAAATTCCAGTTACCTTGTTGGGTCCAAACATGGAGTTGCTGCTGACTAGCTTGCACTCTGCACAGTAGCTCTTGACATGCTTTCTTCCTGCTGTCCCCGTCTGGATATTTCGATGTAAATGTAGTATGGCATGTGTCGAAGTGCTGCTTTATATTTGACCATTTCATCGATGCAATTGTATCATTGCATATTAGACACACTGCAGAACCTGCTCTCCCCACAAAGGCAAATTCCTCTGTCCATTCCTGCTGAAAAGTACGATACTCCTCATCTTTTTTTCTTTTAGCCATCTTCTTTGTCAAAAGGGTTTCTGAAATTAGCTAGCTGACTACTTGATTAAAGGAGGGAAGTTTACTTCCTGACCTCACAATGACCCATGTATATTACACATTATCCAATAAAAATTTGGTGTTGTCTTGGAGGACAGCTGTGATTGGCTCCAGCCACCTGCAACCATGAACATGAGTGGTAGGAAATGAATGGATTGTAATACATGAGAATGTTTTATACTTTTAATGTTATTTTTTTTTTTTACTAAAGATTTGTCTGCAAGCCAGATGCAGCCATCACAAGAGCCAGATCTGGCTCGTGAGCCATAGGTTCCCAACCCCTGAGCTAGACTATGCTGCACTAAAGATCTCGTCCCCAGATGATAACATGTCTAGTGAAATTGGTGGGAACAATTGCTTCACTAGGTTACTTAGGGACCAGAAGTTTCACTGTGTAAGGACATACTATCTCAGAGCATGGCAATGGGGATAAACTGAAGGCATGGGGAAAACAGAGCCACTCTTCAAAACTCTGAACTGGAAATGTCAAGTGTCAGATGACCCTGCATAAATGCAGGGATCTTGAAAGTCTTTTATTGCGGGAGGGGGGGGATAAAGAGGGCTAAAGTAGATGTGGTAAGAACTAAGCAAATTTTTTATTAAGTTTAATTTCTATACTAAGCAATGTTTATTTCAGGTATTTGAATAAAGAATTACATATATGATAATAAATAAGCAGGCAGCTCATTCATATAAAATAACAGGACTTGACCAGATTATCATTTAAAAGACAAAGTACCTAAAATTAACTGTATTAGCTGAGCCTCAACCATCATCTAGCAGTGACGTTGTTAAATTAAGAGCTTCCTTCCAGCCTTCCATTATCCCTTCTTCTTTTTCTCTTTCTTTAGAATAAATTTGATAGCTTAAAATTTATAAACTAGCAGTATAGTTTATGAGAAATAAGAAATAAGACAGATTTTAAGGTTTTTTTTAAAAAAATTATACTTTAATTTTTAAAGGTTAAAAACATAAGCGATGCCTGACCTGTAGTGGCTCAGTGGATGAGGCATTGACCTGGAACGCTGAGGTCGCCAGTTCAAAAATCCTGGGCTTTCCTGGTCAAGGCACATGTGGGAGTTGATGCTTCCTGCTCCTCCCCCCTTCTCTCTGTCTCTCTCTCTTTCTCCCCTCTCTAAAATGAATAAAGTCTTAATAAAAAAAATTAAAATCTTTAAAAAAATATGTGACAAATATATATATACAAAAATTATGAACTAATAGTACTTGATATAATCATTGAATCACTCTGCTTTTGAAATGATTTGAAGTAAAGCCTGGTAATGGTCCCAGTGGAGGAGGTGGCTATGACTATGGAACGCAGAGGGGAAGTGCTGCAGAAAGCTGCGTGGTGTGGATGGGACCTGTGTGACCATTCACAGAAGTGAGAACACAGACCTGTATGAAGAGCCTTGCAATGAGTCTGCATAATCAGTTTTGACACATTAACTAATTTTGAAGCTTCTTATAACTATTTATTTTTCAATTCAGTCAAATAACTTATAACAAGTGTGCCTATCCAAAGTAGTTAGTAAAACTAAAAAAAAAAAAATTGTCAAACTGGTGGAACATATTGTTTAACTTCGAGTCGTATCTAAAAGACTATGACAGAAATGAGTTTGACCAAAAATTGTTTTGGTTTGGAATTTCTGGCCCCATTTTGACATAAATGTTAAAAACCTCCATATCTTGGATCAACTTCTCACAGGGATGTCTTACTGAATCAGAAACTGACTCTTTTAGCCACATCTAATTCCACCATAAATACATATACAAGCCAGGCATAAAAGCCATCTGAAAATGTTCATACATAAAACCAAATACTGAAATCAACATAAAAAAGTGTGTATGGATTTATGTGACAAATTCATTTATAGAGAAATGTGCATTCTAGTAAACATAGTTTTGCTCCCTGCATTATACTAATTCCTTCTCTACAGAAGGACTTTGCATCAAATTATATAGCATGTAATGTCAAGTGAGCTTTGACAAATTTTACAGATGCCTATTTATGTACTGTTTAGCCATCTATTGAAAATATATTCTATATTTTATCTGGGTTGTTAGTATATATCTTTGAATTGAAATTAATACCAATTACCCAATATAGCCACATCTTTTTAAATATATTTTTCTGTATGGAAAATGCTCTGTAAACCACAAACCAAATTTGTTTTGATTGACTACTAATTGTTAATGTCCAGAGTAGAATTCATTCAGGTACATATAGAGCACCTACTAATGCCACTATTCTAGACCACTGATTTGAATCAGTTAAACTAAGAAGACCTCTGCCCTCGTGCAATAGGGGAAATAGATATTAACCTTGTAAATTAGTGATCTATATATGTGCTAGGAAATAAATGGCATGGGAATACTCATGCAGGTTAGGTCTCATTGAGATGGTACTATTTGTGCAAAAACTTGAAAATGTCATGGCAGTCGCCAAATAATAATTTGTGAAACAGCATTTCAGGTAAAGGGAAGAACTACAGCAGAGGTTCTTAACTGGTGTGTGACTCCTATGTTTGCAGAAAAGCAAGGAGGCCAGTGTGGCTTGAGCTGAATAAGGGGAGGGAAGAACTGTAGGAGCTGAGGCCTGCGGGCTAACAGCAAACCACAACTTTGACTTCGCTCTAAGTGAAATAGGGGGTTTGCAGGTTTTGAGCAGGACAGTGACATGATCTGAGTGGTGATTGAAAGAATCACCAGCTACTAGATCAGCAGCGGATAAAGTATAGAGATGCACGGACTGAAGCAAGATCGGTTATGAGGTGATGGTGGCTAGAAGTGGGCTAACAAGAGCAGTTGAGTGAGAAGCGGTTAAGAAATGGTTAAATTCTGGAAATGTTTGAAAGTGGAGTTGACAGGACAGAGGAGGGAGAGGGAACGGGGAAGGAGAGGTAGAGAAGGGACTAGAGGAGTGAGTAAGATTCCAAGGTTTTAGCCTGAGCAATGGGTGAGATAAAGTTATCTGGAAACAGGTTTGGATGAGGGCAGTGATGACGATCAAGGGGTTAGCTTGGAATTCTGTTTGAGGTGACTTGCAGGCTTATGTGAAACACTGAATATTTAGTTGAATGCATAAAGCTAAAGCATTAAGAAATAGACATATTCTAATAAAAGAGTATTTGGGGGAAGGCAGAGATTAAGAGCAGTTTTCACAATATTTATGTGATTACAGTTCAAATAGGAAACTATTTGCCCCTCAGTCCCATATAGTGCATTTTAGAGCTGTATATAGATCTCACATGACCATTTATAGGTTTGCTGGTGGGAAGATAGCACCATCTTGTGGGTAAAATTGTACAAATTTCTTTAGAAAATCTGAAAATGCACATTTGCCTGCATTCTAAAGGATTTAAATTCTGAAATCATACAATAATACTTTGAAAGTTCACACAAATTGGTGAGTTTATTTGTAAAAGGTTGTGTCTATTTGACGACAAAATAATTGACAAACCAGAGGTCAGTCAGGCAACTGAACAATTCAAATAAATATCAGCTTAACAAATGGTCTTACAAATTGTCTAAAGACTCATTAATTGTAAATTATATTGTAATTAAGTATAAAAATAGGAGATGAAGTAATTATATATAATTTGTTAAAGAATATAAATTTTCACCCCTTGACAGACTTCTTTGCAAAATTTATTAGTTCTCTTATTTATTCTTAATCTTTCTATAAAAACACTTTCTGTATTTGCATAATTATACCAGGCCTAAAGAAATTATATAAATCAATACCTCTGTCCTGAGGAAACTTACCAACTATATGACCTTACTATCTATTCAAATTCAAGAAAAATTAAAATTAGTATATTAAAGCAATAAAATAAGTATACAGTAGCTACTTATTAGTCAAAATATTGATTTAGATTATTAGTTTTCAAATTGAGTTAATTGGAATTGCTTCAGAAGTTCCACAATATTTTAACAAAAATTAGTAAAATGATTGCATAGGAAAGTTTGCTTTGATTGTGTAAATGATATATGAAACATTTCATATATTGTATTATAGTACAAATGTCATAACAATTTATTCTCATCTTATTCTAATTTACTTTATTTTCTAAATAAGACAAATACAAGCATCTTAGTTCATTAGATATATCTAATAAGTCTTATGATAAGGTTGGTATCTTAAAAATTAAATAAACAATAAAAAAAACAAATAAACATGTAACTTACCAAGCATCACACAACTAATTGTGGCTCTTATTATTGCAAAAAAGAAATCCAGGCAGGATAAACCAGAAATGAATGAAGACAGAGTAGAAGAGAAAGAGAAAGGAGATGAGACTTTTTGAATATACTTTGTTTTATATATAAAGTTTTGGTTTTGAACTATGCAAATCACTTTTTATGTCAAATACACTGATAAAATAACTAATAAAAATAATGAGATAAGTAAAACAAATCTTAAAATTTAAAATAAAAATACAACATGCCTGACCAGGTGGTGGTGCAGTAGATAGAGCGTTGACCTAGGACACTGAGGACCCAGGTTTGAAACCCAGAGGTTGCCAGCTTGAGCATGGTCTCATCCAGCTTAAGGGTGAAATTGTAGATATAACTCCATAGTTGGTGGCTTAAGCCCAAAGGTCTCTGGCTTGAAGTCCAAGGTCACTGGCTTGAGCCCAAGGTTGCTGGCTTGAACCCAAGGTTGCTGGCTTGAGCAAGGGGTCATTGGCTTGGCTGGAGCCCCCCGGTTAAGACACATATGCAAAAGCAATCAGTGACCAACTAAAGTGCTGCAACTGAGTTGATGCTTCTCATCTCTCACCTTTTATATCTGTCTGACCCAATCTGTTTCTCTCTCTCTCACTAAAAAAATAAATAAATGAAAAGTAAGCAAACATAACATTTCAAATTGATAACATGAGCATTCAGAAGAAAAGTTAATTTAGCTAGTTCTGAACACAGTATTTTGATAAGAAACCTATGTGTGTACCCACAAACTTCAAACAAATATTGAACTTTATTAAGTTTGTTGTTCGCAGTGGAATTGGTGTTGTGAGTATTAAGTAACTTTTTGGTGAATTATAAGTCAAAGAAAATGAGAAAATATATAGATGCTGTTGTAAACTAGTATTTTCACTGTGGGAAAAGGGAAATGCACATTTGAAATGGAATTTGAGAAATAAATGGTTTTGGGTGATGGGTTTTAATTGAAACTATAAGTATGAACTCATGTATATATGTATTTATATATAAACTATAAATATGACTTATTTTTATATATTTGATACGTTTATATATTTTATAATTATATGTATAATTCACAGACACTATATATATTATATGTATATATAATTCTGAGCACTATTCACAAAAGCATGTAAAAGCTATGAAATAATGAAATTTAAGTAGTAATGAGCATCCCAGTCTCCAGATCTTACATTCTAAAAACCATGTCCATTTAAAGCAATCAGTGAAGCATGAAGGAATTAATTATTTTAAGTTTGGGGCAGGGAAAGGATAACGTGAACATGAAACATACTGTTATGCCAGAAGCCAAAGAACGTAGAGGCTAATGGGATCATGTGAAAAGAGATAGGCCCGGCCCTGGTCGGTTGGCTCAGCGGTAGAGCGTCGGCCTGGCGTGCAGGAGTCCCGGGTTCCATTCCCGGCCAGGGCACACAGGAGAAGCGCCCATCTGCTTCTCCACTCCTCCCCCTCTCCTTCCTCTCTGTCTCTCTCTTCCCCTCCCGCAGCCGAGGCGCCATTGGAGCAAAGATGGCCCAGGCACTGGGGATGGCTCTGTGGCCTCTGCCTCAGGCACTAGAATGGCTCTGGATGCAACAGAGCGACGCCCCAGAGGGGCAGAACATCGCCCCCTGGTGGGCATGCCAGGTGGATCCCGGTCGGGCGCATGCGGGAGTCTGTCTGACTGCCTCCCCATTTCCATCTTCGGAAAAAAAAAAAAAGAAAAAAAAAAAGAAAAAAAAAAAAAGAGATAGGCCCATTCTGATAGACTCATACTGTCCAAATATAAGACAGATTGAAAATCAAAAGAATAATGAGAATAATGAATTATTAAATAGTAGAATCTAATAAATTAGATAGAATGATAGGGATGATAGAATTGGAAAAATTATCATTTTTTAACTACTAATTTAATAACTGATCCAGGCAAAGATCTTATTTATTTATTTATTTATTTATTTATTTATTTATTTGTTGTAAATGAGAGGCAGGGAAGCAGGGAGGCAGAGACTGACTCTTGTATGTGCCCCGACCAGGATCCACCTGGCAAGCCTCCTACAGGACTATGCTTTTCCCATCTGAGGCCACTGCCCTGTTGCTCAGCAACCAATCTAGTTCAGCGCCTGAGACAAGGCATAGAGCCATCCTCAGTGCCCAAAGCCAACTTGTTCAAACCATTTGAGTCATGGCTATGGGAGAAGAGAGAGAAAGAAAGAGGGAAAGAAAAGGGACATGGGGAGAGGTAGAGAAGTAGATGGTAGCTTCTCCTGTGTATCCTGACTGGGAATCAAACCCAGGACTTCCACATGCTGGGCTGACATTCTACTGCTGAGTCTACTGGCCAGGGTGGCCAAGTTCATTAATGCCTATTAACACTCTGTTTTAGAATTGTTTGTGAACATGGTGTTGACATGGTCAGAAAGTATCACCTCACATTACATATGTGTTAAAAAGAGGAAAAAGCCTGACCAGGTGGTGGCGCAGTGGATAGAGCGTTGGACTGGGATGCGGAAAGACCCAGGTTCGAGACCCCGAGGTTGCCAGCTTGAGCGCAGGCTCATCTGGCTTGAGCAAAGAGCTCACCAGCTTGGACCCAAGGTCGCTGGCTCCAGCAGGGGGTTACCCGGTCTGCTGAAGGCCCACGGTCAAGGTACATGTGAGAAAGCAATCAATGAACAACTAAGAAGTCGCAACGCGCAACGAGAAACTGATGATTGATGCTTCTCATCTCTCTCCGTTCCTGTCTGTCCCTGTCTATCTCTGCCTCTGTAAAAAAAAAAAGAGGAAAAAATACCTTGACAATGGAGAACACCAGTAGACATCACCCTTACCAAGTGATCAAGCTCAGCATCATCAATGATGGCTCAAACTGAAATTATGTATCTCCTGAGATGATGCAATTGGAAAGACATAACATCACTTAACAATAGTATTGTTGACATAAATGTTTAACCTAAATCTAATGAAAACAATTAGTTAAATCTGCAAAGTAGTCTATAATACAATTAGCCTAGATTCTATAAAAGTGTGAATGTAATAAAATATAATAAAAAAAACTGTTCAAGATGCAATGAGCTGCCTGGCCTGTGGTGGCACAGTGGATAAAGCCTCGACCTGGAATGCTGAGGTCAGTTCAAATCCCTGGGCTTGCCTGGTCAAGGCACAGATAAGATGCAATGAGCTAACTGACAACTAAATGTAATATTTGTTTGTTCAGCTGATCTTTGATTAGAGGAGAAAAAAATAGCTGTAAACTACATTATTGAGCTACTTGGGGAGATTTTATTGTAAGATGATTATTACTGCTTTAGTATAAATTTCTTGGGTGATTCTATAGGATAAAGTCCTTGTTCTTAGAAGATAATGACTAAAGTATGATGCTTAAGTAATTAGGGATTATGTCACATGGTGTCTACAATTTGCTTTTAGAGTTTTCTGGGGAAAAAAGTCATATCTATACCTGTATCTATATCTATGCATATGTTTATATCTAAATCTATAATTTTATGTTTGTATCTATCCTTTTATCTTACCTACATTTATATCTATCTATGAAGCAAAAAGTGTTAACAATTCATGAGTCTAGATTAAAGGCACATGAGAGTTCTTTCAACTTCATTATGAAATGGAGATTTTTTTACAAACTAAAAAAATTAGGGAAAAAGTGCTCTTATTCATTACATCCATTTATCTAAACTTCCTCATGTTTAAAACATAAGAAAAGGTTATAAAATACACTAATAATCCAACCCAAGATTTTAAAAAATGTTATGCTGTTTACTTGACTTTGCAAAGTCCAAATGTGATCGAGATGAGATGCAAATCTAGACTCAACCGTGAGTGCTTTGCTATTGCCACATTATAAAGCTGCCTTTATAGCATCCCTAATCACAGTCTTTGGGTTAGTGTGGGGACACTAATTCTGTTTCTTTTATCTGATAACAACCATTTTATGACTTTAAATTCTGACTTGAACTGACATTTTGACATCAGTACTCAGGAACTTTTTAGTACAGGAAATAAAAGGTCTGAATTAAATGAAAGTTCAGGCTCTAATTCTACGATTTTAGGCTTACATCAATTTTAAACGTTGTTGATCTCAAGTACAGAAACATAAGATATAATATTTAAACCTAAAAAACTAAAAAATACTTTTTGAATTAATATTATATAAATTTAAGTGCATTTAAGGTTTAATAGTATATATGCAATAGTATATTTTGATTATTTGAATATTGCAATTCAGTTATTCAGTGTATCCAAATCCTAATCATTCCAGAAATTTCAGTTTTTCCTACATTTTTAAAATAAGAATTTAAAAAATAGATAAGTTCTATCATTGGTGTTACTGATTTTTAAAATTTGGGGGTGTGGGTAGAGAGAAGGGGGATGGGGACGGAAAGAGACCTTGCTGGGGTGGAGGGTGCACCATGAACTGTGCAGATGCTGTTAGAGTGAGTTTCAAGTACACTTGAAACCTGTATGTTCGGCAAACCATGTCATCCCAATAAATTTTAAAAATACACAAAAATCTCAGTAATTAAAAAATTATTTTTAAGTATTTTTATCTATGAATAGATTTCTTTTTTTCTCATGATTTTTAGCCTCTATCTCTACCTTGCAATGAAAGGCTCATTCACTACTAGTAGAGGGAATTCTGAAATCTTTTACTTGTTTCTCCTGTTAAAATAACCATTTCCTTTACACATGGAATTAGAAAACCTGCCTTACATTCCACCTGCTTTAACAGAGAAAGCCTTAAGGAATGGTTTAGAAAGGAGGAGGGATGTACATATAAACAAGGAAAGGAAAAAAAAACTCAAGAAATGCAATATAGAATGAAGACAGATGTTTTGGTGTAATAAATGGAAATCATTCTAATTTGGGTAAGAGAATTCTGTGGACTCTGAAGGCACTATCATTTGTAGGACTATGTGGGTTAAATTCCAATGCAAAGTCTTCTCATATATAAAAATCTAGCTCAAATTCAAATTTGTGGAGCAAAGATTCCAAAAATAAAGTTATAGTCTGCTACCAGGGAGTAATTAAAATTGTGTGTTTCTATGTATTAGATTGGGTACATATCTATATTAGAGATAAACCGTGTATTACATTTTCTGTAGCTCTACAATAGAGTTTCCTCTATTATGTCAGCCTGCCAAATGTATTTAATATACTTTAATATATTTACTTGACATTCAGCATCAATTATGTGCCAAACAATGTGCTGGACGAATTTATATAATAAAATAACCTTATTGATATATTTACGTTGGAAAGAGAGATTTTTATCATGGCTGCACATGTGGTCTTACCCTCCCCCCTTCCCTAGAGATTCTGGGCCCCCTTATCTACCCATCAGCCACCCACAAGCTACATAAAATGACTGTCTGAGAAAACAAGCCATTGTCCTCCTGTTGGAGCATAAAAAAATTGAGACATACTGGTTATTGTGTTTCCTCCTTCAACAGGGTTCTGTTCTTTTTTCTTATTTTTTATTTTTGACAGAGACAGAGAGAGAGAGTCAGAGAGAGGAACAGACAGAGACAGGCAGACAGGAAGGGAGAGAGATGAGAAGCATTAATTTTTTTTTCATTGTAGCACCTTAGCTGTTCATTGATTATATGTGACTTGACTGGGGGGCTACAGCAGAACGAGTGACCCCTTGCTCAAGGCAGCGACCTCAGGGTTTTGAACCTGGGTTTGCCACGTCCCAGTCTGAACCTCTATTCACTGCGCCACTGCCTGGTCAGGTGGGCTGTGTTCTTTCCAGGTGTTTCATGGGAACGCATAACTATGCATGTATTGATCAAATGTGCAGATAGAAATGCATTTCAGATTTTTCTGGACGGCAGCTTTGCTCTTACAATTCTCAGATGTGACCGTTTATCTTAATTCAAATATAGAAAATGTGAAGCCACATAGTTCTGCCGCTAATCATGCCACTGTCATTTTTGCTTACTCACTGTTTCCTTTCCTACAGCAGTCAATTTAGTGATTTTGTTTTTGGAAGGAATAAAAAATAAATAGCAAAAGAAAACAACGTACAGAAATTTTCAGAAATCTTGACATCAACAATGTCAGAAAAATGGCTTAAATAGATTTTTAACAACCATGGTGGCACAAACTATGCCTTTAATACTATGTATGACACAACAAGTATATTGAACAAAATCAGGCAAGTTTCCAGGACGGAACACAAAATAGTTTGCCTTCTTCTTGTTTTTTATTTATCCAAGTGATTTTCATGCTATTTTAAAATACATAATTGTTTTGTAAAATGTTTTTCTTCTGTTTCTCTAATCTGTTCTGAAGCATGCCAATCCAATTGGATTCAGTTAAAAACTGTCAGACAAGTGTCTGCAAGGGGTGTCAAAGCAAACATCACCAGGGGCCCAGAACAAAGTGCTATCACCTACATTACTATTTATATTTAATCAGTGCCCAAGAATATAAAGAAAAACAATGGTCAAGGTGTTAGCTGCATATTTAATGCCAAATATTCCAGAGAAAAATAATCTAAGAACCCTTGAGTGATACGAGATAAATCTAAAAGCTGCACTTAAAATACAGCCCATTTGTCTTCCCCCCAAATACTGTCCCTATATTATCTTCTGATCAGGTTTTGCTTTCTGAGAGGCACAGACGTTTTAAAGTATAAACATTTATAATCGTTATCTCCTCTGCTCTCTAGGGAGAATGGATCCTGATAGAAGAATATCTTCCTTTGTTGTACTGGACGATGGATAAAGAAGCAATCAGTAGAAAATTGGAGAAATGCTAGATAGCTCTATATCAACATTTGGATCTCGAAAGGTGGAAATTCCAGTGGCAGAGAGAGGTAAGGTAGACTGAGCATAAATGGAGAACAAGTGCTGAGAGAACAGAGAGAAGCAGTATCCCAGCCCTTGAACCCCAGACCACGGTCAGCCAGCACTGACAGTACCTGAGTAGTATAAAGCTCATTTGTTCATAGGTCATTTGTATTTTTTCATATGTATTTATATCATTTTGTCCTAAATTTGAAAAATAAAAAGTCAGTCTTTTTTCTTTCTAAATGCAGGCAATCTGTTACCTACTGAATAGTGCTCTCTGGATGTCTGTTAGGCTCCTCAAATTCATTATGTCCAACATAATTCATTACTTCCTGTCTACATATGATACTCCTCTAGTTATTTACACTTTGTAAACAGCATTGTTCTACCCAGTTGTGTAACCTGAATATAAGTCAGTTATTTAATGGACTGCATATTAAATAGAAGTACTAGATATAAAGAAAACTAAATTTTTTTCTTCTTTGCAATATTCAGAGTACTTTTCTTTATTTCCCTCTGAATATATATATATATAATATATATATATCATGTATATTATATTACATATATAAAAGCATATATATAATATATATATAATATATATATAATATATATATATATTACTATATATATATATATATAGTATATATACTTACAATGTTATGTCTTTGCACACAGAAATACAAAGGGGCCCCAGGCTGCTGGGTTTGGCCCTGACTTGACAGTTCTCAGGTTAATTCATTCTGCAGAATGTAAGGAGATCAGTTTAGAAACTCGACCTTCCTTGAAAGATTTCTATTGCAAATAAAGAAGAGCGAGACTACTTTTCCTATTGGATTGAAATTTTTTAGAATTTAAACAATTTAATTTGCAGTTTGAATTTAGGCTTTTCTCCTAAATTGTTAAATTATTCAGAAAAGCATTTCCTGAAAGATTTTAAATAACATAATTGCCTGCCAATTACTTTGAACGCACTAAACAATTTTATTCCACTGAGAAGAAAGTGAGTTATTGAAAAAAACAACAGCAATAAAAACACTGAGGTGTAACACCTTGGACTAACAGTCCAAAAACCTAATAGCCATTTTTTTTTTTTTTTACTTGACAAATAATCTGAACAAGGCACAGTTTTCTTCTGCCTAAAATCATGAAAGAATCTACTTAATTCTCTCTGTGGTTCTGTAAGTCACAAAAATGGATTCTAAAGGACTGAAGCATAAAGAAATGAAAAGTCTTCTCTAATAACTTGATTTTTTAACTCTCAAATTAGGCCTAAACTCATACAGGCCTCTTCTCAACCCCCATCTCTAACATATCTGTTGGACTTTTTTGGTGCTAAGTTTATGATCGCTGCTGACACACAGTTTTTCATTCATATTTTACATTTTTTTCTGAAAGTAGAAGTCCAGCTTAGCTCATGAATTGGCATGGCTATGACAATTCATTTTAACTGTTTTTTTACATCTTCTCTCAGTTGCAGTTGATGCTTATTTTCTGTCTCTAGTGTAGTAAGCAGAAGTGGCTTATTTATTTGTCATAGTATCATATTTGGAGCAATTACCTTTATATAAGCACTTTATTGTGAAAAATTTAACTTCAGAGACCACCACTTTCTTACCTTTATCTGTCATATGGAAACGGAATTTGACTTCCACATCAGTAAGAGTTGCACTTTTGTAGCTCAAGTTCTTCTCTGCTGTCATAGTAAAAAGAAGGGTTGTCAGAATCGGTCCTTTGTTGCTCTTTCATTCCCCATGATTCCAGTAAGTAAATAGAATAATATTAAAAAATAGGTCACTCATTTTCAATTTTGGAAGATTTTTAATCTAAATTAAAGTCAAACTTAGTTGATGAATCAAACTTAAAATAAGCTTACAGATTTAGAAAAATACAGTAAATTAGTTGCAGTCCCAAATAATCAGTTTTATGGCTATTGACATGGAATTGAATGAACTTTTGACTAAATAATAATTATTTTTCTGATGTCATAATAATACAAGTACCAACAACAATAGTAAGTGAAGACATTTATGAGCACTTAACATTTGTCAATAACTTCTACGTACATACATGTATTATATCAATTTATTCTAACAACTACTAGAACAACAGTCCTATTATTTCTATTTTATAAAAAATAAAATTTGAAATTTATAGAGATTATACAATTTGCTCATGTTCACGCATTTAATAAGTTGTAAATTATAATTAAGACAGCATCTTTTTTTTTTTTTTTTTGTATTTTTCTGAAGCTGGAAATGGGGAGGCAGTCAGGCAGACTCCCGCATGTGCCCAACCGGGATCCACCCGGCATGCCCACCAGGGAGCGATGCTCTGCCCATCTGGGGCATTGCTCTGTTGCAACCAAGGCCGTTCTAGCACCTGAGACAGAGGCCATGGAGCCATCCTCAGTGCCTGGGCCAACTTTGCTCCAATGGAGCCTTAGCTGCGGGAGGGGAAGAGAGAGACAGAGAGGAAGGAGAGGGGGAGGGGTGGAGAAGCAGATGGGTGCTTCTCCTGTGTGCCCTGGCCGGGAATCGAACCCAGGACTCCTGCACGCCAGGCTGACACTCTACCACTGAACCAACCGGCCAGGGCAAGACTGCATCTTTTAATAGGCTTTGTTACACTTGTTAAAATACAATTTACAATAATGTTATGCTAGATTAGAATCTCAGATATATTTAAAATATTAAATATTTATATCATAGTAAATGTTTATAAATAAATATGAAAGAATAGGCAGATCTATATCAAAAGGGACCTAAGACTGTTTAAGTACTGAATCTACCAAAGTTTGTGAAATTTTGTAGGCTTTCAAAAATATCAGAAGACTGATACTATATTAAATGTATGAATTTTTGTTATAACTTTATATTAGAAATTATTATATATTGTAATTTATGTCAAGATAATAGTAATAAATTTTTGAGTTGTATAGTTTTTGTGACTTTTTTATTCTTCAGTGGTATTAAAATAATACTAGAATGAATGATAACATTTCTCTGTCTTAATTATAAATATTCTTAATTATTTTAACTCAGTCATTATTAAAGATCTTCTTTATGGATCAGACAGTGCTACCACTCTAAGTATAATTTTATCATGTCTAGGAAAACAACAATAGATGTGGAAAATATCTTAAATGCATTTTGGTAAAATGAATAAATGATTTGGGTGAAATATTTTATTAAACTGTAAGTATATATTCAATACTTAACATCATAAGACTATAATTTATAAGTCATCAAAGTTGGAGATTCTTTTAGGTTCTTGTAATTTTCAAAGAAAAATAAAAGGCATGCTTAGTATATGGCAGTTGAAAAGAGGTTATTTCTCAGGTTCATCAGTAAATAAAGGAAGAAATATGTCTCAGCAGGTTTGGGAGAGAAACTGAAATGTGACTCAAGGTCCAGGGTAACTCTGGAGACTTGTTTCTTCTCTGACAACCCCTGACTTCTTCTCAAAAGTAGTTTTCTATTGTTTCTACAAGATCTCTGCCACTGTGGGCAATTGCTAAGCTACCCTCTGTTAAAGTTTTTCCACTTAAGTGTTGCTACACCCTCTTGTTCTGCTCATGGCTTTAACTCACTCATGACTTCTTCCTCAGGACCTACTCAGCCTTGGTACTGTTGGCTTTGGAGGCCTAATAATTCTCTATTATTGGAAAGAGTCTTGTCTGCGCACTGTAGGATGTTTAGGAGCATCCTTGCTCTCAGCCCACTAGACGCCACCTTTCCCAAGTTATGACAGTCTGAATGTCTCCAGACATTGCTAAATATTCCTGGGGTGGCGGAGAGGGGGGAAAAGGATTGTCTCTGGTCTTAACCAATGAATTACACTTTAAAATGTCTCCCTGTATGTCACATGTCACATTGTCTCTCTTTTTCCCCCCTCATACTGTCTGTCTCACAGTTAAACTTGCTTCCAGAAAAAGAGAGCTTCTCAGAAGGTGACTAGTGCCCAACAATATCTGACATATTTTTTTCCATTAAAGTTAAATAATATCAGCCCTGGCCAGTTAGTTCAGCAGTAGAATGACAGCTGGATGTGTGAATATCCCAGGTTCAATTCCTGGTCAGGGCACAAGGGAGAAGTGCCCATCTGCTTCTCCATGCCTCCCCCTTCTAGCTTTTCTCTCTCTCTCTCCCCCTCCTGCAGTCAGGGCTTGATTGGAAGGAGTTAGCCCTGGGTGCTGAAGATGGCTCCATGTCCTTGCTTCAGGCACTAAAAAGAACTCATTGTTGAGCAATGCCCCAGATGGGCAGAACATCGCCCCCTACTGGGCTTCCCAGGTAGATCCTGGTTCTTGGCATGCAGAAGTCTGTTTCTGCCTCCCCTACTCTCACTGATTAAAAAAAAAAAGTTAAATAATGTGTTACTTCTAAGCCCTTAAGGGACACTAAATAAATCAAATTAAAGACACAATTTCCCTTTATTCCATTACTATTTATAATAATTTATTTTTTAATTAAGTGATCTTATACAAATAAAATTTAGTGATGAAGAAAAATTGATTTAAAGTTCATTTCACTTGTTCAGATTTTACTAAATTTAAGTTAAATAAAATTATTATTTCATTTAAAATGTAATTTTAACATCATTTACTTTTTAAAAAGAAATTTCTGTTTTTCTATCTACCATTTTGTCAGTTATACTGGAGACATTTTTTTTTTGAATGGATAGTTTATATTCCAGAGCCCAAGGTTTAAATTCAGATCGGCACTTATCAGATCCTGGGGAGAAACTCAAATGTGAGTCAAGGTCCAGGATAATGCTGGAGACTTCCTTGTATCAACTTAAAAATATACTTAACTTATTTTTGTCTCAGTTTTTATATTTTTGAATAGGGATAAAAATATACCAGCCTTATAGAGCTCTTAGGATGACTAAATGAGTTAATGTTTACATATAAAAGAACCTCAAATTTTTGTTACATGCACAAATTAATGACCTTATCTATTATCCCCCAAAATTTCCTTGTATGTCATTATCTTGATTGTGGTGACAGTTTTATGGATGTCTTCTATACAAAACTCATCATATTGTACATTTTAAATGTCTTCAGTATATGTACCTCAATGTAGCTGAAGAATTTTGTGTTCAGTTGAAAAATATATTTATAATGATGTTCACCTAGTAATAAAAATGATTATTTCTGGACAGTGGTAGTCTATGTGGTTTGTTTACAGTTTAATTATAGTTTTGTTGAATTTTATTTTTTTCTGCATTATTTACCATATTCCCCATGTATAAGACACACTTTTTTGGGAAAAATTTGGGGTCTAAAAACTGGGTGCGTATTATACAGTGGTTGTAGATTTTTTTACTTACGTTTCCCACTTTTTCCCATTTGTTGTCTTTATGCTCATTGTTTTGGACTTGTTACAGGTATATTACAGTAGGTTATGTTTTGCCATGTTATGCCCAGAAATGACTCAGAAAAGATTTTCATACAGTGCTGAATTCAAGTTAAAAGTGATCCAGTTTGCAAAAGTGAATGGAAATCGTGCTGCTGAATGTAAGTTTGGTCTTCTTCCAACTGAGAAATCAACCTGAGACTGGCTACGG
The DNA here is from genome assembly GCF_036850995.1 of Saccopteryx leptura. NCBI lineage: Eukaryota > Metazoa > Chordata > Mammalia > Chiroptera > Emballonuridae > Saccopteryx > Saccopteryx leptura. The sequence continues at coordinate 126,199,869 of NC_089504.1, read as the reverse complement.
GAAGAAGAAATCCTACTGAAAATGCCGCAGCAGAAGAAAGCCATGAGAAGCAAGTCAGCAAAGTGATCTGATTTAGAGAGGGAATTGAAGACATGGATTGAAGAGCAAAGGGCAATTGGAATTCCTGTATCCACAAAGATGGTTCAGCATGAGGCAAGAAGAATTGCTGATGAAAAAGAAGTTACTGATTTCAAAGGAGGACACAATTGGTGCTTCAGGTTCATGAAACGAAACGAACTAAGTATGTATACATGCACCAGACTTGCCCAAAAGATGCCTGAAAGCTATGAGCAGAAGGTCCTTGAATTTCTTTGTTTTGTCATTCAATATCGGAAGACACATCAGTTTGAGTTGGGACAGATTGCAAATATGGATGAAGTCCCCCTTCAATTTGACATCCCAAGTAACAGAACTGTTGATAAGAAGGGGGTGAAAATTGTTACTGTGAAGACAAGTGGACATGAAAAGAGCCATTATACAGTTCTAGATTATTGTGCCGATGCCACCAAGCTGCCTCCTATGCTGATTTTCAAATGCAAAATATTGCCAAAAAAAAAGACATTCCTCAAGGAGTGATTGTCCGTGTTCATGACAAGGCTTGCATGGATCAGGATGGGATGATGATCTGGTTTGAGAAAATTTGAAAAGGAGACCAGGTGGGCTCTTACACAAACCTGTCCTATTGGTGCTTGATCAGCTCAGGGCACACATAATAGAAAACACAAAGAAGATTGCTGCAGAGCAAAAGACAAAACTTGCCATCATACCTGGAGACTTGACATCCCAACTCCAACCAATTGATGTCAGTATTAACAAACCCTTCAAAGCTGCCATGAGAGATAAATGGAACCAATGGATGGAGTCTTCTGGGAATAATTTGACACCAGAAAGAAGAGTAAAGAAACCAACTGTAGGAGAAGTTTGTACCTGGGTGAAAAGATCCTGGGATAATAATATAATGTCAAGATTGAGATTGTTGTCAGGTCATTTTAGAAGTGTGGCATTTCAGATGCCATAGATGGAACTGAGGATGAGGCAATATATGGATACAGTGATTCATCATCAGACACAGATGACAACAAGCCAAAGGATGGGAGTTTTGACAGTGATGAAGAGTTGTATGAGTTTTAGAATAAAACTTGAGTTCAGTAACTTTATATAATACATTTTTTTCCAAATTTCGGGTCCCAGAATTAAGGTGCATCTTATACAAGGGGAAAAACAGTAGATTTTTAAATAATGAGTATATTAAGATCAATATGAATTACAATTTCTTAGAACATTTTTAATATATTGTGTTTCATATGCATTGCTAATTCTTTATAGTTTGTCACTCTTTCTTAGATAGGCTTCTAATATACAATTTCTCACCCAAAGCTCTAAATACTATTATTTCATTGTTATCCATTTGACAGGTACATATCTCAGAGATGACTAAATTTGTCATCCCTAAGTATGACTATGAAAACTCATTGCATAACTTTCCCACATTTTGCACTTCTTTCCTGCATTCAAAAACAATCTATAAAGTAAATGAACTCTTCCTTTTATTTAACTTAATAGCATGGGGTAATTGAAGTGCATTGTTGCTTCCTGTGTATAGAGCACAATTGCTACTAACCAATCTTGGCTTAACAATTTGTCATAGAGGAAGTGCTAAATTCTTCAATTTCCTGTCTGCTCCTCCGGGTAAGATAAATTTTGTTTCCTCTATTATTTGTTTCATCCTGTTTTTACAAGCTGTACAAGAACATCGCATCCTTCACTGAGCTGTCTCTGTCTCTGAGTGGGCTAAACTTAATTTCAGTGGCATACTGGCAAGAACATCCCCCTTTCCTTTCCCTGTTGCAAACAAAGTGTTCCTTTTATTCTTGAAGCTATAGACAATTTGAATATGAGTATTTTAAAATGAAACTATTAATTACAGAATAAACCTTTCATCCATAATGATATGGCTACTAATAGCTTCATATACATCAACATTTCAATTGGTGCCTATGTTAAAAATTCACTTTTTTCCCCCCACCTTTGGCTTCCTGTTGATCTTTTTTTTAATTACATTTTTTATTATTAATTTTAATGCAGTGACATTGATAAATCAGGGTACATATGTTCAGAGAAAACATCTCCAGATTATTTTGACATTTGATTATGTTGCATACCCCTCACCCAAAGTCAAATTGTCTTCCATCACCTTCTATCTGGTTTTCTTTGTGCCCCTCCCCTCCTCCTACTCCCTCTCTCACCTCCCCCCATTACCATCACATTCTTGTCCATGTCTCTGAGTCTCATTTTTATGTCCCACCTATATATGGATTCATATAGTTCTTAGTTTTTTATGATTTACTTATTTCACTCCATATAATGTTATCAAGGTCCATCCATGTTATTGTAAATGATCCAATGTCATCATTTCTTATGGCTGAGTAGTATTCCATAGTATATATTCACCAAAGCTTCCTGATCCACTTGTCCACTGACAGACACTTGGGCTGTTTCCAGATCTTCGCTGTTGTGAACAAAGCTGCCATAAACATGGGGGTGCATTTCTCCTTTTGGAACAGTTATACGGTGTTCTTAGGGTATATTCCTAAAAGTGGAATAGCTGGGTCAAAAGACAATTCGATTTTTAATATTTTGAGGAATCTCCATACTATTTTCCACAGTGGCTGCACCAGTCTGCATTCCCACCAGATGGCCAATAGGCATATGAAAAAATGCTCAACATCACTAATCATTCAAGAAATGCAAATTAAAACCACAATGAGATATCACCTCACACCAGTCAGAATGGCACTCATCAACAAAACAACACAGAATAAGTGCTGGTGAGGATGTGGAGAAAAGGGAACCCTCCTGCACTGCTGGTGGGAAAAATTCACTTTTTAAAGCTGTTTTTATTTTTTTAAATGTTCATTATTTTTTCAACATTTAGTAAACATTTATAAAATACAGATGGTTATTTTACTTTATTTTATTATCTCCCTGTGCCACTGGCCATACCAGTGGCTGCTTTTGTCTAGGGACACAGGATATGGGAAACCAGACGTGTGACGATAACAAGAGTCTACTTTTTACTGATTGAGCAAACATTGAATAACCTTAAATTTCCTTTTTGTTTTCTTTTCTCCTTAGGAACCACTAGAATCTGTATATCTCAACCTCATTTGACACAATTACATTTTTATTGAAGACATACTATTTGACATTGAAGCAATAGCCTCAGTTTTTTAAGGTATAGTTTTGATTCCCTATACTATTTCATTTTCACAACTACTTCTTCAACACTTTGTTCGCCGTTATCCTCAACTTGTGCCTCTACTATTGTCTTTTAAAGATGCTGGTAAAAATTCTCACCCTGAAATTCAAACATCCCATGATCTCATCTCATCTCATCTGGTGGCTGCCCTGCCTCTGACATGAACATTCTACTCCTCTCAGATAAATTCTCATGAGTAAATGGCCATGCCACACTATTTGCTGTATTAGATTTCTATTTTGTGCTCTTTTTCTGCATTTAGATATCATCCTTGCTTGTTTTGGACATATTCTAGAACCTACTTTTGCTTTAAGGCTCATTTCAAGTCCTATTTTCTGTGAATGTCTTCTGAGAACACATTTGTTTTGGTCACAGTCTGATACCCTTTAAAATTAAAGTCTAAGAATTTGGTGGTGGAAGAACTTTTAGAAATCATGCAGTTCAATCTTTGGTGAGGTCTGTAGAATTTAAGCAATATCTCCCGGGTTAGCTAATGAGCTACTGCTGGACTAAGATTAGAATTTACATCTTTAAATTTTATGTCACAAGACATAAAATTTCTCTTTCTCCAATATGATGTGGTTCTGTTTTGTTGTTTAACCAATTACTACTTTCTGGTAGTACTTTATTGTTTTATTGTGTAAGCCTTATTTCTAAGTTTGGTGAATAGCTCCTTGAAAATTAGGCTCATGTTTGTATATCCTCCAAGACCTATCCCAAACCAAGTCATAGAACTGTCAGACTTTCTCTTTCTCTCTCTGATACCAAGGATAGATTTAGCAGATAGCTGTTATTTGTTTATTTGTTGTTGTTGTTAAAAACTTTTTTAAGAACAGTTTGTAGTTCACAGCAAAATGAAAAAGAAGATAACAGAGACTTCTCATATAACGCCTGTCCCATGTTCAACATTTGCCACCAGAATAGTACATGTGTCAATAACTGATGAACCTATATTGACATATTATAATTAATTAAAGTTCAAATATTACATTAGGAGTTTAGGGTTTATTCTTGATGAGATATATATCAATATTTGTGCAAGAGATAGATAGAGACAGGGAGAGAGATGAGAAGCATCAACTCGTAGTTGCGGCACTTTAGTTGTTCATTCATGGCTTCTCATACGTGCCTTGTCCAGAGTGCTCAAGCTGAACCAGTTACCACTAGGTTAAGCCGGCAACTTTGGGTTCAAGCCAGGGACCTTCAGGCTCAAGCCAGCAACCATGAGATCACGTTGATGATCCCATGCTCAAGCCGGTGACCCTGGCTCAAGCTGGCGAGCCTTTGCTCAAGCCAGATGAGCCCACTCTCAAGCTGGCGATCTCAGGGTTTTAAATCTGGGACCTCAGCATCCCAGGTCAATGCTCTATCCACTGGACCACCACTAGTCAGAGGAGATGTTTGTTTTAAAGGTTATCATGAAGTCTGTTCATCCAAGATAAGCTCAAGAAATTTTGTGATTGCTTATAAGCTTATAAGTGCTTATTTTTATTAGATATTAGGTCATAACAATTTATTGGATGACACTCTGACTCCTCTACACCTGCCACCCTGAGTTCTTATTATTCAGGCCCATCACCTTTCTCTTTTTGCTTAGTTGACAAGTGCCCTCATTTCTCCACCAAACCAAATCTCTGAGAGCCACAAAGACCAGAGTTCAGTACAACAAAGCTTTCTACATTTCTTTTAGGATCTATCTCCTTTTTATCCCTGGCCCATTACATAATTCTCATTAATTCATATTTCTTTTGGTTTTGTGTGTATGTGTGTGAAATTGTGACAAGTGGCAGTCACTGTGTTCACTAGACAAGGGATATCTTTGTAGATACATGTGTAGGAGTTCTGCCCTTTCCTAACCATCTCTTCATAAATACAGAATGAAGACCAGAAGACAGCAAATACGTGTATTTGATAAGGACAGACTGGGAAGCAGCTGCTCATAAGATAGTTGTGTAGAACCCCATGACTGAATCATAAAAAAAGCTACATGAAGAAAAAAAACATGTTTAAACATAAGAAGGCTTACAGTGGATTGCCCTTTCACAAGGGACCAGTCTTCTGAATATCCAGTTAGTAATCTAAACTATACTTTACTTTTAAAACTACTCATGCTTAAAATAAGTTGTCTTAGTCATTAATTAAATCATAAAACCACTGAAAAAACTAACTGACATCTTTGTAAAATGGGATTTAATTATAAACTTTAATCTTGGCAATGCTCCTTAAATGAAACTTAAAACTGTGACCATAAATGGTGTATACTCAATAAAATGTAACCTTTCCACTTATTAGATATACTTTCCCTCACTTACGGGTTTCCTTTTCTTAAGCTGTTGGCACGTTTAACCCATTCTCCACTTTATAGGTCCTTAGGAGACATATGTACTTTTTTAAATATGGAGACAGCATTAAGAAGTCTCTCAAATGACTTATAACTTAAAACTTGTTTAATCAGAATTTCAATTTGGGGAAATAAAAGAAATGTTAAGCAGCAGCATGCCACATTCCTTTTCACCAGTAATTTAATTTAACTTACTTTTTTTTTTTATTATGAGACTATAATGTTTATTACTTTTAGCAAAAGTGAGTTAAGGAGAAATCTTGCTTGCTTGCTGCAATATCCCTTCACACTTAAGAACACTCTATGTGGCGCTATGCAGGGCCTGAAAGGAAGAACCTTTGCACTGGGAGTGCCTGACCCTGCAGCCCACGGTCCCACCTGCCCTCGTGCATTGCTTGTCCCCTGGATAGCTTCCGTCACAGCCAGCTCTAAAAGCAATAGATCTATAATGAAGGCTGTCCCGGGGATTTGTTTAAATTATATAGCAAAAGGAGGCTAACTTTGTTCATAGTAGTCTCCAAAGCATAGAGCGTCTCTTACACAAAGCATTTTTTTTCTCATGTAGATCTTCTGTCAGGTGAACAATTAGACAGGATGTCTTCCATGGCAGTTGACTATTCAGAGTCCCAGGCAGGTGAGGTCTGTCCTCTTTCACAAGCATATCCAAGGACACCCTGTGAGCCACCATCCCCATTGGCCTACAGGGAACTGTCCATTGAGGAGAATGTATGGTAGATTTTCATGAACTCATCTTGGTAGTAGGTATATCATTTCTCCTTCCCTTCTACTGGGTAAAACTCAGTCACATGGCCACACTTAAGTATAAGAGCAGAAGGAAAACATGGTCTGGCTGTGTGTCCAGGAACAAAAGATGCTCATGAATTTGGGTGAACAGCTGGTTGTTTCTGCCACATCCATTTGAGTTCATTCAGTCTCCAGTGCTGCAAGAAAGGAATATCTCATCCTTGTACAGATCTTAAGGCAGCTCTAATCTTCTGAAAGGAAAGCCAGTTAGACAGTTTCCTGGTTTTTATTTCAAGAAAGTAAATCTAACTTTTCTCAATGAGATTAGAACCGTTGGTATCAAAAGCATGTCTCTTCAAATAGATATAATTTACAAGAGATTTTACAAAGGTTGTAACCATATTCTCTGTATTTGGAAAAAGTCTATCTCTTCTATTCTTGTATAAGCCTGTCTTTTTTTTTTTTTTTTTTTTTTTTTTTTTATCACATCCTTTAGTGATAATTTTAGGGCTAGGTAAAAAAGTCAAGGTCTGTATAACTGAGTTGAGTTTTTTTATGTCAAACCTCACCAAGTTTTCTATTGGGGTATTTTTATTTTCTTGCATTTGGGAAGAGTGATATAAGAAACTAGAGTGACTAGTTGTACTGTCCTGTGGATGTAAAGTAATGATACGTTGGTGGAATTGGGGCTTCAGAAGACTGTATACTAAGTCTTATATTATTCAACTCAACCTAACTTTCCTGATATTAAATTATGCCAAATTCACTGCCCTCCTCATCTTTTATTGTCAGTTGATTTGCTGATTTTGGAAATAAGGGCATTCTAAAGTTTAAAAATAAGTTGTTTCTAGCTCAATAGATCATCTGCTGCTTCTGTGGTGAATGACTTCCCTCCGTGAAGTGTCATTCCTAATAGTGGCCCCCAGCAGCTAGCGTTCCCAGTACAGATCACCTTAAGTGGCCCTCTAGCCCTTCGCTAAGTTCGCTCCTCATAATTACAACTCTGTACAACGCTTTCAAAGGTTTCTTAAATGGGCTGACCGGTTGTCCCAATTTGCCTAGGACTGGGGTGCTAAAACTTGGAACATCACTGGCAAACTGTGGTAAGGTGGTTTTCTTATACCCTCAGGGTCCTTCAGAGCTGCCAGCTAACAAGAACAGCACGATACACTTAACTGTCCCTCAGCATCACAGCTCTGACGCAGTAAGCCTCAGTTAACTAGCCTTTGGTTCAGCAGGAAGTGGTTCTTAAATTGTGATCCTACAGCCCAAATCAGAATGGGGGCTGACTTTTAAGATGCACATCCCAGGGTTCCATCCCAGATCAACCCCTAAACCTCAATGGATGAGACCTTGAGTCCCACATTTCTGATAAGTACTGTATAGTAAGATTTGGATGTTCTAAAATGTGGGATGTATTTGTTTATGGAATTCATTCATAGAGTGGCAAGAGACAGCCCCTTTCCACCTGGCTGGAGAAGGTTTAGGAAACTATAGTGTTTGACAAAACCTCACACTTTTTAATGCACTCAACTTTATTTTAGAACTATAAGCATTTATGCAAATACAGCCTCAAATTGTAGTTCCATGCCAGGAGTTTGTCAAAGTCCTTCCCTATACAGGAATGTTTGGTGTATGAACGAGATTCCAAACATCACTGTCTCAGTGTCTCCCGGAGCGCCCCTGGAACCCTCCTCCTCCAGCACATTTCATAGCAGCTGTTGTTAAAATTTCCTTTACTGCAGCCATATCTATACCCTGTCAAACCTTCTTGAGGGGAAACTCTATTTGTTCAAACTCCTGTTTATTTTTCCTGTGATTTCTTGTATCTCACAGTAGTTATCCCAAAGAGGACTCTCTCTGTCACCCAGAATCTGAGCACTGTGTGATGGTCCTTCCTATGCTGCTAGGCTCAGTATGTGCAAATCTTTTCTTTCCTTTTTTTTTTTTAAATGCACGGAAGACAGAGAGACAGACTCCTGCATGTGCCTGGACAGGATCCACCAGGCAACCCCTGTCTGGGGCTGATGCTCCAATCAACCCAGTGACTATCCTCAGTGCAGAGGCCTGACGCTGGAGCCATTTGAACCACTGGCTGCCAGAGGAGAGAGAGAAGGAGGAGAGAGAGGGGAAGAAAAGCAGATGGTTGCTTCTTATGTGTTCCCTGACCAGGGATAAAATCCGGACATTCTCATGCCAGGTGGACACACTATCCACTGAGCCAACCAGCCAGAACCTGTGTAAATCTTTTTTTTTTTTTTTTGTATTTTTCTGAAGCTGGAAACGAGGAGGCAGTTAGACAGAATCCCGAATGCGCCCGACCAGGATCCACCCGGCATGCCCACCAGGGAGCGATGCTCTGCCCATCTGGGGCGTCGCTCTGTTGCAACCAGAGCCATTCTAGCACCTGAGGCAGAGGCCACAGAGCCATCCTCAGCACCCAGGCCAACTTTGCTCCAATGGAACCTCAGCTGTGGGAGGGGAAGAGAGAGACAGAGAGGAAGGAGAGGGGGAGGGGTGGAGAAGCAGATGGACGCTTCTCCTGTGTTCCCTGGCCAGGAATCGAACCTGGGACTCCTGCACGCCAGGCCGACGCTCTACCACTGAACCAACCGGCCAGGGCCTGCAAATCTTTTTGAGACACAGCAGGCCTCTTCCTCCTTCACTGCCTCTCAGCTGGATAGTAGGTTTTCCTATGGGGGGAGAGAGGAAGCAATGGTAACTATCACCTCTGTTTCTAGGTTTCAACTTCTTTTCTTGATTGCCAGATATTGGCTAGAACTTTCCTTTGATGTACAGCAGATGCTCCCTAATTTATTTTCATTGTTTTCTTTTTAGAAAAGCCTGTGGGAAATGGACAGCCTGTTTTCGTGGTTATAGATGTGGCCACTAGATGGCACTCCTGTGTTAACTTTGTTTTCAGTTTGTGTCCATGGTGGCAATTGATTTTTTATATCAGAGCAGGAACAGAAAGCCATACTTATGTTTCATAATTCACTTGCTTGGACTAAAATGTTTCACGCTACTTCAGAAATTTAGGTGGGTGTTGTATTGTTAAATCTGAGATAATTAGATTGTGGTATTGGTGGGTACATTGTAATGTAGGCGAATAAGCAGGTGAATGCCTCCTTTGAGTTCCCCAACTATTTGTTGTTACAATCCAGAGCCCACAAAGCACCTCTTTCCACAAAGATGGAGCTTGTGCCTTACTGTGTTTCTCGGGACACCTTATTTCCACCAGCAGCCTCACTTCTGACTCCTAATTGAACAACACGACCACCCTCCTCCACCTTTTCACTAGACCTGGCTACGTCTTTTACCTTTTTATTACACAAACTAAACTTTAATAATGACTCTGATTATACGTATTTATTATTTCAGTTCATGACTAATTAAATAACAAATAGGTATATTTCCAAAAGAGTTATGGCTAGGATTTTGGAAGAAGATGAATTTTAATTGTAAGTGCTTTGACCAAATTAGCAAAATGATATTTAGTAAATAGCATAATTTACCAGTAGAAAAAATGGAAGCCTAAAGAAGCATGACCCTTGATTAATAATTATATACAAGTAGAATCCAAGGTTTACAAAGATAATAGGTGCATCTCCATCTAAAGACCCTCTTAAGAAAATAGTGGAAAAAAAAGAAAATAGTGAAAGTGTATAAATAAAATTGTAACATAAAGGATATTGAAACAAATTCTCAATTTTACTCAGTTCTAATTAGATCATAGTGTGATTATGAGAATGCAAATGATACAAGTGCTATCCAGAAGTATAAAAAAGTCAAGAGGTTATTTAACCTAACTAAAGCAGCACTACCTGTGGCATTTTTTAGGTAATGGTAAATCTAGAAAGCAGTAATCCTTTCTTACATTTTATTTGTCCCTTCCTTTGGATAATGCTGTAAACATTCTCTAAAACTTCTTTTGTGTCCTGAGAAAATAACTTAACCTCTATAAGCCTCATTTTTCTTATCTGTGATCACAACATTCAGTTTGCAAAGCATTGGTGAGGTTTCAATTATACAACCTTTGTAAACCATGAGTAAAGTATGCAGTAGATTGTCGGAATACAGTGTCTTTATTAATATAGTAGGATCTCAATTAGTGGGAAGCATTAATATTTTTACAATTCACCCTCATTAAATAGCTATTAATAAATAAACAAGTGCTGAAGCACTTGACTGTTATACTTTAACACTCAGCAAGGAAACTCTCATTTCCTGCATATAATTTACATGGGAAAGCACTCTCTTATTTTTATACGTGTAGAAAGGCAAAAATGATTGCAGAGCTGGGGCGAAGGCGGGTCTGAGATGTGAAGTGAGGTTTTAGTACCTCAACGTAATAAGGAGTAATAAAGAAAAGAGAGGATTCAGAAACCACAAACACAAATTGGTGAGTACTGGTGGCCTCCAGTGGTGAAAAACAATTGACAAACTGATTTAATATATTAAAGTATGGGCTTATTCTTTAACCCACCTTATCCTCTGTCATGTATTAAATCTGTGAAAAACTCATTTAAAATTTTACAATAAAAACAAAATGTGTATAATTAAAATGTTTAAATTATGGAGGCCAATCAAGATTTTGAAGTTGTTTAATGACTGAATGTCTGGACTGTTTCACAGTGATCTTGTCCTTGAACATCAACCATCCATTTCAAAGGCACTGAAACTAAACAATTTTTACTTTTAGTCTTTTGTAAAGTTGATGTTTATTCACTTTATTCAACCTTTTAAAAATATGTATATCATCTAAAGCTGCTTTATCGGTTTCTGTCATTTTTAGGGAGTCCTGTGATCAAAGAATAAACATAAATCAATTGTTAATATTCCCTTCAACAGACTTATTTTTTCTTTTAGTTTTAAAACATTAAAATTTAACAAGTATATTTGAAAAAATGATTGTTGAAAAATGTTTTATTTCCTGTAGTGAAACTTTAGTTGGATTGAAAGTAGGATTTATGTCATCACTTCAAACGAGGCTGCTTATAGTGTCCCAAAGAACAAACTAAAGTCATACCCTGAAGTGTGGACACCTGAACAACACAGATGTTGCAATGACGTGAATTTGTTTCCCTTTCTTTATTTCTGACCACTTCTGTGTCTTTCAATGACATTCTGAATTCCCACCCTCCCTAAAATCAAGCAACTTGACAGGGTCTGTAACTTTAATAAGAATAGTTTGTATTCAGTTATTCAAATCAGAAAGAGAGAACTCTCTAAGATATAGGGCCCAGGACTCATTTCCTAGTACATATGGTCCAATTTGACAGTAATGTTAATGTCAAGTTAAAAAATGAGTTCTTTTTTATCCAATTTATTAATATGCTAAGTAAAATTTAAAAAATAATGTACTGAAGTCAAGATAAGAGAGTACTTAAATTAGGCATATTCGGAGTTCTAATATTTGTAAATTTTCTAGAAGACATTAGAATTGGAAAAAGTACAAGAAGACCCCAAACATTAGTTGTTTTGAGCAAGATTTTATAGAAATATTAAAGTAATTAGAATTCTTTGAATGGTATGGCTTAAGGGAGCACATCTCAAATTTGATTTTAGGCAAATAAAAGGGCATAATTAGTAAAACCAGGAAGAACCTTAGCATTTCATTATTCCAAGGAATAGTTACAATTTTCCAGAGCGTACAATTAATATTGATGTTTGTTTTTTTCCTGGAATTGTGGCCTGTGTTCACCAGTAATTAAACACTCCTGATAGCCTTGGTCTTAAAGGCTGGACTATTTATAAGTATGATTGATGGTGTAGACAATTTTCCAATTTTCTTTTCAATTTTAGAGATAACATAAAAACCAATCTATGCATAATTACAAATGAGCACCACATTTAAATGTAAGCATAATTTAAATAAAAATTTTAGAGAAATATAAACAACAAAATACATTTGATATCTTTCTCTAAATTATTCATTTTTCCAATGTCTGCTAATGTGCCTCTAGTTTTTTTGGTTGTTGTTTAAATTTTTTTTCTTACATAAGAAGCAGGGAGGCAGAGAGACAGGCTCCAAAATGCCCTCCTGACCAGGATCTATCTGGTAAGCACCCGAGGCCACAAAGCCATCTTCAGCACCAGGAGCTAATTTCCTCCAACGGAACCATGGCTGTAGGTAGGGAAGAGAGATAGAAAGAGAGAACAGAGAGAAGGAGGAGTGGAGAAGCACAATGTAAAGCCAGTAGCCACGGCCACCATCACAGCCTCCTGGCCCATGCAGGTTTGCATTAGATTCGGACAGACAGTAATGAAACAATGGAGCCATGAACTGGTGGTCCATTAGCTTTAATCCTAGGTTGCACCTGGTGGGCAAGTAAAAACACACACTGGGCTCCAAAACCCACTCATTCAGTGCTCACAAAGCTACTGACTTATCCGAGTTTCCTAGAATCAAAGGTTTCTAGCTCACTAGCCTCATTCTCCTTTGTTCCCCATCTCCTTCTCCATCTCCTTCTCTCTATACAAACTCTGCACTAACTGGCTTCTCTTTCAGCACTCCACCATCTTGGCTGCCTCTCCTCTCCTCCACGTGGCCTTACTGTGTTCTCCAACCTGCTCTTTGCTCTAATGCTAATCTCAGGTACTGAGAGAGCAAGCTCCAGGTCTGCCCCACTTTATAGTGCAGAAATCAAAACCTTTAATCTAATATACAAAATAGGGACATCTCTAATACAAAGTCACTTATCTGAGGCATGATGGGATTATACTACCCCACATCAAAAAGAGTGGGAAAGGCTTAGTCCTAAAACCAAGCCCCAGGCTACAAGGATCCTGCCCACCCCCAACACACATTAATATCACCTGGGCAACAGGCTTCCATGTGGGCAGTGTCATCTTTAACAAAGTGAGCATAATATATTTTATCTGCCCAGCACACATGGTCACTTCTCCTGTGTGCCCTGATTTGGAATCAAACCCAGGACATCCATATGCCAGGCCAACGCTCTACCGCTGAGCCAACCAGCCAGGTCCTGTTATTCTAGTTTTCATTTTTAACCTTAATTAAATACTAAGTTCAACAGAGCTGTTGACTCTTTACTTTTAATCAAAAGACTTATATAGATTTATGCTTACGTCTAGATCTCTTTAGACTTCAGGGTGACATTTGTAGACCTTATTTTATTTTTAATTTTCTATAGTCAAATGATTAGAATTAGGGAAAAGAGAAAGAAAGGAAGGAAAAAAGAAAGAAAGTGAAACTGGAAAAGTTGGCATTCGTGTTGCCTGTCACTACCCAGCCAGTAAGTAGAGTTGAGAATTCAATCTTTGTGGATGCTTTATTCAGATGGGCAGTGATCTGAGAAGATGGCAGGTTATGTAACCTAAACGCCATGTTAACATCTCATCTGAGGCTGCCCCTTTTATAAAGGGAAGAAAAGGGTAGGTAAAGGGTTTGGTTCAAGAAAAAAATTAATTAGATAAAAATTACATTCCAGAGATTTTCAGCATTGCTAGTAATTTTTTATCTGAGTCATGGTCAGCAGGGTGTTCTGTTCTTGGAGCACAAAGACTTAGATACCATCTTGATTGCTTGCAGACCCCTGGGGCACAAAGGCCTGGTCATGTGTTCCAGTTCCTGGAACAAAGCTTTTTGCATGCATTAATCAGTAAGCCTATTAACCATAACTAGAAGCTAATATAACTAAAGCTAAAATGTTAACTCTTGAGTTCCCCCTATCAGAAGGAAGGAAAGAAGAAAGAAATGAAGGAAGGAAGGAAGAAAATTAAAAAATGAAAGAATAAAAAAGAAGGATGAAAGAAAAGAGGGACAAAGGAGTGGAGAAAAAAAGAAAAAACACATTGCCCTTTGCTGTTTCACCTTCTCCTTCTCTCTCACCTCTTGGTATCTCAGTGTAGAAAGGTTTTTAATTAGAAATGGACACATCAGTTAACAATCAGCCATTTCATCTTATACAGTTGCAACACCTCAACTTTAGGGCTCTTTATGTGAAAGGCTTCACCAGAATGTTCTGTGGATGAATTACAAACATAATTAAATCATAAAAATGTAGTTGCTACTGATTTGTATAAATCCCTAATGAGGTATTTAGTCTACATGGAATTGTCCATGAAGAAACTTGATACTTAAGGAACATGTCTTCTGAATAATGGCTATTTTAAATTCATCTGTAAATAAATGCATAGAAATATACCAAGTGTTATATAGAGAATGCTCTTGGATAAAGAGATTGATTCAAATACCATCATGCCACCTATACACCCCTAGAATCAGAAGGAAGAAATGGGAATCTGGGATTACTGTAGATATTTCTGAGTCTTGAGTAGTAATCAAGCTGCTTTTGTCCATCTTGTAAATATTTTTCTCTGTTTCAGAAGAAAAGTTTCCACATTGCAGAGAGTATGAATCATTAGAGATTCTCATCCCTTTTAGATCCAATTCATTTTCATGACAAGTATCCTGAAATTGAATTCACAGGAAGTATATCTCATCTACAAATGTCATTTATAAATCTGCATAATGCCCATTTGTAAAAGACAATTAAAAAGTAAATGATAAAGTGATTTACATTTCCATAGGAAAATATTCAGGCACAAGTATACTAGAAAACTTAAAATAATTAGATGTATATACTAATTAAACAGAATCCTAACAAAAACTAAGCAATGCAAATGTATACAGGGGTTTTGTTTTGACAGCAAAAATATCGTAATTCCATGAATAATTTTGATCTACGTTATGGTATTCTAAAATGGTGAACAAGTCATAGTAAAGTTCCAGAAAAAAAAATATTTTATTTTTCTTATTGTACTTATAGTCTGGAAAGTCAATATATATTAAAATATTAAAAATACGTTTTATTTGAAAGTAGAATTGAGTCTGTGTAGGTGAGATACCAGTGTATAATAATCTTGGCATAGGACTACTAGGTTTCTCACAGAGAGAAAAATCTACTTCTGAGTTGAAGATTTCTCTCTATTATGCACTTTGTGATGTTGTGGGAAGGAGAGTGCAACAGACATGAGAAGGACGACAACTAACCTGTAGACCAGCTCCAGGTTCTCTAATAATCATGGCTTTCAAGCCCAAACTTCATCTTCCACTTGGTAACAAAAACTGACCCCTCTCAAAAGTCCCTGGTCCAAAGCAATATTACTTAGGTCAAATCTATCATCTTTGAACACCTTTGCAATAACATTAAGCTACCCCAAAATTCCTTAGAGAATTTACTAGCCTCAAACATATCTGCCACCAATGGAGAGATGGTTTGGTATGGCGGCTTACCATCAGATAAATCTGTTTTCCAATCTTAACTTTGCAAACTACTGAATCTTCAATATATTACTAAGTCACTGTGAAACTTTCTGTCTGTACTTCATGGGGCTGTCATGGAGCTCCAACTAAGCTTAGTTAGTTGAGAGTCAACTTTCTTAATTCATCCTATTCTTATAAAATATTGCAGAGACAGAAATAGAAAACCAGAAGAGGAAGTGATCATTGAAAACACAAGTCAGAGGGAAAAGTAAGATTTCCTAGGAGAGGAGAGAGACAGTGAGGGTATCAAACTGTAAAACAGATAATGAAATGAAACCTAAGTCCACTCTCAGAATTAAGATTTAATTCTTTTATTTTTCCATGTAAGAAGTGACTAGAACTGTTGCAGCTTATATGAACGGGACCAGAGGGAGGTTATTTTCAACATTGTCTGTATGGATTTGAAGTGTACGCCTTCAAAAAAAATAATAATAATGAATAATAATGAGCTTGAAAGGAATAAAGAGAATTGGGAATACATTTTGTTAGGCTAACATCACTGTGGATGTGGTAACATTTTGCAGTAGCTACTTAATCCATTTAAATTCCACAATTTAAAGTTAACGTTGATAGTGAGTAAAAGGTATTATAAAAATAGAGAAATAAAATCTCATAATATAAAAATAAACATATTGACGTATATACTTGCTTTCAGAAAAAAGTTGTATAAGTCAAGAATTAATTCTGTCTTAAAAATAAAAGTAATAATTCTTCCTGCCAAAAAGTACAATTTGTATTTACTAAAAGGGAAGCTTTATTTTTAAAAAAAATAAATTCCTACTTTAGGGTAAGTCCTATGCTAACTGCTGGGAATCTAGTAATGAATAAGGCTACAGTACCTGCCTTCAGGGAAGTAACAGCCAGTGCTAAGTACACTCTGTTTGGAAATTTAAAGATACATTTTCCATGTAGTTTTTACTGATGGATCGTATTTCCTTCTGCTTTTTCAGTTTTGCTTTTTGTGTCTTATACTGTTAATGTGAGGACTAAGCATAAAATGCCTTTAGTTACTAAGACACGTTAAAAAGAAAAAAATAAGCAACTTGCAAAATTAGAAATAGTTTAAAGTAGTTTGTATAAAAGTTTTTTTGTTCTTTTTTTTCAAAACTGAAAAATAAAATTGCCGTGGAACTTGTCAGGTGCAGTGATCTTCAAGATGAAATTGGCACAGCAGTCTACCAGTTTCGCATGGATCGCAGTGTGAAAGAATTTCTATTTAAAGTTATGAGAAAATTTTAGGCTGTCAGATATTGTTTTTGGAAGATCGCATTGTTTGTTTCTTTTTAAGAGAGAGTAAGGGAGAGAGAAGAAACGAGCACCAAGCTGTTCCTGTGTGTGCCCTGACCAAGGATCGAACCAGCAACCTGTGTGCTTCCAGACGATGCTCCCATGCTCCCACCAACCAAGATATCTGGCTAGGGCTTATGGAGATCCCTGTTTTTAAGTGTTAGACTATCACATAATGACTTACAGTGAATGAACTCTGAGATATTTTGGTTGAACTTGATTCTGATGCTTGGAGTAAATGATTCACTTCAGAAATATAGATAGAAATTAAAGGCTTTCAAATAAAGGAAAGTGATTTTACTTCTCAACTCAGAATTTGCAGTAGGCACTCTCTCACCGTCACTCACAAGTTAGAGCAGAAATTTAGATGTGACATGGTTCTTGAGAGATTTTATATTTTCAGCTAATTTTTAAATGGTAAATTAATTTTATCCTTCACTTGCATTCTGAAAGGATTTCATATTGAATTATACATAGGAAACATAATTGAAAATATATTAGAAATCATAGCTTTGTTCTCACTGAATTTTTAGGTTTTTAAAATTCTTTAATTTAAACATAAACTGTGGTTCAGAAAATATATGAGATAAAATTGGAATTGATATAAAAATGTTGCTAAAGTTCACATAAAAACAGTTTACAGTATACATTTGTTTCCAACAAAGTTTTACAACTGTTCTCTTACCGACTCTGTATAAAGTGACATTTTATTACATGCTTTTAAAAAAATGTTTTTTAATTTATTTTTTTATTTTAGTGAGAGGAGGGGAGGTAGAGACAGACTCCTGCATGTGCTGGGACTGGGATCCACCTGGCAAACCCACCAGGGGGCGATGCTCTGCCCATCTGGGGCCCTTACTCTAGTTGCAACTGGAACCGTTTTTTAGCACCTGAGGCAGAGGCCATGGAGCCATCTTCAGCACCCTGGGACCAACTCATTCCAATGGAACCATGCTTGTAGGAAGGAAGAAGGAGAAAGAGAGAGAGAGAGAGAAGCAAGAGGAGGAAGGGTGGAGAAGCAGATGGTCCCTTCTCCTGTGTGCCCTTTCAGGGAATTGAACCCAGGACATACACATGCTGGGCCAGTACTCTACCACTGAGCCAACTGTCCAGGACCTTATTACATGTTTTTAAAATATATTAACAAGTTTCTATTGATCTAGCTGTTCAACTTGATAAATCTATTGAAGTCTTACTATATAAGGCAGAGTGCTAGGCACTGGAGTCGCTAAAATAACTATGATATGGTTTCTATTCTCAATTTGGTTACAATCTATCTAGAATTACTAGGAACAGATCTGTCCTTCAAAATCTATATTAAACAAGGACCTACTTACTCTCTATGCAGATCATGTGTGAGCTACAAATGTACAGTCTTTCTTTAACTGCTCTGAAAAGGTAAGGTAAACTTTCTATAGACATTACATGCACTATTATGTAGACCTAGTTATTGGCTTAATGAAAAATATTACTATTTTTTAAAGTTTATTTTACTGATTTTAGCAAGAGAGGAAGGAGGGGAGAGAGAGAGACAGGAACATTGAGCTGCTCCTGTATATGCCCTGACCAAGGATTGAACCGGCAACCTCTGTGCTTTGAGATGATGCTCTAACCAACCAAGCTATTCAGCCAGGATGAAAAAAATATTATTTTAATTTTCTTCTGGTTCTCGGTGCATAGTGTTGCTTTAAAGTTACGACTACCTGTTTTCCTAGACTTGCCAGGAGACTTGCTTAACTGTGCCAGTTCCCCACACTGATGCCGGAGAGCCTGGGCATCTCCTGCGGTATAACCACCAGGTCTCAACCTCAGCGGTGCAGTAAAATAACCTGGAGTGCTTTAAAAAATATGTCTAACACCATTCAGATGAAATAAACCAGAATTTCTGGGGTAGAACTAGAGAATTACTGTCTGTTTTTAAATTTTCTGCAGTGATTTTATTATGCAGCAGAACTGAGGCTGTAGGCACCTCCCACATCAAAATGGGTTTGAATTAGAGCACTAATAAATTTAAAGTGTTACAGCATAAAAACAATATGGAAAGTAGATGAGTGTTTTGTCATATTACAAATTACATTGTTCTTACTCCAAATATCTCTTCTTCTCTTCATATCATGAAAGGTTGATCTCTTTTAATACATTTAAATATCTTGAGGTCTATTTAGTATAACATCTTACACAATGTAGGTATCATATCTATAGTATATATATTATATAAGTATATGGCGTCTTTCTGTACATGGATAGTTCACTGCCTTTCAGGGCCACTTATTATGTTAATGGTGATATTTAGCCATCAGAAAAATTATCTTTCTTATTTTAATCTAAAATACTTATCTCTGTATTTTCATTTATTAGTCCTGTTATCAATTTTCTTGGATAAAGTAGATTATATCTTAATTTTATTGATGATCCTTTAGAGTTGAAGACAGTCATCAGAACTTCTGTCTTTTTTTCTCCAGATTAAACATTCCTAGTGCCTTCAACTGTTCACTTGAAATGCTTAATGGTTCAAAAATATGGTTGCATATTTTCTGACCTTATATCCATCCAGAGAGGATAAGCTAATAATCTGTGTGAGTTTGTGACTAAGAGTATGACTGTAATTATACTATATAAAGTTCAAGGTTAGGTCATTAAAAGCCATGCATTTCCTCTTTGCTCATTGTAGCATTCACTATGAAAGCCCCAATCCACATTGTAAGAAGTCCAGTTACCCTGAGGCTGCTACACTGATGAAGTCATGTATAGGCATTCTAGTCAACACTCCCAGCCCAGCTCTATTTTCCAGCCCTCCTCATACAGCTACGTCCAGACCAGCTGACTCTCATTTAGTGTTCACAATCATTGCCACGTGGAAGAGAAGAAATCTTAGCCGAGCTCTGTCCAATTTTTTTTTTCTTTTTAGCGAGAGAGTGAGAGAGAGAGAACGGGAGAGAGTTGAGAAGCATCAACTCGTTGTTGCGACACTTTAGTTGTTCATTGAACTGTCAAAAGAGGAAATGTTCTCATTTCTGATTACAAGCCAAGGTGCAAATTGACTCACAAGATGTTTTCAGCCATAAATAAAAAATGGGTTATTTGAGTTTTGTTGTGACAGACAGTGAAAAGTGATAGATGTTTATTTTTCTTATATTTCATTGTTCCATCTATTTGCTTTTCTTTGATGATGTGTTATAGACTTGAATTCTGGTTTGCAAGTGAGGAAAGGCAAAACAGTAGGAGGCCACAGAATTTATGACACTGTTCTGGACCTACTTTATTTATTTATTTATTTTTAATGTAAGCTATCTTTTATTATTATTATTATTTATCCATTTTAGAGAGAAGAGAGAAAGTGAAAGAGAGAGAAAGGGGGGAGAAGCAGGAAGCATCAACACCCATATGTGCCTTGACCAGACAAGTGCAGGGTTTTGAACCAGCGACCTCAGTGTTCCCAGGTGGATGCTTTATCCACTGCGCCACCACAGGTCAGGCGTCTGGACCTACTTTAGAAGAGCAAAACCTATTTTCTCAGTTGGTTCAACTTCTAAAGAAAATACAATGTCTCTTAGGATTAAAAATATAGTATTTATTAATTTTGGTTTCTTATCTTTGGTGTTGATATGTACACTTTATAAAAGAGATAATAAGACATAAATTAAAAATCAACTAAGTAAGTAGATAAGCAGTCTCAAATTTGGCAACAGATATTTAAATATTTGGTACAGTAGTACCTTAAGATACGAATTTAATTCGTTCTGTAACCGAGCTCGTAAGTCAGTCAACTCATATATCAAACTGCTGATACTGGACCCGTGCACCAACGCGCCAACTAGCAGCAGCTTCCCGAATCATTTCTCGTATCTCAGAATTTTGCTTGGATCTTGAACAAAAAAATGGACCAAGTTGTAGCTTGTATCTCAAAAAAAAATTTGTATGTTGGTATGTTCTTATCTCAAGGTACCACTGTACAGCCATTTTTACAAAAATAACAAAAATATTGTTATCATATGGGAAGTTGAATTTCACGTCCTATTTGCTTTAATGTACACATACACATACATTCATGTACACACATATACACACAAATACACAAAGATATTTAGAATACCTGAGATTAAAAAAAGACTAATTTGCAGTATTATTTTTTCTTTTAGAAAATACATGCTTTTGATACATTTCTAATTGTGTCACTAGGTGGAGCTCCATTTATCTCCTAAACAAAGAACTATTTGAGGAAAAAAAGATAACTATTTCATTTTATATTGCTTTGGAAATATAAAATGTATTAAACTTTAAAATACAAATGTCTAATAAAATTTAAAGTTGACTAATTTCTCTGGGAGTGAGATCACACATAAATATTCAAACAATAATGAATTTCAGAACAATTTCAGTTGCTCTTGAATGAAAAATGTGGATCAGCCCTCAGAAATACAGTCTGAAAATTTATGGTGCTACAAGACATACGTGTCTTACCAATTCACAGATAACACTGTCAGAGCTGTCCAGAATGGAAATACTATTCTTATAAAAATATACTCTAAGAAATTATAAATTTTAGTAACAGACTGTAAAAAGATGTAAAAGGATGTTCTATGGAGACTTCTGTTAGAAGTGTAAGCAGGTGATCAGAACAATTACAAGCAACAGGACACCATGTTCTCAGGAACAGAGCAGTCTGGCAGAGACACACATTAATCTTTGTTCTTAGTAATTTGCATATACTTATTGCATTTATGATGTGACCAAAAGATATCATTAAAAATATAACGTTATGCAATTAAAAACATAACTTAAGAGAATTAAAAATATCATTAACTTAATGAATAAAATTGGACGTTGTGGTTAGGATGCCAGTTCTAAGCAAGCCTACCCTAATTCAGAAAACGCCTATAAATCAGAGAATAGCCTTTACTTGTTCAATCAAGGAATGATTCCAAGCCCATAATGACTTTACAGCCCAGCAGAAAAAATAAATAAGTCTTGTCTAGCTAACCATTTATTTATCTATTTATCTATTCCTGTCTTGTCAAGAACCTGTTGTGTAGAAGGCACTATGCTAGTTCATAAAAACTGACAAGTGCTACTCATTATATATTCTACTCTAGAATATGAATACATTGTAAAAAAGTAGAGAAGGGATTAACAAATGGTGCCTAGACTGGTAATAGAAGACGTGACCAAGAAAGGGATATCAAACAGGTTCTGGAAGCATATTTAGAGATGATAGTGATAATGGAAGTATTTTTAAAAGGGGAGTGGGAAGAATTGGGTTGCATTGAATTGAATATAGGTATAAAGATAAGTGAGACTTAGTAAGTGGAGATTTGAAGACAAAATGTGTGACTTAGTTTTCATGTCATCTCTGTTGGAAACCCAGCCTGGATATAACTGTGGAAGGTTTAACGGTGAGAATTCTAGGAGGGGAGCTCTTCTGGTATCTCGCATAACTTAGATTATATTTTTTATGAGTGGTAGAGACTATAACTTTTAAATTTGAGGTACTTGTTTTGGAGAACAACAAATTTCAAAGTCTTTTATCCTTACAAACTTTAAGGGAATGTTCAATGATAATATAAGGAAAGAGAAAATTTAAATTATGAAAAAATTTTGGGACCACACCTTCAAATCCAGATATACCCATCATAGCATATCTCCACATGGGTGAATTAAAAAGAGAGGGGATAGAAAAGTAGGAATTTGGAAATAATATATTTGGCTCTGGAAACTCAGAGCAGAGAGCATCATGAACAAGGACAGCTCTGCTAATCTCATCATATACAACACTGTGATGCTTTAATTAAAAAAAATGAATGCACCCAGTTAGAAATGTCTTTGGTTTTGTCTATTGATGGTGGGAAATACTGGTAGTAGAGGCTCTGGCGGCAGTGATGAGCTGAGCTGGGAGCCCTTCAAGTGTACTAGGAAGACACTGTGCTCCCCCAGTGCATTCAGGGGAGACAATCAACAGAGATTTTGGGTCTCTTCATTCCAGGATGATGAGGAAAAATCTGGATAAGATAGAAATTTGGCAAAAGGAAGTAGGATGGAGCAGTTGAGATAAGGAAGGGAAAAAATAGTAAACAGAGGCTGTAGAGCTTGATTTTGTCTATTATTACTCTCTGCTTAGAGACCAGTACCAAAGTCTAATAAAATATTTAGCCCATTTGACTCCAAAACCAATGTTCTTTTTATTATTACACTAAATGAGAGAAAGAGGTAATTACAACTATAAGAAGGGAAGAGAAAACTACAGGTATATATTTTATACTTTATATTGGCAGAAATTCTGATGTGTTAGCACTTCACACTGCAACAAAAATGATTCAGAACAGCACTCAGACTCTTTCCCTTCATTTCATGGATGCTCTCTAAATGTGTGTTGAGTTTTCCTAAATAGCTCTAGGGCCTAATCTTGATTCATGCACTATCTAGTATTCACTGATGTACTGTAGCAGATTTTTAAAGAAATCCAGGCTGTCTATGGTTCCCTTATGTTAAAGTATTTGTATTTGGGATCTTACAAACTTTATAGACAGAAAGCTAATAACCTTTCACATTGCTTCTATAATTCATTAATTTTTTCCTAAACAGATGAGATTCTTATTTGCCACATCTCACAATTTTTAAGACAATCTACTTATCTAAAATTTCAGAATAATGTTCAAGCACTAATCTGCAGGCAGGGACCTAAAATAATCTGGTATTTTTAATGCCATAAAATAAAATTAGTTCGTATTAAATGGCAGAAAAATCTGTCACTATTTAGGAATCTATCATTGTAACGGCCATTTGACAATGTAAAGTGCTCATGAGTACTGACCCTGTATGGCTAAGGCATCAAATTAATAGTGAACCAATCACCCAGCCAGCTAAAAAGAAAAGATTGTAATGTTATTTTTTTCTTTTTCAATATAATTGGAAACCATCAAAATTAAATGGAATCTCAGAATTAAAACACATTACACAAATGCTTTTAATAAAGACTAAAAGATTCTAAAGAAGTAAACAGTAACCCAAAAACACATTTATTAAAATATGTTTACACCTGACTAGGTGGTGGCTCAGTGGGTAGAGTGTCAGACTGGGACATGGAGGGCCCAGGTTAGAAACCCCGAATTTGCCAGCTTGGGCACGGGCTCATCTGGTTTGAGCAAGGCTCACCAATTTGAGCCCAAGGTCACTGGCTTGAGCAAGGGGTCACTTGCTCTGCTGTGGCCCCCTGGCCCAGGCACATATGAGAAAGCAATGAACAATTAAGGTTCCACAACGAAGAATTGATGCTTCTCATCTCTCTCTCTTCCTATCTGTCTGTCCCTATATCTGTCCTTCTCTCTGTCTCTCTCTGTCTCTGTCACAAAAAAGAAAAAACAAAACAAAATAAAACAAACCATGTTTATAATGCCGAATTATTCTGAAGTAGCAACAGTATACTTCTGCTGCCTAGAAATTGGGAAATGGCATTGTTTAATGTCAACAAAAGAGATGCCAAATACTTTCACTATAGAAGCCAGAAAGAAGTCATTAACCATGGAAACTTACTCCATTCCAGAGACAACATGCCTTCACATTCCACTCAGGAAACCAATGGGATTCTAACTATTGGTAAAAATGTAAGAAAAGTCACATGCTTGTCTTCTCACAGATAGGAAAAAGGAAACATAAACTTTATATGCCCCGAATTCCCATGGATATTTTATTAAATAAGACACCATTGTGGTAAGACATTATTATTTTATACAAAACAAGGAAAGAAAAAGTGCTGCTGTTAAACTACGACAAGTTAAGGTTTATAAGCATGTTGCAATTTCAGGGAAAATATCCCTTTTAAGTGGGGGGAGAATGGTGTTATGATACATCTTTCTTACAAGGATGGTACAGAGGTTATATATATCTGAGTAGTTCCAAACCCAAAGTTTTCTATGCAGTATTCTATGGAACAAATAGCTGTGCAGTTTAACCCCCAGAATTTTATATCCCTGTACACTAACAGTGCATGTGCAAGTCAGACCCAAACAGCTAACTTTCTGACTCTGTATCCTCTGGACCTTACCCTGGCACCTCCCAGCTTGCAAAGAACATCTTGAAATAAGGCACATCCAGGTACTACTCAAAAGATAAGACTAAAACCAGAGTACTTGTAGAGGCCCATAAATATGAAACCCCCTATTAAAAACTCCAAGAGACCATCACTCTACCTACTGTTTCCTAGAATGATCCATTCATGCCTACTGAGACCTAAAGGACCCTGCCTTGCCAGGTTGAGACATAACTATAGAGTTGAATGTCTAGTTGTTTTCGGTCTGTGATACTTGATGCCAATCAAGCCATTTCTTCTCTGAGTAAATTAATATGAGAAAGAATAGGGTATATGTGTAATCAACACAGTCCTCTACCTTCCTTCCTGGGGTCCAACATTTTAGAAAGAAGAAAAGTACCTTCTCCTCCATCTTTTCACTTCTTTTCAGAAGTTTTTGTAATTGTTGGTCCGAAGGATTCTAAAAGTCCTAAGAAATATAAATACTTTTCTTGTGATCTTAAGAGAGTACTGAGAGCCAGCTTGCCCCTTCCTTTTCTCTCTGAAACTAATTCTTTCCCTCAGTCTGCAGTGTTTTGTGTGTAAAATCTGTGAAGGTTAAAAGGAGTAGTTTAAAAACATTTCAGCTTTTATTATCTGTATAAAAGTCTAAAATAGTATCTTCTTTACCTCCCCCTTTTCCTTCTGCTTGGAGGGGAACATTTATGGCTAATTCTAGCATGGGAAACTTTAGTCATTACTATAAAAACTAATTGTAAACACAATGATTACTTTTAAAAGACGATTGTAAAATAAAAACCTAAATCTCTAGAAAACATTTAATTCTGAACAAGTCTTTCTAATGTCATGCTATAGTTTGAAAAATAATTCTTCACCAGGCTATTGAGGTTTTCAGAATTGGAAAATTACTAAGAGGAAACATTATAAGGAGTTGACATTTCCTTTTGGGGATTTTCCCTGGGATTTAGGAAAATGAATGAGGCATGAGAGAAAACATTATTAAGTAGTGTTAGCACATTTTAAAAATGTAACTATGCGTTATTGCTTAAAACTATACAACCAGTTTTAAAGGGTGGAGATTTTAAAAGATGAAGGTCACTGTAGCATAAAGAATAGTGAAACACATGTTATAGAACTTGAACTAGTCTAATAAACCAGAGGGAAATGAGTAATTCTCCTCTTATGAAAGAAAACTGGGTCATTGTTGTCAATCAGCTTCATTCCATGTCCTCTTTAGCCTTCTACTTACTCTGCTGTAAGGGGCCTGAAGGGGCATTGGAGGGTCAGGGGCATATGTTTCTTCGGTAATGTAGCAGTCTAGGAAATATCCTCTAGGGCCAGATCCTTGTCGAAAACAAGGACCAAACTGCTTTGCCAGCAGTTTCTGAGTCATTGATCATGTCCTCACATCTGTCCTGCTTCTGTGAAATAACATTTGAGGATGATGGAACATGAGTATATTTTTAAGCATCTGTGCCTCAATTATTGTGTTACTCATTTTTTACCTCAAAGGAAGAAAATTGGCTCTGTAAGTCAAATATAGAGCTTCTTTAATGTTCTTTTTGCCAGATTGCTGAAAAATCAGTGCTTCATATTTGAGAGCTTTAAAATCAAGGCTGATAAATGCAACATCTTAAAGTGTTCCAGGCAAACACTATATACTTGTCCAGATTAATAAATAAGAGGTTCTCTTAGGATAATTTATTCCTCAGTAACCATTCATCTTATTTACAACATTGTTTTTGATAAGAATAAATATATTCTTTATGTGATCATCAGTGTAATTAAAATATTTTTTTCCTTTTAGAGCTTACCAGTATTCTTGGTTTTACCAATCTGAAAAGCCAGGACCAAAATTCAAGGTGCCATTACATACAGAATTTTTTAAAACCAGAATTCCTCCATTTTTTACTTCTATAGGACAAACTACAAATCCCCGAAAACCTCTGAAGACCTCTACTTACACAGCACAGTTCAATATGCCTATCAAGGGAATAAATAAACATAAACTTTCTTTCTTTCTCTTTTTTCTTTTTTCCTTCCTTCCTTCCTTCCTTCCTTCCTTCCTTCCTTCCTTCCTTCCTTCCTTCCTTCCTTCCTTTCTTTCTGTATGTGTGTAAGTATGTATTTATTTTAAATGAGAGGAGGGGAGATAGAGGAACAGATACCTTCATGTGCCGCAACTGGGATCCACCTGGCAACCCCCATCAGAGACCGATGCTTGGATCAACTGAGCTATCCTCAGTACCCCGGGGCTGTTGCTCAAACCAACTGAGCCACTGGATGCAAGAGGAGAGATGAAGGGAGAGATGCAGGGGTGGGGGAAGAAGCATATGGTTGCTTCTCATGTGTGCCTTGACCGGGGACCAAAACCGAGTCATCTGCATGCCTGGCCAATACTCTATCTTCTGAGCCAACTGGTCAGGGCTAAACATAAATTTCTTTAAAATGTTTTAAGGTCAGAGAAACACATTTCCCTCTCCTTCTTACATAGGTCTTAAAAATAGCCCCGAAGACAATTACTGGACATCAGCCTGTTATCATTTGGAGAATAGGTTATAAGATAAAATTTTATTTCTTTAGAATTTAAAATTGATTCTTTCCAATTTCTTGCTCCTCTTTACAGTTTATTTCTTTGAAAGCCTAGAGTATATTGTATATATTGTTTAGCTTACAGAATTGGCCACTTGATGGCACCAGCTATAAATCAGAATACAAAATACCTTTCTCTTGGCCAATCAGAAAAAAAAAGAGAGACAATGGTTGCCTTTATTTTATTTTATTTTATTTCAGGCTGGTAAAAATTGAATGTGATGAAGACTCTAGCTCTAAATCGATATGATCATACATAAACTACATTGAAAAGTCAGAGGATAAAATTTCTAAAAAGTACATTTTATTATTAGGGGATTTCTGTCCTTAAATGCTTATGAATTTTAAAAATGGTGAACTATAAAAAAAAAGGCAGAGATGTATAATAACTATATCACTTAAGAATATTTTAGCCTAACCAGGCAATGGCACAGTGCAGAGAGTGTTGGACTGGGACACAGAGGACTCAGGTTCGAGGCCACAAGGTTGCTGGCTTGAGCGCAGGCTCACCAGCTTGAGCATAGAGTTGCTGGCTTGAGCATGGGATGATAGACATGACCCAGTGGTCATTGGCTTGAGCCCAAAGATCTCTTGTTTGAAGACCAAGGTTGCTAGCTTGAGCCCAGGGTCACTGGCTTGAACAATGGGTCACTCACTCTACTGTAGCCCCCCGGTCAAGGCACATAATGAGAAAGCAATCAATGAACAACTAAAGTGCTGCAATGAAGAACTGATGCTTCTTCTCTCTCCCTTCCTGTCTGTGTGTCATTATCTGTCCCTCTTTCTGTCTCTGTCCAAAAAAAAAAAAAAAAAAGAATATTTTAAAATTGTGTCTGAGTAAACACGGAGGAACATCTCCCATGGCAATTATAAAAATCTCCCAGTTCACTATGAGTATGTGCAACTAAAGTATGTTGTGCCTCTGTACCCTGTGAATAGTGATAACGAGCCACTAATTCAGAAACTAGAAAGTGAGATACCCTCTAATTAAATATCAACTAATTAAATGGAAGGTGTCCAGAAATAGAACCTTGTTTCTCACCTGTCCACCTCACCCATGTGCTTACAAATGAACTCAAGGCACTGGGGATTGGAATTTAATCTAAGGTAACCTAAGTCACAGAAAGTAAAAAGAATATACAATGGTACCTGAAGCACAGAATTTTTTAGGGAAAAAAAAATCCTCATGAACAGTGCAAAATAATTGTATCCATTTGGAGCGATCATTACCTGATTTACATATTTACTAGAATTGAATTTTACGAAATTAAAGTTCTCAACGTTCATATTTTAATGAAGATACATCATTAGACAATTTGCTGTGACTAACATGTACTATGACTAACAGTGCTATTTCTTTCAAATTAAACATAAACACTAGGAGATACTCATCTAAATTGACTTAATTATAATTTAATTACTAATAACAAAGTTACGCCCATTACAAAATTTAGGACCATAATGGCCAAAGAATAAATTACAAATACAATGTGGTCATACAGACTGGGTAATAGATTCATTTATTAGATGTTTGAGAAAATATTTTAGGAAAGATTTTAGGGTTAGTTGTGATAAAGAAAAGAAATTATTTTTTAAAATTTAGAATCTTAGTTTTCCAATTGCACTATTGACTTTCAGAATACACACAGAAATTTATGACAACATATCCTGACTCCCACAGGTTCAACAATTGTATGTCTAATTGTTCTCTTCTATTAGAACATCAAAATAAATAATAATAGAGCAAAATGTTTTCATCCTTAATACTTTGAACAAGGAAAATTTATG
Source organism: Saccopteryx leptura (assembly GCF_036850995.1). Lineage (NCBI taxonomy): Eukaryota > Metazoa > Chordata > Mammalia > Chiroptera > Emballonuridae > Saccopteryx > Saccopteryx leptura. The sequence continues at coordinate 126,170,543 of NC_089504.1, read as the reverse complement.
ATGAGTGTTGCTTATCTCATTTTCTGTCATGGGGAAAATTTGCTCTCAGGTTTTCAAGATCCCATCTCAGTCCTTCTCAAGAGAGTTACCTTCCTAGTTAGAATGATTAAGTTGTGGGATAAGATGCCTCTCTTGTTAAGCTACAGGTTTAAATATATTATAAATTTATTTTTATTGTTTAAGTTCAGTAAGAAACAGTTTTGAGCTAAAACCATTAAATTTCCACTTAATTTTACAAATATTTATAGAATACATAGTATTTCTGAAGCATAGTCTTGCAGATCAAAATCAGGCCCAGGCACCAACCCAAAGATGCGCCAACCTATGATCCTTGGTTTAAGTTCTCATCCTTAAAGCAAAGCTTACTCCATGAAAGTCACAATCCACAAAAACTTAAGCCAAAAGAGAATTTCAGTGTGTAAAGTCAAGGACATTGATGCACTGTTCCATGCTACTCTTTGTACACAATATAATAAAATATAATAAATATATATAATATATGATATGCTATGATATGATATGATGATATAATATGATACAATAATCTTACTGTTAAGTACAAGTTACTTCATGACTCGGTGTCCGAATTATCCACACATTTCCTGTCTAATATCTAAGCACCCCTCCCTCCTTTTACTTTTCTATTGCCTTCAAAAATCTTTCCTAAAACTACTAAGCTAACCAGAACCTTTTATAACCTGGTTTATTCCATCTCACTTGTTCTCTGTAGAAGTCCTACCTTCAACTTAAGACCCAGAGGTGATAATACAGCCTTTGAAACCTTACTCCACCAGAGCATGTTGCCCCATTCTTTGAATTTCCTCAGGTTATTGCTTGAATCGCTTGCATCTGTGTTTGCCACAATATGTTGCAATTCAAAAGTATACAAATCTTTCTCTCTAGAGCAAGAACCCTGTGTTATTAATTTTTATGTCTTTAGTACTTAGTAGATTAACAGGCATATATTGTTCAAAAATGTTGAATATTGATTGAGGATAATTTTTCCCCCTGGATAAACTCATACTCCAATGTAAAAACAAACAACAAAACGACTATATAACACATGTATAAGAGCTACCTTCTAACTTTTATTAAGTACTAATTTTATGCCAGATATTGTACTAAAATATTTTCAGAAATTATCACATTGAACCTTCATGCCAATTTTAGTAGGTGTTATCATTTTTCCCATTTTATTATTTCCCTGAGCACTTCTCACAGATACTGACATTTCTTTTTTTCTTATCCATCTACTCCAATGTAGACTGTAAGTTCTTTGAAGACCTGGACTGTACCTTACACTGTTTCATTCACAGCATCTGATATGATGCCTACCACCTAATAGATAATCAAAATGTTTGTTGGTGACTTTGTTAATGCCTTTGTGCACTGATCAAAAGATTATTTTGCTCAGTATTTTGCCCTGAAGATTAGAGCACACATTTACACAGTGCTTATGCTAGATGCTGTTATAAGTGTTTCACAAATATACATATTAGGTTAGCAAACCTTATCACATCCTGTGAGCTAGCTTCTCTCACTGTTAACTAGGTAATGCTTACAGATGAGGAAACTGAGGCACAGATAGATTAAAGCAATTTTACCAAAGCTATATGGCTGATTATCTATCTTGGAATCATATTGATGATGAGATTAAAAACTGGACTATATAATCTGTGATATATAACCCACTAAAAAGGCAATTTAGGAAGACATTTTAGGTAGTTTGATAATCATTTTTTATCTTTCTTACTGGTGATGCTCTTAGCCTACCCTGGTCATCTTCTTCATTATGGTTCAGCATTTCCAATCTGTATTGTCTACTTAGCTCTTCTTTATTGATCCAAAGTTACTATGCTCTTTGAAAATTACTCTTTTTTGAATAATGCATTTTCTTTCTCCCTGAAGCTGATCCTTAAAGAATGGAACTTTGGTTACAACTCCTCAGAGGTTAGAGTCTATATTTCAACTGTCTTTTCAATTTCTATTCCTAATTACTATTTCACAAAGGGTAGGAATTGCAGAATATATGGTCTTTCAAATGCAAATATGTGTGCTGTGATAATTAGGCTAGTGGGTTTGTAGATCACTATATTTCTAAATAAGGAAAAAATTATTCATGCAACTTTTTCACATTATTCAAAATTTCTTTCTCTGATATGGTTGTTTTGTAATTGTTTTACAAGCATTCTTATTTCAAAGGAACTGCCTTCTCTTCTGTGTTTAACCCATTATTTGAAAAAAAATTTTTTTTGGTTTGTTTACTGTTACACGTTCATTAACATTGCGTGCACATCAACACTTCTCTTTCATATGCTATATACATCTATTTTGTGATTACATCTTTTCTTTGCACATGGACCCACTTATTAAACAGTAATAATCATTTATTTATAATTGACAAAGTTACTTCTTAATGGTTCTGAGTAATGTAGAGAGTGGTTTCTTGGTGAGTTGTAACTGAATGTTAATCAGTTCTCTTACCCTAGTAAAGACATGATATAGTCATTTAATGACTCTCAGAGCTATGCTACTAGAGAATAATATAAATTTTAATAAACATTTTAAAAAATTAAGTTCAATGTTTAAAAGGTGTTGGACATACAAGAACATTATCCATTTTTGTATTCTTGAATTAAATTTGACTCTAAAGAATACTGAATGTACTATTGTAGCTCCTAAAATAGTGTTTGTTTTCTATTGCTGAATAATAAATTACCACAAATTTCAAAGCTTAAAACAATACTCATTTATTAGTTTTTAGTTTTCTATGTCAAAAGTCCAGCAAAATTGGGCTAGGTAGGATTTCTGCTCAAGCACAAGGCTCAAATCAAGATGTCATCGAGCTGAGTTCTCATTTGAAGAAGCTGGGGAAGAATCTGCTTAGAAGCTCATTCTGGTAGATGACAGAATCCAGCACCCAGGGTTGAACAAAACAGGTTCTCTAGGTTTGTTCTTAAGTTGAATTAGTATGTAAGTTGAAACTGTAAGGTATTTTCTGCTGAGGAAGAAAGAAGGGCATAGCCACCAAGTGTGGACGAGCAAAAGCTTTATTTAGAGCGCATCCTGGGCAAGGTTTACTGGTCTGCAAGACAGGGGCTAGGGAAGTCACACAGCTTCCCTAGCCCGCAGGTAATTTATAGCATCAGTAGGGTGGTGGCAGGTTGATATATCATGGCAGAATTTCATTGGCTAACAGATTTTTTCAAAATACTCCTGGGCTGTTTCTTTTGGTGGTCATGGGTATGGGTGGTTTCGGCCAAAGTCCCCAGACCTGGTTCTTCATGTGACCTTCCCGCATTGCCAACCAACCTCACATTCTGACCTTTTATGTTAGATAGGGGTACTGCTATTCATCTGGCTACTTCCTGCTGGTTAGGGGTGTCATGGGAAAGGGAGATTGGAAGGTGATGGCTATGAGGAGAGTTGCTTATATGGGTGTAGGAGCATCTAGTTGACCATGACTTGAGAAACCTCGCAGATGCAGCCCTGTAAGAATCTAAAGAAAAGGAGCAAATATCAGTAATATGTTGATAATTAGAAGAGGACCTAGGTTAGGGGCAACTCAGGTGAGGATGGGTGACTGCCACCAGGAGTTAAGCAGGTTGTAGGAAGAGAGATTCTTGCACAGTTTCTCTTGCTGATGGTTGAGGACATTGATTTTTTTTCCATCAGTCCAGTCTTATTGATATAGTAACAGTATTGCTCTCTGCTTTAATTCACTCTGATGGCAGGTTTCTGGTGGAAGGGACAGGAGTAACAGGAGGATCTGCAGGGCCCAAACTTTTGGTGAGTCGAAGATGAGTGGGACCTATGGTTCCGATTGCCAGTGATCCGTATGGGGTCCTATCCACTTGGGCTGTATGGAGCCAGGCTGGAGCTCCCTTAGAAGAACCCTGTCTCCTGGCTGGAGGGGGACTGCTGGGTGTGCTTCATCTGGACCCCCTATGGGAGGAAGAGTTTGGTCTTCATGTTTCCTGAGAAGATGGTGGAGTAAGTATAGAAAGGGGAAGTATGTGGCAAGAGGAAGGGGGTTAATAGGTAAGTTGTGATTAATTAGGAATGGTCTACCATAAACCAGCTCAAAGGGGCTGAGTCCAGAGGGGTTTCTCAGGGTTGCTTTGATTCTGGTGAGTATCAGGGGGAGGAGGTTTGGTCAGGAGAGTCTAGTCTCTATGGAAAGTTTAGTTAGCTGACCCTTCAGGATGCCATTAGCCCTTTCCACCTTACCCGATGATTGAGGGTGATAGGGTATGTGGAGTCTCCAGGTAATGTTAAGAGAGGTGGCAACCTGCTGGACTCTTTGGGCAGTTAAGGCCGGGTAATTGTCTGACTGTATGGTAGTCGGCAGTCCAAACTGTGGGATGATGTTTTCAACGAGAATGGAGGCAATGGTGTCTGCCATTTCTCGAGAAGTGGGAAAGGTTTCTATCCATGCTGAAAAGGTATTAACAAAAGTTAAGAGATAATAGAGTTCTTTTGTGAGGGGGCATATGAGTGAAGTCGATTTGCCAATCTTGGCCCAGTAAGTGCCCCCTCAGTTGATGAGTGGGGAAGCGGGGGCAGGGTCCCCCTGTTTTGGTGCCCTGGACAGTGGATGAAAGTCACTATTTCAGGGGAGCAAGCTCCTGCATTGTTGGGGTGAGGGTTTGAGCCTCACCTTTGTTAGTTTTTAAGTCTTCTCCTGATGGCCTCTTTCTGACTGTGCCTATCTTAGGTTGTTCCTGCCTTCAGGAATCTTACCTGTCTTTGACTAATCAGCAATCTTAGAGACCAAACAGAGTTATGTGATTGAGGGAGGAACAATGTCCCTTCTGAAACGCTTAGTTTTGTTTATTTATTTTAGCAGCTGATGATGTTACCTTTTTAGAAACTGATAATGCATTTTCAACATGGAAAATACTTTTACACAACAAGGGATTCTTGGTACAGAAGGGAAGTCTTTGGATTTGGCAGACTATACAATTCTATATGCCTTATCATTAGTACAATTTTAGTACAATTTATAATAAGAGGATAGTAAAGTACTATCCTCAATGAACCACTAATTTATTGAGAAAAATAGGAATGGTAAATTATACTCACTATTTTGTTACTACCCAGTTGACAAAAAAGATGCTAACCCTCTTCTTGGCCCACAGTGCTTACACTATTAAGTCAATATAAGAGAATCAGTCATGGTGCCTGGGGTTTCAGGTGCCAGAGGGGGAGCAGGCACTGGGAGCTGTGAGAGCAGACTGCCCCTTTTAATTATTTATTTTTTTTCTGCCATCTTTCATGTAGCCATTAGTTAAACAATGGTCCCTCCCAAGCCTGAATGCAACTCCATCCACCAACTGCAATCAACTACCCCACACCGAGCAGCTGCCTAGTGCCATGTCCCACAACAAAAGCAGCAAACCAAAAAACAAATACAAATTTCACAAATTCACCTTCCCAACAGTGGGCTACTCTAGCCCACATGAGGTTTTCAATTTCCTCAGAGACACAGCAATCCCACAATTCCCTGAGAACCCCCCTTACAATATTTTACCATTATGGCTATAGCAGTGGGTCTCTCCCATGAACCTCATGCCTTCCATGTCAGCAACAACCATGCCACACAAAAGAACTGGGGAAGGGTAGGGGAAACTTGGAGGGGACCCAACACCCGCCTCGGCCCCATTAGTCTTCAAGGTTCAGAACCTTAGAACTTCCCTTAGCTTTTGCCCTCCGGTTTTAAGCCAGAAATTTCCAAAATTTTTTTTGCATGCAAGAACTTAATTCAGGCCTTAAAAACAGACATATTTAGACATTAAACAAAGACTTTACACACAATCACACAAATTAAGAAATTTAAATGAGCATGCTTTACTTATTCCAATTAAAATTACACCAGAGATTTTCCTGACAAACAAAGAGAACTTACAAAACAGACAATTTATTATTTTACATTTACATTTGACTTTTAGGCATACAATTCAACAGACAAAGAAGTGGTTCCTTGTCAGGGGCCTCTCAGATGCTCTCCTGGCTGTGTCCCTTTGGAGCTTAGGCTCAGGCACCAGAGATCCTCATTCACACACCAATCACTCAGGGGTTTTAGACAGAAACATTAAAAGCAAAGAATGAGATCTCGACAAGTACAAAGGTGTCCCTGGAAGTCCGAGACAGGACTGATTAACTCAGTCCCTACTCAGGTCTCTTCCTGAGAGCACCACCAAATGTTACCACACAATAGTCCAAATTGACTAGTCCAAAACAGAATTTAGCAAAGTAAGAGATCTACCTCACTTACCTCCAGAGGTCAGAATTGACACTCCTTGAAATTTTTGCCGAATTATTGAATTTGGGGACTGGAGGTGTCTGCTGAGGAATTGCCCGAACCCCACAGGAAAAAGGGAGCCCTGGAACTTCTCAATTGGTGCCTTTCCTCAAGATTCCAGCAGGGTCAGGCAAAGCCCTGGAGAGATCAGCTGATTCATGTGTCTCTATCCGGTGACACGGAACACCGGCATTCCGGACGAGTCCCCAAATATTGTAAAGCAGTGTTCTGCAGCTTTACATAGAGACACTAGGGCAGAATACAGAAGAAGTTTTAGGAAGAGATTTGGATGGGACATGCAGTAATGGCACCACACAAGGGGAAGGAAAAGAAGGAAAAGAAAAGAGTTCCTCAGGGGGGTCGGCGAAGGAGGAAAGATCAGGAATGGAGGATTTTGCTGAGGTTTCTCTGGCTAAAAGGATCTGTACCGTAGAGCAGGTGGCAAAGAGATTAGGACAGGAGTGCATATACCAGAAGTCCTGAATGTAAGGAATCTCCAACCATTTCCCAGTTTTCTGGCAATAGTTCTGTAAATTGGTGAGGATGTTAAAAGTCGAAAGTCCCTTCAGGAGGCCACCTGGTTTGATTATCTAGTGGGTACTGTAACCAGGCCACAGTGAAGAAGAAGATCAGTTTCTTCTTCTTTAGGAAGGGATCAATGTTTGAAAAATTCTGGATAAGGCACCCCAGGGGTGTTTTTGAGCCAAGTTTAGATTCTTGTGCCCCCTATGGCTGCCCTCAGCCTCGGGATGATTAGAGATGAGAATTGGCATCCTGCAACTCAATCTCTAGTCACCGATGGTCAGGTAGAGTGAGAGTATCTGGGACATCTCTATGGGCACACATGCACTCGGAATAGGTAGGAGGTCCCTGATACAGCTGTGATTACAGACAGGGAGTTTCCGAGTCAGAAAGAACTGAGGGGAAGCTGGAGGCAGGGGACTTACCACACCATGTGCCAAAGTGGGTGGGAGGTCAGAAGTCCTGGTCTTCCTCGGAAGGGAAGGGGAGAGGAGTGGTCCTCACAGACTCAAGCTCCTCCTGGGTTTCAGCACCAAATGTAAGGTATTTTCCACTGAGGAAGAAAGAAGGACATAACCAACAAATATGGATGAGCAAAAGCTTTATTTAGAGCGCATCCTGGGTGAGGTTCACTGGTCCACAAGACTGGGGCCAGGAAGTCACGCAGCTTCCCTTGCCCGGGGGTAATTTATAGCATTGGTAGGGTGATGGCAGGTTGATATGTCATGGTGGAATTTCATTGGCTGACAGATTTTTTCAAAATGCTCCTGGGCCATTTCTTTTGGTGGTCATAGGTGTGGGTGATTTCGGCCAAAGTCCCCGGACCTGGTTCCTCATGTGACCTTCCCCCATTGCTAACTGACAGATATTCTGTCATTAGAAATATCTTGCTGTCATTAGAAATATCTTAAATAACAGTTTTATTGTTTTTTGTCAGGATTATTTAATATTTTTTCATTAATACTTAAAACTCCTTCTGATCATCTAATTTTGTTACCTCTTTTATTGTTCTTAAGTATTAAATGCAAGAAATAATAAACTACTTTTTGGTATATATATATTTACTTAAAATGGTCATTAGGGCAGAGAATTGTTTGTTTTATTTGAATCCCACCACTGCATGGAGTTACTTGACTCTCATGGCAAAGAACAAACTAGTGAAGATTTTATGGAACCAGAGCAGCAGATGGTAGAATTTAGGAGAGAAAAGAGGGACTAAGAAACTCCAAAACCAAAAACATTTTCTCCAAAATGTTAGCTGATACTTTTTGTCCCAATGAAGCAGAAATGGCAAAGTTAGAGCAGCACAATCCTGATACAGAGAGGTTCATCAAAGTTTACCATACAGTTATCAATAGCCTGAGGTGTTACTGGGCCATTTATGATAGAAAAAGAAAAGCTCTGTTCAAACCTCCCTGGATGCCTACTTCAAGAAACTGACTCCAGGAGTAGACTCAAATCCTGACTCTAACACCAGTCCAAATCTCTCCAACAAGTCCATCCTCTTCTGCGTCATCCATGATTATTTAAGGTTGTGTTTGTAAATGTTTAAGTATCTATATACACAGAAAGGTAAAAATAAATACTATGTAAAGACCAACTTCTGTCTAAGTTACATTTAATAGGTAAATGTACCTGTTTCTGTGAGGTCAGTTAGCAATGGGGGAAGGTCACATGAGGAACCAGGTCTGGGGACTTTGGCCGAAATCACCCACACCCATGACCACCAAAAGAAACGGCCCAGGAGCATTTTGAAAAAATCTGTCAGCCAATGAAATTCCGCCATGACATATCAACCTGCCATCACCCTACCAATGCTATAAATTACCCCCGGGCCAGGGAAGATGTGCGACTTCCTGGCCCTAGTCTTGTGGACCAGTGAACCGCACCCAGAATGCACTCTAAATAAAGCTTTTGCTCATCCATATTTGTTGGTTATGTCCTTCTTTCTTCCTCAGTGGAAAATAACTTACATTTGGTGCTGAAACCCAGGAGTAGCTCGAGTCCATGAGGACCACTCCTCTCCCCTTCCCTTCTGAAGAAGACCAGGACTTCCGACCTCCCACCCACTTTGGCACATGGTGTGGTAAGTCCTCTGCCTCCAGCTTCCCTCAGTTCTTTCTGACTCTGAGACTCCCTGTCTGTAATCACAGCTGTATCAGGGACCTCCAACCCCCTGGTTGTTTGACAATTTTTCTCTTCACATTATACATTAGTTTACTGAAGTAACAAATGTGAGAGAATTAAAATGTAGTAGTTTATCAAAGGTATCATGAGTTTTATAGAATGAATAAATAAATATTACAAGCATAGCTCCATCAAATTTTTTTCACCTATGGACATAATGAACATTACTATGCGTGCTTAGAATACACTGTCGTGCAGATGAACATTAAAAAAGAGTAAGGAATGTAAATTTGTGATTTCCACATTGGGCAGTGGCCAGGGGCCCACCTTAGAGAGAACCCTAATTACAAGTGCCACTTTAACAACTGGTTCGCTGAACTCACCAAAAAAATAGGTATCGGTTCTACTGAACCAGTGAGAACCGGCTGAATCCCACCACTGACTGTGATATCATTTGCACTGATGTCCAACTGTAGTTGATTACCAATAACCCTTAAGTTATTTCTTTTGTAAGTACAAGTTGTACATAAATCAGATCTTTCTAACTCAGTGACTTACTGTACTGAGATCCTGATTTTTTGCTCTTAAAGAGTTTGTATAGACCACTTACAGGCCCTTTTCACATAGCCTTCTCCATGTTCGAGCTGATAATGGCATATCAAATCATTCTTTTGTTTCAAATCTCTCACTTCTACTTCTTTAACTAGCCAGGAAAAGCTTTCTGCTTCAAAGGGCTTAGGTGGTTAGATCAGGACCATCTGGCTCATTTTCGTATCTTAGGTGCAGTTGTGACATATAACTTAATCATGGGAGTAAAATCCATCATATTCTCTGTCTGGAAGATGATTCAGGGGATCTTGGAGAAATTTTAGAATTTTGCTCACCATAATCTCCATGTAGAAAAGGTTAGCTTTGAATTTTAAAGCATACTTTTACTAACTTATCAGTGACTGAAAATTTTCTCATATATCATTTTTATTGATACTGTGGAGTAACGTTCTGACAAGTTTGGAGTGCTAAATTTTAGGATTGGCTAAGGATAAATATTTCTGCCCATAGTGTATATATATATCTGTGTTTTTTAATATATGTAGAAATAAGCATCAAAAGTACTGATAGAGCTTTTAATAAATATTAATAATTAAAATCTGACATTCCGGCTACATAAATTGCGAATAACTAGAGAATTGAGAATTTGGATTTACATATATCTTAATATTCTGTAATAGTTTTCTAGGGTTGCCACGACAAAATACCACAGATTGGATGGCCTAAACAAAGGTAGCTTATTTTCTCATAGTTGTGGAGGACTGACATCCAAGATTAAGGAACCAGCTGGGTTGGTTTTCTCTGAGGCCTTCTCCTTGGCTTACAGATGGCCACCATTTTGTTGTCTCTTCCTACTGTCTTCCTTCTCTCTTTGCCCTGTACTTCTGCAATCCTTGTCATACATTATGTCAATTAATAAAGTTGTATTATCATGTGTCATTTGTTATATTGAGTCGCCTCCAGAACTTAGGGGACAACAGTGACAAGGGCCATAAAGCTGAGGAAAATCATGCTAATATCTTTAATCAGTGAATATAACCTTAGGTGCCTGTAAAGTGTTTGCTATATGTAAGGTTTAGGGCTGAGGATTTCTTAAAAGCACTTAACTTTTAAATGTCCTGCTCACAAATTTTGATGTCTCTTGAAAATTACTATTCAGTTCAGTGCCTGTTTATCTTACATAAAAGGGCCAATTCAAGAATTGTGGAGGGCAAAAAAGCCCAGAAGAGAAATCAGGACATGTAAAATTTTACTAACAAATATATCACTGCATCAAAAAAAAAAATGTAGGAACACAAGATAGAAGTTTTTGAATTTATTAAAATTAGCTCAAGAAGTTATTGCTGTCAACTATTTTTGGAAGGCAGTTGTGGATAAGAGGTGAGAAGAGTGTTGAGATTATATATAATATAGATGTATATGTGCATATAATGTATATATTCTATATTTTATAAAAATACCAAACTATAATTAAAACTGTGTACATAGCTGTATAAAGCTGGGTTTGTGCTTCAATGTGCTAAATATTTTTTTTTGTTGTTCATGGAAGTATCATGTTCTGTAAAAATAATATGGTTATAAATTTTAAGTCAAAATTTTCCTGCATTTTTTTGACAGTTGGCTCAAATAAAAATTATTTTATACATTTGTAAATGATTTAAAATGAATATGTTTCCCTTGAGAATACAATACTCTAGGGATCAACTCTAGGCACCTTTACTGGTTTTGTTGATGGAGTGAAATTGTGCCCCTCGTCTGTAATTGTAAATCTGTTTAAATACTTAGAGGAAAATCACTGAGGGGAAGCAATTTTTGCCACCCCAAAATATGCCTTTTACAATATTGGTTATTTCAAACTGGTTATTTTTAAGGAACAAAAAACTCAGGAAAAACTTGTGACCCCTAAATGCCCAAAAGTATTTAGATAAAGGACCTGCCACAGGAAGGGAGATACTTTGACAGATAACTATACTTTAATAGGAACTAAGTGTAACAAACAGCGAGGAAGCAGCAAGGCCCATTTCATTACAGTCCTCTCTGTGTCTCCTGGTTAAGGATGGCCTAGCAAACATTTACCAAACATCTGCTTTTTCATCTCTATGAGAACTGCTTTCCTTCCCTTTGAATTCCCAAACCACCAACATCACTACCCACCCTCTTAGCTCTAGATGACGTAGAAGCCTCAACTGCCTATTCTGTTCTGTGTGTCATATTCTTAAGAACCCTCCATTTGTACGTATGTAATACATTTGGTTATTTTCTTCCCTTAATCTGTCTCAGGTTAATTTGATTATTAATTCAGCCAGAGGAATTTAGAAAGGAACAAGAAAAACTATTTTTCCCCCCACATCACTTGTTACTGTTGCCTCATATAAGATCTTTGAATGTCCTAGAAAGAAAAAGCACTAACCTCTGTACCTTTTATTTAATATTATATTTTTCAGGATGTTGGTCTCTGAGTGTCTTTAAATAAAACATAAGCCAGTTTTACAGTTGGTTTTAAAATATAGATTATGGTTTATTAGGTGCTGAACCAAGAACACTTCACTACATTATTTCCAAACAGTTGTTGTGTTCTAATATTTGTTTTCAAAAGAACTACAGTTGAGACTTGACTCATCTTGCAGGTGTTCACTAATGAGCTTTTGAGTCATCTACTTCATAATTTTTATTCCTCTACATTAAAAAGCTTATGCACATTGCCAATTTTACACTAATGATGCATGAAATAAAATGAGTTGTGTGAATTTCCAGATTATTATATGAATGGCCTTTAGTCTGATGTTTCACTGTGCATTCCAAACTCATATCCCATAATTGCATGAAGATAATTAAAAATTTTTTTTTAATTTCTCAACTCAATAGTATGCTAAATTGCACTATCTGCTATTCCTACTTAGCTAGTAAATTATTATCAGCATGTAAGTACAACTATTTTTTAGCTATGTATCAACACAAGTATTAGGGAGAAACAAAACTATCTCTCTCTCAGTTAACATTTTCTAATTCTGAGAAAGCAAAATACCTCAAGTAGGTATATACTTTTATCTTTACAATTTATTTCATATTATGTTTTCTAAAATCTACTTTATTATTTTTGTAGCAATTAACTCTGAAATTACTCAGTCTTGTTTGTTTATTGGCTATTGTCTCTTTTCCTCACTAGAACGTCACATCTGTGAGCCAAGGACACCTCTCTATCTTGTTCAGTGCTATATTATCATTGCATGGAACAGCAATTGTCAAATCATAGACTTCTAATAAATAGTCATTTGGCATTTTCTGCCATAGAATACTAGATTTTAAAGTGGCGTTTAATCATACCATCTAATAGTTCTCTTCAAAAATTATGAGAATATTTTATTAATAAAAAATAAACTTACTGAACTGCGAATAGAGTAAGTCAAAATTTTACCTACCTATTATTATCATGTGTCCATGTTCTAATCATTTCTAAGTCAAGTGGAGAATTAATCATTTAATTAAAAAGCAAACCACTTTCTAAAAATTAGAGAAAACAGCCTTTAGGATGTTAAAAAATAAACTGACACGTTAAAAATTTAAGTTTTAAAAAAAATTAAGTTTATTTGAATGAAAATTGACTTGAATGGGACAGCATTCAATCTAGCAGATAGAAAGGAGCTTCAGGGGACTTTTCAATATAATAGGCTTTTAAAAGCAGAAGGGAGCAAGAACAAGGAAGTTATACTAAGCAAAAAAATTTTAAAAAGGGGTTAATTATTATAAGGTTACTTTCCTTCAGGAGTTAGTTGGCAGTAGTCTATCAGGCAGATTACCTAACTAATTCCAGTCAGACCATTTTTGATTGACTGGTTTAAGATTCCATTTCTGACAAAGGCCAAAACTAATTAAATCTTGTTTGCTATTTGGGCCTTAGTATAAGTAGCTTCATTTTGGGCCTTTAGTCTTGTTTTAACAAAGGGAAGCCATCTTTAATGAAGTAACTGAATGATTTTGAAGCTACTTTAAGATGTGTAAATGATCTAAAAGTAAAGATGGAGAAATGGAGCATAAAAAAAGCAAGAACTATTAGAATGTATTGAACGTTTGTGTGAACTGAGTTTCATTGAAGTCATGTGCTCTTGGTCTTTCATAAATAGCCCTATTCATCAGCTGATTACCCTAAGTTCTGAAACTGAATGAGAAAAAAAATCCAAATGAATTTATTAAATTATGAAGTACTGTCAAACCCTTTCATCTTATTGTATATAATAACATAAAGTTTTGCAAGAACCCATGATATCGAATACCTCAGATGCAATATTCTTAAAAAGAATCATTTAGGCCCTGGCCGGTTAGCTTAATGGCAGAGCATCGTCCTGGCGTGCAGGAGTCCTGGTTCGATTTCTGGCCAGGGCACACAGGAGAAGCGCCCATCTGCTTCTCCACCCCTCCCCCTCTCCTTCCTCTCTGTCTCTCTCTTCCCCTCCCGCAGCCAAGGCTCCATTGGAGCAAAAGTTTACTCGGGCACTGAGGATGGCTCTGTGGCCTCTGCCTCAGGCGCTAGAATGGCTCTAGTTGCGGCAGAGCAACGCCCCGGATGGGCAGAGCATCACCCCCTGGTGGGCGTGCCAGGTGGATCCCGGTCAGGTACATGCGGGAGTCTGTCTGATTGCCTCCCCGTTTCCAACTTAAGAAAAATGCAAAAAAAAAATAATAAATAAAAAAAAAATAATAATTTAAATAAAAGTAACTTTTTTTAAAATAAGTAACCAAATGAAGAACCAAATTAAGTTTCTAATTGCATTTTGGTGCCATCTAGGAAAAAGCATAGCAACTATTGAATAATAAGGATTTGTATCAACTAATTAAATAGAAAACCAAAGAAATACAATTTGTGTGTTTCTTACATTAAAATCATTGTAAGCAATAATTCTAGCCTGGGCATTATTTTGTGGAAATAATATACACGAAGAATTTAACTTTAAGAGGCTCAGAGTACTCTAAAGTACTTTTAGGCATTTGTTGTTGTTGTTGGCAAGATACCTTGCCATAATTTATAATGCCAAACAGCAGTATAACAGTTTGGAGTTTTAGTGCAACTTTACAAGAATTGTTTTTAAATTGTGTTAAAAAACAAAATCCAGCCTGACCAGGCAATGGCGCAGTGGATAGAGTGTTGAACTGGATGGAATGTGGAAGACCCAGGCTCAAATCCCTGAGGTCACCGACTTGAGTGCAGGCTCACCAGCTTGAGCATGTGGTCGCTGGCTTGAGTGTGGGATCATAGACATGACACCATGGTTGCTGACTTGATCCCAAGGTCATCGACTTGAATCCCAAGGTCGCTGGCTTGAGCCCATGGTTGCTGGCTTGAGCAAGGGGTCACTTACTCTACTGTAGCTCCCTGATCAAGGCATATACAAGAAAGCAATCAATGAACAACTAAGGAGACTAAGGAGCTGCAATGAAGAACTGATGCTTCTCATCTTTCTCCTTTCCTGCTGTCTTTCCCTATCTGTCCCTCTCTCTGTCTCTGTCACAAAAAATAAAAATAATCAGCTGATTAAGTTTCAAGATATAATTGGCTCTATTAAGTGATTTGGGAATTAACATCCCCTCTAACAACTAGAAGAGTGCTATGTGGGACCATACCAAATAGAAAGATTTCATAGGAAAAAGAAAAGAAAAATTTTATTTTAAAGCAAAATATCTTCTTTTAGTGGGAAGCAAAGACAGAAGTTTTTATCCTGCAGATTGCCTGTTCTTTCTATGGGGGATAAAAAGGCCCATGTGACAGATTAAATTTGTGTTGATCATAAAATTTCAGACTCATTAAGATTATATTCTTGTGGGAGGTTGAAACAGCAAAAGAACAAGTATTAAATCTTGGTATCATGGACTTTAGCACAAGTGATGCCACTTGGGGCCTGTAGTTTTCTCTTTAACAATTGTTAATTTAGTAGGTTAAATAATATCTCAATTATTCACTGATTTTTGATTATTTAATTTCTAATAAAGATAAATATTTTTTCTAATATTTTCTAGTATATACTTAGAGTGTGGAAATGGGGTGAGGGTGTAGACAAAAAAATGCATTTGTATTCAGTTTAAAATCAATAACAGATTTTTATTTCTTTATACAGCTTCATGATAAACCAATTTCAAATTGAATATTTTTATTCAATCCAATTCTTAGCTAGATATTATAGCAAATATAAAAGGTTGTTTTAGTGTGTTTGGGAATATATATTTGATCCCTTTCTCAAGTTCTGTAAAAGTAATTTTCAATCAGTGACAAATATATTCAAATCTGATTAAATCATTATTAAATTAAAGAATTATTTATGAATCTTAATTTCCTTATTAATGCTTTATTAAGATGAAAATTAGAAATTAAATTGTTCAAGTGTAAGTGTTTAGTAAATGATACAATTATATTATATTTTGCTTTACTTGAGATATTCTGTTTATGCTTATTGTTAGGCATATAGTGATTAATAATAAAAATATTTTTTATCATTCCAATGACTAATCTACCTGATTACATTTTTATTCAACTTACATTTTTAGCACTTATTATATTAGTATATTAACGATCAAGACAAGGAAATAAAATTAAGGCTATTTGCTTCTTTGGATTACCAGTTATATATTAAAAATAAGTAAAAATATATGCATAACTTTGACTTAGCAGGAAACTGTTTATCTCAGTTGAATTTTTATGTGATTGAAAGAGACAAAGCAACATGTATTAAACTATATACAACATTAACTTCAAATGAAAAAACATTGTATTTAGAAATAAAATTTTCCGAACTGAAATATACAATTTCCTTCCATAATTTCTTGCTTCTATTTTTTTTATCTTTATTCTTTTTTGTATTTTTCTGAAGTTGGAAACAGGGAGACAGACAGACTCCTGCATGCGCCTGACCGGGATCCACCCGGCATGCCCACCAGGGGGCGATGCTCTGCCCATCTGGGGCATTGCTCTGTTGCAACCAGAGCCATTCCAGCACCTGAGGCAGAGGCCACGGAGCCATCCTCAGCGCCCAGGCCAACCTTGCTCCAATGGAGCCTTGGCTGTGGGAGGGGAAGAGAGAGACAGAGAGGAAGGAGAGGGGTAGGGGTGGAGAAGCAGATGGGCACTTCTCCTGTGTGCCCTGGCCGGGAATCAAACCCGGACTCCTGCATGCCAGGCTGATGCTCTACCACTGAGCCAACCAGCCAGGGCTCTTTTATTTCATTTAATAAACTGTTTTATCAAAGACTTAATTGTAAACCTTTTAATGTTTGCAAATGCTTGTAAATTAATATAAGCGGTCACTTACATAATGACTATACCCAAGAGGACCACTTTTTCTTTTTCTTTTTCTTTTTCTCTCATTGTAGCTCAGCAGTAGGTTGAGAAACAAACTGTAATAATTTTCCAATCAGTTAAGACTCAAAAAATTTTAGGGAGGCCTGACCTGTGGTGGCGCAGTGGATAAAGCGTCGACCTGGAAATGCTGAGGTCGCCGGTTTGAAACCCTAGGCTTGCCTGGTCAAGGTACATATGGGAGTTCATGCTTCCAGCTCCTCCCCCCTTCTCTCTCTCTGTCTCTCTCTCTCTCTCCTCTCTCTCTCTCTCTCTCTCTCTCTCTCCTTTCTCTCTCCTCTCTAAAATGAATAAATAAAATAATAAAAAATAAATATTAAAAATATTTTAGGGAGGAAAAACATTTTGACTTCTTTTTTAAACTATTGTTTAGCAGAGAACAGTGGAGAGATCTGACTGACAACATATTTTAAAAATTATCAGCACCAATGGTAATACAAGCAGGCATTGCATGCTTCTATTGTGGTATAAAATAAGTCATACATCATCACCTAGGTAGCATATTCTTGTCAAAAATATTTAATTTGAGATCAGGCAAGCCTTTTCATTTTATTTTTCTGCTTTATAAGAAATAAAGAAGATAGAGGAACAGGTAGGAATATTTCTGTTAGATGTTGATTATTATTATAGATAAAGTGTGCATCATTGCATTTGATTTGTTACTATTTTGCCTTTTCTCATTTACTACCAAGCATAATGCTTTATTAAAAAAATCATTGTACACTAAAACTAAGGCTTAGATTTTTATGGACTTTAAGGTTTGGATATGTCATCTCATTCGAAACACACCATACCTAGGAGAAAGATATAGCTGTGCTCACTTTTCAGATGAATTTAAGACTTTAGGAGAATAACAGTGCCCTGTTTCCTGAAATGCATTGCACTCATTAAATGTAACCACATTCCTGAAGAACTGCTCAGGTAGCTGGGGTAGGGGCTAATTTGGAGTGTTAGGGAGCTCAGAGTTCCAGGGGATGTATTAGAAGTATTTATTTGGCATCGATTATATGAAACTTTACAGAAATTTTGAGCTGTTTAGTTGGTCTGAACATCATCTTTAAGAAGTCATGTATTCATGCATTCATGCATGCATCATGCATACATTCAATGAGTATTATCAACTGTGTATCAGGCAATTTTAGAAATTTTAGATGCGTACGGTAATAAAATGTGTAGAGTGAATAAAATACCCCCAATCTCATGGAGCTTACATTCTTATGTGGAGAAAACAAACTTTAGACTACTTTTTTACAATTATATATAGAATTTGTCAAATGACAACACATAAAGGAAAATAAAACTGAGTAACTAAGTGAAAGAATTAGTAAGAGTGGAGGCAAAGCAGAACTATATAAAGCTGATGATTATGAAAGTTTCTGTAATCAGAGATTTAAGCTGTGTCTGAATAAGTGAGGAATTGAGCCTGGAGGTATCTAGAGAGAGCCCTTCCTCGGCAGAGGGAACAGAAATTGCAAAGGATTGATGCAGACAGGAGTTTGCCGAGCTGGAGAAAGAACAAGGAGGACATGTGGCTGGAATGGAATGAACCAAAAAGAAAACAGTTTTAAAAGCCAGAACTGGAGAAGCGGCTGAGGACCAGATCATGAAGAGCAATGGAGGCCGTGGTAAGCACTTTAAGTCTGAGTGAGGTGGGAAGCCAGTGAAAGAATTTTTCAAAGAAGTGATGTGATCTGTTTCAAGTTGGGTGACTAAAAAAAAAACTTTTATCCCTGATTACCTGGTGGTGGCATTGGCATTGGCGGAAGCCTAAAGCAGCAAAAACCTCCGGGAAAGGGAATACAACAGTTGGAACAGGTCATTAGTGGTAAAAGTGATTAGAAATAGTTCTGGATATATTTTAAAGGTATGATCTAAAGGACTTAACTGATAGATTGGATATGTAAGAGGAAACTTGAGAGAGTCAAGCCAAACCTCTCAGCTTTTGGACATAGGCGCTTGGAGAAGAGTGAAGTTAGCATTTATTGAGGTGAGGAAGGCTGTGAAAAAGCAGGTTTGGGCAGGGAGGCATCAGGACAGAGAAGGTCACATGGGGAAAGAAATATATATGATCTCATCTGTATGTGAAGTTTAAAAAGAACTGAATTTGTAAACACAAAAAACAGATTGGTGGTTGTCAGAGGTGGGGAGTGAGGGGAGTGGGAGAAGTGTACGAAGATAGTTAAAAAAAAAAAAAGAAGAAGCCTGAAACATTTCATTTGGGAGACAGAAAGTAAGGGGGCAAAAAAGAGCAAAAATGATTCAAAAGGAACATCAGAGAAATCAGAGGAAAGGCCAGAGGGAGCAGTGTCTCAGAAAGCAAAGTGAAAAAGTGTGAGAGAGTCAGAGAAGAGCCAGTGAGGTAAGAGGAGAGCAAAGAAGATGGTATCTTTGTCACACAGGCTCAGTGCAGAAGAAGAAAGTGCTCAACTCGGTGAAATGCTGATGATGGTCAAGAAAAGTCAAATAACGTCCACTGAATTTATCTACATGGAGGTCATAGATGACCTGTTTTGTGGGAATGGTGGTGCTAAAGATGGTGCGGGATGGATTCAAAGGAGAATGGGAAGTGTATTAATTTTCTAGCACTATGTAATAAATTACCACAAACAGTGGCTTAAAGCTACCCCCATTTTTAGCCCACAGGTTACTGAGCTAACATCAAGGTATCAGCCAGTCTTTTTTTTTTTTTTTTTCTGAAGCTCAGAGTTCTTCTTTAAGCTCACGGCTATGGAGGGATTCATTTCCTTTGGATTGTGTGATTGAGATCCCTGTTTCCTGGCTGATTGTCAGTTGTCTCTGCATTTGAAGGGCTCATGTAATTATTTAAAGGTTCATTGTGCCACATGACATAACCTAAGCAAGAGAAGTCAATTCAGTGGTGGGATTCAGCCAGTTCACACTGGTTCGACAGAACTGATACCTAATTTTTTGTTGAGCTTGGTGAACCACTTGTTAAAATGGCACTTGTATTCAGAGTACTTTGTAAAGTGGGCACCTGGGCAGCCGCCCAATGGGAAAATCACAAATTTACATTCTTTACTTCTTTCTCTCTCTATATATTTTTATTATTAAGTGACAGTCAGGGAGTCAGAGAGACAGATTCTCACACATACCCAGACCGAGATCCTCCTGGCAAGCCCCCTACCAGGCGATGCTCTGCCCATTTGGACCACTGCTCCATTGCTTTGCAACCAAGCTATTTTACTGCCTGAGGCGGAGGTCACAGAGTCATCATCAGGGCCAGGGGCCAACTTTGCTCAAACCATTAGAGCCATGACTGTGGGAGGGGAAGAGAGAGAGAGAGAGAGAGAGAGAGAGAGAGAGAGAAGAAAGACGAGGAGGGGTAGAGAACAAATGGTCACTTCTCCTGTGTGCCCTGACCAAGAATCAAACCGAGGACATCCACACACAGGCCAGTGCTCTACCCCTGAGCCAACTGGCAAGGGCTACTTACTTTCTTTTAACATTCATCTGTGCAACAATGTATCTAAGTGCCTGCAGTAATGTTCATTCCATCCATAGGTGAAGAAAATTGCAAGTGAGGATGCCAATTAAGATACAATATAGAACTATCTTTAACAGTTTTATTGTTTATTGTCAGGTATTATTTAATATTTTTTATTAATAATTTAAAACTTTCTTATAACAATCTGATGTACTTCTTTTATTATTCTTATTCAAGTATTAAATGCATGAAATAATAAACTATGTTTTACTGTATCATTTTTATACTTAAAATGATCATTAGGGCAGAGAACCAGTTTGTACATTATTTGAATCTCACTCCTGAATAAATTCATCCTTTATGCAGAGCCAGGGATTGTGGAAGTTATATACATCAATGGAATGGGAATTTTGGAGGCCATCTAAAATTCTCTTACCACAAAACAAATAAAATTGGAGACAGGGAGTATAGACTGACTTTCAAGATAATGGTTAGTTTTTCCCAAAAGAAGACACTAGAACAATAGAGCAATAACTAGTAGTAAAATGAGATAAATAAAAAAGATATATTTTTAAGATTCAGTAAAAAAGAAATATCTGTATGATGATGAGACTAACACAAAAAAGAGACACAATCTAATGTTTCTGAAGTGGGGTGAGCTGCCTGAATGATATCCTTGTGTAGACCATGGAGAATGGGATCTAGGACATGTATAAAGATGCTGATCTTAGTCAGGAGAATGGAATAAATAGATTCTATATAAAAATGAAGATGTTTCATTATATTTTTGGGAGTTGTTAAAAATTTTATTCTGTTGCTTTTTTACTTCTCCCATATTCACAATATTTATTATTATTGTTGTTGTTGTTGTTCAGTGAGAGGCAAGGAAGAAGAGACAGATTCCTGCATATGCCCCAACTTGGATCTACCAGGCAAGCCCCCTAGTGGGGTTGCACTGCCTATCTGGGCCACTGCCCCATTACTTGGCAACCGAGCTATTTTAGTGCTTGATGTGAGGCCATGGAGCCATCCTCAGTGCCTGGGGCCAACTTCGCTTGAAATATTGGAGCCATGGAAGTGGGTGGGGTCTTAAGAGAAAGAGTGAGAAGGAAGAGGGTAAGGGGTGGAGAAGCAGATGGTCACTTATCCTGTGTGCCCTGACTGGGAATCGAACCTGGAACTTCCACACACCAGCCGACACTCTAACGCTAAACCAACCAACCAGGGCCTACAAGATTTGTAATTGAGAATGATGATGAGGAAATGATGATGGAGAACATACATAAAGCCTTGAGATGAAATTTATACAAGCCAATATATAAGATTTTGAAGATAACTTTGCAAAGTATATTATTTTAACAAAGAGATAAAATCATTTTATCCTTGAATAGGTTTTATATATTTTAAGAAAAAATAGTGGAAGAAAAAGAAAGAATGGGAGCCCTGACCAGGTAATGGTGCAGTGGATAGAGTGTTGGACTGGGATGTGGATGACCCATGTTTGAAACCCTGAGATTGTTGGTTTGAGTACAGGCTTCTCCAGCTTGAGCATGGGGTTGCTGGCTTAAGCATGGGATCATAGACATGACCCCATGGTCACTGGCTTGAGACCAAGGTTGCTGGCTTGAACAAGGCATCACTTGCTCTGCTGGAGCCCCCCACTCCCTGGTCAAGGCTCATATAAGAAAGCAATCAATGAACAATTAAAAAGCTACAACAAAGAACTGATGCTTCTCACCTCTCTCCCTTTCTATCTGTCTGTCCCTCTCTGTGACTCTCTCTCTATCTCTGAAAAAAAAAAAAAAAAAAAGAATGGGAGGAAAGAAGAAATAAAAAAAAAGAAAAAGAGAGAAGGAAGACAGGAATACTTACACACTTACTTGGCTATTATTTTTCCATCACAGCATTATTAGTGCTCCAAGAAAGAATGGAATAGAGACTAATGTGAAGGATTAAGGAGAGTCATGTAAACATTTATTGGTCATTAGCTCATCCCAATGTGCCAAGGTTACAGGTTCAATTCCTGGTCAGGGCAATACAGAAATCAAATAGTGAATGTATAAATAAAAGTGGAACAACAAGTTAATGTGTTATTTTTTTCCTCTCTCTCTCCCCTTTCCTCCTTCTCTAAAAAATCAATTTTAAAAATTGCATAAGGATAATGATAAGAGGAAATGTGAAAGATGACAGAAAGGTTTAGCCTTCCTGAAGAACTTGATAGAAAAAGTAGGTTTGGGATAATTCTTAAAGGAAAACAAGAAATTTGTCTAATAAAAACAGATAGTATGACTATAGTGATAGCTTCAGTTGTAAGGCAATCATTTAATGATCTTCCTCATTGAATCTGTCTCTCCTGGTCTCTGATACAACATCGTACAGAAAGATGCCCTTAAAGGGAACTTATTTTCGGTATAATAACATAGGCTTACTGCATTTCACTGCACTTCACTTTATGGTGCTCCATTAAGATTGCATTTTTTTTAAATCAAAAGTTTTTGACAACCCAGCATAGAGCAAGTCTGTTGACATCATTTCTCCAACAGTATTTGTTCACTTTGTGTTTCTACATCACATTTTGATAGTTCTTACAATATTTCAAACTTTTCCTTATAATTATATTTGTTATGGCAATTTTGCTCAGTGATTGTGTTAGTATTAGGGCAACATCCTCCCCCACCCAAAAGACAATGACTCACTGAAGTCTCAGATGATGATTAGCATTTTTTAGCAATAAAGTATTTTTAATTAAGATGTATACATTGCTTTTTAAGACATAATGCTAGTGCACATTTAATAGACTACAGTATATTGTAAATATAGCTTTTACTTACAGTGGGGAAACCAAAAATTGCTTTATTGGTATGTTTGCTTTATTGTGTTGGTCTGAAACATAACCCACAACATATCTGAGTCATTCCTGTCAGGGGTCCCCAAACTTTTTACACAGAGGGCCAGTTCACTGTCCCTCAGACCGTTGGAGGGCCGCCACATACAGTGCTCCTCTCACTGACCACCAATGAAAGAGGTGCCCCTTCCGGAAGTGCAGCGGGGGGGGGGGGGGCGGATAAATGGCCTCAGGGGGCCTCATGCGGCCTGCGGGCCGTAGTTTGGGGATGCCTGCTAAATCATTCATTAAACTTTAACCAGTAATAGTTCATGATTGTTTTAGTAAAACTGAATTCTCTCATTATTTTGGATTAAGTAAAATAGGCAAAATTAATCTAAACCAAATTTCAGAGAACAGATAATTATCTTTTTACTCAACGCTTTTTTTAAAAAAAGATTAATGATTTATATATACTGTTTTTCTTGTGAAATAAGATAATTAGAATACCAACAGAAAGCAGTAATTTCTTTCATAACAATTGTTCATGTGAGTTTATTAACTATTTTATTATCTTTATTGTGTAAGTGCTAATTGATATTCATAATTATACCAGTTTATTAACATTTTATAGAAACTATATAATCTATTTTCATTAATTTTTATTTAGGAAAGTACACCAACAATAAATACAACTTAAATGAATTGGTAAGAACTTTATTATTTTTCTTATTCATTGAGTTCTTCCATTAAAGCAACATTCAGAATCATTTTTAGCATCTTTAAAACTTTCATCTTTGCTGCAAGAAAGAAATAGGTTTGATACTTTATTTTTAATTATAGATAATAGAATAATATTGAAAAATGTCAAATAAATGTAACTGCAAAAATTGGACAGAGCCCGGATAGCTCAGTCGGTAGAGCATCAGACTTTTGGAGATGACGTCAGAGCAATGGCGTGGTAGGAAGCAATACCGATAAATCTTCCCCAAAACTCAACAAGATCTTCAACCAGAAACAGAAAAACCTATCCTTGGAGCCTCCAGATGTTTCACAATACACTCAAAAGTATAGTTGAGTGAAAAATTGGCTAAATATATAATCAAACCCCGAAGGACATAGGGAGTAAGAAATGCTCCGCCTTCCTCACTAACATAAATATGGCCATTTTCACTGGGAACTGAGAGTATAAAAATTAAGGCGGGCAAAAGGGGTGAATAGATCCAGGCCGTGGCACAAACAGCCAAACTAGGCTGTGGCACGGAGATCCAAGCCAAGGAAAAACTGTTCCTGTGGCAAGAAAGACAAGTGGGGCAGCTATTTTCTTCAAT
This sequence comes from Saccopteryx leptura, assembly GCF_036850995.1. Classification (NCBI taxonomy): domain Eukaryota; kingdom Metazoa; phylum Chordata; class Mammalia; order Chiroptera; family Emballonuridae; genus Saccopteryx; species Saccopteryx leptura. Next base: position 126,146,099 of record NC_089504.1, on the reverse strand, counting down.
CTCCTGATCAGCGCGTGCAGATAGTGGGCGAGAGATTGCTTCGAAAGCCCCGGGAGTGGGTACCCGTGTTATCCCACAGAGAGGCAGAGTCAGAGGCCTTTGTGTGGGCCAAAAGTGGAATGTCCGGGCCGACCCAGTGCCCTGAAAAAGCCGCGCACGGGGAGAGAGCGAGAGCCAATTCCAAAGCTGGAATTTTTCCGTGCGGGTGGGGGTTTCACTCAGAGGGTGAGAGACGGCTGGCCTGATCTCCTGGTCTGCGCACGCAGATAGTGAGCGAGAGTTTCCTCCAAGCGCCCCAGGAGTGGATGCCTGCCCATGTTACTGGACAGAGTGGCAGAGCCAGAGGTCTTTGAGTGGGCGGAAGCCCCGCCTGATTATGCTAGCAGCTCTGACTGACTGAGCCTTACCCAGAGCCTTGTGCTGAGTGGGAATAGAGTGGGGAGTTGCCAGCTCTTTGAGCTTCTTACTATCCAGGCAGAGGCAGCAGCAACCCCATAGCTGGATTATCAGGCTACTAATTGAGGAAGGAAAGACTAGGAGAGAGGCTCCAGGAACATGGACTCTCTCACTGTCAGAGCCTATAAAGGCTAATGAGCCTCGACTGCCAACGAGACTGAAGCATGATACATGACATCGCCATAGAGACTTATCAACTGCAAACCTCTACCTGAGTGTGCCAAAGGGGCAGAACCTGAGGTACAGAGTCACCAACCAGGAAGAGGGAGAGAGAAGAAAAAGCAAGAAGATAACCTCTCAAAATCAAGAATGATCCACAGACTTTATAACCTATCCCATTTTATTATATTTGTTCATTTGTTTCTCTTATCTTCATTCTTGATTTTTTTTCCTCCTCCAATTTGGTCATTTAACTTTCTGCCAGTCTTACTCTCTCCTCTCCTTGAACTACACTACCCATAAGTGTTACATCTCCCTTTATCTTTTCTTTCCTCTTTCTTTCTCTCTATGGGGGTTGCACTCCAAATACCCTAACTCTCTCTCTCTTCTCTTTTTTCTTCTTTCAGTGGTTCCCTATTTTTTCCTCACTCTCTTTCTATTCTCCCTCTATATTAGTTTCTTCCTTTCTCCTTTACATCTCCTCTCATTCAAACTTCAATAATGAACAAATTATCTTATCTGGGACTCAAACTTATGTTTGTGGCATTTTGAGGGGTCTTTACTTCACCTTTTTAACTCACTAGCAGTGCTCCCATTCCTGGCTCTCCATTTTATCTAGTTCTTGTTCCACTAAATACAATAGTAATTTTTTAATTTGTCCCCCCATTTTCCTGTTTCCCTCTTATTCCTCTCATCATAACTCTTAGTCAACCAACACCTAAAAGCAAATAATTTTATTCTTGACTCAAGTTTTTAACTTATTTGCTTTTTGTGGGTCCATACCCCACCTTTCTTTTTCTTTTTTTTTCTTTTTTTACCCCTTTATTACTTCTCCCCAATTCAGGCCCTCCATTACAGGCATTGTTTGTTCTATTTAGTACAATATAATTCATAGTTCACCACAAGATTTTCTCAAGAAAAGGGGAGAGGAGAGGAGAGGAAAAAAAGATGGGGGGGAATAATTTCATTTTTTTTAATTTTTATTTTATTTTATTTTTCTTTATTTAATTATTAATTTTCTTTAAAAAAACTCTTTGATTTTTTATTTTTTTAACTTATTAGTCTTTATTAAATCTCATTAATACTATCAACAAAACTACCCTCAGATGCCATTAAAGAAGAGAAAATCAAATATCATGGATACAAAAGAAAGAGAGGTAACACAGATAGATGAGGAAAAATCTATGGAGAAAAAATTTAATATATTGGAAATTTTGGCGTTAAATGACAGAGAATTTAAAATAGAAATCCTAAAAATACTCTGAGATATACAAGAAAACACAGAAAGGCAATTTAGGGAGCTCAGAAAATAACTCAATGAACACAAAGAATATATTTCCAAGGAAATTGAAACTATAAAAACAAATCAAACAGAGATGAAAAACTCAATACATGAGCTAAAAAACGAGGTAACAAGATTAGCTAATAGAACAGGCCAGATAGAAGGTAGGATTACTGAAATAGAAGACAAGCAACTTGAGGCACAACAGAGAGAAGAAGAAAGAGACTCAAAAATTAAAAAAAATGAGATAGCCCTACAGGAATTATCTGACTTCATCAAAAAGAATAACATAAGAATAATAGGTATATCAGAGGGAGAAGAGAGAGAAAATGGAATGGAGAACATACTCAAACAAATAATATTATAGATGAGAATTTCCCAAGGCTGTGGAAAAAACTAAAGCCTCAAATTCAAGAAGCAAACAGAACTCCGAGTTTTCTTAACCCCAACAAACCTACTCCAAGGCACATCATAATGAAATTGGCACAAACCAACGGCAAAGAAAAAATTCTCAAGGCAGCCAGGGAAAAGAAGAATACAACATAAAAAGGAAGACCCATTAGATTATCATCAGATTTCTTAACAGAAACTCTACAAGCTAGAAGAGAGTAGACCCCAATATTTAAAGTGCAGAAAGAGAGGAACTTTCAGCCACGAATACTATACCCATCAAAGCTATCCTTCAAATATGAAGGAGAAATAAAAACATTCACAGATACAGAAAAGATAAGAGAATTTATCATCAGAAAACCCCCACTCCAGGAATTACTGAAGGGGCTTCTCCAATCAGATACAAAGAACAACAACAAAAAAACAAAGCCACAAGTAAAAGCTCCAAGAAAAACACAATAAAACCAAATTTAAATGTGACAACAACAAAAAGAAAGGGGGGGGGGAGAGGATGGAGATTAACAGTAGGAAAGGATGATGGAGTGCAAAAGTACTCACAAAATAGTTCGCTACAATGAACAGGGTAGGAACCCTTTTCATTACTTAAAGGTAACCACCATTGAAAAAACCACCACAGAAGCACATGATTTAAAAAAGATAGCAACAGAGGAAAGATGTATGGAATACAACCAAATAAAAACAAAAGATAGAAAAATGAAAGAGAAGGATCAAACAAGACACAAAACTAACAGAAAGCAATCTATAAAATGGCAATAGGGAACTCATAAGTGTCAATAATTACACTAAATGTAAATGGATTAAACTCACCAATAAAAAGGCACAGAGTAGCAGAATGGATTAAAAAAAAATCCAACTGTATGCTGCCTACAAGAAACTCATCTAAGTAACAAGGATAAAAACAAATTCAAAGTGAAAGGCTGGAAAACAATACTCCAAGAAAATAACATCCAAAAAAAAGCAGGCTTAGCAATACTCATATCTGAAAATGCTGATTACAAGACAACAAAAGTACTCAGAGACAAAAATGGCCAATTCATAATGGCTAAGGGGACACTGAATCAAGAAGACATAACAATTCTTAATATATTGAATATATGCACCAAACCAAGGAGCACCAAAATATATAAGACAGCTACTTATTGACCTTAAAACAAAAACTGACAAAAATACAATCATACTTGGAGACCTCAATATACTGCTGATGGCTCTAGATCAGTCATCCAAACAGAGAATCAACAAAGATATAGTGGCCTTAAACAAAACACTAGAACACCTGGATATGATAGAAATCTACAGGACATTTCATCCCAAAGTGACTGAGTATACATTTTTCTCCAGTGTACATGGATCATTCTCAAGAATTGACCATATGTTGGGCCACAAAAACAACATCAGCAAATTCAGAAAAATCAAAGTTGTACCAAGCATATTTTCTGATCATAAAGCCTTGAAACTAGAATTCAACTGCAAAATAGAGGAAAAAGATCCCACAAAAATGTGGAAACTAAACAACATACTTTTAAAAATTGAATAGGTCAAAGAAGAAATAAATGCAGAGATCAAAAGATATATACAGACAAATGAAAATGACAATACAACATATCAGAATCTATGGGATGCAGCAAAAGCAGTGATAAGAGGGAAGTTCATATCACTTCAGGCATATATGAACAAACAAGAGAGAGCACAAGTGAACCACTTAACTTCCCACCTTAAGGAACTAGAAAAAGAAGAACAAAGACAACCCAAAACCAGCCGAAGAAAGGAGATAATAAAAATCAGAGCAGAAATAAATGAAATAGAGAACAGAAAAACTTTAGAAAAAATTAATAGAACAAGGAGCTGGTTCTTTGAAAAGATCAACAAAATTGACAAACCCTTGGCAAGACTTACCAAGGAAAAAAGAGAAAGAACTCATAAACAAAATCCAAAATGAAAGAGGAGAAATCACCACGGACACCATAGATATACAAAGAATTATTGTAGAATACTATGAAAGACTTTATGCCACTAAATTCAACAACCTAGAAGAAATGGATAAATTCCTAGAACAATACAACCTTCTTAGACTGAGTCAAGAAGAAGCAAAAAGCCTAAACAGACCTATTAGTAGAGAAGAAATAGAAAAAACCATTAAAAACCTCCCCAAAAATAAAAGTCCAGGCCCTGACGGCTATACCAGCGAATTTTATCAAACATTCAAAGAAGACTTGGTTCCTGTTCTACTCAAAGTCTTCCCAAAAATTGAAGAAGAAGCAATACTTCCAAACACATTTTATGAGGCCAACATAACCCTCATACCAAAACCAGGCAAGGATGGCACAAAAAAAGAAAACTACAGACCAATATCTCTAATGAATACAGATGCTAAAATACTAAACAAAATACTAGCAAATCGAATACAACAACATATTAGAAAAATAATATATCATGATCAAGTGGGATTCATCCCTGAAACTCAAGGATGGTTCAACATACGTAAAACGGTTAACGTAATATACCATATCAACAAAACAAAGAACAAAAACCACATGATCTTATTAATAGATGCAGAAAAGGCTTTCAATAAAATACAACACAATTTTATGTTTAAGACTCTCAACAAAATGGGTATAGAAGGAAAAAGCTCAACATGTTAAAGGCCATATATGATAAACCATCAGCTAACATCATATTAAATGGCACTAAACTGAAGGCTTTCCCCCTTAAATCAGGAACAAGACAGGGTTGTCCACTCTCTCCACTCTTATTTAATGTGGTACTAGAGGTTCTAGCCAGAGCAATCAGACAAGAGAAAGAAATAAAAGGCATCCATATCGGAAAAAAAGAAGTAAAGGTATCACTTTTTGCACACGATATGATCCTATACATCGAAAACCCCAAAGAATCCACAAAAAGACTACTAGAAACAATAAGCCAATACAGTAAGGTCACAGGATACAAAATTAACATACAGAAGTCAATAGCCTTTCTATATGCCAACAATGAAATAACTGAGAAGGAACTCAAAAGAATAATCCCCTTCACGATTGCAACAACAACAACAAAAAATAAAATATTTAGGAATAAACATAACAAAGAATGTAAAGCACTTATATAATGAAAACTATAAACCATTGTTAAGGGAAATTGAAAAAGATATAATGAGATGGAAGAATATACCTTGTTCTTGGTTAGGAAGAATAAATATAATCAAGATGGCCATATTACCCAAAGCAATATACAAATTTAATGCAATTCCCATCAAAATTCCAATGACATTTTTTAAAGAAATGGAGCAAAAAATCATCAGATTTATATGGAAATATAAAATACCCCAAATAGCCAAAGCAATCCTAAAGAAAAGGAATGAAGCTGGGGGCATTACAATACCCGACTTTAAACTATATTATAGGGCCACGACAATCAAAACAGCATGGTATTGGCAGAAAAATAGGCACTCAGACCAATGGAACAGAATAGAAAACCCAGAAATAAAACTACATATATATATAGTCAAATAATTTTTGATAAAGGGGCCAACAACACACAATGGAGAAAAGAAAGCCTCTTCAATAAATGGTGCTGGGAAAACTGGAAAGCCACATGCAAAAGAATGAAACTGGACTACAGTTTGTCCCCCTGTACTAAAATTAACTCAAAATGGATCAAAGATCTAAACATAAAACCTGAAACAATAAAGTACGTAGAAGAAGACATAGGTACTAAGCCCATGGACCTGGGTTTTAAAGAGCATTTTATGAATTTGACTCCAAAGGCAAGAGAAGTGAAGGCAAGAATTAATGAATGGGACTACATAAGACTAAGAAGTTTTTGCTCAGCAAGAGAAACTGATAACAAAATAAACAGACAGCCAACTAAATGGGAAATGACATTTTCAAACAACAGCTCAGATAAGGGCCTAATATCCAAAATAGACAAAGAACTCATAAAACTCAACAACAAACAAACAAACAATCCAATGAAAAAATGGGAAGAGGACATGAACAGACACTTCTCCCAGGAAGAAATACAAATGGCCAACAGATATATGAAAAGATGCTCATCTTCATTAGTTATTAGAGAAATGCAAATCAAAACTGCAATGAGATACCACCTCACACCTGTTAGATTAGCTATTATTAACAAGACAGGTAATAGCAAATGTTGGAGAGGCTGTGAAGAAAAAGGAACCCTCATCCACTGTTGGTGGGAATGTAAAGTAGTACAACCATTATGGAAGAAAGTATAGTGGTTCCTCAAAAAACTGAAAATAGAACTACCTTATGACCCAGCAATCCCTCTACTGGGTATATACCCCAAAAACTCAGAAACATTGATACGTAAATACACATGCAGCCCCATGTTCACTGTAGCATTGTTCACAGTGGTCAGGTCATGGAAACAACCGAAAAGCCCGTCAATAGAAGACTGGATAAAGAAGATGTGGCACATATACACTATGGAATACTACTCAGCCATAAGAAATGATGACATCGGATCATTTACAGCAAAATGGTGGGATCTTGATAACAATATATGAAGTGAAATAAGTAAATCAGAAAAAAACAGGAACTGCATTATTCCATACGTAGGTGGAAAATAAAAGTGAAACTAAGAGACATTGATAAGAGTGTGGTGGTTACGGGGGGGAGGGGGGAGAGGGAGAGGGAAAGGTGGAGGGGGAGGGGCACAAAGAAAACTAGATAGAAGGTGACAGAGGACAATCTGACTTTGGGTGATGGGTATGCAACATAATTGAATGACAAGATAACCTGGACTTGTTATCTTTGAATATATGTATCCTGATTTATTGATGTGGCCCCATTAAAAAAATAAAATTATTAAAATGAAAAAAACTTGGGCTTGTGATTCCCCTGATAGTTCAGAAAATTATACTTTCATAATTACTTTTTACTACTGTAACAACAGATTTGCAGGGGGGGGGGGAAATGGGGATAGTAAAAAAACTGAAAATCCTATTCTCATATACTCTGAACTCTGAGAAATTTAATTCTATGCTCTTTTAAGTGAGAACAAGGGATATAAACTACCACATGCACCCTGATCAGTATCCACGCAGCAAACCCCATTTGGGGCTGATGCTCACATCAACCAAACTATTTTTAGCACCTGAGGCTGATGCTCAGACTACCCCAGACACAGACACTGGCTGCAGGAGGGAACAAGGGAGAGAAGGGGTAGAGGGAGGAGGAGAAATACAGATAGTTGCTTCTTTTCTGTGCCTTGACCAAGAATCAAACCCAGTACATCTATATGGCAGGCTGGCAATCTATCCACAAGCCAACTGGCCAGAGACTAAATCCATTTTTAATAAAAGATGAATATATGGATGTATAACACATACATAGTATTTTAAGTTAAGGAATAAAAATCTGTAATGTAATTTTTTTTCTGTAATATTCAGGCAAAGCACTCATCAGAATCTGTAACTATTTCATTTTAGTCAGTTTTTGTAAAAAAATAATTAAATTAATACAATAGACTTATCTATAACTAATAACCACAAATTACTGGAAATATTAAAATACTTTTATGTTTTAAAATTTTGTTTAAAAATAACTATAATTTGTGCCTGACCAGGCAGTGGCGCAGTGGAAAGAGCGTTGGACTGGGATGCGGAGGATGCAGGTTCTAGACCTGAGGTCGCCAGCTTGAGCGCAGGCTCATCGAGTTTGAGCAGGGCTCGCCAGCTTGATCCTAAGGTCGCTGACTCGAGCAGGGGATCACTTGGTCTGCTGTAGCCCTTCCTCGGTCAAGGCACATATGAGAAATCAATCAATGGACAACTAAGGAACCGCAATGAAGAATTGATGTTTCTCATCTCTCTCCGTTCCTGTCTGTCTGTCCCTATCTGTCCCTCTATCTAACTCTCTCTGTCTCTGCCACAAAAAAAAAACACCCCAAAACACTATAATTTGTAAAATTTAGTCTAAGTAAAATATAGGACATGTAATTTACTTAGTAGTTTAAATGACACCTAAAAATCTTTTATGACAAATTTAAAAATATGTATATCTATCTGTAAGTACATGTATAACACTGGGGAACAAAACTTTTGTTGCATCCACAAAAATACTTGTTCTTACCTCATGCAAGTGTGCTGATTACAAATATGACATTAGTTTCTGTGTAAGCTACAGTTTTTTTGCAATTCAAAATTTTAGGTTTTCATCTTATTGTAAAATTTTCAACATTTAGTTTAACAGTGAAGTAGAATGTCTTCTTGGGCATCATCTTTGTGAAAATATAATAATTTACATAATGCAGTAAATACATTAATACACTAAAAGATATGATTGCATCAGAGTTTGTCTACAATTTTGAAATAGAACATATTAAAACACTTATTTTAATCATAAAATTTGTGCAAAACTTATTTAAATTCTATTCAGGCAAAAATTTGCGTTTGTAGCTCTTGTGTTTGTGTACTTGTTGAGGACAATCTCGTTTGATGCTCCAGCAGTTTTCTGCTCATCACTAACAGCTCCAAGATTTTCAGGAAACTTATCAAGGTGACTGTTCAGGAAGTGAATCTTAACGCTCATGTTACATCCAATATCACAGAAAGCCAACAGCATCCTTTGAACCAGAAGTTTATAGTTTTCTGCTTTTTTGATGCCAAGGAAGTTCTTTGTAACTGCCACAAAAGACTGCATGCTGCTTTCTCCTCCTTATCTTCCTGGCAAATTCTTCATCACGTATAAGGGTTCAAATTTGAGGTCCATCGAATACACCTGCTTTTATCTTCTCAAAAGACAAGGTAGGAAAAGCAGAAATAATATGTTGAAAGCATTCACTTTCTCTATTCAAAGCCTGAACAAACTGCTTCGTTAGGCCAAGTTTGATGTGAAGTGGGGGGAAAATGATCCTGTCTCGATGAACTACAGGTTCATTCACAATAGTTTGCATCTCTACTTCCAGAGCTTCACGTTTCAGTCACTCCTTCTGTGTCCAGTGTTTCTCCCGAGCTCGGCTGTCCCACAAACACAGAAAGCAAGGATACTTCGTGAAACCTCTGTTGTCCTAGCAGGAAATTTACCATTTTAAGATCCACACAAATGATCCAGTTATGCTCCTCATACTTCAGAAAGTTGAAGTATGACAATTTTTATGTCATTCTTACTAAGTCATTCAATTCAGATTGGCTAAACTGCTGAGGAGTTAATGTCTGCTTGGCATCAGAAGAAGACACTTCAGATTCTACAACCATTTCCTCATGCATCTTATCAAAATACACTTGATCATCATGTTCACTTTCTTTGTCCTTAAAAGAAACAAAACCATTGAAAACTGGAACCAGGAGTTTCTCACAGTGTGGGATAGGTCGTATTGCTGAAGGAATATTAAGATATGTGATCATATGCCGTTTTTTCTTGCCGATGCCCTTTGTTTGGATCAGAGAGAAATAACAATCATTGCTGTGGTCCTTAGGTTCATGCCAAACCATGGGAATACCAAAAGGCATTCCTTTGCATTTTCTTTTTGTCCAGTCATAAAGTATAATATTTCCTCACAATTATGACAAACAATATGAGGAGGCAATTCTTGTCTTGATCACCAAGGGGAACTTGAAAATAGGTAATATACACACGTGTCACAAATGATGAAATATTGCGCCTTTGATGTTGAAGTGTGTAACAGCCACATATATAACAGAAAGTGTCAGGACTATTCTTACATTTACGCCTACTTGAAGAAGCCATGATTCAATCTTAAAACAAAATAAGAGGGTGTTTTTATCAGATAATATTTTTTTACATTTAAAAACAACTACAATTATGTAAAAGTGATGTTTGTAAAACATTAATTGCCTTGTGGTTATGTTCAATTCAAGAGTCATTGCCCTTTAACTCCAATTTAAAAACCAATGCATGCCATTAACTGTAACAAAAAGAAATTAAAATTGCATAAAAACTAGACCATGCACCAAAAAATGGGTTTCAGATTTAGAATCAGTGATGCAGAAATATAGAGAAACAGTTCTAAAACCTCATGTAACAGAAAATGAAAAAAAAAATTGTTCCCCAGTGTAATTAAAACTAGAACCTAAAGATACCATAATACCATAAAAGGTATAGACCAGTTGATTACAAAAATATAGGCAAAATATTTGACAATAGTTTAGCATTATTTGTATGTACATACACACACAATTGAGCAAAAAACCTGAACAAACAAATTATATGTCTAATCAACATGAGAATATGTTAAATGTCATTAATAAAGAAGTATAAAGTAAAATAATGATGTAATTTTAATCTTTCAAATTGTTAAAAGTTATTTGAAATTATAAAACCTAGTATTTGAATAAGGCATTCTCAAAAACTGTTACTCAAAAGTTAGAAAAATTCAGGTGATCAATTTGGAATCTTAAAAAAAATATTTATTCAATGTACTTAGTGCTCTGACTTAAAAAAATTATCTTAAGCAAGTAATCAGCAATGTGTGCTCTATAAAAATATATGTATACTAATGCTTTTTATTATGTACTTTAGAATAGCAAAAATTAGGAAGTCACTAAACTGTCTAAAAGTAGGAGGGTGATTGATTAAAATGTAATACATCTATACAATGTTGGAAACTCATAATCCTGGTCTAGCCAGGTGTATATGTACTAAATTTTAATAAATATTTAAATATCAATTAATAATAAAAATTAGATAAATTAGTAGGTTGGAACTGCTTCTGACCAGCCATTTCTAGGTTTTAAAGACAGGGCTTCCACCTCAGTCCCTCTGTACCTGGCTGCTTAGGCATCTGTGAAAACTTCCCCAAACAGTGAGAGTTTAGGCAACTGATCAGACAACAGACTCCCAGGATCAATTCTTTGTAAAACTTACAGCCAGACAAATCTAAAGCATCTCTTTTTAATTAATGACCATGATATAGATCATCCTGTTGTAATCTCTTTAATATGTAATAATCTTCATCCCACCCTATGCTTCATCGACCCAACCACCCTCCCACTTTTCCTCTTTCAGAAATTTTCCTACTTTGTTCTCTGGGATCTCTGTTTCATAGTAATCAAACTCTTATCACTAGTTGTTTATTCAATATTCTACTTTTGTTAAACTTGTCTTTACACTAAAGGCATTACATCCCAGTGTATATGTTTTAGAATAATAAGAAAAGTTGTATTCTCCTTTCACCTAGTGCTGCTCCTCAACTATTACTTCCTTATTCTGATGCAAAGTTCCTTTTTCTCTAGAAACTTGTAAAATGGGCTGAACTCTCTTCTTAAAAGAATCATTGGTATCTTCTCAAACTCCCAGCTAGTCTGATTTATAAAGAGCTTCTAGATCATTATCGTTGGGGGTGCCTGTAATCTAGCATGAATACTGTTAAACAAGCTAGACCATCTCATTCTTGACCTTGTTAACTCCAGTGGCCTTCATATCTACCTCATTTTAGTTTTCTACTTCTGCCAAGACTACACTCTAAACTTGGCATCATGGAAGTCCATTTCTGTAATAGTAAGTTCACACATTCCTCTTTCTGGCTACAACCTCTTACCCTCCTGGTTGCCTCCCTCTGTTACTTTCATCGTACATTATCCTTGACCTCATGGAGATCACCAATCTCTTGAGCACATAATTTTTTCCAATAGTTCCATCCTGTCTTTATTTTCTTTCCTAATAAGTTTAATTCCAACATCACTACAAGACAATATTGTCACTTCTTATGCCTGTCTGGCTGTGTCTTCATTGTCCTCAGATATCAGAATGTTTACTAGCATGAATCCCTCTGACCACACTTCCACAGAATTATGAGGGAAAGTGAGCACTGCTGGAGGTGTTTGCATTTGTAAAGTACACTACAAATTCATGGCACCCACTTCAGGGTATCTCAGTTTTCCAGGAAATCTCCCGTACTTTGCTTAATTAATTTAAAACAGAATTCACAGTATTTCCCTTCTAAATCTGGTTATGCTCCTTCTAGTATATAGTCTATAGCAGTGATGGGCAATCTTTTGAGCTTGGTGTGTCACTTCAAGAAAAAAATCATAGTTTCACAATATTTATAGTTTAAATAACAAAAATGTATAATTGTAATATACAACTATATTTAATAAACCAATAACTAATTTTTTTTTTTGTATTTTTCTTAAGTTGGAAATGGGGAGGCAGTCAGACAGACTCCTGCATGCACCCGACTGGGATCCACCCGGCATGCCCACCAGGGGCGATGCTCTGCCCATCCGGGGTGTTGCTCTGTTGTGACCAGAGCCATTCTAGCGCCTGAGGCAGAGGCCATGGAGCCATCCCCAGTGCCCCGGCCATCTTTTGCTCCAATGGAGCCTTGGCTGTGGGAGGGGAAGAGAGAGACAGAGAGGAAGGAGAGGGGGAGGGGTGGAGAAGCAGATGGGCGCTTCTCCTGTGTGCCCTGGCCGGGAATTGAACCTGGGACTTCTGCATGCCAGGCTGATGCTCTACCACTGAGCAAACCGGCCAGGGCCCAAAAACTAATTATTTAACTTACCTGCTTAGTGACTTCTTTGTTCATCTGTCAGCTGGTTTCTTTTGTTGGTCTTGATATTATTTAACTTGTGTGGGGTGCCATGAACTAAGATGAGTGAGGGGGAAGGGGAATTCTTTAACTAACCTGCCTTTTTTGTTGCTGAATTTCATTGGTTAAATCAGGGGTCGCCAAACTTTTTACACAGGAGGCCAGTTCACTCTCTCTCAGACCATTGGAGGTCCGCCACATACAGTGCTCCTCTCACTGACCAATGAAAGAGGTGCCCCTTCCAGAAGTGCGGCGGGGGCCAGATAAATGGCCTCAGGGGGCCACATGTGGCCCGCGGGCCGTAGTTTGGGGACACCTGGGTTAAATCTGCAATTGAAGGTTGGTATTTTGTACACTTCAAGCCCAAGCAAGCGCTACTAACTTCATCTGTCAACCTGTCTCTTTTGTTGGTTTTGATATTATTTAACACTGAGAATAAGGTCTCACAAAAGTATGTAGAGAGAAAAATTGTGAGTAAAGCCATTGCTATATTTTTCAGGGTGCTAAAAGTGTCTGGTAATCAGTTCCAGGGACTCCAAATTTCCTGTTCGTAGTGGCACTCCTCTTGATTCTCCAGCGGCACCTTTCCAGATTCTCAAGCTTTGACCTCAAGTCGACAAACACCTGAGCCCAGATGTTGTTTTGAAATTCTGCAAGTTGCATCTTATGTAAATTAAGATGGCTGCTGCTATTTCTAATGGTGGGAAATGGCACCGATAGCACAGGCCCTTACCTCTCCCAGCCTCCCCCTAACTTATCTCAGTAATTATGGTCAATTAGAAATCCACAACACCCCAGAACAGTAGATTGGATGATGGTTGCTGTGGTTATGTGGTTGCTGGTAACGGCGATTACAGGGCTCCCAAAGATGCGTCCCCCACGGCATTCTGCTACTCCCTGCTCCGCAAGCCGGAAGTGAGGTCAAAGATCCCCTAACGGCCTAACCGAAGTCCCAGAACTAGACGCTCTGTGAGGGAGTTCTGTTGTTTTGGCCTACAGACCTCCGGCACAGAGTGCCTACATTACAGCAAATGTTTTTTCCTCGACTACTGCACCTGGGTGTGCAGGAGGCAAGGATGAAACGTCCTTCTCGGCATGCAGCCCCATACTTCTCTGGTATGAGGCTGCATGAAGCCAGGTGTCATCAAAAATGGCTATTCATGTCAGTGCTGACACACATGTCATAGGTTTGCCATCACAGTCTATAGAGTCACACTTTCTTCATTGTACTTCATTGTAATACATTTTTCCTATACTGATACTGCCTATTTAGTTGGTTATATTTTTCATTAGCATGATGAATATTATGACAACAAAAATAAACAAAAGCTTGTGAAGTGAAAATAATTTAGTCTGAATTTATTTTGATTGCTGTATGAATTGTGGCCCTACCACATAGACAAAATATGGTAAAAACAGCAAAAACATACAAACAAACAAAACAAACAAACAAAATATTAGCAAACATTAGCAAAACAATGGCCTTCCCAAGCAGGAAGGTAATTTGCAATTTCACAGACCCACATATACCTGGTGCTGCCCAGCCCCCAATTGGAACTATAAACGAGCAAACATAAAAATTGTATTTTAAACCTTATTTGACCAACAGATGTATCTTATGCTAGGACAGTCTTTTTTTTTTTTTAAGTTTTAGAGACTTAGTATGTGTAACCAATGGTAATTGATTGGGCTTTACATGTACTTTTAGGATTACAGATCAAAAACAAATCCTGAAATGTAATCAAAAATTTTAATGCTTTATAAGAAATCTCATTAGCATAGGAATTCTAATTTTTATGGATTGGGATAATTATTTATGTTGTGGGTGTGTATATTTCAAATCAAAATTTTAAATAAATATAGAAGTTATAAATTAAATCATATCCTTAGAAATAATGTTTTATATTACTTATAGAAATAATCTGTGCATAATTAGTATTTTGTGTATAATTAATGTGTAAGAGCCTGACCTGTGGTGGCACAGTGCATAAAGCATTGACCTAGAATGTTGAGGTGGCTGGTTCAAACCCTGGGCTTGCGCAATCAAGGAACAGATGACAAGCAATCAATGAACAGCAACTATGAGTTGATACTTCTCCCTCCTCCCATTCCCCTTTCTGTAAAATCAATTAATAAAATCTTTAAAAAAGTATTTAGGGGTTTTTTACATTAGAGTAGCTAACATTTGTCTTGAGTTTCCAATTTAAATTTTGTAGTTCAGTGAATTGTTCTATATTCTAATTTTAGATTGTAAGGCATAAAATTTTTTACTAGGTCTATAATAATAATAGGATATTGGTTATACAACTAAAGTGCTGAAAAGTAAATTTTTATATTAAATTTATAGTTTATTTAAATATTATTTTAAGCATAGCCCCTGAATCACCTCTTTAACCAAAACTACTTGAAGAACACCAGAGATATCAACACTTGTCTTTGAAATCTAAGGCCTACAACTAACCTAGCACCATAGGGCATATAGTGGTTGCCCATTAAAAGTTTCCAAAATGACTGATTGCATAAAATGATTAGAATTATGTTTAGTATTAATATTTGATGCCATTAGAAATGCTTATGAAATACAGAAAAAGTGTACAGACACACACACACACACATACACACACACACACACACACACACACAGAAAGACAGAGAGAGACAGAGAGATAGGGAGAGAGATGAGAAGCATCAACTCATAGTTGTGCCACATTAGTTTTTCATTGATTGCTTCTTATATGTGCCTTGACCCGGAGGGGGGGGGTGTGGGGGGGGCTCCAGCTAAACCCTTGATCAAGCCAGCAACCTTGGGCTCAAGTCAGAGACCATGCAATCATGTCTACAATCCCAGGCTCAAGCCAGTGACCCAAGCTCAAGCTGGTGTTCTCAGGGCCTGAACCTGGGACCTCAGTGTCCCAAGTTGACCCTTTGTTTACTGCACCACCACTGGTCAGACCATACTTATTATTTAAAAATGACCTTAATTCTATAAAGATTTTCATATATATATATTGAACTATATTATATAAAATATGTATGCTCTTAATGGAAAATAAGCCTATTTTTTTTTAACTTTGAGAGATCAATCTACAAAAACTCTCCTTTCTGAATGGCGCTATGTTTTTAAATTTTCTCTCTCCCAAGAGGTATGCATTATCTTTGGAATAAACCATTATTTGGGAGAAAAGTCTCTTTTAAAATTTCTCTTCATTTTTAGAAATATAAAGCAAGTACTATTAATTATTGATAGGGAAAAATGACAGAATACCATTTTTGTTTCCTTTTTATTATGTAAATTGTATGTGGTTGGGTTTGGGGATGAGTCTCTGCAGACTTTGCTTTTTATGAAATAAGGAAGATTTTTAGTTTAACGAATTAACACAACACTGTACCTTAAATGTAGCTCATTTTCACTTGTGCAGAGTGAGAAAAATTACACAGAGATTTGACTGGGTATATATAAAATGTCAAATAGCACAGTCTTTGAGAAAAACCTGTATGACCAGAAAGATCATTTTCATCCTAACTTTCTAAGTTCTTCTGGCTGGGATAATAATAAAATCAACATGAGACAGATTAACATGAGAAAATGAACAAATTTATTGCATATGTACATGTAAGAATTCCATAAGAATATGAGACCCGAGGACATATTGGACAGTTAAGGCTTCTCTGCTGTTCTGAGGCAGAACTCTGGGATTTCAAAACACAAGTAGCAATTCACAAGTAAATGGAAAAGAGAAAAAATGTAAATAATTTTTTGCTGGGCCACCCAGAAACCATGAGACACAGAAGGGAGCCCAACAAAGACTTTGTTAGATTTCTTCCTGTCTGCCACACTCAATTCATAAATGTTAAGGTGAATATGTTAAAGTTTCCTTCCTGGCCCTGGCCAGTTGGCTCAGCGGTAGAGCGTCGGCCTGGCGTGTGGGGGATCCGGGTTCGATTCCCGGCCAGGGCACATAGGAGAAGCACCCATTTCCTTCTCCACCCCCCACTCCTTCCTCTCTGTCTCTCTCTTCCCCTCCCGCAGCCAAGGCTCCATTGGAGCAAAGATGGCCTGGGCGCTGGGGATGGCTCCTTGGCCTCTGCCCCAGGTGTTAGAGTGGCTCTGGTTGCGTCAGAGCGACACCCCGGAGGGGCAGAGCATCGCCCCCTGGTGGGCAGAGCGTTGCCCCTGTTGGGCGTGCCGGGTGGATCCCGCCCGGTCGGGCGCATGCGGGAGTCTGTCTGACTGTCTCTCCCCGTTTCCAGCTTCAGAAAAATACAAAAAAAACACAACAAATAAAGTTTCCTTCCTGAGGCAAGTTTTTCTATCTGAATTCCTTTGGGCATGTAAATTGAGAGGGTTGAAGGTTCTTTCTGAGTCTTTTTGTTTCCTAAAAGTAATCAGCTTAAAATAATCAATATCCCAAAAGGCATATTTTGGGGTAACAAACTCTGGTCTCCCTCCTACCCAGTAAGCTTCAGCCTGGCTTTCTGTGCTCAACTTAAAAACAAGGTTCCCTAGCCTAGTCTCAAGATTTTGTGAGCCTGAGTCATTTATATGTAGCTAGTTGGTTATTGAATTTTAATATTAATCATTGTGATGAAGCCAGAGACGAAGGTTCTAGTCCTGTGGTTTCTCCTGAGAGGAATAAGCATTAGCAGTTTCAGTCATCCTGGAAAGACAAATCCTTAAAAAAGAAATAGAAATTATTATGCTAAGTGAAATAAACTAGTCAGAGAAAAGTAAATTTCATATGATCTCACATGTGGAATCTAATAAATAAAACAAATTGATGAATAAAACAGAAACAGAACCATGGACACAGGGAAACAGACTGACAGCTATCAGAGGGGAGAAGAGAGAAGTAACTAGGTGAAAGAAAGTGAAGGAATCAGCCAAAAAAAACATATACACATCATGCATAGACATGGACCGCAGTGTGGTGATAGCCACAGGGAAACAGAGGTGGGGGTAGGTGGATGTGGGAGAAGGGGGAAATCCAGACAGAAAGAGACTTTACTCGTGCATAGGTCACACAATGTGGTATACAGATAGTGTTTTATTAAGTTACACAATTGAAACTTATACAGTTTTGCAAACCAATGTCATCCAATTAATAAAAAAGAGAAAGAACAACAACAAAACAAAACAGACAGACCTGTAGAGAAAGAACAAGCTGATGGTTGTCAAAGAGGAAGGGGTTAGGAGACTGGGTTAAAAAATAAAATTGTTAAAATGATAAATTTTATGTATATTTTACCACAATAAAAATAATTTTAAAATTGAAAAGAACCAAAGAAACAGAGTGTTGTTATAAGAGACTAACTGGATGAAGGGTAGTAAAGCTGGGGAGAATGCGACAATTCTGACTGAGAATTAAGCTTGCATGATCTTTGGTGGTGGTGATGGAGAAAGAGGATATAGAAGGTATTTAAATTTTGTAATGCAATAAATGTGCCTCAAGTGGAGCCCAGAATCTATGTATAGAGCCTTACTTCCCTCTACCATTACCTTATGATTCTGATTAAAATAGTCTACATACTAAGATATACAAAATTTTAAGAATAAAAAATTGAACATATAATGCCAAATGTTTAGACAATAAAAATAGCTTTTAAAATGTATCATTCTGTCATGTTCAAAATGTTTACCTGTTTTCAATGCCAAAACATTTACCTGTTTTCCATGCCAAAACTATACATTAAAATCTGGGATCCAATGAACAATGTGCACTGAGTAACGGAATTGAGACAGAAGAGAGATCAAAGGGACCAGAGGAAAAGAGGACAGAGGGAAGGGGGATGATAGGATGGGATAAAGCTGAAGGGAAAGGGGAGGGCACTATGGGGAGGGGACAAGAGAGATGTTGAGGGGAATACGGAGGAGGGGGGATGCATTCAAGGCAATGCTAGAATCTATGTAAACACAATAAATTAAAATCAATAAAAAATCTGCTTGAGATAGATCTAATCAAAATATTGTAAGACTGCACTCTTCCATTTGAATTAGCTGCTATGGCATTTAATAAGTGTGGCTAATGTGAACTCCTTGTTCCAGTTTAATCAGGGTCTTCATTCTCTCTCACATGCACAGTTTTTTCCTTCTTTCTTTACATCTCTCTTGCCTCTTCAGATGGCTGGTGTATACTGCTTACTCACAGCTTCTACTTTTCACAAAAGAGTTTGCCATGGTTACAAATTCAAGTCCAATTCTACAGTGTGTCTATAAAGTCATGGTGCACTTTTGACCGGTCACAGGAAAGCAACAAAAGATGAAAGAAATGTGAAATCTGGACCAAATAAAAGGAAAACTCTCCCAGTTTCATACCTATTCAGTGCAGTTCGATGTGGGCTCATGCACAGATTTTTTAGGGCTCCTTAGGTAGCTATCTCATATAGCCTCTACAGCAGGGGTCCCCAAACTACGGCCCGCGGGCCGCATGCGGCCCTCCGAGGCCATTTATCTGGCCCCCGCTGCACTTCTGGAAGGGGCACCTCTTTCATTGGTGGTCAGTGAGAGGAGCATAGTTCCCATTGAAATGCTGGTCAGTTTGTTGATTTAAATTTACTTGTTCTTTATTTTAAATATTGTATTTGTTCCCGTTTTGTTTTTTTACTTTAAAATAAGATATGTGCAGTGTACGTAGGGATTTGTTCATAGTTTTTTTTATAGTCCGGCCCTCCAACGGTCTGAGGGACAATGAACTGGCCCCCTGTGTAAAAAGTTTGGGGACCCCTGCTCTACAGACTCGTCACTGACTGATGGCCTACCAGAATGGGGTTTCTCCACCAAACTGCCGGTTTCCTTCAACTGCTTATCCCACCGAGTAATGTTATTCCTATGTGGTGGTGCTTTGTTATAAATGCGCCGATATTCACGTTGCACTTTGGTCACGGATTCAAATTTAGCGAGCCACAGAACACACTGAACTTTCCTCTGTACCGTCCACATCTCGACTGGCATGGCCGTGGGCTGCTCCACTGTATACACGATGTTATGTCATCATCTGTGCATGCGCACATGCTGCCACATCATCCTACAGAAACTGGGAGGGCTTTCCTTTTATTTGGTGCAGATTTCACATTTCTATCATCTTTTGTTGCTTTTTTGTGACATGTCAAAAGTGCACCATGACTTTACGGACACACTGTACATTAAGTTTCAACATTAGAACCTATGAACTTTGAGTTGAGAGAAAGAGGCAGAACCTAGAACTCAGAACCCAGAACCCAGATCTGGCTTCATGGATTTGGAGTCTGTTTAATAACATAGGGCCCTACACATACAAGGCCCTGAATTTGGTTTAAGGTACCGTTGTCACTCTTGAAATTCTTAATTGTTTTGAACAGGGTGTCTTGTGTTTTCATTTTTCATGTACCTTGCAAATTATGTAACTGGTCCTGCCTGTCCTCTTATAATTTCTTCTCTACAGAATAGCCAGAGTAATTGTGTGTGTGCGTGTGGGGGGGGACACAGGAAGGGAGAGAGATGAGAAGCATCAAGTCTTTGTTGCGGCACCTTAGTTCATTGATTGCTTTCTCATATGTACCTTGATGGGGAGGGGTTATAGCAGACCAAGTGACCCCTTGCTCAAGCCAGTGACCTTGGGCTCAAGCCAGCAACCATGTTTATTATCCCATACTCAAGCCAGTGAGTCCATGCTCAAGCTGGTGAGCCTGCACTCAAGCTGGCAACCTCAGGGTTTCAAACCTGGGTCGGTCCTCTGCTTCCCAATCTGATGCTCTATCCACTGTGCCACCAACGGGTCAAGCATAAACTGTAAGTCAAATCATGTATTCTCCTACAGAAGACTCTTTATTTTCTGCCAGTCTTCTCCCCCCGACCCCAATCTTTTATAATAAAATCCATCTTCCTGACTTCCACCTTGGAGATCCTGCATTATTGGCTTCTGTCTAAGTGGCCCACCACCCTGCAGGTCTCCTCCTCACTCTTGCCACATTGGCCTTTTAGCACTCTCCCATAGGTTGAACTCCTTCCTAAGATCTCTGTGCTCTCTGATCTTCAACCTTGGAAACCTGTCTTCCAGCTCTCCTCAAACTTGACTTTTTATTTATTTTTTTAATTAATTAATTAATTTTTTTTGTATTTTTTCTGAAGCTGGAAACGGAGAGAGACAGTCAGACAGACTCCCGCATGCGCCCAACCAGGATCCACCCGGCACGCCCACCAGGGGTGGAGCTCTGCCCACCAGGGGGCGATGCTCTGCCCCTCCGGGGCGTCGCTCTGCCGCGACCAGAACCACTCTAGTGCCTGGGGCAGAGGCCAAAGAGCCATCCCCAGCGCCCGGGCCATCTTTGCTCCAATGGAGCCTTGGCTGCGGGAGGGGAAGAGAGAGACAGAGAGGAAGGGGGGGGGGGTGGAGAAGCAAATGGGCACTTCTCCTATGTGCCCTGGCCGGGAATAGAACCCCGGTCCCCCGCATGCCAGACCGATGCTCTACCGCTGAGCCAACCGGCCAGGGCCAAATTTGACTTTTTAAAATCAAGTCTTACTTCCCAAATTTCCTCATTGGTGAGGCAGCCTCTAAGAAGTGTCTTTAGTAACTACTTATTGTATTTCCTTTATTATGTACACTTGTTTGTTATTTTATTTATTTACATATTTTTGTCTGTCTTCTCAGCCTCCTGCCTCACTCTACTCTAACGAATGTCATTTTCTTGGGGGCAGGGATGTCATTGCTGGTTTGCAATAGTAGCCCCTGTACCTATAGCAGTTTGTGGAATATGGTATTGCTCACAATTGTTTCCAAAACTGGAGATATGGGGACGGGGTGGAGGGAAGGGAGTAAAGAGAAATGAATGAGTGTACAATATAATCAACAGTTTAAATGCTATAGAAATATTTACCTGAAACCTATGCACTCTTATTGATCATTGTTATCCCATTAAATGTAATATTTTAAATAAAATAAAAAAACAAAGCTACAGTATATTAAAAAGACAAGAAAAGTGATTGAAAGGAAGTAGAAGTTCTAGAAAGAGGAAAGACAATTTTTTTGTGACAGAGACAGAGAGAGGGACAGATAAAGACAGACAGACAGGAGGGGAAAGAAATGAGAAGTATCAAGTCTTCATTGCAGCACCTTAGTTGTTCATTGATTGCTTTCTTATATGTGCCTTGACCAGGGGGCTACAGCTGAGCCAGTGATCGCACACTCAAGCCAGTGACCCTGCGCTCAAGCTGGTGAGCCTGCACTCAAGCTGGATGAGGCCACACTCAAGCTGGTGACCTTAGGGTTTCGAACGGCTATTCTGCGTCCCAGTCCAACACTCTATCCACTGCTCCATCACCTGGTCAGGCGGAAAGGCAATTTTGACTCAGTTCAGGTTCCAAGGTGTTTGTGAATATTTGCCCTAATAGAAGTGCCATAAAATTGTTTATTTGGTCAAAGGTTAAGAGAAAAAATAAAAAATAGAGAATAGATACTAACTTCCCTATCTAATCTAAGTTAATGTTTATCAATAGAGAATATAGTTAAAAATTACAATTTTGATGTCATTCATTTATCCAAGATTACCCAACAAACTTTATTTATTTATTAAGATTTTATTTATTTGAAAAAGAGAGAGACAGAGACAGAGAGAGATAGAGAGAACAGGAGAGAAAAGCAGGGAGAAGCAGAAAGCATCAACTCTCATTTTGAACCAGCGATCTCAGTGTTCCAAGTCAATGTTTTATCTACTGCACTCCTATAGGTCAGGCAAAAAAAATCTATTTATTTTGATTGAACAAGTCATTGTCTTTTTTTATTCTATTATGTGTGAACATCTGGGAGCAACATAAGCCAGAGATAATGCGCCTGCTTATATTTCTCATGATGAGCAATCTATTGTTTCTTTTATGCACACATTTGTGCAATAATAAAATGTGATTCAAAATATAGTAATGATCCAAGAACATGTCATCAATAGCATACTCTCTCATGTCATCAGCACACTTTCACTGAGCTAGTCACATCTCAAAGAGGGTGAATATTAGAATGTGTTCTAACACTGTATGTTCAGTGTTTTCTGTGACAACACATTATTAAACCAGTGTTTGCCAATTGGTATATCACAAAACTAAATGAACTGCCTCAACAAGCATATCTGCCATGGCTGAACACCAGCTGGCCCTTTCCTCCTGGAGTCACTAATTAATCATTAGACCTAAAAGAGGGAAGAGAAATGCTAATATTAAATGATGACTAACATATATAGAGTGCTTATTATAAATTTTATATTATTCAATCTCACAACAATCCTAGGGGGATCACCTCTCTATTTGTA
Organism: Saccopteryx leptura; assembly: GCF_036850995.1. Classification (NCBI taxonomy): domain Eukaryota; kingdom Metazoa; phylum Chordata; class Mammalia; order Chiroptera; family Emballonuridae; genus Saccopteryx; species Saccopteryx leptura. The sequence goes on along the minus strand of NC_089504.1, from coordinate 126,123,007 downwards.
TTGGAGTACACTGTAGTACTAGGGCTCAACAAAGGTTGAATTAATATAAATCTTCACAACTCTATAAGAGTTCATATTATTCTTATTTTAAAAATAGGGAGAATAAGGTTTGAGGGGTGGTAAAGAATTTTTCAAATATGTGTAACTCACAGAAAAGCAACAATTGTAATCCAAATCTGCTACATCCCAATGATTCTCAGAAAGAAGTTTTCAAATTTAGATTCGATTGGTGGTTAATTGGTTCTATTAGCTTTTCCAATACTGTCCCTTTTGCATGTTTTTTATGACTCTCAAGTTTCCTATTATGGGTAATTGCTAATATAGGCCAAAGTTAGCTTCATTAATATTACCTTCTTCTCTGTTATTACCACTCAGACAGATCAGTTATTTCTTTTCCAGGCCCAGCCTGGCACTGTGCATGTCTGTGTTAGCTGTGGTGACTACCCTTAAACTTTTCCATTAATTCTTTTTTCCTTAGAGTAGCTGAAAATCTGGTTTCCCTCTGCACTAATCTTTTAGAGCTGTCACAACAAATTATCACAAACTGATTGACTTAAAGGAATAGAATTTTATTCTCTCACAGGTAAGGATGCAAGGAGTCCAAAATCAAGATGTTGACAGGTTGGTTTCTTTTGGAGGCTCTGCAGGAAGATTTGTTCAATGCCTCTTTTGGGTGGTGGCTGAGTCCCTCGGTATTTCATGCTTGTGGCTGCATCACTCCAAACGCTGCCTCTGTTTTCACATGTGCCCCCTTTTCTGTGTCTCTGTGTGTTCTCTTCCTATGAGCCCTCATTGGATTTCTGGGCCACTCTTATCCAGTATGACTTCATTTTAACTTAACCAATTACATCTGCAAAGATCCTACTTCTAGACAATGTCACATTCTGAGGTTCTAGGTGGGCATGAATTTTTGGAGGACACTGTTCAACCCACTATACTCCATGATAGCTCAACAGCTCTCATGAAGGGAATATACTTTCTCATTTCCTCACTGAGGCAAAGTGAAATTGTCAAACATCTCTGTGATTTAAACCATTCTTATAAATTGTCATCATTTTGTTAAATTACCTCAATGGCTTCTCTTTTGATAACTTTGTCTGGCTATCGAAAACTTCTGACACTATCTCTTCTCATCAATCAAAGATGCTTTCCCATCTTCATCAATGGCTTGAAACCTCATCTACATTTTTCTTTTATTCTCATTTTCTGTCATTAATTGGATGTCCATATCAGCAATGATCAACTCTCTGACTCTGACGTTGTTCTATGTCCCCAGTTCACAAATATCTATTTTCTCTATTCCTGTGGCTTTATTTACAGACTCTGCTTTGTATCTTAATTGAGGCTTCTGCTAAGATCATAAACTGAAAAGTCTCATTAGATTTTTAATCTGGTTTTATTTTATGTCACTTGATGCCTATACTATGTTTTCCATCCTTAGTATGGTTCTACTTTCTCATTTCTTACCCTCCACTTTCAGGTACATTAGCTTTTTTAGTTACTTATTTGTCTGACTTTTTAACCTGTTTCTTATTCTGAATCTGTGATCAGACACTTGGGGAAATTTTTGTTTTTTTGTGTTTTTTTTGAAATATTTTATTTATTGATTTTTTTTAGAAAGAGAGGAGTGAGAAAGAGAGACAGAGAGAGAAGGGGGAGGAGCAGGAAGCATCAACTCCCATATGTGCCTTGACCAGGCAAGCCCAAGGTTTTGAACCGGCGACCTCAGTGTTCCAGGTCGACGCTTTATCCCACTGCGCCACCACAGGTCAGGCCAAATTTTTGTTTTTTTACAAACAAGTTTTTGTTTTAAACATTTAACTTATTAAATATATCACAAAGGTATAAGGATCCAACTCATAGGAAAGAAAACATTAGGTCACAATTAATTAAATGTTAACTTCTATCCATATTGTCCCTCTCTAATCCTTAAACTTTGCTGGGAAAAAAAATTCAAATTGTTTTACATGGCTTCTACGTATTCAAAATAAATGTATTTTTAAAATTATATGTACTTCTTGAAAATGTAAAAATTCTTCTTAAAAATGGAAATGGTGATCTTAAAAAAAATACTAGCACCAAAAAGCATATATATATATATATATATATGGATTATTAACAAAATTCATGAGTTCATGAGTTTCTCATGATTTCTACCAACATGCACAATAGTTTGAGTCCTAATTATTCCTTGAACAGATTTTAACTTTTTTGGTTTTGAGATTGTAAGAATAATATATCACAATATGTAATAAAATGCAATTAAAATGTTTTAATATTTAAGTGTATTGCAACTCCATTTAACTTTTATGCTATTTTGTAGCTTTTCAAAATAAAATGTCTTCTCATTTTTTCCAGGTTTATAACAAAACTGATCCATATAACAATACAGTATGTATTGATCTTAGGATATTTATGACAATAAAAATAACAGTAAATATGACAAACACAACATTAATATAACATAACAACAATCATAAAAATAATGTATTAAAGCATCTTTCAAGCATGCAGTAGGATTTTAAATATCGTTGATCTGCACTGAAAACAAGCAAAAACAAACAAACAAGAAAACAAAACTCATTGTCGAATGGCTTGTAATTTCCCAATAATACAAATGAGAAAACAGGTACAAGGAAGTTAATTGCTCAAAATCTAATAATTTAAGAAATGAGATTTTGAGCCCTAGTTTGCATGACTATAAAACCTAGGCCCATAATCATGATACCACAGGACAACCTAATTTGGACTGATTTTTAATTTATAAAAGCATTATTAAAATAAATTTCCTCTCATTCTTTTAATAATAAGTCGTGTCAGTGTGAAGGTGTCATCCTCAGGTCAACTCTGAGAGACTCAAATCTATTCTTCGAAGCAGACTGCATTAAAAAGTGTTCTTACATATATTTCTCTAAAATCCTTGTCTTTCACACAAATACACAATCAAGCTCATATTCCTTTAACATTCATCATACTATTAAGACAAAAAGCTCTGTGTTTATCTTTTGCCACATATCTTTTTAAAAAAAATTAATTTAAGGCCCTGGCCGGTGGCTCAATGGATAGCGCATCAGCCCTATTTATAGACATCCCAGGTTCTACCCCCAATCAGAGCACACAGGAGAAGCGACCATCTGCTTCTCACCCCTTCCCTCGTCCCCTTCTCTCCCTTGTTCCCTCCTGCAGCCAGTGGCCAATTGCACTTCAAGCATGGCCCCAAGCACTGAAGAGAACTTAGTTGGTCCAAGTGCATCAGTCTCAAGCTCTAAAGATAGCTCGATACTCAATTGTTGGCCCCAGATGGGTTGCCATATGGATCCCCATCTGGGAGCATGTAGGAGTCTGTCTCACTGTCTCCCCTCCTCTCACATAGATAGATAGATAGATGATAGATAGATAGATAGATAGATAGATAGATAGATAGATAGATAGATACATTAAGCCAGGTGTAGTATTTTAATGCAGCCAGCCCCCAAGTCTGATTCTTGGAGGGTTCTTCTTTCAGTCCCAGAGGGGTACAAACTTAGTCTCTGCTCTCAAAACCAGGAAGAGAAGCACAGCAAAACAGCATTAGTGCATTAGTGAGGTGGGATCCACCTCATTTCAAGTCAGAGCTTTTACATCAAAACTATATGATTTTAAACAAGCCATATAATCTTTCTAAAATAATCATTTTCCCAAGTATAAAACTAAATGTAATTATATAGCTTAATATTTACGTAGCAGAGATTTTGTGCAATTAGCAACAACACCTAGCACTTTTCTTTAAATGCATTATAGAATATTTTTCTCCTCTAATTCTATTTTAGTAATAACAGAGAGAAAACCCTTTTCCCTCAAAACATTTCTCACCAATAATACTGCATACCACTTATAAAAAGGAATTCTTTTTTATTTGTCTCTTAAAGCTCAAATTGTAGCACAAAATAAAAATCTGTTAAATACAAATAAATCTATGTACAAGTAACATAAGATAAAGATCTGTTTTCTACCAATGTATTTAATAAAATAATTATGTATTTATGTATTGTTTTATTCTAGTTATTTATTGCCCCCATTAAACTCCAACCTCCAAGCAAAACCTATAGAGCGAACTTTAATTTATTGAATAGAAATTAAATTATTTCAGAAAGTGACCCTTTATAAAGTTAGTCCTTATTAGTCTACATTTTTTATCTTAAGAAAATAAGATTTAGGAGTAAATGTAATTAAAAGAGAAAACAGTGAGTTGCAAATTCATACATTAGGATTTTCAAGTATTCCTTGTGAACAAGATTTGGCTTGAAAATATGTCCAGTTCTTTCCTAAATCCTGTCAACCCCATAGATGACTATTCTTAAGTTTTTACTATTTCTTTATAGCTACCTGAAATCTTGTGTTAAAAAACAAATAAACAAAAAAACACATTGCACATCTTTTTATAACTAGCATTTCTTTATAATCCCTTAATAAAATAAAAAATATATATTTTAAATGATTAGAACTACTTGCCTAAGATTATTTCAAATATATTTTATTTTAATTTTGTGTTTGGTAAAAATAAATTGGTGAAAAAAAGTTTTTTAACAAGAAAACTTACAGTATATAATTCTTTGTTGGATTTTGTTTTTACTAAATTTACTAACGTAACTATATATAAATTTAAAATTTTTTAATAAAATATTTCTTTTCCAAGAAGCAATTTTTATGTATAATTTAACACCCACTCACCTCTCAAGAAAGAATCAAAAACATTTAGGATGATCATTAAACTGCTCATCTTCAAACATGACTAATTAGTTGAACATTATGCTTCAATTTTTCCTTTACATGACTTTGGAAAAGACCTTAATTGGGTGTTTTCCAGCCAAATGAACTGAAAAAACAATGTAAGACTGGCGGTGAGTGTAATAAAATCATTTTGTGGATAATTTGACCTCACTGCTGATAAAGAAGAGGAAGTACGTTTTTTTCTTTCTTTGTTTTATATTTTTTCCCCTCTCACCAGGACTACAATTATGTTTCTAAAAATAATTTTCTAAAACGGTACAAGCCTTTTATTGCTTAGCCTTCTGAAAGATAACTTAATCGTGGACTTAGACCCTGAAACAATCAGATGCTAAGAACTAAGGGTTTCAGTGAAGGGTGAAACTAGAAATCATTTGACCACCTTTATTACTTTTCAGAATGAAGGATGATGGGTCCTGGGAGTTTTCCTGATTGAGAGTAAGCACAAGTGCTCAGAGTCCCTGATCTCTTGTCAAATTGTAACCTGGTGATCTCATTCCAGATGATCCTGTAGGAGTCTTTGTGGTGAAAGTATCCTTTCAGATTAAGGGACAGTCTGTCCTTTTATAAATTGCAATCATGGGCTTGATAGCTATTTCTACAGCACACATAAAATTCACACTCTCTTCTCCAGAGACTGTTCTTTTAAAAGAGTAAAGTTTGAAACTACATAAAAGAGGGGGGAAATATACTGTAGAACAGATACAATGCAAATATCATATACTCTTTTTTTTCTAAAGTTTCTCTACAATGATTGATATGATTCACTCATAGATCCTAACAATTTTGGTTAGATAAGTAATACTGGACTTAAGTTTAGGTCTTTATTATTTTTTAAGTATTTTAATTGATTTATTGATTTTAGCAAGAGAGGGAGAGGAGAGAGAGGAGCATTGATCTGTTCCTGTATGTGTACTAAATCTGGGATCCAACTGGCAACCTCCCTACTTCCAGAGGACACTGTAACCAACAAAGGGACATAGCCAGGGCTAGGTCTTTATTCTTGTCAGATGTTTTGAATAAATGAAAATTCTTAGTGGAGTATAAGTTGTCACACTTCTCACACATACGATCAACCTTGTGTGAATTGTACAGTGTAGGGACATGTATATTCAAGCAGTTAACAATGAACTCTATAGAGTAATAGTTAAGAGGGTGGGTGCTGGAGATAGATTTTCTGTTTGTAAATGTTTGGGAAAACAGTTTAAGGTCTCTGTGTTCATTCTCCTCAACTATGACATAGAGACAATAATATTATCCACTTAGAATTATTGGGATTCAATTACTACTTAGCTGGCATATAGAAAAGACTATAAAATACTTGTTAATAGTATTAAAAAGAAGAGTATAAGGTATTGGGTATAATGAAGACTGAAAAATGAGAGTTCTTATCTGAGGGAAGTTTCTGCAGAAGCAAACATAGTTGAAACTGAAAATTGATGAGTGATTGTCAAATATGTGAGGAGCACTGGACTGCCACTTACTGCTCATTTTTTATCTGTCCTTGAGCACTGAGAAGTAATATTCTATCCTGAGTTAGTGCAAGACAGAGAAACAAAAACAACCCAACACTATTAAACTCTCAACTCTGAGATTAAATAGAAGCAACTTTTAGTTTTCAGGAATCAGAAAAAGAAATTGTGGTTTACTTAGCCTTTCATATGGGGAATTGATTGCTTAAGTTTAAAGTTTCATTTGAGAGAAAACATTTTGAATTACTTCTCTCTTGTAAGGCTTCATTAACAGTTTAAGTAATATGAGATCATTCACCATCTAGTATATCAGTGTTCGACATTTCATTAAAGCTAGCTCTCCCTAATATTATTTTCTCCTTTTGTTTCATGTCATTACCTTTGAAGAAAGCTCAATTGACAATTTAGTGCTTAAAAAATGTCTTAAATATGTGGAGTCTGTTACTCAACAATCATTTCTAGTATTTTAGTCAGTTGCTAAAAACTTGATTGTTTTATTTTACTCTCCTTGGGGAGGAGAGTAACAGTTTGCTGTCCCCGGTGAACCCACAAAAAACCTCTTCTTTACTTATTCCCACAGTCCCATACTACCCTTGTTCACAACAATCAATGTGGTTGTGGTCCAAGTCCTAGTCTCCTGTGCCAAGGGGGCCTGCACACCCCTCAAGCCTTTCTCTACCAAATCTACCTGCAATACAAAACTCAGGACCCTCCAAAAACCATGCTGCATGTAATAAGAGGCCAAAGTAAAAACACTTGGGCCCTCTACTTGCCTCATGGCGAGATCAGCTGTCTGGTGATGCTGCCTCTGGGACAGGCTCACTTGACTCCCAGCCTTTCTTTCTTCCAGTCATCCAGCTCCGCTGCCGCCTCTGGAGGGCATATTTCCCCTAAATCCTCTGATTGTCACAGTGAATTACTGTATCTGTACAGACACCTCCTTTCAAAGCATTGGGACCTGGATTAGCTGTATAATCCAATGGCCTGATCTTTCTAATGCTCAAAATCAGTTCTTAATTGTTCTTTAATAACTGTACTCAATCTTTGCTTTCTATTTGGCACAAGCCTTAGCTATAAAATATAAATGTATATTTTATAAATACTGTTCATTAGCAAGATATAAAATACTATTGATAATACTCAGGTATTTTTCAATAAATAAGCTTGTTTACGTCTCTAAAAATATTAAGCTAGATGATGTAATTATGTTCAATATATTTTTTGGATTCACTAAAGTTTGGTGATGTAGAACTTTAACCACATAGTCTTTGGGTCAGGAATTCTGTCAGGACACAGTGGCGGTGGGGAGGTGTGGCTTGTTTCAGTTCCTCAATGTCTTGGTTCTTAATCAGGAACACTTTTATAGCTGGGAACACTGAAGATTTCTAGTCTTTAAGAAGCATTTTAGCCCTGGTTGGAAAGCTCAGTTGGTCAGAGCATCATCTGGCAGTATGGAGGTTGCCGATTCCATCCCTGGTTAGGGCACATAGAGGAGCAGATCTATGTTCCTGTCTCTTTCTCTCTCTCCCTCTCTCACTAAAAAAAAAAAAAAAAAATTAAATTAAAAAAGAGAATAACAACAAGAAGAAGCATTTTAGACCTGGGCATGGGTAGCTCAGTTGGTTAGAGCAACATCCAAATACACCAAAGTTGAGGGTTTAATTCCTGCTCAGGGCACATACAAGAATGAACCACTGACTGCATAAATAAGTGAAACTACAAATTGATGTTTCTGTTTTTCTCTCCATCTCTCTCTAGAATCAATCATTAAAAAAAATAAGCATTTTAACCCATATTTCTGATGCTAGGATAGGATTTGACTTGGATTGTCAACCACTGTCCCTATATGTGGGCTAGGCTTCTCCTGTGGCTTAGGATCTCCACAGTAAGATGGCTTGTTTCCAAGAGGGTTCATCTCAAAAGGAAGCATCTAGAGCAGGGGTAGTCAACCTTTTTATACCTACCACCCACTTTTGTATCTCTGTTAGTAGTAAAGTTTTCTAACTGCCCACCGGTTCCACAGTAATAGTGATTTATAAAGTAGGGAAGTAACTTTACTTTATAAAATTTATAAAGCAGAGTTACAGCAAGTTAAAGCATATAATAATAATTACTTAACAAGTACTTTATGTTGGATTTTCGCTAAGTTTGGCAGAATAAATCTTTATAAAAAACTTACTATAGTTAAATCTATCTTTTTATTTATATTTTGGTTGCTCTGCTACCACCCATCATGAAAGCTGGAACGCCCACTAGTGGGCGGTAGGGACCAGGTTGACTACCACTGACCTAGAAAGTAAGTATACCAAATCAACCCAGGGGAAGTTGCTGGGTTCATTATGACTTAGCCTTGGAAGAAATAGAGCATCATTTCTTTCATACTCTATTGGTCAAATACAACCCTGCCATATTTAAAGGGAAGGGACAGAGACAGCAACTCTCAATGGGAGGAATATCAACTAATTTGCAGACATTTTTAAAATTCCACAATCTGTACCCTGGCTTCAAAGTATTTATATTTTTCTTAAGTGCAAAATACATGCCTAACTGCCAAAGACCCACCAAAAGCCTCATTCCATTTTGACATCAGGCTCAGGTTTGAAGTTCACAATTTTATTATTTAAGCCAAATCAGGAAGCATATACCATACCTCAAAATGAATTCTTTGGGTTTTATTTTTTTTGGGGGGGGTGTCAATCTGAAGACCTATTAGTCACCCCACAAACACCCAGTAAATGTGGTTAAAAAGGCACAGAATAACTGTAATGGAGACTCCTATGTAAATAAAGGAAAAGGGAGAAATCCAGCAAATATGGATTCATAGCATTTTTGAAATTCAGTCAGTTACATGTTTGATTTCATTGATTATAGTCTAGTGACATTCTCCAGGACTGATTTCCCCTAGTATTTGTTTGGATCTCCTGGGATCTTCTTTATTTTGAGTAATTCCTCCTTAGTCCTTGATTTTAGCTGTGTGTTCTTCTCAATCTGCCCCCACCAATAGAATTTTAGGAATCCAAAAGCCTCTTTTAATTTTGTACTGTTCCTGACAGTTTTAGTCCAATCTGGCATACAATTGTTTTGTAGATTTTCCATCAGTGTACATCAAATTGTAATGCACTGAACTAGACAAAAGCCCTTCCCACAAATCTCTTTGAGATGACTTCTCTACATTGGGCTTCTTGTGAAGCTGTGATGAGACAATACCAATTATAATTATTAAAAATGTTATTGCTTAACAGAGAGAATCTGTAAGGCACATTGTTTCTATCCCTAGAAGCCCTTAGTCTGCCAAATATATCTATGATGTTCTACATACAACCATCCTGAAGTCTTAACAAAGGCTTCACAGTCATATTCTAGGATTCATCTTTACCCTGAGACCAGGGTGTGCAAAATATCTTTAGTTTGAATCAAGAAACTGCTGGGTCTTCTACATTTTTTTTCCTAAATTCTGCTTGAAAATTGAAAAATTCATTTTTAAGTCTACTGGTCTATATTTGTACCTGCATACATAATGTCTTAGTCTGCTTTGACTGCCCTAAAATACCACAGACCATGTAGCATAGACAATAAAAAATTATTTTCTTACAGTTTTGGAGGATGGGACTTTCAGATTATGGTCTGACAAAGTTTGGTTTCTGGTGAGAAGCCTCTTCCTGGTTTGTAGATAGTAGCTTTGTCTTCATATGGCCTTTCCTCTGAATGAGAGCGAGTAAGAGGGCAGAGAGAAAGAGATGTTCCTCCTCTTATAGGGCCACTAATCCTATAAGATTAGAATCTCACCCTAATGACCTAATTTAACACTAATTAATTCCTATAGGTTCTGTCTTCATATAGAGTCACATTGGGTGGAGTTTAAGGCTTCAGCATATGAATATTGGGAGGACACCATGCAGTTCATAGCACGTTGTTCCAAGAAACCACTTGACACTGTTGACAACCTGTCATAAATCCCTCTAGTCAGATCTATTAGACCAGTGATAGTCAACCTGGTCCCTACCACCCACTAGTGGGTGTTCCAGCTTTCATGGTGGGCGGTAGTGGAGCAACCAAAGTATAAATAAAAAGATAGATTTAACTATAGTAAGTTTTTTTATAAAGATTTATTCTGCCAAACTGAGTGAAAATCCGACATAAAGTACTTGGGTAAGTAATTATTATTATATGCTTTAACTTGCTATAAATCTGCTTTATAAATTTTATAAAGTTACTTCCCTACTTTATAAATCACCATTACCTGTGGAACCAGTGGGCAGTTAGAAAATTTTACTACTAACAGAGATACAAAAGTGGGTGGTAGGTATAAAAAGATTGACTACCCCTGTGTTAGATTTAGATCTATTTTATTTTTTTTATTTTTTTGTTTTTCTGAAGTCAGAAGCAGGCAGATAGTCAGACCCCACACATGCCCCACCAGGATCCACCTGGCATGCCCACCAGGGGGCATTGCTCTGTTGCGGCTGGAGCCATTCTAGTGCCTGAGGCAGAGGTCATGGAGCCATCCTCAGCACCCAGGCCAACTTTAGTTCAATGGAGCCTTGGTTGTGAGAAGGGAAGAGAGAGATAGAGAGGAAGGAGAGGGGAAAGGGATAAGAAGCATATGGGCACTTATCCTGTGTGTCCTGACCAGGAACCAAAACCAGGACTTCCACACGCCGGGCCGACACTCTACTGCTGAGCCAACTGGCCAAGGCCTAAGATTTATTTTCTTAAGTATATCTTCTGCTGTTTTCCATGTCCCTATAGATAGCAATTTTCCTAAACTTTCTTCAGCATTTAATTATGCTGGCCTTATATGGTTCTGTCTTGCTATGGACAGCTTCCTCAAGGCCTGTCAGGCATCCACATACTGTCTCCTCAAAGCCATTTTAGCTTCTACTTGCCACTTTATCCTTATATCAGAACTAGGTAGTTCAGATTTTTGTTATAGCACCATCCCATTTATATCACTGAATTCTATTCCAGGACCTATTGCTACATACAGACCTCCCTCAAACCTAGTGATGTACAGTGATGTACAACAGTCACTATTATGTTCAGAGTCTCTGTAAATTGGTAATTTGAAAATTTGAACAGGACACAGAGTAGAGGGCTTATCTCTGTTCTATGACATGCAGGGCCTCATCTGAGAAGACTTGAATGTCTTGGGTGACTTCAGTAGTTGGGAACTGGCATCATCTGGATATTTCTTCACTCACACATCTGCCACTTGGGCTGAGATGACTCAAAGCTAAGCTTAGCAGAAATTGTCAACCATAAAGTGTTTTGTGTCTTCTCTATATCAGCTGAACTTTTCGTAGCAAGGTGGCTTGAATCCATGAAATAGAGATCCAGAAAATGAATATTCCAGGAGAACCAGAAGAAAGCTCCATGACCATTTATGACTTGGCTTTGGAACTAATATATCATTTCCACTATATTCTGTTAACCTAAAGAATTATAAGCCTATCTATATTATAAGGGAGAAGGCATAGAGCCCACCTCTACATAGAGAAATGTCAAAGAACTTGAAAACTGTAAAAAAATAACACTCCACCTTACATCGTTTATCTTCCTTCTTGCCTGACCATTGACCCCTCTGACATCATCTCTGACTACTCCCCTCTTGCTCACTCAATTTTACTAAAATGGCTTCACCACTTTTCATCTTGAACACCAAGTAGACTCCTGTATCAAGGCTTTTGCATGTGTAGTTCTCTTTGACAAGAATGCTCTTCACCAAAATAGCAATGTTTCTCATCCCCCTCACCTTTGTTTACTCATGTGTCACATTTACTGGAATATTAAGCTCCAGGAGAATGTTAGATGGTATTGTTTACTTTTGGTCCAATAGTCCTTAGAATACCACCTCACACATAAAATATAAGTTGAATGTACCAAATGAATTAACCTCAAATTCCCACATTGACCATCTTGTGATTTTTCCCACTTTTATTTATGAAGCCTCACTCATCACACAATTGAGAGTCTGAACATAGAAGAATGGCAAATTAAGAATGGGTGATAGAGAATAAGGAACTGAAATTGAAAATAAAGAAATTTCATTAAATTAAAATTTTCTCCTACAAATTTTACTTTTATTTCTTACTTACAAATCTATTTCCACCATTGAACTTTTTCTACATGGTAGTCTTAAAACTGTAAGGTTGATTTATATCTTATAATAAATAATTAAATATTTAAGAAATATGGTTGAGTGATTAAAAAACTTTTTGATAGTAGTTCTAAAATCAAATTAAAATATGTTCTTATTAGAGGTTTGAATTATAATTATAAATCATAAAATTCATGATTAATAAGGCTGAATCAAATTCACAAATCAAGCTAGACAAATCTTTACTTTGGCTTATAAAAAAAATAGGAAAGTCCATTTGTATTTCCTTATTTCTGCTTTGACATTTGCTGTCCTAACATTACTGTCATGTGCCATATATATAAACTCTACAAAAGTCTAATACTCGATTTTTCTTGGTGCTACCCTTGTTCTAAAGTTGATAAAACACCCTTATCAGCTATATTAGATGCTGAAGTATTTTAGGTCCTGTGATTCAATTTGACATTGAACCAATTTACAATTAATAGGTTGTGGAGAACATCATTAGAAATGAAAGGACTGATGGCTTTTACCGTGAATAGGTTTTTGAATATCATTCTAGTGCATTTAACTTTATTTTTCTTGGAAATCCACATAATGAAGAAAGAAATAAAACACATGATTATCCTGGAAGGAATACCTTTTTAGGTGATCCTAATCAACTAAATTTAAAAAATTCTGTGTCTGGTTTTATTTTTTTATTTATCTTAAAAGTAAAAAGTGCATGTACCCATAAAGTAAATATTAATGTTATTTTGACTAATTATACAAATTTTTTCCAAAATGCTGTAATTGATTAATAGAATTATTGCATAAAATAGCTTACCAATCAGTCAAAATCATACTCATGTTTATAAATCAAGCTTGATGGTATTTTATGGCTCAGCAGATGGCTCATTATGCTCAAGTATCTTTTTCTAATACATTATGTATCCAAAATTTGTGTCAGTGGGTAATGACCAAGAGTTGCCATTTCATTGCCTCTAAGCAGAGTCATCAGTCATAATCACTGCAAAAGTTCAGCTTCACTGGTGATTGTCCTGAGAAGTAGGAGATGTCAGCTGCCTGGGGACTAGGCAATACTTTCCGATTCAGTTCCAATTCTTTTAGGATGGTGAGTGAAGTTATGTTGCTGCTGCTCACATATTGAATTTACTGTTCTTACTAAAATGTACAATTTTACCTTTTCTAACATTTCCAAATTTTTCATGTTTAAAATTATTTTAAAATAACTGAAATACTTTAGTAAGCAATGTAAAGCTTTTCTACTTTCTACTGAAATTGAGAGAAACTGTATTCTTAGAGTCTAAGTGCTGCTTCAGCCACTCGTCCTGAAAGGTAAAAGCAATAGGCCACAAAATAGAGCAGCAATCATTGTAATGACCTGGATCCTTCCTCATTCTCTGAATCACTCTCTCTGACTCTTGAAATCCCTACCACGAATTTTATCAATTCAGTCTTATCCAGTTCCTTCTTGTGAGTTAATTGTATTTCTCTACTTGTAAAATTTTAGCTTCCAGAAGACAAAGACCATTTCTTTCTTTCCTTATACTATATTTTTTTAGAGAGAAGAGATGGACATACAAGGACAGGCAGACAGGAGGGAGAGAGATGAGAAGCTTCAACTCATAGCCGCGCCACATTAGTTGTGCATTGATTGCTTTGTCATATGTGCCTTGACCAGGGGGCTCCAGCTGAGCCAATGACCCATTGCTCAAGTGCAGGACCTTGGACTCAAGCCAGTGACCATGGGTTTATGTCTAAGATCCCACACTCAAGCTGGCCACCCTGTGCTCAATCCAGTAAACCTGCACTCAAGCCAGTAAGCCCGTGCTCAAGCTGGAGATCTCGGGGTTTCAAAACTGGGTCTTCAGCAACCCAGGTCAATGCTCTATCCACTGCACCACCACCTGGTCAGGCTCTTATACCCATTTATATGCATCCATAATCTTTCCCACTCTCTATCCATAACAATAAAATGGTAAAGCATTTTTTTAAAAATTCTTGTAACATTGATATTATTACTTATGTTATTACTTATTCTGATTACTGAATGAACATTAGGCCTATGGATTTCTTTATTTTATTTAAAACAATAATTTGTTTTCTAACAGAATGTGAAAAAACACTGTTTAGTGGAGTAATGGGCAGATAAGTCATCAGAGCAGAAATATAATTGTGTAGTTATTAATGATGATTCCTGTTATTTATATTTAAAAGTTAGGTGTTATATGTATATTGGATGCTGTTCAATGGAATCAAATTATATTTATCCATTTTTCTTGCTATTTTAAATGCTAAAAATTATTGAAAGGTACATGTTATCATAGAATCATATGCTAAAAGTACCTCAACTATTTTACATTTTCTTTTGCATTAAAATGGATTTTAGATTAGCCACCCCTAGTAGATACACACAAATAGATGTAACATGTAAACATATTTAGATGTATGTAATTATAAAAATATGTTCTATTTAAGAAACAAACTATAGTATTTTATAGTTTTAGTCAAACTACATTAAAATTAAACTTATTTCAATGGAAATTTTTATACATTTCTCAAAGGAACTTAAATTAATTTAATGATTATGATCTTGTAGACATATGGTACAATGGCAAGTTATTTTGTTCTGAGGTTAAACTTTTAAAATCCTTTCAAAATTCAGACAATAGAAGATTTACATGCTAAGTTAATAATGATTTTTATAATACTTTTTCTTAGCGGCTGAGTTTTATTCATATCATTTCACTATAAGGTAGCTATTTTTTTGTATGTGAGACAGAGAAAGAGAGAGACAGAGAGAGGGACAGACAGATAGGAAGGGAAAGAGATGAGAAGCATCAATTCTTCGTTGTGGCAACTTAATTGTTCATTGACTGCTTTCTTATATGTGCCTTGACCTGGGGCGACTACAGCAGAGCGAGTGACCTCTTGCTCAAGCCAGCAACCCTGGGCTCAAGCTAGTGAGCCCCACTCAAACCAGATGAGCCCATGCTCAAGCTGGCAACTTTGGGGTTTCGAACCTGGGTCCTCCATCTCCTAGTCCGATGCTCTATCCACTGCGCCACTGCCTGGATTGCTTTGTCATATGTAGGTAGCTACTTTTTTATTAAGATAATTTTTCTATAACATAGTTTGTTACTTCATGAATACTATGTGACCCTGAAAATGTTACCAAACTTTTCAAACATTATATTTTTAATCTACAAATGGTGAATCATAAAGATCGAATTTAGAATTTTTAGCAAGGCTGACAACAAAATAATTCTAATTCTCTTTTATGGTACATGATAGGTTTGCATTTTCCGGTCCCCTTGAATTTAGCTGGGATGTGTGTCTTGCTTTGGTCAATAGTAGAAGTGCTGTGTGACACTTCCTTTTGAAAGTTTTAAGAGCCTGTGTGTAAATTGCCATAACTTAATGTTCCAGATAGTATTTCTTCAATCAACCTGGGTTAAAGTGTCAGGATAATGTAAACAGAGCTTCCAACAAAATAATAGTGTACGAATAGAAAGAGCAAGAAATAAATCTTTGTTGGTTTAAACAACTAAGATTTAGGACTTACTAAGTAATGCAGTATACCTGTTGTCTCATATGAGATTGTACATATGAAGTGTAGAGCACAGTGTTCAACAAAATTATTATTATTATTAATATAAAAGTTGCATATATGACTAATATAGACCAAATGATATAAAGAGTTTTAATCGGTGAGAACATAGAAAACCTTTATATTAAGGATTGATTATATAAGGGAGAATGGTATATTTTCTTTTTTCATTGTCTTTAATTATATATAGTTTATAATTAATAACTAATTATAGATATTCATTATAATAGTTAATATTAATTGTGATAAAATTATATAATTTATAAGGAAAACTTAATGTTTTAAGAGTGTTATATGAAAAAATACTGATACTTAAAAAAAATAGAAGACAGAATTATGAAAAGACAATGCATAAACGTGCTTACTGTTTGAAGAGTTCAATAAAATCATAACTCCAGCATCTAGAATAGCCTCTGGTTCATATAAATGTATTGAATAAATGAATGTATGAATGAATGAATGCATTTGACATTCACACGAAAATGTAATTGTTTTTAGTCATAGCTTTTGAATTTATATGCTTGTTTTTCTTAGTGGAATTCTGCATTATTTAGTTTGTTTTTTATTTTCAATAGCAGGGCCATACCTTTAGCAGATGTTAAAAATATATCTTGCCCTGGCCAGTTGGCTCAGCGGTAGAGCGTCGGCCTAGCGTGCGGAGGACCCAGGTTCGATTCCCGGCCAGGGCACACAGGAGAAGTGCCCATTTGCTTCTCCACCCCTCCGCCGCGCTTTCCTCTCTGTCTCTCTCTTCCCCTCCCGCAGCCGAGGCTCCATTGGAGCAAAGATGGCCCGGGTGCTGAGGATGGCTCTGTGGCCTCTGCCTCAGGCGCTAGAGTGGCTCTGATCACAACATGGCGACACCCAGGATGGGCAGAGCATCGCCCCCTGGTGGGCAGAGCGTCGCCCCATGGTGGGCGTGCTGGGTGGATCCTGGTCGGGCGCATGCGGGAGTCTGTCTGACTGTCTCTCCCTGTTTCCAGCTTCAGAAAAATGAAAAAAAATATATATATATCTTCCTGTCCTGTAATGGCACAGTGAATAGTGTCAACCTGAAATTCTGAGGTCACCAGTTCTAAACCCTGGGCTTGCTATACCAAGGCACATATGAGAAACAACTACTGTGAGTTGATGCTTCCCATTCCTCCCCTGCCTTTCTCTCTCTATTTTCTCTCTAAAATCAATAAATAAAATCTTTAAAATATATAGATATATCTTCTTTGATTGTGCATATCCTTCATATCTTTATCTAGATATAAGTATATCCCAAAATTCTTTTCAATAAAAACCACAAATTTATTTGTAGCCCATCTACTCAAGTTATACATTTTTATTACAACTGAAATAGTTCTTTTCATATGGGAACAGGTAACTTAGGAAAACTAGACATACAACATAGAATTAATTATAATAGATTAAACTTAGCTACAAATTTGAGAAGAGGTATACATAAAAACAGTAAAATAAATCACAGAAATTGTCAACTTTAATCATGAATATTTCTTTAGTTAAGAGTTTGGGAAAAGAAAAATATAAATATCAGCATTTAGATGAGGAGAGTGTTATCTTTTATATCAATTGTAAGTAGATAGTAACTGAAGTTGGCAAATGAAGGAAAAGGGATATGAGCTCATTTTCTGAAGTTATGTGTTAGCCACCAAAATAATAATATAATAATCTCTAAAAGGGTTAGAAGAGGTTACTCAGAAGGAAAGAAGAGAATAGAGAACTGTTGCTTTTTGCCATAAGCTCTTCTGTACTACTGGATTTGCTAATATGTGCAAGTTTGTTTTGATTTGCCTACTAACATCTCCACCTGGATGTCTCAAATGTACCACAAATGAAAAGGTATCCACCACTGAATTGAATTCACAATCCGGTCTTCTTCCACTGTCTCCTCTATCAGTTAATATCAAGATCATCCAGTCATATATACTTTTCTCCCTCATCCCCTTTATCCTATTTCTCGTAAAAGCCCTATTAGTTTTAAGCTCTTACTTATCTTTTAAATAGATAGACTTCTTTTTTTTTTTCATTTTCACCTTTATGCTCTGTTCTTTACTATAATACTGAATTAGCTTCTTAATAGTGTTTCCTAAATTCACTCTGAGTTCTCTCACAAGAGATTGAGTGTTCTTTTCAAATTGCAAGTGTGATTGTATATATTTCATACTTTGGCTTTAAACACACCAATGGTTTCTTATTCCTTTTCGGATACTTTTTCCTTAACATGATCTATGAGGCTCTGCATCGTGGAGCCACAGTGCCATCTTATACCACTGTGTGCACTCTGATTCACTTTCACTTTTTAACACCCACATAGTCCATTTGTTCACAGAACCTGCATGTGTTCTTTTTTCTGCCGTGTAACTGCCCTTACTACAATCTACTCTCACCCACTTCAATCTTGTTTTTCAAATCTTAGCTAGACAGAAGCCAATTCTGCTATACCACTTCCAATTACATTCCTTTATTATATACTCTGAAAGAACCACATTCATTTGAATTATAATCTCTCTCTCTCTCTCTCTCTCTCTCTATCTATCTATCTCTCTCTCTCTTTCTCCCTGTCATCCAATATCTAGTTTCTCTGAAAACTAAGCTGAATGAGAAAGTGACTGTACAGGTTTCAGCTATTGCAAGTCCCCTAATTAATATAGTGACTCACAAGTTATAAGGAATTAAAATTATTTGTTATAAATGACTAGATGGTCCACTGGTCACTTGTGCAAGCAATAATGCAAAGTTTCGCAGGTTTTCATTCAAGTTAGGAGTTGTTTGCTACTTTATATCTCATTAGACCCTTGTTTCTTTTGGTAACTACTATTAGTTTCATACAATGTGGAGATAGCAGACTACTCAATGTGAAATGTGCTGTTCCCTAAAAAGCAGCTTGAGATTTACTAGACCACTGTGACTTTAAGGAATAGAAATAATTTCTTCCACATTTAGTGCTGATTGTAATTTTTCTCTTTCATCAATTGTTCTAAATTTTTAATCATTTATTTTCTAGGTTATATATTCTTTGTAAAATAAATAACTACTTATCTCTTGCAAATATAGTTATCCAATTAAACTTATTTTAATGTTTACATTTTTCAAATATTTATATGTGGGCAATGATGTTCCCATGAAGAAAAACTTTCCCATTCATCTATAAGCCATAGTTGGTGTCATTGTCAAAAACAGAATAGTATGTTTTGGGAACTCAGAACTTGCTGTTTTGTAACTTCTGAAGTAATTAATCTATCAGGCTAAAGACAGTAGGTGATCAATGAAGATTAGCTAAATGGAAGAAAATTATATCCTGTTGGAAGAGAAAAACCAAGGAGAAGTCAACATTAGTGATGCTTGGGGGCTTGTGGTTTTGTTTTGATGGGGAAAGGATTTATGAGCTTATACAATTGCCTCTATGTGCAGGAGGGGGAAAAGCACAGTATAAAGAGATTTTTAATTGTTCTAGACAGTAGTATAAGTTTTAAGTATTTTTAAAATTATATTCTTCCTGACTGCTTCATAATGCTGCCCCACATTAAGATTATCTCAGAAAAAAAGCAGTCTCAGTGTTTTCTGTGCGATCAGTTGACCATCAATCTTTCCTTTTAATTGAGACAAACTTGTGGGTTAATTTTGCTTAGATAAAATTGTTCCTAATTTAGAAATAGAACTAATTTATGTTAAGACTTTATGTTAAATTTTAAATTGAACAAACTACAAAAGAAATGACAAGGTTTCTTTAGTTTGACAGATATGGTATTTTGACATGAATAGATGAAAAAGATCAAAGAGACCGAAATAAATTTCTACTTTTTCTTGACTTCTTCATCAAATTGCAATAGAATTCAACAAAGGTCTTTTCTTTTACTAACTCCCACATTTTATAAATTCAAGCTGAGAATTCTCAATACATGTCAAGATAGATGTAACTAGCTTCTTAGTATTTTTGGCATGAATGATCCAATGAGACATTTTCCAAATTAAAGAAAAATGCTGTAATTCAGCTATAAATGAAAAGATTATTACATTGTGGAGATAGTTTCTAAATGACTGATAAAACCTGTTATGTGTGTTGTTTTAATTCTCTGGAGATCCTAGTTCTTACCCTACAGACAGATTTCATTCTTTGAAATATTACAAGTTACAATTTTATGACAAATGCTCAGTAGTGTTCAGGTATATGATACTTTTCTCATTTAAAAAGATGCGGTAATAAAACAATCTAAAGATTAACATATAAATTTATAAATACATATAAAATCATATTTCACTGGTGAATAAATGTGGACTAACTTTATGTCTGATCAAAGTAAATTTATTATATTTGGTTTACTAGTTATGAATGAAACACAGAAATATTTTTAATTGCTATTGGTCTTTTTTTTTCCCTTAAGTGAGAAGCAGGGAGGCAGAGAGACAGATTCCCACACACCCCCAGCCGGGATCCACCTGGCAAGCCCCCTACCAGGGAATGCTCTGCCCATCTGAGGCTGTTGTTTCATTTCTAGGCAACTGAGCTATTTTAGCTCCTGAGGCCAAGCCATGGAGCCATCCTCAGCACCCAGGGCCAACTTGTTCCAACTGGGCCATAGCTGCAGAAGAGAAAAAGAGAGACTGAGAGACAAAGGAGAGGAAAGGGGGTAGAGAAGCAGATGGTTGCTTCTCCTGTGTGCCCTGACTGGGAATTAAACCTGGGACATCCACACGCTGGGCCAATGCTCTACCATTGAGCCAACTGGCCAGGCCACTTATTAGTCTTGATTACTGAACTAAATTATAAGTGCTACAAGGGTAGATGAGCAGTTAGATGCCATTTTATTCTATTTATTTATTTTTATCAGTTAGATAATGGAAGAACAATTTTATTCATCTTGGAGCAAAGAAATTCATATAACTAAAAACATAATGACGTCTTTCTTCCTAGAAAATGTGAGCTGATGCTTCATGGTCTTTGCCTTCACAAAGAGCTATGATTATTTTTCCTGGCATATACACAATTTCAGTTTTTAAAGATCATCACTAAACATTTGTTAGGTAAGTACCTATTACATCTTAGACATTTTGCTAGGCACTGGTGGTTCAGAAAGAAGTAAAACATGATCTCTGATATTGAAAAGTTTATTTTACAAGACCTATAAAGCATATTTACCATACAATGTAGCAGGTACATAAATAGCAGCCCGTGTAAAGAGAGTTCTGTTGGAGTATTGAGGGAATACTAATCCCAATCTGCCTGCTGGGCAAGTGAAAGGCATCATAGAAAAACAGGTGACAGAGGGAGGCTGTTTCGGGAAGGGAGCTGTGAACCAAGGAAAGGGGTGACTTATACAAGCTGGAAAAGGCAAAGGACGATCTCTCCCACAGCCTCCAGAAGGCACCAGATCTGCCAACACTGTGACTTTAGTAAAATGAGGCTGAATTTAGACTTCTGACTTTCAGAACGGTGTGATAATAAATTTGTATTGATTGAAGCTACTAAGTTGGTTGTGATTTGTTACAGCAGCAGTAGGAATCTAATCCAAGTACCAGAAATGGAGGTGTACTTTTACAAGGTAGTATGCAAACCTCTCCTGGGAAGTGAGCCCTGTGTAGTTTAAGAAATAAATTGAGTCATTTTCATATGCCTTTTCAAGGAGGCTTGTTGGTACCTACACCTCTCCCAACTTGAATGGGAATCAGAGGTACAGATAAGCAGAGAAAGAGCATAATCTCCAAACTCAGTGCTTTGCTTACTGCTCTTGTTGCTTCAAGGTCTTGAGTAAAATGACATAGGAGCCTCTGGGCTTGAAGTTACCTCCATTATCACTCTAGCAAATGCTCTGTAACAGCATTTTCTTTGTCAAGGTACTCTACATTAGTCGAAACCTATAAACTTTAAACTTAAACCGGATGATATAAGTTTATATTTAGGCCTTAGTGCTATATGTGAAATGTAGAAATGTGATTAATCAGCTATTTTGTGCCCTCACAACACAACAGCTGAATTCATTAACACTCTAATGAGAACTAAACGCAGAAATGAATAGGCCAGCCCTGGCCAGTTAGCTCAGTCAGTTAAAGCATCCTCAAGGTTGTGGGTTTGATCCTCGGTCAGGGCACATCAGGGAGGTACAAGTAAATGCACAGCTAAGTGGAACAACAAATAAATGCTTCTCCCTCTTTCTCTCTTTCTTCCTCTGCCTCTCTAAAATCTATCAATAAATTAATTTAAAAAAAGAAAGAAAAGAAATGGATAGGCCCTCATGGCTCCAAGATAGCCTACAGCAATAGAAATACTATTTATTCTCTTAATGAGCAAAGAGAATATTTTTAAAAAATATTTCAGCCCATATGCTTTTTATTTATTCATTTTAGAGATGAGAGGGAGAGATAGAGAGAGAGAGGAGAGACAGAGAGAGAAGGGGGGAGGAGCTGGAAGCATGAACTCCCATATGTGCCTTGACCAGGCAAGCCCAGGGTTTCGAACCAGCGACCTCAGCATTTCCAGGTCGACGCTTTATCCACTGTGCCACCACAGGTCAGGCCCCCATATGCTTTTTAAACACCCCCTCTCACCTTCTCCTTCACCACTGTTAGAAGCTCCTCTATTAAGCCTGGAGTCCTTATATACCATGACGCTAACTTCCTCTTTGGCTGTGGACCACTCTCCCCAATGTATTTTTTTATCCTTAACCTCAATCTGAAGATAAGAGGTAACATTAAAGTTTAGATTTTCTGTAAAAGTGAGAAAAAAGCAAAACTTATTTTGAGCTCTACCTCTCAAACAAAAATTTTTTTAATCACGCAAATTCAGAATTTAGTGATTTTTTAAAAAACAGTATCATTGGATGTCTTGAAAAATTAAAAATGGATACGATATAATGACCTGACTTAATTCTAGACTCTAAGCTTCATAAAACTCATGTATTTATCCTGAGGACAAATTACTTAAATGAATATTTAGTCTTCCATGTCATGCTAAAAAACATGCAACAAAAAGTCCATGAACTTCTATCAATAGATTGTGGGACAAATTCTTGAGTTGAATTCTATTCCATAAGCAGAAGTACTAATCCTGTTGTTAGGAAGTACTGTGTAGTAGAACATTGTTCAAATTTCTAAACTAAAAAAATAAAATTAACACCTAGAATTTTTTTGTTTAAAACAAATAGGTACAAATCCTTACAAACTTAGAAATAAATCTGAGATGCAAATAATAATGACTTTTTTAAAGAGTTAATAAAAACAGCAGGAGAGATTAGAACATTATTTTTGTAGGTATTTTTATCCACCAAACTTTATGAAGAAGAAAAGAATATCAGTATTGCATAAATAGTCAATGGTTAAGAAAAAAAAAGGAGAAAGAATTCTGAAACAAAGTACTTTGAAAATGACAAGATTTAAAAGAATAGAGGAAACAGAATTGCATAAACTGGCAAAATAAAATTTAGAGTATACCACCAAGATTGGATTGAATGTAAAAGAATCAGAAGTTGTGCTTGGATGAACAAAGATATAACAACCATATGGAAGCAACTATAAGTTTTCTCAATTCAAAATAACTGGGACATTTTATTGTTCAGTGGAAATGGATAAGCTGTGCTTCAATGGGTCCAATTAGGCCAAACTGAAAACATGTCTCTCAATACCAATCTTAAAAACACATATCTCAAAATAAATTTCTGCTGCTACCAACTAAAAGATCAAGAAGTATTTCTTCTTCAGTGACTGAACTCAGTTCTGGGGAACTTTCTCTAATAATCAAAAAGGACTTGTATAATACTTTTGATACTAATGATATCCACTACAACACAATACTTGCTGTAGTTATCAATATTTTAAAGAAAACAATATTGTGACTACAAATTGGAATCTAAATTATATAGATTAGATTGTGTGGGGAGTATAGCTCTCAAATTGCACTGCATTAGCATCAATATGATTCACTGTTTCTTAGTTCATTTTTAACGTTTTTGTAAAAATAAATATCCTGTTGTGATATAGTTTAGGCCACCAGTCTTCTTTGTAAGTTTTCCTTACTTTCCAAAACATGTTTAATGACAATATATTTTTTTTTAATTCCCTTGTTTACAGAAAAAAAATAGGGTTGTTTTATCTCCAAGACTTGGAACTCATTCTTGGCTTTAGTTTACTATATTTACATCACCTTGAAGTCACACAAATCCAATTTAGCCATATGCTCCTGGCTTCTGATCACATACATGTTTTGAGTAGGGCATCTTTTTGTTCTGGGTTTATAGTGCTCTGTTTAATAATTCTGAATGACTGTCCTGCTTTAGTACCCTTTCCGTCTCCTCCCTCCCTGTATATGTGTCTTGAATTAACTCTCTTTTTAAAATTTGATTTCCCATCTTTATCATGCTTTCCTCAACATTTTTCTGGACCACCTCTTCAACCTATACTTTCTGATTATGAAAGTGGCAAAGATAAATGTTTGAAAGGGGAAGTAAGAATTTTTAAAGAAAGACTGTTTTAACAGTGTTTTCAGAAAACTCTTTGAAATAGAAACCTAGCCCCCCAAAAGAGAAAGAGAGACCCAAGAGATATCTCAGAGAAGGATTTAATTTAAAAAAAAATCATGATAAGACCGATGAAAGATGAAGTTTTCCCCGTGGTGTGGCTACGAGACATTAGATATATGTGTCAATTTGTGAGTAAGGTGCATACCAAGACAGAGACGATATTAAGAAGTAATCCTGTAATGTCATTGGTCTTCAAACAAATTAAAGTTGTCACCATTTGCAGCTAAAAATGCTGGAATATGTGTAAGTTCTTTGGCTAAAAGAAAAGCTTGCAATCAGAAGGAAAGAAAAAAGAAGAAGAAGCTAGTCTCACCCTTTAAAAAAGAATTTGGGAAAGTGAATTTAGAATAAATAAACACAATGAAAAGTAACTAGAGTAGAGAACTTTTCTACATTTAAAATATGTCATTTTTTATATTGAGCAAATGATACAGAATCTTAGAGTTCTAGCCAAATAGCTAAAACCTAGCTGTATCTAAGGATTATAAAAGGGGTCAGTTTGTAGCATAATAAAACAAAACAAAACAAACAAACAAAAAAACTTGACCATGCCTGACTCTTTTATTTATTTATTTATTTTTTGTATTTTTCTGAAGCTGGAAACGGGGAGAGACAGTCAGACAGACTCCCGCATGCGCCCGACCGGGATCCACCCGGCACGCCCACCAGGGGCGACGCTCTGCCCACCAGGGGGTGTCGCTCTGCCGCGACCAGAGCCACTCTAGCGCCTGGGGCAGAGGCCAAGGAGCCATCCCTAGCGCCCGGGCCGTCTTTGCTCCAATGGAGCCTTGGCTGCGGGAGGGGAAGAGAGAGACAGAGAGGAAGGGGGGGGTGGAGAAGCAAATGGGCGCTTCTCCTATGTGCCCTGGCCGGCAATCAAACCCAGGTCCCTCGCATGCCAGGCTGACGCTCTAAGACTCTTGATCATTAGCAAGAATTATCACATCATTTTGAGAAGGAATTTGTGATTAGTAAGGACATACTTGTTCTATATATATTGAAACCAATTATATTTGTGTAGCAGAATCCTAGCAGGGAACAGATTTCATTCCAGATAACTGAAATGAAGACTTTGAAAGAGAATGATTTAAATCTATGTGAGTTGGTAGTTTTGAAAATAAATAAAGAATTATGAGACACCCAGAGACTAACAATAATGGAGAGCTACTGCTGTCTCCAGAGGCAACTAAAACAATGCAGGCACATCCACTTCAAGAGAACCAGAGTTGAGAAAAAGAAAACTATTGAGAGATGTAATATTAAAGCAGGGAATAAATGTTCAAAGTTTTATTTCTTGCATCCTCCAATCTTGTGCTAGAATCTGTTCTTGGCCAGTCGCATGTTGAAGCTGGTTGTCAGATAAACACAATATGCAGTATACAGGTAGTCCTTAGATTTTAGCATCTTTGAGAACAGGGCATATCAGGGAAGGGTGAATAATGAGTCTGAGTAGAGGAAACACTGAGTAGAATATATCACTTGACTTCTAAGTAAACATTTGTAACAGGTTGAATTATGTCCTTAATTTTGCACTCTTCTATAGTTGTCTTATAAATCCACATTCAAGTTCATTTTCCCACTTTTTTACTTTAAGCTTGGCCATGTGATTTACTTTGGCTCATGTTAGCAGATGTGATACAGAGGATTCAACTTTCTTGCAAACTTTGGCTTGCGTAACTGTACTTTTGCTATTCCCAGAAAAATATATTCCAGTAGCTCTTCAGCTTAAGTCCTCTCTCACCATTTCCTGAAAATGACCTATAGAGCAGAATTCCCTCATCTGCTCTGCCGACCTGCAGCTTGAAACAGCTTTTCCAACTGACCTATGAGAGTGAGAATACATGATTGTTTTTAAGCCACTGTGTTTTGCAGTGAATTGTTACACAGCAATACTGTGCCCATGGCCAATATAGAATTCATGATGCTTATTACACCCATTTCCCTTTAAAAATTCTGAGCTATTAAAATAGAAATTCAGATACTAAAAACAACCTGATACTAAGAAATTGAAAAACAGAACTACGTGATACTAAGAACAACCAATTGATACTGTGGTCATTATCTAGTACTATCCTGGTATTCAATTTTAAGTACTATTTTAAATTTAGTAAATGAGATATTGGGTGTTATGAAATCAAGCTCAGTTTAAAAAGAGAGACAATGAGCCAACACAGAATTTATCCATTTGTATTAGACAGCAAGAGTATGTTAGAGGAATGCAAACTCTCTCTATAGAAATGAATTAATAAGAATGCTGAAGCAAAGACTGCATGAGACAATAGATAAAAACATTCTGCTATTAACAAAAACAGTTCTCAAATAATAAATGGCTTTCCTAACCGTAGTAATTTGGAGCAAGACAATGTGGGACCTCTGAAAATAATCATTTTATGTTCATTAATAAGAAAAATGCAAAGTTTACAAAAAGTTATCAATAGTTTTTTTTTAATCTGGTGAAAATGAGATTGACATCATAATCCTTCAATAGAGCTTTTATCTTTCTAGTGTCATTCATGTGTATATGTTTTAATTCCCATGTTCAGTAAGCATCAGAAAACACTTTAGTCATCTTTATAAACCTCCAAGTATCAAAAAAACAAAACAAAAGGCTGTAGATATCAAAAGATATAGGCACATGGATAAACTGGATAAAAATAATTACAGTTAAAGTTTCTGGTGCTCAGTGTGGGCATACTTAGGTAAATACCCCCTTTCTCCACAGTACCGGACCTATGCAACTTAATTCTCCCTGATATGCTGCAGATGACATTACCACCTAATTAGTCAGGAGCAGAAGCTAAAGAGCTTGGCCATTGGTTGAGTTCTCTTTATGCCACATTTTATGCCTAAGTACCTGTCTCACTGGATAATGACTGTTAAAAGTACAATGCTGAGACTCTTTGCTCCTAAAGCTTTATTTCTATTTAACTTAGAGAGCTTGTATGGCCACCATACTAATTATGATATGGTCACTTCCACTGAGAAAGACTGTACTTTCACCCCAGCTACTTCTCTTTAAATTTTATGCTATTGGATACAACATAGATGAAGAGATTATGAATGAATGAGAGCACATCCACAGTCATTAAAGGTAAACCAGTTCTAATGCAAGTTATACTGCTGTTGGACAATCTGTGTCATTTTTGCATCCAAGTTGTGCATTATATTGTATGATATTCTTGCCAGGGACAAATAAAAGTCTTAAATTTATAAGGGATTACTATACCAAGGATGCTGTTTAACTGCCAGCCATCTGGAGCTGAATTTAAATTTTAGCTGATGGGATTTAGGTTGCTCATGATCGTTGTTATTACTATTGATGAAACATTCCTGGAGTATGGATCAGTGGATGGGATGTTGGACATGTTGATGTGGGATTAAGACGGCTGGCACTATAACAGGCTTCCAAGGGAGACTTGTAAATCTCCATTCCGGGAAATTGTTGACAGACGCTTGATAATCACCTGTAGTAAAAATCTGTTCTGCCTCAATTAGAACTGATGATCTAATGTCTAGAAGTCCCTTGCAAGCCTATGACAGAGAACTAAATTGAAGACAATATAGAGAACAAAGTACATGTCAGGTAAAATTTTTGTATCCTTCTTACAGCCTCTCTCTTACTTGTAGCAACAGATAAATCTGAGCACCAGTGGTATGAATAAAATAAATCTTCTCACAGTTAAATCAGGAGTATATTGCATGTAGTTAACCTGGCAGCTATTATCCTTATCATTTAATCATAAATTAAACACATTTTAAAAGAAGAAGAAAAACAGACCTGGTGATAAAAATCTTTTTATAACAAACCTTTTTATAATAATTACAATGACTTCTTATGGGGTATTCTGGCATGATGTTGATGATTTTACAAGATAAAATACTATGTTTGGAGAGTTCTTGGCACATGTAAGAGTAAGCACATCAGACTTTTCTAATAAAGCTTTACCATCCTGTGCTTGATTTAATAGGAGGGTTGGGGCTACTCTATTTTGGCTTCATGTTGCAGCCACCATAGAGACCTAACAGCAGCCCTTTTAAAGAAGCACTCACACCCTCAGCTTCTTTGCTCTCCCACTGCTCTCACCTCAACTCAGAGCTCTCATTGTTTCCTTTCCTTTGACTACTTTGGTTCAATGGTTGTTTGTCATCTGGAGAGCGCATTAGATCGTTTGGAAAACAGTTCCCATGCCGACTTCACTTCTGCTGAAATATGCTTTATGACACTCACTCCGTAAGCTCTTCAAAAGATGTGAGGCTATGAAATCACCTTCACTCATCGTTTCAGACAAATCTTTGCAGCTACAGATCAAGATTTTTAAAATTCACTTCCTGATTCGCAGCAGTTCACTGAATATTTCCATGCTTAAAACATGCTGTTGCAAAGAAACAGTGAAGCTTTCAATGTGTGGAAAGCAGCAGGGATTCACTTCTCTAATGGAAATCATTCAGATGTGCAGTCCCAAGCTGGCAATGTGGGTGCCATTTCCCACAGTGTGCTGGGAGGCCTGCAGGTGCGGCCCTGCCATGTGTCTGAGGGACTCAGGCACAACTGCTCGTCCTATATACTGCAGAATAAAAAGTTTATCTGTTCCGTTTGCTTGCTACAAATAATTTTCAGAAACCCATTTAGAAAGGTGCCCTGTAATCTAACATTTCTGATTTTTTTTCTCATTTTGAATATTCTGATACCTCTTGAGCATTAATAGGTAAGTCAAGTATCACTCCCATGTATTCAACAGACCAAAATCAAATCTCAAATCTCAGCTTTCTTTTTTTTTTTTTTTTGTATTTTTCTGAAGCTGGAAACGGGAGAGACAGTCAGACAGACTCCCGCATGCGCCCCACCGGGATCCACTCGGCACGCCCACCATGGGGCGACGCTCTGCCCACCAGGGGGCGATGCTCTGCCCCTCCAGGGCGTCGCTCTGTTGCGACCAGAGCCACTCTAGCGCCTGGGGCAGAGCCCAAGGAGCCATCCCCAGCGCCCGGGCCTCAGCTGCGGGAGGGGAAGAGAGAGACAGAAAGGAAGGAGAGGGGGAAGGGTGGAGAAGCAGATGGGCGCTTCTTCTATGTGCCTTGGCCGGGAATCGAACCCAGGACTTCTGCACGCCAGGCCGACACTCTACCACTGAGCCAACCGGCCAGGGCTAAATCTCAGCTTTCAAAAGAACACTAAACACTATAGTTACCGTTTCTTTTGATTCACTATCTTATATTTCACCTCTTTTCTTTTTTTTTTAAAGATTTTATTTATTTATTTTAGCGAGGAGAGAGAGAGAGAGAAGGGAAGAGGGGAAGGAACAGGGCACATCAATTCCCATATGTGCCTTGACCAGGCAAGCCCAGGGTTTTGAACCAGCAACCTCAGTGTTCTAGGTCGACACTCTATTCCCTGCACCACCATAGGTCAATCAATGTTTCACCTCATTTCTAAGTTTATAGAGGAGATAGTAAGACGCAGTTATACAAACAGGATATTTAAAATCAGAAGATCAAGAATGGTAATAGCTTAGCTAACTGCTTCCTCTGTGATCCTGTCTAAGCCTCCTCAAAGCTTCCATGTTCTTCTCTAATATAAGGGGGAAGTTGTGTTAGTGTGAGAAATAAATGAGATTATGTCATCTAGCTCTACAATGAGCCATTCAACCAGTCTTTCTCCATGGCCAATTTATTCTGTGGATTAGAATAAGAGGTCTGACAATAAATAAGACAAAACACTGATCCAAAGTTAAAAGCACTATGTTATTTATAACACATTATACTTTCATCAAGTGTTGCTATTACACCCTAGGGTATGAGTTCTGAACTAGCTAAGCAGTCAAAAAGTATTGATAATCTTCTTATTTGTAATCATAGCTAATAAACATGTAGTGATGTACTAAATTATAAAATTTGGAGAAAATTTTATCTCTCTTATAGTAGAAATTCTGGAAAAATTTGAAAAAAAAGCCACACTATTTTTTATTGCTTCAATCCTGAAAGATATCAGAAAGTTTGTGTATTGAATTATCGTTTATTATGGCAGATAATAATTACAAAATTGTATTATTTTATTTTCAATTCTGCTACATGATTATAAAACTGCCCAAATTTATCAAATAAATGCAAAATATGTCAATTTTCAATTGTATCAAAAGAAAATCTAATATAAGTTCATCTTTCTTTCTTTTACAGTGAAGGTATAGCTCACAAAAATTAAGGCAAACTTATTAAACAGCTGTTGAGTCCGCCTATGCTAGGCCTTATGGGAGACATTAAAGTAAAGAAAAATTTATTTCTAGGTAATTAACAATGAGTTTTAGAGAAATAAGCTTGACGTATATGAAACAACTAAAGTCGTGTTACCTATTAGAATAGTACACAAACTTTACTAGATTAAAAGCTCCAAAATATGTATACAATAAAAGAAAATCATTGTGAGGTAGAAATCACATGGAAGACTTCTCTGAAGGATATATTCTGTAAGCAACCCACAAACATGGCGTTAGCGCCAGGGTGTTAGTCTGCTTTGCATCTCCTTAGTACTCAAATTAGAATCAGATCTTTATATGTACTATATAAATGTGGAATGAAATATATTGTCACTCATTGAACAATGTAAATTTACTCACTTGCTATGAATTAAGTTGTGATGATATTAAGACAAAGAAGTCACAGTGCTGATGGGAAGAAAGACACATAAACAAATAATTGTGGCAGACCTGGGTAAAGGCTGTCAGGATGATAGTATGTACAAGCAATAGCAGTGATGCAAAAGAGGAAAGGAGCACCTCTGTTCTGTATAGGATCACCATGGGAGATATTTTTAGATAACTGGGATTTCTCCCAGAATGTCAAGAACAGAATATTCTAATAAATAGACAGACAAACAAACAACTAAGAGGCCCAGAAATGTGAAATAGTAATGTGACATTTGGGGGATGTAAGAAACTCAGTATGGCCGGGATGCTAAGCAAGGTTATTATATTTCAGGATGAGACCCAAGGTTCAGCAAAGGTTTCAAATTGATGGAACATGCACAAGACAGCATTTCATACCAAGAAACAGCATGGATAATGCACTCAGTGGTTATGAAGAGCAGTGGGAATGGTGTGGGAACAGGGCAAGACCAGGTACTACCGAGGTAAAGATCGGTACTTCTCAAACATCAGTGTGCATAAGGATCACCTTGTTTAAACAGACATTTCTTGGTTCTCATCTCCAAAGTTTCTGATTGAATAGGTCCAAGGGTCCTTATCATTAGCATTTCTAAGAAGTTCCCAGCTGCTGCTGCTGCTGCTCTTGGAATCACACACACTGAGAACGACTGGTATAGAAAAATGAAACTATTTAAGCAATGTAGAACCAGCTGAAGAAAGCTTTTAAATCAGGAATCAAGAGTGTAGACTGAATCTTATAACTATTAGTAAGTATATGCCTTCTTAAACTTTGTAATCCTCACGATTACAATATGAAAATATAAGGCAAGAATGTGTTTACATTTCAGAAACTATTGTCAAAAATATAAAAGCCCATATCTTCTCATTTTAGCAAGGCTATGGAAAAATGGAAAATTTCATACACTGCTAGTAGAAATATGATTGGAATTACACTTTGGATAAATTTTGACATTATCTAGGAAACTTGAATATGCTCACATCTTAAGATCAGGAATTCTACTCCTAAACATATTCCCCAGAGAATCTCTCACAGTTGTACACATGGAGATCTGTGTAAGAAAATTCATTATAGTGTGGTATTATCTGTCTACATATCCATCATCTGTCTATCTATAATATATATCTATTACATTCCATATATACTTATATAGCAAGAAAAAATAATTGCATATGGAATTTCATTAAATTAATTTTTAGTTAAAATGAATCAAAGATTTGTAATTAGCATAAATAAACCTCAAAACTAAAATGTTAAAGAATACATACAACACGATGCCTTCTTATAACATAAATGTGAAACGAAATTGTATGTGTTCATTGTGAATACATACTCATATAGTCGGTGTATAAAACTACATGGAATAGCACTTCCAAATTGAAAAGAGTGATTACCTCTGCTGTTGATGGGAAATGAATTTAGAGGCAAGTATATATGGGTCTTACATTTTGTCAGTAATTATTTTTTAGCTAGGTGGTAGACGCACATTTTTTTTATACTGTCATTTATATCTGTATGCAAGAGTTAGTTTATAATTCCAATAATGAGAATGTCATAATAAAAATGATGCTTTAAAATAAATATAGTAAGTTGAACTGATCATATGGAATAGATTGAGTGGGAGTGACTAGCTAAGAGATGGATAATAAAGATGGCTGCTACAAGGTTATTGTTTAGAATTACTTTATAGCCACTGGATTTCTTGTTATTTCTATGACATTTGTAAATAAAATTAGCACTCCCCTTGAAGGTAATTGTTAGTAGAGTATTTTTTCAGCAGCTTATATAAAGTTAAAATGCATTGACCTTATTATTAATAATTAGCCCCATTCAATGAAATTGTGTTTGCTTACCTGATAAAATTAGCAGTGCTTAATATCTGAAGTGAAATAGAGGGACAGGGATGGAGGAGAGGGAGAAACTCAATCACAATTCATTCTGTAATTTGGAGGTAATAAATAAAATATTACCTTTAAGCATTCAATAATTTTCCTCTGGACAGGCACATCTGAACAACACTATAAAAATAGCTTCATTTGTATAATTAATTTTATTCTTACTATTCTTATAAATGTCTTTGATAAAATGAGCAAGATATAAGACTCTTTAGGAAGAAATAAAATATATTTCAGCCAATGAATTATTTAACTGTAAGTTTTCAGGTGTTTATGCTGTTATGCCTTCTTATTAGTCTCATTATTTACACTTCTCAATGGCTTTTGTATTTTACCAGTTATATTAAGATTAGTAAATATTATGTAATCAATTATCAGAACTTAATGACTGAAGTGTTATCAGCCATTAATAAGTAATGAAATTGAAAGGAAGGACAATTCTTGAGTAATTGTTTTGTTT
This sequence comes from Saccopteryx leptura, assembly GCF_036850995.1. Taxonomy (NCBI): domain Eukaryota; kingdom Metazoa; phylum Chordata; class Mammalia; order Chiroptera; family Emballonuridae; genus Saccopteryx; species Saccopteryx leptura. Next base: position 126,089,527 of record NC_089504.1, on the reverse strand, counting down.
GTTTTTTATTCTGTATTGATGTCACCAGGGCTTTCTTATCCATATCATCTATTCCATTGTAAGCTGATTTCTGCATTAGAAAAAACAACCTTCTCTGATTAGCTATTTTTAAGGTGGGTGGTGATGTGATTTTTATTTTAAGCCTATCAAATGGAGCACCAGAAAAAGAAAATTTTGTGTTACATCCTCACATAATGCATTTCAACATCTAACATAAGTTACTTTGGTACCAGTAGCTCTTCAGGAGTAATTGTGGAGTTGTTTGCTGATTTGAATTTCATGTATGATTTTAGAAAATGTCCCAAGTGGTGATGATATATGTCAAAGTAATGTCAGTGGTGTCTGACAAGTAGTGAATGTTTAAAAACTCTTCCTTTAATATGACCACCAGAAATACACTAATGATGTTATGAAAATGATGATGATGATGATGATGATGATGATGGATTAAATGTTGAATCTAAAATTGATAACTGAGTATCTAGGCCAAATTAAAGACAAATTCACTAGTTATGTAATAATTTGATTTGACCAATTGTCTAATAATTGTGGATGAATTTTTTTTATTAAATGTCAATTTATTTATTTATTTAACAAATATAGAGTTGGTAATTATGCCCTGCTAATGGGAATCAAACACCCAGAGTTCAAACCATAATTCTGCCATTTAAGCCGTATGACACTGAGTATGTGACATAGCCATCTCCTGCCTGAGTTTCCTCATACGTAAGCATGAGAATAATCATTGTCCTATCATATAGGGTTGATTTAAGAAATAAATGACTCAATGTCTAAAAGGTATTTTAAAACAGTGTCTGCCAGGTGGTAATTACCAAAAACATATTTGTTAAATAAATAAATTCACAGTTAATACAAACAACTAGTATGTTTGAAACTAGTGTTGAGATTATGAGTTCTGTTGATGAGCATGTTATTGAACTCTACATATTCATTTTTTAATTTGTTTTCATGTCTCTCCTGTAGTTCTGACTTCTCCAAATTTGGACATAAATCTATAGATTAACAGTAGGAAAAATTTAAGGATAAATAATTAATATATACCTAAATATTTCTTGCCTGATAATTATTTCAACTCTGGCTTCTAGGAACTGTAACTGATAAACTATGATTTTTCTCTCCATAATAAATTGTATAAGAATTTCTTGTCAAGTATAAAAACTAGTTACCTACTTTATTTGTTTTAAATGAAAGAATCAGTAAAAATGATCTATCTTTAACAAAATTCTTTCTTCTATAAATAAAAGTTTATCAAATTATAGAGTTGTATACCCCCATATACCAATGGTATAGCAAGGAGAATTCTGCAATCAGTCAGGTAGAATGGCCTCTATGTTGCTGAGTTTATGCTCAGAAACTGATTTTGTACAGTATCATAGACACCTCATGCAAACCAGGTCTTGACAATTAGGATTTGAAGAAATGACATCTGATATTTCTTCTCATGCTTCTTCAGCTTCCCCATGTGCACATGTTAGAATAATTAATAAGTATTTAATCATATTTATGTGCTAATTACTATTTAAAATATTTTACATAAATTAAATCATGTTTATTTCCACAAACATTTTTTGAAATATGTATTATTATTACTATTACTCCAATTTTGCTAATGAAAATATAGGGACAACATATACTGTATTTTCCCATGTATAAGATGCACTTTTTTTTTTGAAAATTTTGGGGTCTAAAAACTGGGTATGTCTTATACAGTGGTTGTAGTTTTTTTTTTACTTGCATTTCCTGCTTTTTTCACACTTGTTTTTGCACTCATTGTTGAAGACCATGATTTGTCATCAGACACAGATGAGGACAAGCTAATGGGTGGGAGTTTTGACAGTGATGAGGAATTGTATGAATTTTATGATGAAGAACTTTATGTAATAACTTTATGTAATACATTTTTAATAACTTTAGGTAATATATTTTTTCCCCAAATTTCGGGCCACCAAATTAAGTTGCGTCTTATACATGGGGGCATCTTATACATGGGGAAATATGGTAAATTGTTCATAATCATAAAGTAGCGGACATGGTGTTTTACACTTGATCTCAGCCAAAGAACAAGAAGAGAATAGACGTGGTATTTTAACCTGGGCAGTGTAACTTCAGAAAACATGCTTTTAACCATAAGAACACTTTAATACTATCTCTCCCACATTTCATGCATTAGGCTTGAGATACAACCACCAATAGTCAGCTTCTGAAGTGTTTGCTCCAACATCCATCTTTGGGAGCTGGCACAGAAGGATTTGGTTGAAAATAAGTGTATATACAATTATTAACACTCCTAACATCAGAATGACACAGATGTTCACCCCTATAGACAATGTATTTAATTTTTTTAATACCAAAGAGTAATTCAAGCATAAAAAAGTAAGTAAACATACTTATATGATATTATTTTCTTTCGGTATCTTTTAGATCTCACATTATTGATCCCTAAGATATTATGCCCTCTTTTAACAACCTAATTTTATTACCTTAAAGACTTGAGCATATGCACTTTATTGTACTACCAATCAATATCAAAGCCATAAAAGTGTTTTCTTTATATGTGTAAAGGAGTCAAGAATCCTTAATATAAAAAAATCTATTTGAGAAAATGTGGTTTATAAGCTTTTAAAAAAGATTTTTAGAAATATGTTTATTATGATTTTTTAATTGATTTACCACATGCTACAGAATGGGTTATTTCTTATAAGCTATTAGCAATTGACTTTCCTTTTAATGTTTTGTGTGTCTTTTCTTTAACTTGAAGTCTTTTGAAATTCTTTTTTTTTTTTTTTTTTTTTTTTTTTTTTTTTTCATTTTTCTGAAGCTGGAAACAGGGAGAGACAGTCAGACAGACTCCCGCATGCGCCCGACCGGGATCCACCCGGCACGCCCACCATGGGGCGACGCTCTGCCCACCAGGGGGCGATGCTCTGCCCATCCTGGGCGTCGCCATGTTGCGACCAGAGCCGCTCTAGCGCCTGAGGCAGAGGCCAAAGAGCCATCCCCAGCGCCCGGGCCATCCTTGCTCCAATGGAGCCTTGGCTGCAGGAGGGGAAGAGAGAGACAGAGAGGAAGGCGCGGCGGAGGGGTGGAGAAGCAAATGGGCGCTTCTCCTATGTGCCCTGGCCGGGAATCGAACCCGGGTCCTCCGCACGCTAGGCCGACGCTGAAATTCTTTAGTCTTGACTTATTCCAAGGTATAACACAGCAAAACAATTGAGATTTTTTATAATAACTTATCTTTACTCTTACAAAGAATTTTATTATGTAAAATAATATATTATCACTGCAAAGTATTCCAAATATATTTCATATCAAAAAGTTTTAAGAAACATTGTTTTCCCTTTTCTTTACTGTCATGAGATATGATTTAGAAACTATATAATTTTAAAACTGAAAATGACCAGTTAGTCAAATCTCCTGATTCTTTTTTTTGTTTTTCTTCTGAAGTTGGAAACAGGGACACACTCAGACTCCTGCATGCGCCCGACTGGGATCCACCCGGCACGCCCACCAGGGGGCGATGCTCTGCCCATCTGGGGCGTTGCTCTGTTGCAACCAGAGCCATTCTAACGCCTGAGGCAGAGGCGACAGAGCCATCCTCAGTGCCCGGGCCAACTTTGCTCCAATGGAGCCTTGGCTGCAGGAGGGGAAGAGAGAGACAGAGAGGAAGGAGAGGGGGAGGGGTGAAGAAGCACATGGGTGCTTCTCCTCTGTGCCCTGGCCGGGAATCAAACCCAGACTCCTGTACGCCAGGCCAACTGGCCAGGGCCTCTCCTGATTCTTTAAATTAGAAAAACTGAGTTCCAAATAGATTAGATTATTTTCCCTTACTATCATCCTACTTTAGGATACATATGAAAGATTTGACTAAAAGATGTCTTCTTAACATTCACACATGGTTGACTTTTCCACTCTAATATTTGAGAAGAGATCATGAATAAATTTTCCATGATAAATATATAATTGTACAGTCTCTCAGGATTAAGATAAAAGCATGCTTTGGAGTAAGATGTAAACAATTTGGATTAATTGAGGTTTCTCGGTAGTCTTGGGAACAGTCAGAGAAGTTAATCGTAAAATACCTCAAGGCAGGTACTGCTCTGTTATGGTAAACACTGTTATTATGTACTACAAAACATCATTTATTATAGAATAGTTTTCTTATGAAATATGCAACCAGAAAAAATTGTGTTAGTGAGCATAAATAAATATTTTGATATTTTGAGGCAATGTGATTTTTCTTTAATTTTTAAAAAAGCCATTTTATTTGTGAAAATGAAGCATTATAAGTTCCTAATAGAGTTTAACAAGAACAAATTTTTAATATATGTTCTGTTTTTAAGGAATTTGAATTACTATTGAGGAAAGACCCAAAATAAACGAAGTTCCATAATAACATATTTCTTATGTTTGCATTTAAGCATTCTCGAAAGTATTTAAAGAAAGACCATTATAACAGTCCTTTACTTTCGGCTTTGTGGAATACATAACTTATGTTGAAGTCATATAAAAATATTAAGAAAAGAGTTATAAGAAATCAGAAATAAATGTGAAAATTCCCCCAGTGCATAAAATCACAAGATTATAAAAGGATTATCCTAATGTAACACTCAGGAAAAAAACCTCATTAAAATAAGGTATTGTGGCCCTGGCCAGCTGGTTCAGTGGATAGACCATCAACTGGGTGTATGGACATCCTGGGTTTGATCTCATGTCAGGGCACACATGAGAAGTGACCATCTGCTTCTTTCGTCCCCTCCTATTTCAACCCTTCTCTCTCTCTTTCCCTCCCTCAGCCAGTGGCTCGATTAGTTTGAGCATCTCCCCGGGCACTGAGGATAGCTTAGTTGATACAAGCATGGCCCCAAACAGGGCTGCCAGGTGAATCGCCTGCCGGGGTACATGTGAGAGTCTGTCTCACTATCTCCGCTCCTCTCACTTAAAAAATAAATAAAATAAAATAAGATATTGCTGCACCATAAAATTTAAATCAACCAAAATTATTGAGTAAAACTGTGATTATACTTAAGTCAAAGAAAAATAAACAGCCCCTAATAATATTTTTAGAAATATATGATGTTTATAATCAGGAAAAAAATAATTATTTCTTTGAATAAAATTCTAAAAATGATACTGGGTTCTATTATTACTCTTTTATTGGCAGATGATAATAAAAATATATGACCAGAAAAGTCAACATAGATGAAAAATACATTAGGAGACAACATAATTTTCTACAGTGTGCTTTTAAGTATATTTTAATCTGTATAGAAAATTATAATAATTTTTTGCTAGTGAGAATACCATTTTGCTTTAAATGTTCAGTGAATGTTCAGCAATTTATGTAATTTAAACTATAAGTTAATTGGAAGCATGGAAGTTTAGTTATAAACTGAAGCACATAGTGAATCTAATATACAGAAGTAGTCACAATAAAAATAAAATGACCTGCTCCTTATCTTTTATCAGCTAAATAGTATGCTTACAATCTACATATGGTAAAATGTTATGCCTTATAAAGATAGTTTAATTTTCTTTACCTAGGCTAAAAGGACATATAAAGTTAAGCTGATTTTCTTCATTCTCAGAGACTAAAACTCATTATATACTGTTTTGTTTTGAGTAGATGTGGTTTGAGCAGCTAAAAAGAATAAAAAATATTTTATTCTTACAAAAGTATTTTAAATGTTTTTTTTTTCTTGTAATGAGACAAACTTTGTCATATGAGATATTCTCGTTATGACATTGTGAAAAAGAGTGCAAAATTTAGGGTAATTTTTCTGGGAAACATTATTAATTATGGAAGCAACCTCAAGGAATTTTTAGAAATTCTTTAGGAATCTTTCAAAGTGTACACTCCAAGAGCTTAGGACATATAAATATCAATTTATGTTTTCAAACATAAAAGCTGAAAGAATCAAATATGTACTGTAATACCCACTTGGAGAGAGAGAGAGGGTCAGATGTCTGTGATGATGGCCTAAAATGATTTCAAAATGCTGCCACCCTAGCCTCATTCAGAGAAAAATATAGTTTTTTCAGGAAGTTCAAGCTTAACAGCTTACAGGACAGTCACTTAATGAGAGATGTGTCATACTTAGCCTGGAGAACAGGCAGTACTCACTGGATGAATGAAAAGACAAATACCAGAAGCTGAGTGATACTGAGATTATTAATGTCCCCTCCTTTGAAGGTTTTTTTCTTTATTTTTTTTTTTACTAACTATTGGAGATATTTCATTCATCATCATCATGACATTAATATGACATATTAGCTTCTTTATCACAAAAATGTTGGGAATTTAGAGAATGTCATATTAAGATCTAGCTGGTATGTTTATCATCATATACTAAGTCATAATTCAGCCTTTGGCTTTTTTAGTTATTGTGAAACTTTGATGAATAGAATAATGTTTTTATCTTCTGAAACTAAACTGCAAGTGGACACATTATACTTAGCATACAATGTGAATGATTCCATTTACACTTTTACTTTCAACAATAATTTTGAAACCAAACTAGTTAACTAACAGGAGTTGAGTAAGACAATAATGACTAGATGTTTGTCAATGTGATAAAAGATGTCCTAGAACAGGTAGCTGTAGTCTAATTTCCAGATAATTTCACTTAAAATGATTTGACTCCAGCAGAAAACAAGTATTAGAGAGGCAGTGGAGAAAATGGAACCTTTGTACACTGATGGTGGGAACATAAACTGATATAGCCATATGAAAAATAATATGGAGGCTTCTCCAAAAATTAATAATAGAGTTATCATATAACCCAGAAACCCCTCTTCTGGGTATTTACTCCTCAAAAAGAAAAAAAAAATCATTTCCTCATAAAGACAGATGTATCTCTATGTTCATTGGAAATGTAAAACATACATATAATGGAATATTAGTTTGCTATGAGAAAAAAATGAAATATCATTTGTGACAACATAGATAGATCTTGAGACTATCATGCTAAGTTAAATAAGTGAGACAGAAAAAAGTCAAGAACCATATTACTCACTCATATGTGGAATATAAAATAGAAACAAACAAACAAGTCAACCAAACAAAAACTTATAGACACAGATAACAGTGGAAAAGGGGTTGAAGGGGCTAAGGGGAAGTGAAGAGGGTCAGGGGGTAAAATACATGGTGACAGAAGAAGATAACTTTGGGTAGTAAACATACAATGCAACATACAGTTTATATGTTGTAGAATTGTACACATGAAACCTATGTAACCTTAGTAACCAGTGTTACCCCAGGAAATTTAATATTAAAACAAAAAATAATAAATTTAAAACAGTAATTTGACTTCTATTTTTTTCTATTGTAGTTATTGTAGGGTCATCCTATAATTTTTTTTTTTTTTTTTTTTTTTTTTTTTTTTTTTTTTTTTTTTTTTTTTTTTTTTACTTAGGTTAACACTACTTTTTCTTTTCTTTTTTTTTTTTTCTCAAATATTTTTTTTTGTATTTTTCCGAAGCTGGAAATGGGGAGGCAGTCAGACAGACTCCCGCATGCGCCCGACCAGGATCCACCGGGCATGCCCACCAGGGGGCGATGCTCTGCCCATCTTGGGGCGTCACTCTGCCGCAATCAGAGCCATTCTAGCACCTGAGGCAGAGGCCACAGAGCCATCCTCAGCGCCCGGGGGAAACTTTGCTCCAGTGGAGCCTTGGCTGTGGGAGGGGAAGAGAGAGACAGAGAGGAAGGAGAGGGGGAGGCGTGGAGAAGCAGATGGGTGCTTCTCCTGTGTGCCCTGGCCGGGAATCGAACCCGGGACTCCTGCACGCCAGGCCAATGCTCTACCACTGAGCCAACCAGCCAGGGCCATAACATTACTGATTTCAGTAATAGAAGGCTGACTTTCATCTCATGTGGGAATGTCTTCTTCAAGATTGTATATCTGAATGACATGGCTAAACAGCAATCACTCTTCCTAATCAAGATGTCATAAGATTCTCTCTCCTGGATATATAAACTTTGAGCCAAATGTTGATGTAAAATCAGCCATTTTGTTTCCCTGAGATTATCCAAAAGTTCCTGCTACTAAGATCTCAAAGATATTCTAGTTCCTATCCTTTCCTAGGCCTAGTTATTTAACCTTTTATTTTATTTTATGACATAATCTACTTTTTTTCAAAACTTTCCTTTTTTTTTTTTGCTGTATTTAGCCAAATTAATTTAATTTGCTTTCAACTAAAAAAGTGAACTTTCATCTTTGTTACATTTATTCATTAGTACCTCATTCATTACTTTTTTATTATCTTATCAGCTAATAAACTTATATTGAGCAGCAGATATCTGAAATGATACTTCCTTCCTTAAGGTATTTTGACATCTAATGAGATAGACCAGCATTTAGCAAATAATTTATTAAAGCACCAGACTGTAATTATTTTAGGTTTTTTGGGTCATATTATTTCTTGTTATAAGTACTCCACAACTACGATACGTGTGTAGTATAAAAGCTATCAAAGAAAATATCTGATGACAGATGATGGACTGTGGAATCGTGCACCTGAAACCTGTGTAATTTTGTTAACCAGTATCATCCCAATAAATTCAATAAGAGGAAAATATGTGAGTAAATGGAAGTGGATGTATTCAATAAGCTATGTAAAGGCAGTGAAATGTGTATTGCATAAAATTTTTGTATGTCCTATAATAATAATTTTTTTCTGATTTTTTCCAACTGTTAAAAAATGTTAAGAAACATTCTAAGCTTATGAAAATAGTAAGTCTTCCAGATTTTGCTGCTCCCTGAGATGGACAGGAAAGAAAACAGTAGAGTTAAGGAGTAAACGTAGGGAAAGATGGGCTGTACAAGGAAGCATGAAGTGGTAGAGGTATGACCCTAACTCAGTATTTGGAGGAGGAAAGAATTGAGGAAGCTTTTCTAGAGGATTTGCATTAAGCTTTACCTTGAGATTAGAACAGAGATAAGCTAACAAAAGAGGAGATAATAGAGTACTTGAATCAGAGCAAAGACCAATATGAATGCCTGCAGGAAAGATAGAGAATGGCAACCTAAATGGCTGGGCGCATATCCCTGAGTATGAACAAAGTGGTTAGGAAAAGGGCTGAAAGGGAAGGGTAAAGTCATAAGAATGGCTTTGGTGCTTAGTTATCTTGTAGGCATGTTGAACATGAGCTTATTGCACCAGCGAGAAGAGGCAATTCCAGAGTGAGAGGCAGGGAGAGACCACCTTTGAAGGAAAGCTATTAAGAATTAAATGATATCAATGACATCCCATTAAATTTAATTTCTAGATAAAAAGAAACTAAAAAAGAGAGAAAAATTTTTTAAAAAGAACTAAATTATAAGAGTAAAATAAATATAGTTATATTTCCTACACATTTTATGTTTTCATTTTGTATTCTATTTATTTTATACTTTTATGAGAAGAACATAAAATTTTTGGTACTTCTAAAATTTTAATTTAGACCAATTTCTAACTTAGGTTAAGTGTTTCAAATTTTAATTTGCGCAATAGGGAGCCACTGACGGCCTTTAAGCAGGGAAAACACATGATCTGATATTTGTTTTTGAAAAACCACTCTGGTTTCTGAGTGAATATGACTTAAAGGACTGTTGCTATCACTTTCCATTAGAGAGATGATGATTGCCTAAAATAAAGGAGTGACAGTGGAAACAGAGAGAAAATGATTTGGACGCTGGCTGGTTTGCTCAGTGGTAAAGCATTGGCCTGGTGTGTGGATGTCCCAGGTTTAATTCCCAGTCAGGGCACATAGGAGAAGCATCCATCTGCTTTTCCACCCTTCCCCTTCTCACTTCTCTCTCTCTTTCTCCCCTCCTGCAGTCATGGCTTAATTGGAGCGAGTTGGCCCCAGGGACTGAGGATGGCTCCATGACCTCTGCCTTAGGTGCTAAGGAGAGCTCGGTTGCTGAGCAACAGAGCAACGACCCTGATGGAGAGAGCATTGCCCCCTAGTGGGCTTTCCAGGTGAATCCCAGTTCCAGCACATGCAGAAGTCTGTCTCTGCCTCCACTCCTCTCACTGAATAAAAAAAAAAAAAGAGAGAAAGAAAGAAAGAAAGGGATCCACCATTGTTATTAAATAGATTAGGAAGCCCTTAGTGATTCACTGGACATGGAGAATAATTGTGAAGATATGATTAAAGATGACTTCTGATTTCCAGATTGGAATAAATTCTATGGACATCTTCACTATATAAGGTACATAGGAGGAAGGAAACCAGGCATTAGAAGCAAAGAATTTGGATCTGACATACTGAGTCTGGTTTATTTTTATTTAGCCTTTCTGGTGAAGATAACAAATAGGTCATTATATATACTGGAAAAGAGATCTGAGTTACTGAATATTCTGTATGACATATAGTATTTTGAAAATTCATTATAATTAAATTTGCCAAACATGTTATGTATGCATCAGGCATTTTTCTTACAGCATTGTGTGCATCTTTAATTAATCTTCACAAAACTTATAGAGTATTATTATTACTATTACTACTATTAATTGATTCTACATTATTAATAAGAAACAAAAGATTTTAAAGGTTATGTAACTTGCCAAAATTATTGAAGTTAGAAGTAAAGATACATACACTTTATTCAAGTGTCAGCTTTGTTAATTTCCAGAAGTAACTCTCTTAACTACTATGTTTATTTAAACAAAATATGAGAGATGGTTAAGAAACTGGTGTAATAAATATATGGCACAATGATGATGAATCTGTAATGATTATGTTCTCCTTGGTTAATATGTCATATCAGCCTAGACTGGGATTTCCCACAGAAACAAACAAAAACATTTATTTAAACAGAGCAAGAGGAAAATAACCATCCCTCCATTTTTGCCATTAAAATTGAAACAGAATGTGTTAGATGCTAAGTACTACATTAATGTGTAAATTATACACAATACACTCATCTCTCTTTCCTGTCCACAAATATAATTTGTAATGCAGTGAGAGCCATCATTTATTAGAGACACGATGCCCGTAAGTGCTCCCCATCCTCTTCTCTCTTTAAACACTATGCAGTGGCTCATGCCATTGGGTAATAGGCATCTTTCTTGTTCTATGTATTCCATTTAGTGCATGATGTGACTAAGTGGAGAACAGCACACCTCAATTTGGACTAATGTATAAATGAGCTATTGGACCTAAAAATCAACTGTGGGACTCTTCCATCAAGAAAAACACAGCAATTTGATAAATTATAAGAATTATAAGTTTCCTCTATAGCAGGGTTTTTCAGTTTTGACATTATTATTAACATTTTGGACTGGATAAACTCTGTTTGAAAGACTTCCCCATACACTGGAGTATGTTTAGCAGCATCTTTGGATTCTATTCGTTAGATTGCAGCTGTACCTCTTTAGCTGTGACCATAAAAATTGTCTTCAGACATTGCCAGTTGTCCCGTAGGAACAAAAATGTTCCTGGCTGAGAACTGCTGCTTAATATAAAAGGTCTCAAGTCATAATAGTGCCCATAATGTATTTACGTACATATTTTGCCTCATTTATTAATTAGCATAATTATCTAATCAATGATAAAAATATAAAATATTTATGGAACATATTTGGTAGGTAAATTGGATAAAATTAGTGAATATAAGATACAATTCTATCAGGCTGGATTAAGATAATGGGAATTATGTCATATGAAATTTTAATAATGTGCATTTGATTTAATACAATTATTTTGGAAATTTTTTTCCTTTCTGCGTAAAAGTTAACCTTCAAGTGGATAAGGCAAACATATATAGGTACCAGAAATGAAAGAACAATAAATGTAAAAGAGGAACAAAAGTTTAAAAGAATTATTATACAAAGGAAAAAAGAAAATGATTAAAGGTTGGAAAAGCGATTATCAATAGCTCTTCTTCTAAGAAACAATTGCCTCAGAGCTCACTTCAGAGAAAATTTAAGCTGTATATGGCAGAATAGACTTTTGTATCAGATAGATTGATTATTCTGCTCTGAATCAGACAGGAAAATTATGCATATTGTTGAGGAATTAGAATGCTTGAAGTAAATAGCAGTTTAAAGTTGTACTAAGATAAGAGGAATTAGCTTACATGAGAGTTTTCATTCATGAATGGAAAGAACTCAGGAATTTGTTTTCTGTTGGTTGGCTGTAGGATCACTACTCTTTCCTCTCAATAAATTACTTTTCATTGGAAACATTATGCCTTGAGCATATTTATAATATGTGTCTTATTAAGATTTAAAGATTGTGATACTGGAAAGAACCTTGGATATTACAGAAGTTAGATACAGAAATTTGTTTTTTGTCAGTCAAGCTTACCACCAAACAAAATGATTGTTTTAATTTTGATGTGTGGGACAACTTTTCTAAGTTAAATGTGAAAATTGGGGGAAAATATATATATATTTCACCTTGGAATGAATATTTATTTATTTATTTACCTTAAACTCTAACTAAGATGAAAGTTCAACACAATAATAACCATGTGCCTGCCTCATCAATGTATTCCAACAAACTTCCGAAGAGAATAAGGAGTATTTTTCTGACTTTTAAAACACAAGATTGTACATGCTCATGAAGAATTTCCAAGCTGATTGTCATTTTCCACAAATGATCATCACTATTTATCTTTAACAAAATAATTTATTCTAATTTATTGTTCTCTCTCAAGAACTAGAATACTTCTTATAGGAAGTATTCACAAATTAAAAGCAATCTTAGTTTTATTTGATGTTGCAAACAGCTTTCATAATAAAATAATATGCACATAATAGTTAAAGAATTATAAAAACATAAAGAATCACTTTTTTAAAAAACTATGAACTCTTCTCTTGTTTTGTAATATGTATATTATTTTACTCACAAAATATTTTATTAATGAAAGAAAAATACACATTTTAAATTGTACATAAATTATTATTTTCTTTTAGGATAGTGACAATAATATACGGTCATGGTAAATATGAAAGTAAAACTTTAGATATAGCTTGGAAGGCAAATGCTCTTTAGCTGAATTAAGGTTAGGAAAGATTGTTTATAGCAGAGAGAACACAAGGTCAAACTTGAGGTGAGATAGCATGGAGCACTTGGGGAATTTAAAGCAACACAGTGGTGCTGGATGGTTGGGAAGAAAGTAGGAATTAATGCCAGAGAGGAAGAGCAAGAGCAAGAAGTTGAAAACCCATGTAAAAAAATAATGACAGAAAACTTTTCTAACCTCTTGAAAGAAATAGACATACAAGTATAGAAGGTGTAAAGATGAAACCAAAGAAGCCCATGCTAAGACACATCATAATTAAAATGTTAAAGTTTAAAGAGAAAGAGAGGACCTTAAAAGCAGCAAGACAAAAGGAGTTAGTTACCCACATAGGAGCTCCCATAAGATGGTCAGCTGATTTCTCAACAGAAACTTTGCAGGCCAGGAGAGAATGGCAAAATTATTCAAAGTGATAAAAAACAAGGACTGCCTGACTGAGTGGTGGCACAGTAGATAGAGCATTGTACTGGGACATGGAGAACCCAGGTTCAAAACCCTAAGGTCGCTATCTTGAGCACAGGCTCATCTGGTTTGAGAAAGGCTCACCAGCTTGAGCCCAAGGTCACTGACTTGAGCAAGTGGTCACAGTCTGCTGTAGCTCCCCCAATTAAGGCACATATGAGAAAGCAATCATTGAACAATTAAGGAGCCGCAACAAAGAATTGATGTTACCCATCTCCCTTCCTGTCTGTCTGTCCCTATCTGTCCCTCCCCCTGTTTCTCTCTGTCTCTATCACAAAATACAAACAAATAAACAACAAAAACAATAAAAAACAAGGACCTACAACCAAGATTACTCTACCCAGCAAAGATATCATTTAGAATTGAAGAACGGATAAAGGACTCCCAGGCAATAAATAGCTAAAGAAGTTCATCACTACCAAACCAGTACTACATGAAATATTAAAGGGTCTTCTTTAAAAGAAGAAAAAAAAAGATAAAAAATGAATAACAAAATGACAATAAATATATAACTATCAGCAACTGAATCTAAAAACAAAATAAATGAACAAGTAGAACAGAAAGAGACTCACAGATAGAACATTTTGACAGTTGCCAGATGGAAAGAGGATTAGAGGGACAGAGGAAAAAAAGTGTAGGGATTAAAAAGTACAGATTGTTAGTTACAGAATAATCATAAAGATATAAAGTATTGCATGGGAAATACAGTCAATAATAATGCATTAATATGTCAGATGGGTACAAGGTTTATCAGGATAATCACTTAGTAAGTTATATATTATACTTTCTAGTCACTTGATTAAACACCTGAAATTAATATGATATGGTACGTCAACTATAACTGAAAAATAAAAAATTGCACTGCTCACAAAAATTGGGGGATCAGGGAACATGCAGATACTTCAGTACTTTCACCCTTTTGTATAGTGCATTTTCACCAAGGAAATAAAAGTTGGTTTTGCATATCATTTGCATAATCAAACAACTTTGACTTGTTTGCTTTTCTGATGTTCTTATTGAATAAAAAAAAATCAAATACTTCTTTTTTTATTGCTTCATATTAATTTTGACATATCCCCTAATTTTTGTGAATAGTATATTTAAAGTAAAAAATAGTGGATTCATGATGTGTATGGTTCAAAAAACCTGTTAAATGCATTTTATCTCTCTATCTTTAATTATAAGGGAAAAATTAAGTTTAAAAATGTCTCCTTCACTAATAATTTGTTTATCTAAAACTTCAGATGGAAATTGCGTTTTCCTTTATCCAATGCAATGACCTTGAGGCTTAACTCTTATCATTAATGCTGGGGGTCTATGCTAGCCAATGTTAAAACAGTTTTCAAAACTAGATATTCTAAACTCTGAAAAATTCTAATCATTTCCTGTTAAACTTTATTGAAATGTCCATGTATACTCCTTTATTTTGTAATGATTTACTGACCTCATTACTGCCTGAGTGTGTTGGAGGGTTAATGTCCGTGCCAGAGCACAGGGCTGGACTCTGGGGATAGACCTTCAAGCCATCCTCTGTACACTGGGCCCGGTGCTGCCCACACATGGGGACTCTTCTTCCTTGTGGTTGTGGCTACTGCTGCTGCCCTTGCTGCTTTTCATCATGGCTGCCAATATGAGTGAGATCCTTCCCGAACACTTTGGGGATCCAGAGGACCCCCAAAGTGCCCTAAGGTTGTCATATGTATGCTGGGTCACCAGGCCAGTTGCTCAATGTCTCTGTGCCTGCCATGCCCATGAGCTGCAGCTGGAACTTGCACGTGCACCCCGGGCCTATCTCCACGGCCCACAGGCTCGCTCCGTTGTCTCACAGCCTTCTCTTGTAGTCCAAGATAAAATGAAGAGTTTCAAGGTGATGACTGTACAGCTTTAAACCAAGAACAGGGCCTTACCGAGCGTGAGGCCCTCTGCCTGTCCAGTCAGTGTTTGCTCACTAAAAGATGAATTATAATGCCTACTTTTATAGGCTTGGTGATATTAAATGAGATTATATACATGCAGACCTTGTTGGAAGCTCTGCTTCATAGCAAACTTTCAATAGGTTTTATTCATTGTATTATTATAATGGCATACTAAAATGTCATTAGATGCCACTTATTTTATATCAGTTACCAACCCAGAACTGTTCATCATCTAGTTAGAGAGACAGCACGTGAACAACTTATCACATCAATACAATAAATAGATAATATCATCAGTCATTCATGATATAAAAATGCCATGTTACTAGGGCTTTATAGAGGTTGAACTTCTGTAGAATGCAAAGCAAAGCTGCTGGGGAGGAACAGGAACTTCGCTCTTGCCCAAGACCCCTCATCCTTACAATGCAGAGGGAGATAGAAGGGGAGCTGAGGAAATTCCACCCCTGTAGCTGAAGTCCACCGGTTTTACCTAAGACTAAGCTTGGAGCAGGAGAACTGAGCAAACTGGCTGCCTCTACAGGATGCTTGCACCAAACGCTAAGCAACAGCGGTATGTAGCAACAGGAGTATGAAGATCCTTTCTGAGTCACACCCACATAGAGCCTGCTCAAGGCTGAGCGGGGAAGGTATAAAAAAGTTTAAGAAAGCCTTCCAGCACTGGAGACTTCACACTAAGCTTGAGATAACAAGAGTCAACTCAAGGACCCAGAATCTCTCCATTGATATTTAAGCCATAGCAGAAAACTACCACTAGATGGCACCAGGCCTCAACCAGACCCAGATCAGGTCTGAATTATGCAGCTGGACTCCTAGACCACTCATCTTGCTAGATGCGCAGTCAAGCCCTGGTTGCTTCACTTACCTTGTAATATCACAACCTTGTATTTAATATTATTGGGGTTTTTTTAATTACCACTTGTCATTGTGACATTGAGTATGTTTCTTTTTTCTGTCTACAAAGTTATGTAGTGTTACTTGAGAGATGTCATAGACACACAACTGCTTGGAGGTAAATGATCACACACACACACCAACATGTACACTTGATTCTAAGATTAAATAAATGTCCTGATTTAATTTGTCAAGAATAAACATTTTTTGAAGAAGAGTGGCACACAGGAAAGGAGGGTGTACAGCAGTTTTAGTGTAGATTCTCATGCTCCTTGGGAATGCTAACAGAGCATGGAGCTAGCTAGCACTGACAAATGTGCATGATGGTAGTAGCTGGACCAGAAAAGTTCAATTCTTGCTACACCATGGATTACCAAGGAGGACGCCTCCCAAATATCTGCAATGTGAAAGTGTTGTCTTTTTTTTTCTATTTGCACCACTTTTTTGCTTAGCATGCAATGATGATCTTACCTAACTCAGTTATTATATTAAAGATTGTAAAATGATGATTTATTACTTCTAGGTTTATGCCTTTTAATTTCTTCTCATTTTATTTGGTACTAAGAGCAAAAACATATATCAGCCCACTGGTTTAGCACAATTAACAGTTCAGATTAGAAGTCCTTAAGAGAGAAAATGAAAAGTGAGATTTCAGTTGAAAGATATTTTTTTTAAAAAGTATCTTGAATGTTTTCAGTAAGCAAAAATTTTCTCCTTCCTTTCCTTCCTCTCCTTCCTTTCTTCCTTTCTTCCTTCCTTCCTTCCTTCCTTCCTTCCTTCCTTCCTTCCTTCCTTCCTTCCTTCCTCCCTTTCTCCCTTCCTTCCTTCCTTCCTTTCTTCCTTTTTTTCTTTCTTTTGTTCTCTTTATCATTTAACTGGGAGTTGGGTGCCTTAAAGAAACCTTGGTAGTCGTACATTTTATTATTATATTTCTCCGTTTGATCTCCAAGGTTCTCTATGAATTTGCCCTTACTTGTTCTAACGGTTTCCATAATTCTCTCTTGTGATTAACACAGTATGACTGAACCACCTGCCTTTTCTTATTGCTCCAGCATTTCCAACTTTGCTCCGTACTTTAAATGATATTGTTAAATAGTTTCTTTTTTCTTGTCTTTCATTTCTTAGCATAACAGTGCTCTTCACATGGAATCTTATCTTCCGTGACTTTTCAAAATAAAGTTGCAGCTACGTGTTCTACTACAGGCCCTCAAAATCAATCATAACATTCGTGCTGTCTGACAGCACCAATCTTATGTTGATCTTTTCTCTTTTTGTCCAGTAGAACGTAAGTTTCAGGGGAGTAAGTATCTTGGCTATTTGTTTCTTGTTATATCCCATCAAAAAGAAAAGGATTCAAAACAATATTTTAAGAAAAAAAATTCAGTTAATGCACCTGTTAAACTTTTATATTTTAACTTTCTTATTAATATTATGTAGAAAATTGCTTTAGAAATATAATAGACTAGAAATTTTGCTTCTAGCCCTGGCCGGTTGGCTCAGCGGTAGAGCGTCGGCCTAGCGTGTGGAGGACCCGGGTTCAATTCCCGGCCAGGGCACACAGGAGAAGTGCCCATTTGCTTCTCCACCCCTCCGCCGCGCCTTCCTCTCTGTCTCTCTCTTTCCCTCCCACAGCCAAGGCTCCATTGGAGCAAAGATGGCCCGGGCGCTGGGGATGGCTCTGTGGCCTCTGCCTCAGGCGCTAGAGTGGCTCTGGTCGCAACATGGCGACGCCCAGGATGGGCAGAGCATCGCCCCCTGGTGGACAAAGCGTCGCCCCATGGTGGGCGTGCCGGGTGGATCCCGGTGGGGCGCATGCGGGAGTCTGTCTGACTGTCTCTCCCTGTTTCCAGCTTCAGAAAAATGCAAAAAAAAAAAAAAAGAAATTTTGCTTCTAGTAGTGGAAATAGTCATTTGGTTTAACCTGTGTACTGAGATGAGTTAATAAAGTGAGTGTGTGTATGTGTGTGAAAGAGAGAGAGAGAGAAGGAGGGCGGGAGATATCCCATTGGAATGCTAACAAGGTAGTTAGCTACAGGGCTAAATTTTAAAGGAAAGGAAATAAAACTCATAAACGTGAGTCTGGTATTGAACTCCACTTTTCCTGTAGAGGGGTCTGCCAATTCTGGAAGAAGTGGTTAAGAACTCAGGAAGCTGATTAAATTTTTTGAAAAGTTTACAAGAATAAAAATTAAAATTAGGTACAATCTCACCAGAGAGCATCAGTAAATCAGCCCAGTTTTTTATTAGGATCCTGACAGTTTACCCCCAAAATAAGAGTGAAACACACTTTAAGGGATTAAAGTATGACTTCTAATTTTAATCCCTGATACTATTAAGGTCCTTCTAGTTTGCCGATGACTCCAGACACATGCATAAGCAAATATAAATCTGCTCCAGAGAGAATAAAATTCTCCTAGACTTTAAGTAATCTCCACAGGTTTGCATATTGAACCTAGCAAACAGTAAGAGCAAACAAGCAAATAAAGAAACAGATTACATCACATGAAAAAGCAAAACCAGAAAAATAACAACAAATTAGAACTACAATAAACACTTGCTATAATGGTATTAGAAAAAAATGCATACGTGAAATGCTGAATAATCATTTTACTCTCACAAGCATAAAACTGAACTCTCCATCTTCCCCTCAAAGCCATTTGGCCCCTGGCCTCCCCTGTTGCTGTCAATGGCACCACATAATCTGGTGCTCAGTTCAAGACATCAATGCCATCTTTGACATTTTTTTTTTTTTTGTCATACCAGATATTTAGTTGGTTAGAAAATCTTCACTTATTTTATTTATTTATTTATTTATTTATTTATTTATTTATTTATTTTTGTATTTTTCTGAAGCTGGAAACGGGGAGAGACAGTCAGATATACTCCCGCATGCACCCAACCGGGATCCACCCGGCCCGCCCACCAGGGGCGATGCTCTGCCCACCAGGGGGCAATGCTCTGCCCCTCCGGGGCGTTGCTCTGCCGTGACCAGAGCCACTCTAGCACCTGGGGCAGAGGCCAAGGAGCCATCCCCAGCGCCCAGGCCATCTTTGCTCCAATGGAGCCCTAGCTGCGGGAGGGGAAGAGAGAGAGAGACAGAGAGGAAGGAGGGGGTGAGGGGTGGAGAAGCAAATGGGCGCTTCTCCTATGTGCCCTGGCAGGAATCGAACCCTGGTCCTCCGCATGCCAGGCTGACGCTTTACCGCTGAGCCAACTGCCCAGGGCTCTTCACTCATTTTAAAATACAAGTCAATATAGAATCTCACCATTTCTCATCATAGCCACAGCTGCAAGCTTGCCTCCCTACTCTTAGTGAGTTGCTCATATCTCTGCATGTAGCCTCAACAGAGCAGTCAGGATAATTTTACTACAGCAAACACCAACCCAGATTCTCCTCAGCTCAAAATTTTGCAACAGTTCGCCATTCTACTCAGCTTAAAAGACAGTGTATTGGAGAAGCGCCCATTTGCTTCTCCACCCCTCCGCCGCGCTTTCCTCTCTGTCTCTCTCTTCCCCTCCCGCAGCCAAGGCTCCATTGGAGCAAAGATGGCCCGGGCGCTGGGGATGGCTCTGTGGCCTCTGCCCCAGGCGCTAGAGTGGCTCTGGTCGCAACATGGCGACGCCCAGGATGGGCAGAGCATCGCCCCCTGGTGGGCAGAGCGTCGCCCCTGGTGGGCATGCCGGGTGGATCCCGGTGGGGCGCATGCGGGAGTCTGACTGTCTCTCCCTGTTTCCAGCTTCAGAAAAATGAAAAAAAAAAAAAAAAAAAAAAAAAAAAAAGACAGTATATTTAAAATGGCTTAAATGTTCTATACCTTTTAAAATTGATAGGGGATCCCAAAAGTTAAAAACTTGGGCTTCAATAATAATAGCTATTCAGTTGTAATGAATAGGAGATGTATAAGGGTTAGGAAATGGTTAATCTGCTTGCTATTCTCTCTCTTAATGGCTCCCTAGCCTTTACTTTGAAATATAGCAAAAAGTTTACTTTTGCAGGGATGTCAGGAAAAGCTTACATTGGGGAAGGACCTGACAGGGGAGTTTATATCACAATAGTCGTTTATAAAAGCCTAGCCACAGGATTTACTGTGAAAAGTTAAAGCCTGTAAATGAATTAGAAACTTAATTCACCAATCTTTAATTTTTACTTTGTATGCTAAGAAACAGGAGTATTTTCACAGATAATCCCCAGAGGCAGATGGTCTCAGAGGTGCCAGGTCCTGGCTGTTCCTGGGAGACACCTGACCCCAGCTGTCTTGAAGATTTACCAAGGACACCAGACAGGACCCTGCTGATTGGGCCTGTGTTACATCAGAAGAACTTGCAGAGGAGAAGTTTCTGCATCTGAATCCCCCACCTCTTGCATATTGTTACAGAACTAACTGTATAGACTTTTTCCTCTTTTTCCTTTTGCTCCTGAACCCTATAAAACCCACCAGGACCAGGAGAGTGTGAAGGTAGTTCTTTTGGACAGGAGTCACCTGCCTTCTCAAATTGCAATTTGACGACACACCTTATACCTACTCTGTCTTCATCTCTCTCTATTGGCATTAAGGGTGGTGAGTAACCCTGAATCTGGCTTTATTTTCCAGTTACCAAATTATGTCAAGGCCTTAGAGCCAGTTTTATGCCAATACCATAAAATATACTCCTCATCCAGATTTCTACTGATACATTTGTGCCATAGGATATCTGTTTTTTTCATTTTCCTATAATATGAATGTTTATCTTGTGCCAACAAGTGGTCTGTTGGCACTGCAAAAACTGCAATATTTACTAGAGGCTTATATTAAGCACTTTTATAAAAACAAAACTAAATTTCAATAGCAAAACTAGGTTCTAGTTATCATAAGTGAAAATTTTCATTTGTTGATTGATGGGCAACACTGCTGTGGTAAACAAATGATGCTCTAAAAAATATTTTGATCTAATAAAAATTTATTTTGCATGAGTTTCTTATCACTTTTATCCTTTTTGTTCTCATATAATGTTTTCTGACTAAAGTAATCTCTCATTGAGCACCAGATAGCTATTTTATTGACCTATTTTAATCTACTAATAGTCTAAATATAAATAAACTTAGATATATAAGACTGAGCCTTAATTTTGGGGGGGCTTTTGTGTAATGTTTAATGATTAAAGCAATCTCTCATTGAACTTCTGTTGTCTCTTTTACTATTCTAATTCAACCCAATGGTAGTTGAACCATAACTAAGTTATACGATAAATTAATTTTGTTTTAAGAACTGACTGAAGCAGAAATGCTGGAAACTAGCACACAAACTAACTACCATATAGTTATTTCTTTTGTCTATAAAGCTAAGCTTAGAGCTATATTTAAATTTAAGATTATTGAATTTTGAAAGTTGAATGTTTGCTGCAACTTAGTTTTCACTGTCCTTTCAGGCATCTACTTACAAAGCATTTTTTAATCTACCCAAATCCAAATTACCTATTCTTTAATTATAATTAATTTTTTAGATGCAGTCAAATTAAACCATGGAATTAAAATAAAACCAGTGAAATAGAAATTGATAATAATATAGTCTCATTTTATATAAACTTTTCTTTTTTTAGCAAGATGATTAATGTGTTAATAAATCTAACAACTTGGCTTACTGTCCCTGTGACCTGGACCCTCCTAGTTGACATCCTGAAACAGGACCACAGACGTCACCAGAGTGGAACTTGTGACATGTTAATGGAAAATGGAAACCACATTTTGATATTCAGTTCTGTGGAGGAAACTGCTTTGCAAAAAAAAAAAAAAAAATTTACTGTGTAATTTTTCATTTTAATATCTGCAGCTTGTGTCTAAAATGTGTTATTTCTCTCTCTCTTTTTTTTTTGTTCTGATTTGGTAAGGAAGTACAGGTCAGTCCACACAGCCACCTGAACACAGCTGCCAGGGTTATTCCTTATAAAAAGGATTATTTATGTACAATAGGGAATCAAGCACATTTTCTGCCTCTGTCAAAATTCTGTCTGACTTGGCATAGGAAAACACCCCTTAACCCAGCTTTCCCAAATTAGATAGTATTACACTTTTAGTAAGAAGGAAAGTTTTATCTTTAAATTTCATACATTATAAGATAAAATATTTGAAATGTAGCTTGATAGCAGTGTTTGATTTTACACAAATATTTTTAGGCATAAAAACACCTTAGTATGTTATATCTTCTGTGTATTTCTCTTAATACTTACTTGTTTACATACCTATGAAAATGACTGATTTATTTTCATAATTTATAATAATAAAATATTGTTTAACATTAAAATAAGAAAAAATAAAATACAAAAACCTCTGAACAAATAAGTTAGTTAATTTTTGTTATTTTTTCAAAACAAAGATATATTACAAATATTTATATAAATCTATATTCTTGACCTTTACTAAAATTTTAATCTTTATATACTTACAAAGCTTTTGATATTTAATTTATAAAGATATTGCTACAAACTGTATTAAGCTAAATCTAAAATTATAAAGTTTAGAAATGCTTTGTAAATATTATCTTACAGCCTGACCAAGTGGTGGCACAGTAGATAGAGCATTGACCTGGGACATTGAGGACCCAGGTTCGAAACCCTGAGGTTGCTGCCTTGAATGTGGGATCATAGACATGACTTCATGGTCGCTGGCTTGAGCCAAAAGTTGCTAGGTTGAGCAAGGGGTTATTGGCTTGGCTGGACTCACCCCCCCCCCCCCACACACACACACAACCCTAATCAAGGCATGTATGAGAAGCAATCAATAAACAACTAAAGAGCCGCAACTATGAGTTGATGCTTCTTGTCTCTCTCTCTTCCTGTCGGTCTGTCTCTCTAGCTCTCTCTTTCAATCTTGCTTAAAAAAATTAAAAGGAAATATATATACATGTGTATATATTTAAAGCAATCTTGGACTGCTTATAACCATATTCTTATTTAGTTCATTTAATAAATCTTGATTGAATGCTGACTTAGTACTGGGAAAACACCTTCAGAACAGATGACCCAGTAATAAAAAAATAAATAACTTCTTCCTCTTAGGTAACTTAAAACAAGTGTGTGTAATTAAATGGAAAGTATTGGCTCTAGCTGGTTGTCTCATTGACAGAGCATTGGTCCAGTGTGTCAATGTCCTGAGTTCAATATCCAGTCAGGGCACACAGGAGAAGTGATAATCTGCTTCTCCACCCCTCCTACTCCCCCTCCTCCCCCTCCCACATCCATGGCTCAATTGGTTTGAGCACATCATCCCAGGCACTAAGGATGGCTCAATGGAGCCTCTGCCTCAGGCACTAACAATAGCTTAGTTGTGAGCATGGCCCCAATGGGCAGAGTATCAACCCCAGATGAGGGTTGCCAGGCAGATCCCGGCCAGGGCAAATGCAGGAGTCTGTCTCTGTAGGTAGCATGCAGAGTGCATTCCTAGCAGCTGTGGCTGATGCAATGCTTTGAGAATACTCCAGCACCTGGAACCCTCCTAGGCACACCCAGGAAGGAAGCTCGCCCACTATAAGGAAGTGACTCAGCGCCAACCACGCAGCTCCCTGATCTTTTCAGCCATTGGCTATGAAGGACACGCTGTAACATCCTATTGGCTGAACCCATGTATATAAGCTAGTTTACTTCCTGAATGAAGTGGATCTGAGTCACTGAACCTGGTCCCCGGAGTCGGGTGTCTGCGTCTTCGTCGTCCTCACCCCCGGTGGGCATTGTCCACATTCTGGCGCCTCAAACAAGGACCCAGCCAGCACTCAAAGAACAGATGATTGATCCTCTGCAATGGGAAACCTTCTCGCTTACTCTCGAGCCCCGCAAGCTTGAGCCCTGCATGCCCTATTGCAGAGTAGGCAAGTTAAAGTTAGTGAAAAGGAGCTTTGTACTTACTGGCAAATCCTCTCAGGTTTCAACACTTGACTCTAGGATGTGCATCTTTGGGACCCTGATACTTGGGCCCAAGTTTTCTGGTGCATCCGTTGGGCCGAAGTACATGGGGGACAAACCTTCCATCTCGGCCTCATTCCTGCCCTGCTAGTGATACATGCCTGCCTGACCGGTGCTCCTGCTGGGGACCCTCTACCGGTGCCAAAAATATTACAGGATACCCCTCTCTCTGGGGAGCCCCTACCTTCCTGTTTACCCCCCTCCACTGAGAAGGAAAGTAGTTTAGCCACTGAGTTTGATGGACTTGCAGCTGAGCGCACAGAAACGATACTAGATACATTAGAAACCCTGCCATCAGCTCCGCCCCCTGATGAAGTGGAAGTCACTACTTCCGCATTCCCTGCTGGAGCTCAGTGCCCCACCCCAGCCTCTCAGACACCATTTTCTACCCCAGCTTTAACTCCAACACGTGTTCCTGCTGCAGACCCATGGGCCAGCCTATATGCCCCCTGTGTCTTTTTTCTTTTCTCCCCTCATTTGTCTGTCTGTCTTGTCTATTTTTCTGTATCTCTTGCTCTCTCTCTCCTCCGCCCCCTCTCTGAAATGATGCTGGAAGGACCCAGCCACGGCACAGTGGCAGGGATCACACCCTCTTCTAACACAAGGGAGAGGTTTGCTTGTGTTTTTCAGCCAATTTGGATGCCAGGAACCCCCCAACCTGCTTGACAGGGTTTCTTGGGTACCCACTAAGTGGTTCAGTCTTCACTCTTTCATAGCCAGAGCCCTGGCCTCCTCCACACTGACTATGCCTGAAGGGAGGAGCTCCTCAGCACTCCAGAAGACCTTACGGCCGGCGAGCACACCACATCACCTGGGGGGATGTGGAGGCTTTGGCAAGGCGAGCCCAGAGCCCAGGCCCTGGTGCTCTGTTCTTGCTTGTGTGTGTTATAGTGACCACGGACTCCCAGACACAGGCAGACCCCCACATCTGGGCTGCTGTTCTCCACCCTGGCATAATTATGCCTGTTGAAGTTAATAGCCCACAGTTTCCAGTAGTAACTGCTCCCTTAGTCTCCCTTGTGACAATATTGGCCAGGAAGCCCAAAAGTGGAATGGCACTATATGGGGTAATCTCAGTGACGCAATGCTACTTAAGTTTATTCTGAATAATAACACCATGCCCTCCTTTGAAATCATACTATGGGGGACTTTGCTAAAAATGGTACTACCAACCAAGACTCAGTACTTGGCCTACAAGCCCTCCTCCCCCTAGCTACCAACAGCTGGGCCCGCCTTGCTAACCTTGCCTTCCCAGGGTTGCCTCTTTGCCCGTTCCTGTATGATTAACATCTAAGAACATTCCCGAGAGAAGGAATTCCCTGGAGAGACTTCCGCATTGCCTCTGGCCTGGATGCACAGACCATCAACCTTGAAGTTTGGCATCAGAAGCTGAGAGACGGAATGCAACCATATGCAGTACACAGCCCGCTGCAAGCCATCCATTCCGTGTTTAGATGCTGGGACCTTTGTGGGAAGGGGGCATGCATGGACCTATGTCCATTTTTTTACAATCAAAATGGAACTGTGTTTAACGGCACCTGGAAGCTCTCTGTAACACAATGGGAGGGAAATGACATCCCGACTCCTAGGAGGAATCCCCTGTTTAAGACCCCTGTTCTTTTTCCTAACTAGTCAAACATTACAGAAGCTTGCCTCATTGTGTAATTATAGTTGTTTCAGTTCTACTAGGGTTCTGTTACATAATGCATAGCATTCAGAAGCTACAACAACAGCAAGCTGTCATTCATCAAGTCCAATTGGCCCTAATTAAAAGAGAAGGGGGAATGTAGGTAGAGCGCAGAGCGCATTCCTAACAGCTGTGGCTGATACGATGCTGTGAGAATACTCCAGCACCTGAAACCCTCCTAGACACACCCAGGAAGGAGCTCGCCCGCTATAAGGAAGTGACTCAGTGCCAACCACGCAGCTCCCTGATCTTTTCAGCCGTTGACTATGAAGGACATGCTGTAACATCTTATTGGCTGAACCCATATATATATATATATATAAGCTAGTTTACTTCCTGAATAAAGTGGATCTGCATCACTGAACCTGGTCCCCGGAGTCATGTCTCTGCCTCTCCGTCATCCTCACCCCCAGTGGGCCTTGTCCACATGACTCTCTTATCCCCTACTCTCACTTAGAAAAGAAGAAAAAGATAAAAAAAGAAAGTATTGATTGCTATGGAAATATATTGACTTTCCTCTGTACATTGTAATTTTTCTCAAAATGGTTAAATATAATATTCATTTTTCTCCTGTCAAATATCTTTTACTTATACATTATATTGATCTTTCTAAATATTTGAAAGCAAACAGGATTTTTTTCTGAAGATAGTTTTTTTTTATTATGCAGACCAAACAGGTAATATACAGTTTATAATTCACAGAGCTCTTATTCTCTTCTCCCATTCCTTGTGATGCCACCTATTGTAAATAAGTCAGTGCAAAATGCATATACATTCTCATAACCTGTGAGCAAATCTAGAACTTAGATATGTGTAAAATCATTCTTTTGTACTGGCCTGAAATATTAATACATGTTCCCAAAGACAGTGCCAGGTTAAAACTCTAATATTATTGAACATCTTTCTTTTTCAGGATATGTAGTTTACATATTTGCACTGGTTTGAGTGGATTGCTTGACAGGAAGGGCAGAATCACATCCTTACTCTTGATTCATTTTCTTACTTATTTGATTAGAATTTTCCTGAGAGAAAAGATTATGCCTTATTCATTACTTCTATATAAAAGTGTCCAAGAAAAGGAATTGCAATAGTTGCCAAGTAATTTATAAATGTTGAATTATTTGTTGTGGACTATTAAGGTGAGCAATCATCCTCCTTTAGGGAAGACAGTTCTTCTTTTGTAAGTTTCATGCTCCCTCGAAAAGTGTTCCCCTACATGTCCTCCTTTTTGATATTGGAAGACTAATGTATAAATGTCTGTATTCGATGGATGCAGAGTCGATCCATTGTGTATGATGTGACGTATTTGTATCTTGAGTATTTTTTTCTTACAATGATTATTAAAAATTAATAGACATGTAAGCATAATTATAATATAAAATATTACAAATGTGTTTTTTTTATTTTTATCTTTTTGTATTTTTCTGAAGCTGGAAATGGGGAGGCAGTCAGACAGACTCCCGCATGTGTCCAACTGAATCCACCCGGCACACCCACCAGGGGGTAATGCTCTGCCCATCTGGGGCATTGCTCTGTTGCGACCAGAACCATTCTAGCGCTTGAGGCAGAGGCCACAGAGCCATCCCCAGCGCCCGGGCCATCTTTGCTCCAATGGAGCCTTGGCTGTGGGAAGGAAAGAGAGAGACAGAGAGGAAGGACAGGGGGAGGGGTGGAGAAGCAGATGGGCACTTCTCCTGTGTGCCCTGGCTGGGAATCAAACTTGGGACTTCCACACGCCAGGCCGATGCTCTACCACTGAGCCAACTGGCCAGGGCTACAAATGTTTTATTATGCATTTATCATATTATTGTGTATTATTGTTGCAATGAATAAAATGTTTCTTTTATTTACAATATTGTTTTCTTCAATTTATTTTTGTCCTCCTTTTCATTGTAAAAAAGTTGGTAACCTTAAGACTATGTGTTAGGTAGATAAAATATATTATGCTCACTTTGTAAAAGATGGCACTGCCCATGTGGAAGCCCCTTGCCCAGGTGATGATATTACTTGCCCTTCTTGCTTGGGATGGGCGTGACTATGTTAATATGTGTTGGGGGAGGGCTTTCACACCAAAAAGTTTTAAGAGGGAGAAGAGTGATTGCGTTCTAGGAGGAGGGCAGAGAGCAGGAAGGAGAGCAGAGTAAGGCTACATGGAGGAGAGGAGAAGCAGCCAAGATGGTGGAGTGCTGAAGGAGAAGCCAGTTTGTGCACAGTTTGTATAGAGAGAAGGAGATGGGGAACAGAGGTGAATAAGGCTGGTGAAGTTAGAAACCTTAGATTCTAGGAAACTCGGATAAGTCAGTGGCTTTGGGAGCCATGAATGGAAAGGGAAATGTTTTCGCACTGTCTGTATTTCTTGCCCACTGGGTGCGAGCTAGATTAAAGCTAATGGCTCGCCAGTTCTTGGCTCCATTGTTTCATTACTGTCTGTCTGAATCAAAGGCGAACCTGCATGGGCCAGGCGGCTGTGATGGTGGCTGCAGCTACTGGCCTTACACTATGTAACTAAATTTTTGGGAGATGAAAACAGGGCTGTGCCTTCAGGTGAATTCAGGTGAATTCTTTAATTTAATTAATAAACCAGAGTGAAGATTTGCCAGTCTCACATATATGACGACTAAAGAAATTGCATCTGAGTTTCAGTCTAGATGTCTGTTACTCCAGTAGTTATTTTCTTACCTATTTTTTTCTGCGGGCCATACTGCTCACATGCTCTCCTGCACTCAGACAATATTTCCTCTTTATCTTCTCATAATATCTTATCATTATACTTAACATATGGCTTATAGTTTTGAGTTATCATTCTACAGAGACAATGAGCTTTTTGAAGACAAGAAGTAACTTTTATTCTTCTTTGGGGAATTGTTGAATAACATTTACAGTTTGAGTTAACTAATACATCTCCATGCTTTGGAATGTTTCTTGTTTTGTTTTGTTTTTTAAATTATTTTTATTTATTTATTCATTTTAGAGGAGAGAGAGAGAGAGAGAGAGAGAGAGAGAGAGAAGGGGGGAGGAGCAGGAAGCTTCAACTGCCATATGTGCCTTGACCGGGCAAGCCCAGGGTTTTGAACCGGCAACCTCAGCATTTCAGGTCGACACTTTATCCACTACACCACCACAGGTCAGGCTGGAATGTTTCTTGTGTGAATTTGATGAATGGGTAAGTAAGCATGATGGTTACCATTTGGCTGGGCAGTTCTTTGTTTTAGATAACCCAACATACTCTCCAAGACAATTTTCATTCTACTGTTTCCAAGATGGTTTTGTTTATCAGCCTGATTATTTCACAGATAATATAAATCTGAAATGTAAAGAAGTTAATATCATTGATACAGATAGTCACTCAGTAGGGCTAAATGTGAAATTCTAGATAAACTGAAATAATGAGACAGGTAGTGTAGTGCTTAAAGTTTAGTCCTTTGTGTCAAAAGGACTAAAAAATGCAGCTTAGAATGTGAGTATCTGTCACAGAGACAGTAATTACTTGGAGACCAGATGGAGTGCACCGAGGGACCTAGGGGAGACTGCCTCACAATCCCCTGTACAGGTTTCATGAGAATATCCCCAACCTCTAGTCCCTATGAGTATTCATTGATACACACACATAGAAGCAGAGATTAGAATGAGGAAGTCAGAAAGGGGAACTTCTTTATTTTTTTATTTTTTATTTTTTTTAATTTATGCAAAGTCACATTGTTTTTTTTTGGTTTTTTTTTTTTTAATAAATTTTTATTGATGTTAATGGGATGACATTAATAATTCAGGGTACATATATTCAAAGAAAACATGTCTAGGTTATTTTGTCATTAAATTATGTTGCATACCCCTCACCCAGAGTCAGATTGTCCTCCGTCATCCTCTGTCTAGTTTTCTCTGTGCCCCTCCCCCTCCCCCTAACTCTCTCCCTCCCTCCCTCCTGCGTCCTCCCTCCCCCCACCCCTGGTAACCACCACTCTCTTGTCCATGTCTCTTAGTCTCGTTTTTATGTTCCACCAATGTATGGAATCATGTAGTTCTTGTTTTTTTCTGATTTACTTATTTCACTCCGTATAATGTTATCAAGATCCCACCATTTTGCTGTAAATGATCTGATGTCATCATTTCTTATGGCTGAGTAGTATTCCATAGTGTATATGTGCCACATCTTCTTTATCCAGTCTTCTATTGAAGGGCTTTTTGGTTGTTTCCATGTCTTGGCCACTGTGAACAGTGCTGCAATGAACATGGGGCTACATGTGTCTTTACGTATCAATGATTCTGAGGTTTTGGGGTATATACCCAGTAGAGGGATTGCTGGGTCATAAGGTAGTTCTATTTGCAGTTTTTTGAGGAACCACCATACTTTCCTCCATAATGGTTGTACTACTTTACATTCCCACCAACAGTGTATGAGGGTTCCTTTTTCTCCACAGCCTCTCCAACATTTGCTATTGCCCGTCTTGTTGAAAAATAGACACTCAGACCAATGGAACAGAATAGAAAGCCCAGAAATAAAACCACATATATATGGTCAAATAATCTTTGATAAGGGGGCCAACAACACAAAATGGAGAAAAGAAAGCCTCTTCAACAAATGGTGTTGGGAAAACTGGAAAGCCACATGCAAAAGAATGAAACTTGACTACAGCCTGTCCCCGTGTACTAAAATTAATTCAAAATGGATCAAAGACCTAAATATAAGATCTGAAACAATAAAGTACATAGAAGAAGACATAGGTACTAAACTCATGGACCTGGGTTTTAAAGAACATTTTATGAACTTGACTCCAATGGCAAGAGAAGTGAAGGCAAAGATAAATGAATGGGACTACATCAGAATAAAAAGTTTTTGCTCAGCAAGAGAAACTGATATCAAAATAAACAGAAAGTCAACTAAATGGGAACTGATATTTTCAAACAATAGCTCAGATAAGGGCCTAATATCCAAAATTTACAAAGAACTCATAAAACTCAACAACAAACAAACAAATAATCCAATAAAAAAATGGGAAGAGGACATGAACAGACACTTCTCCCAGGAAGAAATACAAATGGCCAACAGATATATGAAAAGATGCTCAGCTTCATTAGTTATTAGAGAAATGCAAATCAAAACTACAATGAGATACCACCTCACCCCTGTTAGATTAGCTATTATCAACAAGACGGGGAACTTCTTTAGAGCAGACAAACGCACAAGGGAAGTAGCTCACCTTCGCGATATCTACCCTGCTTATTGATTAATCAGAATTGCTAACTCTATTTGTATTGTGTGCTGTGTTCAGCACATACTGTGTTTAGAACTTTTGTCAATGATGCCACTGTGGCCTTTGCCTCAGGGCACTGAACTCTGTCCCTGTTCTATGTTCCTATTCAGGGCCTCCACAGGTATTCTTATTGGTGTTCGTAGGAAATGTTCATCATGTTTTAAAGCATCTGTTCTTGAATAATACATACTCTGGATTGCTGGGGTTGCCAGTTCAAAAACCCTGAGCTTGCCTGGTCAAGGTACATATGGGAAGCAACTACTGCGAGTTGATGCTTCTTACTTCTCCTTTTTCTTTCTCTTAAAAAAAACCCTGATAATAATGCCTACTTCACAGTATTGCTATAGAATAATAATTTAATAATTATATATAAAGAGTTTAGAATGCTTAGTACATATAAATATAATAATATTAATATATTATAAATATGCACATTGTGGGTTTTAAGAAATAATTCTAAATCAGACTAAAAAGAATATCAGAAGATAAAGAATACACAAATACAAAATGATAGTTCCTATGAAAAAGAATACTAAGAAACATACAAATAATTCACAGGGTTATGGATCATACAAGTTAATTTCTTTTTTGCATTTTTCCAAAGCTGGAAACGGGGAGGCAGTCAGACAGACTCCCGCATACACCTGACCAGGATCCCTCCAGAATGCCCACCAGGGGTCGATGTTCTGCCCCTCTGGGGCATCGCTCTGTTGCATCCAGAGCCATTCTAGCACCTGAGGCAGAGGCCACAGAGCCATCCTCAGCATCCGGGCCATCTTTGCTCCAATGGAGCCTCGGCTGCGGGAGGGGAAGAGAGAGACAGAGAGGAAGGAGAGGGGGAGGGGTGGAAAAGCAGATGGGTGTGTCTCCTGTGTGCCCTGGCCAGGAATCAAACCCAGGACTCCTGCATGCCAAGCCGATGCTCTACCACTGAGCCAACCGGCCAGGGCACAAGTTAATTTCTTGATGAGTTAAATATATTTACAAAATAGTTGTGGCTATAGTGAGTAAATATTCATTTGTATCTAGGTCAGACCCACTTTATGATTCTTATCTTGGTTTAATTAATAGCTCTCTGTTTTACTCTCAAAATTGTCTGGGTTTGGACAAAGAATTGTATGGTGAAATATGGTGGTATATGTGCTAATCTAGATAATCTGAGAGAAACTTTTTGAAATATCTAATAAGCATCATACAGTGAAAATTTGCAGAAGCATGTGTAGGAAGAATTTCATCTTGAGTATACAAAGATCTGGGTTGGTCAACAGCAGGAAGTTGGAAGCTATAATGGGAAATAGATATTTATCCTTTTCCTTTCTCTAGAAAATAACATTCTTTCCAAATATTATTTATTAAAGTAAAAAAATTCTGATAAGAATTCTTCTTTGCTCATTTATCAATCTTCTTTGTTAACAACATAAAAAAATGTCATATTACTTCAAGTGATTTTTCAATTCTTTGCTCAGTCATCATCTAAAAAACAAAACAAAGACAGAACAAAAACACAAAACATTTGCACAATTACTCATAAATAACGAAGGTGAATCAAAGATAAATAATAATTGGAAAACAAATATGCATATTATCGATCTTAAGAATAGAACAAAGTCAATTTTTAAATGTATACTCATTCAAAGTATTGGGTAGCACTTTTCTTACTATAACTGTCAAAGCATTAGTAATAAAAGAAAGTGATATCAGACTGTGGTAATGTACAAAGGAAAATCATTTTAATACTATTATTCATGTAAACAGATTCAGATCACACTATAAGAAATGTAATACTTTTCACATAATTTCTACATTATCAAAATACTGCAATTGAAAAAGCTGTAGGGAAATTACTCAGTGATTTATAAACACAAATTTATAATTATAATTTCACTAATTGAAAGAAATTTTAATCAGTGATGACTTCTTGGGGAGTGAAAATAATTATAAAATATTCATGTGCTAACTCATATATGTAAATATAGTTAAAATTATGCTGAGAATTAAACATTGGCAGATTTAATTTTCTTGCCTTGTAACAACTATCCACATCTGTTTAAGTGTGTAATTCGATAAATTTACAAATTTATTCAGTCATTAGTAACTATTTTATTATATTGTTGACAAATTTTAATATTACAGATATTCAGGATGTTTAAAATTACAGCATGGTAATAGAAAGATACAATAAATTTGCCCTGATGTTTAATAAACAATTTGTTAGAAAATACTATTTTTAGAAATTTTAATTAGTTATATTGATATAGTGAGT
The DNA here is from genome assembly GCF_036850995.1 of Saccopteryx leptura. Lineage (NCBI taxonomy): Eukaryota > Metazoa > Chordata > Mammalia > Chiroptera > Emballonuridae > Saccopteryx > Saccopteryx leptura. The sequence goes on along the minus strand of NC_089504.1, from coordinate 126,056,072 downwards.
TGTTTTTTGTTTTTTTTTTTTGTTTTTTTTTCATTTTTAAACATTTTTAATTACAAAAGAAATATATTTTCATTGTAACAAGAAATGCTCCATAAGTGTCATATACAGAAAAAGTTTAGTCATCTTTCCTTTCCCTCCCTTCAACCAGCCGCACACCTGTGAGCTATAACCCACACTGACCGTTCACTGTGGATACTTTCAGATCTTTCTAAGATCTTACAGCCATACAAGGAATAAATGTATTGATATATGAGAGTGAGGCGTTTTGAACTTGTTCATTAAAATAGGATCCTATTAAACAGCTCTTTAACTAGCTTTTGTCTCTTTTTTTATTTTTTTGATATTTTCTTCTTTATTTTATTAATTTTAATGCAGTGACATTGATAAATCAGGGTACATATGTTCAGAGAAAATATCTCCAGATTATTTTGACATTTGATTGTGTTGCATACCCCTCACCCAAAGTCAAATTCTCTTCTGTCACCTGTGCCCCTTCCCTCCCCCCACCCCCTCTCTCTCCTTCCTCACCACCCCCCACACCCCTTACCATCACATTCTTGTCCATGTCTCTGAGTCTCATTTTTATGTCCCATCTATGTATGGATTCATATAGTTCTTAGTTTTTTCTGATTTACTTATTTCACTCCAAATAATGTTATCAAGGTCTATCTATGTTATTGTAAAAAATGGGCAAAAGAAATGAATAGACACTCTCCAAAGAAGACATACAGATGGCCAATAGGCATATGAACAAATGCTCAACACCACTAATCATTAGAGAAATGCAAATTAAAACCACAATGAGATATTACCTCACACCAGTCAGAATGGCGCTCATCAACAAAACAACACAGAATAAGTGCTGGCGAGGATGTGGAGAAAAGGGAACCCTCCTGCACTGCTGGTGGGAATGCAGACTGGTGCAGCCACTGTGGAAAACAGTATGGAGATTCCTCAAAAAAATTAAAAATTGAACTGCCTTTTGACCCAGCTATCCCACTTTTAGGAATATACCCTAAGAGTTGTTTTTATTTTAAAAGATATCGACCTCTAGTTACCTGGGTTGGTTTTGTTTTGGATCTTTAATGTCTTTCATATTACAGATTGGATTTATGTTTGGTGATTATTTATTAACCAAACTGCAATTTTATGTAGCAGTAGGTCAATACAGGATTCAGCCTGTTCGCTTCGGTTCAGCAGAACCAATACCTAATTTTTTGTTGAGTTTGGTGAACCAGTTGTTAAAATGGCACTTAATCAGGGTTCTCTCTAAAGTGGTCAACTGGACAGCCACACAATGTGGAAATCACAAATTTATATTCCTCACTCTTTTTACCATTCATCTGCGCAACAGCGTATTTAAGTACCTGTAGCAATGTTCATTCCATTTATAGGTGAAAAAATTTTGAAAGAACTCTGCTTGTAATATTTATTTATTCATTTTATAAAACTCATTATACCTTTGAAGGGATATTATATTTTAATTTCCTTGTGTTTGTTACTTCAGTAAACAAACATATAACATAAAGAGAAAAAGTGCCAAACAATCAAGGGGTGACAAGCTGTCATTGGAAATATTTTAAATAACAGTTTTATTGTTTTTTTGTCAGATATTATTCAATATTTTTTCATTAATATTTTGAAATTCTTTCTTATCATCTAGTTTTGTGTACTTCTTTTTTTCTTATTATTTAAGTATTAAATTCATGAAATAATAAACTACCTCTCAGTATATCATTTTTTTATACTTAAAGTAGTCATTAGGGCAGAGAAATGGTTGTAAAATTATTTGAATCCCACCACTGCACAATACTGCATAATCATTCTGGGCAGACCAACTCTCTGTAGAGGCCTAGAAATAATCTAAAATTTCAAACTGAAAGTATCAAAGAGTTGAATTCAATGGTGGGACAAAATTTTACAACATGGCTCCACTTTCTTCTTTAGATTATTCAGGGCATTGCATCTAAGTACACATGACTGAATAAAGAAGGATGGTTCTGAGGTACAAACATGACTAACATGAGATTAATAAGAGAAACCTCCCTTTCTTCATTTGACCAATCATCCAAATAAATGCAATTCAAAAAAATTAATTATAAAGTAAACCACAAATTTCTAGTATGCTAATTATTTAAATAACTGTATGGTAACAGAAATTAATTTTGGGTTACTCAAAATATTTGAAAGATTTAAAACCCATTTCATCAGTCAGCTTAGCTTTGTGATTCTATGTGTGTGTAAAATTTGCAACAGAAAATGTAGAAATTTATAATTTCTACATTTATCTTCTAAGAAGTAGGGATCTTAGCATCCTAGCAGATGTGGTGGGTTCCACAAAGCTTCTGCCTGAGGGCTTTGCACAGCACAGATGGTTAAAGGGATGGACCACTGGAGTGAATTAGAATAAAAGTATATTTATAAGTACATGAAAGCAGAGGAGTTTGTTTGTGGTAGAGATCCTGTCTGGAACAGGGAGGAGGCTGGATGGCATATGCAAAAAAGAACCCAGGAAGGAATGAGGGAGGAAAGGTGAAAGAAAGGTAAGGAGAGGAGGAGGAGGAAGAAGGAGGAGGAGGAGGAGGAGAAGAAGAAGAAGGAGAAAAAGAGGAAGAAGAAAGAGAAGAAGAAAAAGAAGAGGAGAAAGAGGAGGAGGAGGAGGAGAAGAGAGGCTACAATAGGGCAGAATGATATTTTCAAGGTAAAAATCTAAATTGTGTGCTATAACCACCCTCTCCCTCTTCTGTCTTCTATACAAAATCTCAAAAAATGGACTTTTAAAATGAACTTTCTTCAGAAGAAAAAGGAAAGTGATGAGCCCTGGTCTAAAGTTGACCAAGACATAAAGCTAGGAATATCCAGAGAATCTACTTCATGTTTTTGTGGCTATTTCTCTCTCTGTCTCTCTCTATCTCTCTCTCTCTCTCTTTCTCTCTCTCTCAATCTCTATGCCACTAAATATTAAGTGGAATCTTAAAAAATGTTTTAAATGAGGCCCTGGCTGGTTGGCTCAGCAGTAGAGCATTGGTCCGGCGTATTGAAGTCCCGAGTTTGATTCCTGGCCATGGCACACAGAAGCGCCCATCTGCTTCCCCACCCTTCTCCCTCTCCTTTTTCTCTATCTCTCTCTTCCCTTCCTGCAGCCAAGGCTCCATGGGAGTAAAGTTGGCCCAGGCACTGAGGATGGCTCCATGACCTCCACCTCAGGCACCAGAATGGCTCTGGTTACAGCAGAGCAATGCCCCAGATGGGCCGAGCATTGCCCCCTGGTGGGCATGCCAGTGGATCCCAGTCGGGCACATGCAGAATTCTCTCTGCTGCCTCTCCCCCTCCCGCTTCTCACTTAGGAAAAATACAAAAGAAAAAGTCTTAAATGAGTACAAAGCACATTTTTTAATACAAAGGAGAATTGTTTATGTATTTTGTTATAATATGCTGAAAAGTTATGATTAGTGTTAAAATTGAAATTAAAGAAAATGTTAGGCCATTATTTTATACCATGTAAAATATACATATGAAAATAATGAAGAAAATTTAAAAATATAAAAAATTAAAAGTAATGTCATCAGTTAAGGAATTGAAGCATTAATGTAGTGGTAGTGATTTTTCTACATTTTATATTCATCTTTGATCATGTTTTCATTCTACCATGGTATCTATTCAGCTAGATTATATGTGGTCTAACTGAAAATCTGATACTCTCCTTCACAGTGCTCACCACAATTCTAATTAACTAATACCTACTGATATCTCTTTTCTTCTTTGAACTATAGTCTACATTAAAGTAAGCCTAATGCCAAAATAATTTATCCCCCCATTCCAAACATGTCCTTTCCTTGTGCTTGATTTCTTTTTTTTTTTTTAAAGATTTTATTTATTCATATTAGATAAGGGGGGAAGAGAGAGAGAGAGAGAGAGAGAGAGAGAGAGAGAGAGGGAGAAGGGGAGGGGAGGAGCAGAAAGCATCAACTCCCATATGTGCCTTGACCGGGCAAGCCCAGGGTTTTGAACCGGCAACCTCAGGGTTCTAGGTTGACGCTTTATCCATTGCGCCATCACAGGTCAGGCCTTGTGCTTCATTTCTTAATAAATAGTTAAATAACATCAAGCATCCGGGAACAAAACCCAGCTAAGAGTCATCATTGACATCTTTCCCTCTCTCGCCCTTGATATATGATATATATATATATCTATGATATATATAAAATCTATCATGAAGTCTTGTTGATTTTAATTCCTAGCTATTCCCTGAGTCTATATATTTCTTTCCATATTATCACAAAACCACCTTGAACCCTTTCTTTGACTTTTTACTGATTCATTTGCATCTGCACCCCAATCCCACAGCACTCAAACAATTTCTACACCTGCAACCAGAGTCATCTTTTTGAAATGCAATTCCTACTATGTTATTTCACTTCCTAAACTGAAGGCTGGTTCCCAGCTTCCTTTTCAATCTAAATTCACACCCTGCTTTCTTCCAAACTGGTACTACAGCCACAGGAATTACTTTATTCCTTTATATTTGCCATGCTTCAACGACATCAACTTTACCCAAAGTGCATTCTCCCCCTCTTTCACCTTTGTACCTGCTACTCATCATTAGATCTCAGCTCAGGTGGTACTTCCACATGGAACAAACACATCACTGACTTTTCCATTCTAGTCAGCTTACCAGAACTGTACACCTCTCTTTTGAAACATTTGTCTGAATTAAAATTGTATCATTTTCTTGAGTGACTATTTGATTAATGTCTATGACTACAAGGGTGAGCAGGGGTGGTATTGGCTTCTGGAGCTAGTATAGAGACTGGTCCAATAGAGGAAAAAATGAATAAATTCAGGTTAATGTGTTTTACCAAGAAAAAAATGTTTAGCCTGCAATACCTGCCTAATTGAACTAGGATATTTATACCTTTTGATTCCAGAGGTGAAAGGATAGAGAAACAATATATTGCTCAATACAAGTTGCTTATATACGTAAAAACAGAAAAAGGTGACAGACACATGGAGTAAGAACTAACAATGGCACCTGCACAGTAAGAGAATGCTATCTGTACAGAATGAGTCCTGTTACATTCTCGGGTAGAATACAATTCTTTTCTTTCTATTTTGATTTTCAGAGTTTCCATTAATCCTTTACAACCTGGTTGAGGCATAATATTTTCCCCAAATCCACCCCAAACTTTGTGGTCTTAATCTTTGAGTACAACACTTTTCTAAAAACATGTCTCTGTGTGTTTGTGCACTATGGTTACCATGGTTAGAAAATATTTTAAGAGAATGGTCTTTGAAAGTAGCTATCAAAATCAGATAAACAGCTGTTTCAGAGTTGATAAGAATGAGAATGTAGACAATATGTAGACCTTGTTGTCAATGGCTACAACAGTTTCAGAAAATCTTGAATATTATATTTTCAGAAAGATAATTGAAAATATAAGGTAGATCAATCTGTAAGGTTCATGCTAGCAATCTAATCTATTACAGAAAGAGCATACCAAAAAAATTATACTTAAATATAATAAAAGTCAGATATATAAAAAGGAAGTTTAAAGGATAAAGAGGAGGAGGGAATAGTGAGAACCAGAAGAAGGAAATGGAAAGATAGAGGAGAGAACACTAAAATTAGAGGAAGATAAAACAGTGAAAAAAGAAATATTCATGTCATTAAGAGACTTCGTGTCAAATTTTAAAAACAGATATGTGATCACATTCCATCAGTAAAAGAATAAAATTATAATGCCAAGCACTGTAATTATGCTTTGATTAAATCAAGTGCTGCTTCTCTCTCAAGTGCAAAATTAATGACAAATTGCAGTTGCTAAAGGATCAAATGGTGGAAAGGTTTGTTTCACAGAATATATAACTCAATATATTACAAATGTTCAACTTTCTAAAAAGTTATAACCAACTCAAACTTTTTCATTTTGAATTTATGATCTTAATTCAGACATATATTTTTAAATCAAATACTTCATAGACTTTTATCTCTTTCTTTAAGAGTGGTCATGAGATATTGTTTACATATACACGTATACGTGTACTAATTAAATTCCTTGCACTTTGAATTATTTACAATTCCATAAGTTTTTTTTTTTTCGTTTTTTTTTTCTTTTTTTTTGCCCTGAGATATTTCATATTCAGGAATTACTTGATAATAAAATTATATATATATATATATATATATATATATATATATATATATATATATATAAACTTAATTGCATCCCCCACAAAATTCATTTGTTTTAGCCCTGCACCCTGATATGACATATTTGGAGATTGGTCTTTAAGGAGGTAATCAAGTTTAAATGATTTCATAAGGATAGACTCTAATTCCAGAAAGCTGGTGTCCTCATAGAAAGGGGAAGAGACATCAGAGATCTCTCACTCTCTCTCTTCCCACATAGATGTGTAGTTAAAAAAAATGCCATGTAAGAACACAACAGAACAGGCAGCTGTCAGTCAGGAAGAGCGGTCTTACCAGAAACTGACTTTCCTGGCACCTTAATCTTGGACTTCTAGCCTCCAGAATTTAGAGACAATTAATTTCTGTTGTTTAAGCCACCCAGTTTATGGGACATTGTTATGATTAACCCTAACAGTCCAATATATATATATATATATATATATATATATATATATATATATATAGCGCCTTATTTATTTCATAAACACACTTGAACTCAAGTCCCTATATTAGAGCTTACCAAATTTAGCACAGACATATATATTTAACTAATAAAAAGATTTGCAGATATAACAATGGGTGATACATCATAAAATAAGGCATATTGAAAATGTTTAACATATTTTTAAATTTAAAAATTTAGTTTCTTTAATGAAAATTTCTGGTCTTCTTGCTTTGGAAGTGTATACAATGAAATTGCTTTTAAGTAATTGTATAGCCAGTAGCCACGGCCACCATCAGAGACACCTGGCCCATGCAGGTTTGCATTAGATTCGGACAGACGGTAGTGAAACAATGGAGCCATGAACTGGTGGGCCATTATCTTTAATCCTAACTTGCACCCGGCAGGCAAGTACAAACACACACTGGGCTCCAAAACCCACTCATTCAGTGCTCACAAAGCTACTGACTTATCCAAGTTTCCTAGAACCAAAGGTTTCTAGCTCACCAGCCTTATTCACCTCTGTTCCCCATCTCCTTCTCTCTGCTCAAACTCTGCACTAACTGACTTTTCCTTCAGCACTCCACCATTTTGTCTGCCTCTCCTCTTCTCCACATGGCCTTACTCTGCTCTCCTTTCCCAGCTCTCTCCTCTAATGCTAATCTCAGGAAGTGAGAGTGAGAGAGTTCCCAGTCTGTCCCCATTTTATAGTGTAGAAATCAAAACCTTTAATCCAATATACAAATAAGGAAGTCTCTGATACAAAGTCACTTATCTGAGGCATAATGGGATTCCTCATGAAATTGCACCACCCCACATCAAAAAGGGTGGGAAAGGGATGTGAGGGCAATCTGGCTGTGACATCTGTCACCCCATTGATTGACAGGGTTGATTCGGCTGATCTGGCTGGCTAGGCGGGTGTCTCCTTACTCCCTCACCAGTCCATGTGCGTCCCTCCCGAAGCTGCACGCTCGGTCAAAGAGGATGACCTTCCCCGCTAGAGGAGAGGACCGTTCTTCGGTCAAGAGTATACAAGTAGCCACGCTCCCCTGCTAGAACCTCCAAACAAGTCTCAAGCTCCAAAAAGGGTGGGAAAGGCTTAGTCTTAAAACTAAGCCTTAGGCTATAAGGATGCTGCCTGCTTACAGCCTGTCCCCCTACATCCAATGCAGACTATAAGCGAGCAAACATATACATCATATTTACAAAGTTATTTGACCAACATTCTACCCCTGTGTTTCACAATCTAAAAGCACAGGTATTCCTGCACAGGGAAATTAGGCACACTGCACAAATTACAACATGACAAATCATACAATTTCAACAGTTACGAAGATACTTCACCAGTCTCTGAGCACTTTGCCAAAAGTGCAAAATGTCCTTAGACTTCTTTCTAGCCATAGGTAAAGCTTCCCGAAGCAGGGGAAGGACCTCTAGTAAAGCCAACCCCCATCCCCATCAGGGTATTTCACATTGTCTAAAATCCATAAGTCCATCCAACAAAGGAGCCAGTGCCCACTCTGGTCATAGTCCAGGAATCAGTCCACACACATGGGGCCTCAGCCACCCCCCTCATCCCTGCCATCCTGGCAGGTCTTACACTGTTCCAAAGAGGAGCACATGGCAATGGCAGTCAGCATTTCCATCTCTGCTCTGGAGAGTATGATGGCATCCACCTCTCTGTCCCAAAATCGCAGACCTACCAGAGGCATAGAAGGTGCTTCTTGCTGCTGGGCTCTCACCTTCTGGAGACGGCGGATCACAACTCCAGCCTGATTCTCCTCATCCTCCAAAGAGGAACTGGAAACACCAGCTCCCGCTGCTGGGCTTGAACCCTAGGCTGCTCCGCAAACCTTGCAGCCGCATCCCAGCCTTGGCCCCGGCCTCCTGCTGCTGCTGGCTCTCCACAACATCCAGGGCAAGTTGCAACTCATGAACCTGTGATTCCTTCTCCAGCGGCTGCTCCATTTCCAGGCGAATCTCACAAACCTGGTCAGCCTCCTCCTCCAGCGCTTCCTCCAGCTCCAGGGTCAGCATCTCTTTCTCCCACATTTGCTCCAGCTCCTTCCACTGCTCGGTTTGCAGGTCCCAGGCAGCCTCTTCCACAGAGCTCTTGGTTTCCTCACACATGGCTGAGAACAGCCATGGGGAACCATAACAGCAGCCAGTCCTCTACTCCACCACTCAAAGGTGGTGGTGGCTCCATACCAAACTGTATCGACTTCTGCCACAGACTATGCCAAACATATATATCATATTTACAAACTTATTTGACCAACAGTAATATCCACGTACAACATATGAATGTTTTCCCTCATTTAATATTCTGGCAATATTCTTGCAAAAGTGATAAAACAGAGCAGCAAGTATCAAACAAATGAAGACTTATTTGGCCCTAGATGATGGCTCAGTGGATAGAGTGTCAGCCTGATATATGGACGTCCCAGGTTTGATCCCCTGTCAAGGCACACAGGAGAAGTAACCATCTGCTTCTCTTTCCCTTCTCTTCTCTCCCTCTTCCCCTCTCATAGCCAGTGACTAGATTCAAGTGTTGAAACTGGTTGCTGAGGACAGCTTGGTTGCCAAGTGTGTCAACCTCAGGAGCTAAAAATAGCTTGGTACTCAAGCATCGGCCCCAGATGAGTTACCAGGTGGATCCCAGTCAGGGTGCATGTAGGTGTCTGCCTCACTAATCCCCCATCCTCTCACCTAAAAAAATAAAAAAATAATTAAAAGTAAATAAAAGTTTTGTCTATTCATGTGTTTTCATATCTTCTCTCAATTATCATTTCCTCAAGAAAGCTTTTACTGATCTATCATACTACACAAATATCCTTTTCTATAGCCCAAAATGAGGTTATTTCTTTATAATACTTCGTGTACTCATGCTTAATTTATTGCTATAATTATTTATTTATTTACAATCTCATATAATTTTTAAGAACTAGTAACGTTTTTGTTTACTGTGTTAGTCAAATAAGTTTGTAAATATGATATATATGTTTGCTCGCTTATAGTTTGCATTGGGTGTGGGGGACAGGCTGTAAGCTCACAAGGTCCTTATAGCCTAAGGCTTAGTTTTAAGACTAAGCCTTTCCCACCCTTTTAATACTAAGATATTTTCAACATTTTTCTAATACTAAGATCTTCTCAAAACTAAGCTTTTCCCCACACCGTTGACTATTGCATGATGGGGTGGTGCACTTTTATGAGGAATCCCATTTATGCCTCAGATAAGTGGGTTTGTATCAGAGACTTTCTTATTTGTATATTGGCTTAAAGGCTTTAATTTCTTCACTATAAGGTAAGGCAGACCAGAGGCTTTCTCTCTCAGATCCTGTCATCAGCATTGCAGAGGAGCGGCAGCCAAGATGGCGGAGTGATAAAGAGGAAGCTAGTTTGTGCAGATTTTGTGCAGAGAGAAGGAGATGGGGAACAGAGGTGAATAAGGCTGGTGGGGCCTTTGATTCTAATAGTACTCGGATGAGTCAGTGGCTTTCGGAGCCCTGAATGGAAAGGGAGGTGTTTTCCCACTGTGTGTATTTCTTGCCCGCTGGGTGCAAGCTAGGATTAAAGCTAATGGCCCACCAGTCCTTGGTTCCATTATTTTATTACCATCTGTCCAAATCAAATGTGAACCTACACGGGCCAGGCAGCTGTGATGGTGGCGGTGGCTACTGGCTTGACACTGTGTATATATGTATGCATGTGTATAACTATATATCTACATATCTACCTAAAGCTATATCTATATCTGTGTATGTATGTGAGTACATAGAACTTTACTTCTGCCTACTATCCAAAGACATTGACAAAATGAGAAATTTCAATTACAACCAATTAAAAACATCTTTCAATAATACAGGGTAAAGTAGACTTATAGTTGTTCATATAAAAATAATACAATAATTAATAAATAATAATATAAGAATAAACTGTTTCATGTACTCACAAGTGTAAACCTATTTTTGCCATACTCTGTATATACCATTTGTGTCAGACCTAAAAGTTGAAAGGTTGAAGAATTGAAGTTGAGAGGCTGAAGATCAATTTGAGAAGGCCAGATCTTGAAAGTTATTAGTCTATGAGTCTTAATTGAAATAATACATATGGATGAGACCACCTAGAAAGAATACAGAATGAAGCAACAGAAAATAGTTGTTAAAAATGTGACGACTGAAATCAGAAAATCAGCATTAAAATTCTGACATCACCATCTACAAACTATATAACCTAAATTATGTAAAAGTTAATTTGGAGCTAATAATTGTGCATTTGTCAAAGTATTTTTGTAAAAATTAAACATAGTAATTAATATAAAGTACTTAGAAGAAATGCCTGCTAAAAGTAAGCATTCAGTACATAGACACATATTAGATTGCAAGGAATAACAAAAGCTAACACTAATTCTTTGAGAACTCAAAAATTGAAAGATGGAAAAGGAACGACCAGAGAAGTAACATGTCAAAGCAGAATATGTAATGCTAAGGAAGACAAATGAGGGAAACATCTCAAGAAGAGAAATCACTTAGCATTTTAACTTTTCTCCAAGATTTATCCTCCCACCTTAAACAACTAAATCCAAGTAAAATAATAATTAAAACACATGCACACATACATACATACAAAGCTTTCTAGAGTTTGAGTATCAGACAAAGAAGGATGGTGATCTCTGTAAGATGGAAAGCAAATCAGATAAGGCCTATGATTATCATAGTTCACCACCTTCAAAGACATCCCAGGCTAGTGCAGGGAGAGGGAAATCAGGGGAACAACAGATGCACTGAGTAAGGAGACAGAGCTGAGAGTCTGAAAACACGGTGGCTGGAATTCACGGGGCAGAGTACCAGAGAGAATGTGCACGAAAAGAGAGCCCTGGAGATCTGCAGAAGCCGCCCTCCAGACTCCTGATCAGAACCCCTGAGTGGGAAACTAGCACAGCAGGGGTAATTCACCTGAAAGGATTACATGGAACATTTATGATGCTCACTGAGGATGGCAAGTAATGCTTGTTCTCACCAACCAGTCTGAAAAACCTTGTTATTTTGGGGACATTACAAAGAGTACTCAGAAAGGTCTTCCCTGAGAAGTGAGAATATTATGTCCAAAACTGTGGTCTTGTCCAACATTTCTGAAAAACAAAAATTAACTGTTTCCAAATAATTATATTATATCCTGGAACAAAGCTCATAAACTTTAATGAACTACAAAAATATTTAACTTAAAAAAAGATAAAATTCACAATTTTTGTAAAAAAAAAAAAAAGGTCTAGACATGCAAAAATCCAGGAAAGCGCAACAAATGACAAAGAAAAAAAATTAACCAAAGTGAACGCAGAACTAAAGCAAATATGGATGGCAGATCAAGACATTAAAACAATTATCATTAAAACAATTAAAACCAAATTCCAAATGTTCAATACCCTAGAGGAGAGACTGAAATGTTAGACAGAAATCAGAGAGCAGATGTGCAGTTGCCAAAGGCAGAGGGTGGGGGTTGAGGAATTGGTTGAAGGGGGTCAAAAGATACAAACTTCCAGTTGTAAGATAAATAAGTTCTGGGGATATAACATGCAGCACAGTCACTATAGGTAACAATGCTGTACTGTATAGATGCATTGAAAGTTGTTAAGAGAGTAAATCTTAAAACTTTTATCAGAAGAAAACAATTGTAGCTATATGAGGTTATAGGTGTTAACTAAGCTTATTGTGATAATCATCTCACAATATATTTGTATATCAAATCATTATGCTTTACACTTTAAACTTATACAATGTTATATGTAAGTTACATCTCAATAAAACTACAAAAAGTATTATGACTCTTAAAAATCATAATTGAATTCATGTAGTAGGTATCTAAATTAAGAATATATTTGCTTCAGTCTATGCAACGCAGGGTGACAGCACCTCCTCTGCTCTCTGCTTGAATACAGGAATGAGTATTTTTTAAAATTGGACAGTGACTTAGAAACTGTGTTTTTACGATATAGTGCCCTCAAGGCATAATTGAAAGAACATTTTAATGATCATAACTTACAGATAAAGTGCCCAGTGATAAACTATTGAGTTTGCAGATTCTACTTTCTTGTTATTTGGATGGTGTGTAGGAGGCCTGGCTTTGATGTTCCTTAGAAACAGTTGTCATTTGACTCATTCACCTCTTCAGAGACAGAAATCAATTTTTATAGTCAAAAATAAATACCATGAAGACATCAGTACACTTCATCTCCAGATATAGCAAACCATAAACAGAGTAAGTGGTTTTCATATTTCCTGTATTGATGTTTTAAAATATCACAAGAGTAATACTTGTAGAAGGTCAATTCAGTCGGGGAGTCCCTGAAGTCTGTATAACCAGGAAGTTTATTTACTCATTCAAAACACATTTGCATTTTGGTACCAGTCACTAACATATAAAAGTTACTAACTTGGTACTATGAAGGATACAAAGACAGAAGACAGAAAGATAAGTGACAGTCTTATCTTTAACAAACTCATAATCTACTAGGATTATCAAAAAGTCTCCATAATAAACTATAATGAAAGGTCAGAAGGAAGCAATGGCAATAAAAAAGCATATAACCAATAATTTAGAAAAGCCCATGTGTACCAGTGGATTCAAAGATGATTTCATACTATATGTGGCATTTGCATTGGAAATGATAGGTTAACCATGAAATGGCAGAGATCTTGAGAAATGTTAAAACTGAGAGAAAATAATAAAATTTAGGAAAAAATATTTAAGAAATAGTACTTAATTTCTTTATAGCTAAAATATAAGTTCGTTTCCCATTGCCTGTCACCTTCTCAAGAACATTTTTCCATTGTTAAACTCTTTTTTTTTTCTACTGTGTCTTCAAATCTATTTTTCTTAGTCAATTATTCTTAAGGTTCACCAAACCTGTAACACCTCCCATAAAAACAGTTTCTCTTGACCCATCATGTCCTAGTTACTGTACCATTTCTCTGCTCCCTTGAATTTCTAACTTTCCTGGAAAACAGGGTCTATATAAGGAAATTTTATTTTCTCATTACTCATTTAGTCTTCAATCTTCCACTCTAGCCTCTGATTCAATCTTCATGTTGTCAAAGGTAATGGACACCTTCCTCTCATCAGCACTCATCACAGTTTTCTTCACTTTGACCATGTATTCAAGATATACATCTGCTTTCTCCCCTGCCACCTCAAACCAAGCTTCTTTTTTTACTTTCTGGCTACACCTTCTTAGACTCCTTGACTAGCTCCTTTATCATCACATCTCTTCTCAAGGCCCAGGAACAATTGGACAATACACAGTTCTTTTTGTTGGTTTGTTTGTTTTTACAGAGACAGAGAGAGAGTCAGAGAGAGGGATAGATAGGGACAGACAGACAGGAATGGAGAGAGATGAGAAGCATCAATCATTAGTTTCTCATTGTGCCTTGACCGTGGGGCTACAGAAGACCGAGTAACCCCTTGCTCTAGCCAGCGACCTTGGGTCCAAGCTAGTGAGCTTTGTTCAAATCAGATGAGCCCGCGCTCAAGCTGGTGACCTCGGGGTCTCGAACCTGGGTTCTCTGTGTCCCAGTCCAATGCTCCATCCACTGCGCCATCACCTGGTCAGGCTGGCAATTCATAGTTCTGCTGTCATAATTGCTCTTCTAATAACCATGGTGCTAAAATGACTAACTTTTTAATGAGGATACATAATTGAGTTTACTTACCTGTCTAGGCAAGGCTATAGATCATATCATCAGAAAGCCAGCTGAATTATTTAGTTGTAGGGTATATTTTTCTCAAATTCCAGGATTATTTACTCACTTTTTTATTCAATAAACATTATTTAGTATCTACCAGGTGTCAGGCATTGTCATAGATTCTGAGGATAAAACAAACAAAAAAAACATTGACAAGATCTTTGTCAAATTTGAGAAGATAAAGGCTAGGTGACAAGTTGAGGCTGTTATGTAGAATTAAGAGCATTATCAATATGAACTAAAGATTGGATTTTCATTGACTTATGAAGACTCTAAACTCCCCAGGATAATGTACTGTTTTCACCTAGGATTAAATATATGCAAAGAGCAGAGCTATTCGACCTTGCCTTGTTCCTGTACCTCAGCAAATTTTTGTGATCAAATACCTAGGGGAGGCCTTTTATACAGACTTGGGAAGAACAGTACTTGATGGTTGAAAGTCAACACTATCAATAGGATAACTGATTTCATTTAAAAACTACTATCTGGAGCAAAAAAACCACAGTTTAACCTTCAAAATCAGCCCCACCCAATCCCTATCACATTTTCTGCTAAAAATAGAGGTAATTGTGACAGTGAGACATTTAGAAACAATTTGTATAAAATGCCAGGATCCCAATCACAGGTGCTGTTAGATTGTATCAACAGTGTGACTCCACCTGGTTTCCCAGCACCATAGAGCCCCCCTCCCCCATCTATTTCTCCAGATTTATGGTATACATATGAATGAAAAGATTTGTTTGAAATCAAAGGGTACTGCCAATTTTAATAAACTGAAATACCAGTTAACAAAAAATTAAAGAGGCTTTTTTAGTTTGAACCTAGATAAATCTCTTAATCTTTCTTTGCCTCTTTTTTATTGATAAAATATGGTTAATAATGTCCATTCTGTATAACTCATCAGATTATACTGAATTATAACAGTCAAATTTATGAGTTCTTACTAAATTATAAAATATATTAAATTATGATTTACAACTTTAACATTGATATTATAATAATGTTAAAAATATTATTATATGCTTTCCAGATTTAAAGATTTTATTTATTTAAAAATGTCTTTATTTTTATTGATGCCTTATTATTGTTTTTATGATACTTAGAACTGCCTTAAATTCTCTGTTATAAGATATCTTAAATGTTTAAAATTCAAGTTGGTCTAAACAGCTAACTGTGCATGCATATGTTGTGGAAAGTGCAAGTGTATAGAATACACCTATTTGAGATTTTGACTACAAGTTGTCATGCTAGTCAAATTAGATAGGCCTAATTTAAAAAAAGTTAGATCTCTTTAGAAGCTTTTATGTTAATTTAACAAATAGCAATTAATAGCACAACATCAACAGTGATAAATACTACAAATTTTAGCCTGTCAAAAACTAAAGATTGAGAGGAAATGCATGATAGGAAACATCTGTTCCCTTTCCAGGCCTGCTGATAGTTGATGAGGATACACCTTTTAACATAAATAAATAATAAAGTAAAATTCTTCAAGTCAAAAATTTTTTTACATCCCATTTTTTAACTGGAAGAGTGACTCTACTTTAAAAAATGTGACAGATATCTCCTAACCTTTAAAACACACTAAAAAAGTTTTGAATAATTTCATTTCCATATTTTAATGAAAAATGGATTAGTGAGAAACTTAAAATAGAAATTTAAAGACAAAAAATATACATTGCTAAAGGATATCTATGAGGTATAAGATTCAAACTTAGTGTCTGGTGACTTGTTTATCTTCAATCTTAGGAAAGGCTTGAATGCTGTTTTTATTGAAAGTTGTTATTTTTTAAGTATCTGATATTGAATTAGAAGATCATATGTCATTGGTCTGTTTTCAAATTAAGAAAGGTTAGAGTTGGCCCTGGCTGGTTGGCTCAGTGGTAGAGCGTCGGCCTGGCGTGTGGAAGTCCCAGTTTCGATTCCTGGCCAGGGCACACAGGCTAAGCACCCATCTGCTTCTCCACCCCTCCCGCTCTCCTTCCTCTCTGTCTCTCTTTTCCCCTCCTGCAGCCAAGGCTCCATTGGAGCAAAGTTGGCCTGGGCACTGAGGATGGCTCCATGGCCTCTGCCTCAGGTGCTAGAATGGCTCTGGTTGCAACAGAACCAGATGGGCAGAGCATTGCCCCCTGGTGGGCATGCTGGGTGAATCCCCGTCGGGTGCATGCAGGAGTCTGTCTGACTGCCTCCCCGTTTCCAACTTCAGAAAATACAAAAAAAAAAACACCAAAAAACAAAAAAACCCAAAGGTTAGAGTTGTGAACTAGCTGCTTTCTGCCCCAACCAAATACAGCTGCTGAAAGTTTTCCCTTCTATGCCAGTGGTTCTCACTTGTACCATCACTGACTTATATCCAGCTCTCCATCTGGTGGGAGGTGCAGGGTGAAGATGGGAGGGTTCAAGAACATTCTGGGACATCCTGGAATAGAAGAGGTTGATCATATCAGTGTTTCCCACAAGGTGGGGTTGGACATCACTCTTGCTTAACTAATAAGCGGATGGTGCACAACACTTAAAAGTACAAGAATGTTTATGTCGTTCCCTGAGTGTTGAGCTATTCTCATTGGAACTGTGATAGAAGGATCCCCTGAGACATGCTCACTTATACAGGAGGTCATTGGCTTGGACTTATGGAGAGCTGGCAGTTCTCAATGCTTCCTCGTAGGATTTGCTGGTCTTGACCCTGCACCACAAATCCCTCTCCTTGATCTCATCTTAATTTCCTCTCCTTGCCTCCACTTGGGTGGCTTTAGTTTGGGTGGTTTGGCTCTTTAGTTATTGCTTTCATAATTTGTTGCAATCATCATAATATTCATACTCCACTCCCAGCAAGAATTAACCTTTTGAGTTCCAAAATACCTGGTTCTTGTAAATGAGAAATTCACTTTCAATATTATTGCCTCTGCTATAAATTTGAAAAGCCTATTTGGCATTTAAAACTAGATTTTGAATCCAACTGTATGCTGCCTACAGGAAACTCATCTAAGTAACAAGGATAAAAACAAATTCAAAGTGAAAGGCTGGAAAACAATACTCCAAACAAAGAACATCCAAAAAAAAGCAGGTGTAGCAATACTCATATCTGATAATGCTGATTACAAGACAGCAAAAGTACTCAGAGACAAAAATGACCATTTCATAATGGCTAAGGGGACACTGAATCAAGAAGACATAACAATTCTTAATATATATGCACCAAACCAAGGAGCACCAAAATATATAAGACAGCTACTTATTGACCTTAAAACAAAAACTGACAAAAATACAATCATACTTGGAGACCTCAATATACCGCTGACGGCTCTAGATCGGTCATCCAAACAGAGAATCAACAAAGATTAGTGGCCTTAAACAAAACACTAGAGCACCTGGATATGACAGACATCTACAGGACATTTCATCCCAAAGTGACTGAGTATACTTTTTTCTCCAGTGTACATGGATCATTCTCAAGAATTGACCATATGTTGGGCCACAAAAATAACATCAGCAAATTCAGGAAAATCGAAGTTATACCAAGCATATATTCTGATCATAAAGCCTTGAAACTAGAATTCAACTGCAAAAAAGAGGAAAAAAATCCCACAAAAAATGTGAAAACTAAACAACATACTTTTAAAAAATGAATGGGTCAAAGAAGAAATAAGTGCAGAGATCAAAAGATATATACAGACTAAATGAATGAAAATGACAATACGACATATCAGAATCTATGGGATGCAGCAAAAGCAGTGATAAGAGGGAAGTTCATATCACTTCAGGCATATATGAACAAACAAGAGAGAGCCCAAGTGAACCACTTAACTTCCCACCTTAAGGAACTAGAAAAAGAAGAACAAAGAAAACCCAAAACCAGCCGAAGAAAGGAGATAATAAAAATCAGAGCAGAAATAAATGAATTAGAGAACAGAAAAACTATAGAAAAAATTAATAGAACAAGGAGCTGGTTCTTTGAAAAGATCAACAAAATTGACAAATCCTTGGCAAGACTTACCAAGGAAAAAAGAGAAAGAACTCATATAAACAAAATCCAAAATGAAAGAGGAGAAATCACCACAGACACCATAGATATACAAAGAATTATTGTAGAATACTATGAAAAACTTTATGCCACTAAATTCAACAACCTAGAAGAAATGGATAAATTCCTAGAACAATACAACCTTCCTAGACTGAGTCAAGAAGAAGCAGAAAGCCTAAACAGACCGATTAGTAGAGAAGAAATAGAAAAAACCATTAAAAACCTCCCCAAAAATAAAAGTCCAGGCCCAGACGGCTATACCAGCAAATTTTATCAAACATTCAAAGAAGACTTGGTTCCTATTCTACTCAAAGTCTTCCAAAAAATTGAAGAAGAAGCAATACTTCCAAACACATTTTATGAGGCCAACATAACCTTCATACCAAAACCAGGCAAGGATGGCACAAAAAAAGAAAACTACAGACCAATATCTCTAATGAATACAGATGCTAAAATACTAAACAAAATACTAACAAATTGAATACAACAACATATTAAAAAAATAATACATCATGATCAAGTGGGATTCATCCCAGAATCTCAAGGATGGTTCAACATACGTAAAACGGTTAACGTAATACACCATATCAACAAAACAAAGAACAAAAACCACATGATCTTATCAATAGATGCAGAAAAGGCTTTCAATAAAATACAACACAATTTTATGTTTAAGACTCTCAACAAAATGGGTATAGAAGGAAAATATCTCAACATGATAAAGGCCATATATGATAAACCATCAGCTAACATCATATTAAATGGCACTAAACTGAAGGCTTTCCCCCTTAAATCAGGAACAAAACAGGGTTGTCCACTCTCTCCACTCTTATTTAATGTGGTACTAGAGGTTCTAGCCAGAGCAATCAGACAAGACAAAGAAATAAAAGGCATCCATATCGGAAAAGAAGAAGTAAAGGTATCACTTTTTGCAGATATTATGATCCTATACATCGAAAACCCCAAAGAATCCACAAAAAGACTACTAGAAACAATAAGCCAATACAGTAAGGTCGCAGGATACAAAATTAACATACAGAAGTCAGTAGCCTTTCTATATGCCAACAATGAAACAATTGAGAACGAACTCAAAAGAGTAATCCCCTTCACGATTGCAACAAAAAAATAAAATAAAATACTTAGGAATAAACATAACAAAGAATGTAAAGGACTTATATAATGAAAACGATAAACCATTGTTAAGGGAAATCGAAAAAGATATAATGAGATGGAAGAATATACCTTGTTCTTGGTTAGGAAGAATAAATATAATCAAGATGGCCATATTACCCAAAGCAATATACAAATTTAATGCAATTCCCATCAAAATTCCAATGACATTTTTTAAAGAAATAGAGCAAAAAATCATCAGATTTATATGGAACTATAAAAAACCCCAAATAGCCAAAGCAATTCTAAAGAAAAAGAATGAAGCTGGGAGCATTACAATACCTGACTTCAAACTATATTATATAGGGCCATGACAATCAAAACAGCATGGTATTGGCAGAAAATTAGACACTCAGACCAATGGAACAGAATAGAAAGTCCAGAAATAAAACCACATATATATAGTCAAATAATTTTTGATAAAGGGGCCAACAACACACAATGGAGAAAAGAAAGCCTCTTCAATAAATGGTGCTGGGAAAACTGGAAAGCCACATGCAAAAGAATGAAACTGGACTACAGTTTGTCCCCCTGTACTAAAATTAACTCAAAATGGATCAAAGATCTAAACATAAGACCTGAAACAATTAAGTACATAGAAGAAGACATAGGTACTAAACTCATGGACCTGGGTTTTAAAGAGCATTTTATGAATTTGACTCCAAAGGCAAGAGAAGTGAAGGCAAAAATTAATGAATGGGACTACATCAGACTAAGAAGTTTTTGCTCAGCAAGAGAAACTGATAACAAAATAAACAGAAAGCCAACTAAATGGGAAATGATATTTTCAAACAACTGCTCAGATAAGGGCCTAATATCCATATTATACAAAGAACTCATAAAACTCAACAACAAACAAACAAACAATCCAATAAAAAAATGTGAAGAGGACATGAACAGACACTTCTCCCAGGAAGAAATACAAATGGCCAACAAATATATGAAAAGATGCTCATCTTCGTTAGTTATTAGAGAAATGCAAATCAAAACTGCAATGAGATACCACCTCACACCTGTTAGATTAGCTATTATTAACAAGACAGGTAATAGCAAATGTTGGAGAGGCTGTGGAGAAAAAGGAACCCTCATACACTGTTGGTGGGAATGTAAAGTAGTACAACCATTATGGAAGAAAGTATGGTGGTTCCTCAAAAAACTGAAAATAGAATTACCTATGACCCAGCAATCCCTCTACTGGGTATATACCCCCAAAACTCAGAAACATTGATACGTAAAGACACATGCAGCCCCATGTTCATTGCAGCATTGTTCACAGTGGCCAGGTCATGGAAACAACCAAAAAACCCGTCAATAGATGACTGGATAAAGAAGATGTGGCACATATACACTATGGAATACTACTCAGCCATAAGAAATGATGACATCAGATCATTTACAGCAAAATGATGGGATCTTGATAACATTATATGAAGTGAAATAAGTAAATCAGAAAAAATCAGGAACTGCATTATTCCATACGTAGGTGGGACATAAAAGTGAAACTAAGAGACATTGATAAGAGTGTCGTGGTTACGGGGGGAGGGGGGAAAGGGATAGGGAAAGGGGGAGGGGGAGGGGCACAAAGAAAACTAGATAGAAGGTGACAGAGGACAATCTAACTTTGGGTGATGGGTATGCAACATAATTGAACGACAAGATAACCTGGACTTGTTATCTTTGAATATATGTATCCTGATTTATTGATGTTGCCCCATTAAAAAAATAAAATTATTGAAAAAACAAACAAACTAGATTTTGAAAATTCTCTATATGTGCTCCATATAGAAACTCCACATGTTCTACCCTGAAGGTTTAATTTTAATAACTAGAGGGGCCCATGGTAAAAAAAAATAAAATAAAATAAAAATGGTAATAATTAAAGAAATTGGAGGGATAAATTAATTAATATATCAAAAATATTCTAACACTGCACATACTGGTTCATCTTAGAAAATAAAATAGCAAAAACAAAACAAACAAACAAAAACCTGAGTATCAATAATTCAGTGGATCAGCTGTTACTATTATTTACCACACTAATTATTGAGTATTTTGAATTCTACTTACTTTTCATTTCATTCACCTTTAAGTGTATCATGCTTGCATAAACTTCAATGTACATTCAACTCAAGTAAAGATGAAAAACATTAAAGGAATTTTAAGTAGACAATTTACAACGAGGGGAGTAATCTCCAGTAATTTTCAATAGCCTGTGAGATTGAAATCTTTATACAACATTGGAGTGGTTAGCTCTTTCCTGGACTGTCACGAAATTTCTGGCAGACCAGCATCAATCTCTGCAAATTGGTGGATGAAAAATGCTGATCATCATGCCGCTGGACATGTTTAAATAATATAAAGTAGTAGGTTACTTTTTTTTTTTCAGGTTTTCTAATTTCTTGGTAATTCAATTTTTGGCAAATGTAGTGGGTTATAGATAAGGCAGGTGTCACGCTACTAACACTGAATGGAGTTGCAAAGATGAATCAAAGGATTATGCTATAATGTTTGAGTGGGTCCGGGGCCTCTTGATAGGCCAAGTGTTACCTTTCTGGTTGCTGGACTGAAAAAAGTCCAGGGATTCCAATCAAGCGGAACCTGAACCGGGGAGGCTGAAATAGCGGAAAGTAAACTCTGGGCTTGGAATAGCAGCTGTTTATTAGCAGACCACACCAGTACCCACTGACTGACCATGAGCCTTGGTTTTCAGCTTGTGATAGTATGAATTTTCTTCTTGGCCTCAAATATTAACACTGTCACATGCCTTTGTTTTTCTACATCAGAAATATCAGACTCACTCCCACTAGTTCTAGGGCTAGGCAGGAAGTTCATCTCAGTCTTTGTGTGTGGGGAGAAAACAGGTTCACACTATTCTTCCATTTCCCCCCTATTTCTCCCACACATTTCTGCTGTCTTCTCTCTTAAGAATCTGTATAATGTTGTGGGGCAGATGGAGCTAATCTTATCCA
Source organism: Saccopteryx leptura (assembly GCF_036850995.1). Taxonomy (NCBI): domain Eukaryota; kingdom Metazoa; phylum Chordata; class Mammalia; order Chiroptera; family Emballonuridae; genus Saccopteryx; species Saccopteryx leptura. Next base: position 126,033,541 of record NC_089504.1, on the reverse strand, counting down.
GATAACCCGCCATTTTGAAGGGCATAGCACTGAAGTGAGATTTTGATTCATCCACTTTTTTTTCTCTGTCTTGTGGATGTTACCTCACAGGTTAAAGACATTGTCAACCTTCACCTCAAGGCTCAGCCTCTTTCTCTCTTTATTTCCTTGTCTTCCAGCCTCAGCTTCTTTTTCTAACCTGAAAGCATTCAGCTTTATTCCCCTTGCAGTGGTCCTGCAACAAAAACTTGTTACTTATTAGGGTAAGGACGGGAATTACCTAGTCTTTGGACCTGTGAGGAACTCAACACTTATAGATATGAGGAAAAGAGCTTCTTTGAGTTTGTGGAAAGAAAAACTACAACACATGAAAAAGATGTATTTTGTCTTCATAATTCCCTCACGTACATAATAACCTACTCTAGTCACTAAATTTTTTTCCTCAGGATCAAGGATTGTGATTTATTTATGTATATCTTCTCATTAAGTATTGCCTCACATAGTGCATTTAGTAAATATTTGCTGAATTACTCAAATAGAAAAGGAATCTTACTCTAAAACTCCTAACTTGTTTATTTTTTGATGAAGATGAACATTTATGTTTTTAAGATCAGTTTCTAATATTTAAAAGCAATTATTAAAGTTGTTGATTGAAGGTTTGTTTGATACAAGGGAGTTAGTCATTCTAAAATATTAACATTATAATAAAAAGCACTTACTTTAGGCTCTTTCTCACCTAAGCCATGAACTGAGTTAAAATGACAGTTTCTTATAGTCAAAAATGTTTCTAAAAAGCATCTGAATATATAGGCACTAAATTCTGGTAGAATCCAGTAACACTTAAATGTATAATAAATTCATCTGATTACCTAATTTGCCTTTTTTCCCCCTTGATTGTCTTTATTATTTACCAAAACAAGAAGATAAATTGCAAGAAAGAAAACTAAAATTTAAAAGACAGGTAATTACTTTGATTTACCCAAATGTTAGAAGCTCTACCATTAATAACGCTATAGGTATTTATTAATTTATTTATTTGTGATCACCTACTTCATAAAAGTAACTAAGTTATTATTCTAAAAAATACTTTAGACTCTTTCTTATATCTTTCCCCCTCCCAATTATGATAGGTTAAGTTGGCTTGTGGTACTTATAATCAAAACAACTATTACAAAGGAAAAGCATTGAAGATTTTCTAGGTACAGACATGGATCTTGAGGGTTTTTTTAATGGAAATCATAGGAGAGAGACTGAGGGAAATGTTGAGAGCTGGAGAGGTTCACAAGAATGCTTTATGATTTTCCAAGTGACTGCAGGCTGAACTTAGAGTAGGCAAATCCCATTATCCTGGGAGTTGAGGAGCATTGATTATGTTAGCCCAGTACTGTTACATAGAAATATAATTTCAACTGACTACAAGAATTTCAATATTTCAGTAGTTACATTAAAAAGTTTAATAAAGTAAATGAACTTAATTTTAATAATTAACTCAGTATGTAAAAAACAGAATTTCTACATATAATCAAAATTAAAATTATTAAAGTATTCTACATTATTTCATATTAAGTTTTTACATCTAGAGTTTATCTTTCAGATACAAAATATCTTAGTTCAGACACTTTATCAGAAGTATGTGTTAAATATTTAGATATCACAAAATTTACAATTGAAATGTATTTTTACAAACTTAAATTGTTCCAAAAAATAAATTCAGTTTTCTAATACTAGAACTGAGTGTATTTAACTTTAGTTTAATTAGTTTGTAAGTAGATTGATAATTAAATAAATAATAATTATTAAATCAATAACTAAGAGTTTAAATTAATTAAATTTAGAGTTTTCCATTGTGTTAGCTGCATTTCAAGTGGTAACTAGCCAACCGGTTCTCATACTGGTTAGTATAGCTCTAGACTAAGAACTTCGAAGTGACAAAGGCAGCCTGAAAAAGAAAAAACATTATGAAATGTCAGGCAGATAGAGAAAAGTGTTGGGTATATAAAATTGATAAGTTAGATAATCAAATGCTTAGTAGTCTGGTTGCTTAGTAGTAAGTTGACTTAAAATGTACTTGCTTAATATTCAGCTTTTCCAGTTAGAATGAGACTCGTATCAATAACGGAATATAATTTGAAATAAAATTGCAAATATAATGTAAAGCATTTACTTTATGCATAAGCCAGTTCTTGTACACCATTGAACTACTTTCTATATTAATACTTGATGGTGCTTGTTAAGCAATATAGACTCTACTGGTGTTAAGATTGTATATTTTATGTCAAGTGTTTTTATAAAAAATAATAATCATAAGTAAAGAGGCAAGAGGACACTTTTAGAAGTGATGAATATGTTTTTGGTTTCTTTATTTTTTTTACTTTTTTTTTTTTTTTTTTGTATTTTTCTGAAGCTGGAAATGGGGAGAGACAGTCAGACAGACTCCCGCATGCGCCCGACCGGGACCCAGCCCGCACGCCCACCAGGGGCGATGCTCTGCCCACCAGGGGGGACGCTCTGCCCCTCCGGGGCGTTGCTCTGCCGCGACCAGAGCCACTCTAGCGCCTGGGGCAGAGGCCAAGGAGCCATCCCCAGCGCCCAGGCCATCCTTGGGGGGGGGGGGGTGGAGAAGCAAATGGGCGCTTCTCTTATGTGCCCTGGCCGGGAATCGAACCCGGGTCCCCTGCACACCAGGCCGACGCTCCACCGCTGAGCCAACCGGCCAGGGCCTATTTTTTTTACTTTTTATTTTGTCCTTATTTTTATTTTATTTTGAGGAAGGAGGAGAGAGAGAAAGAAACAATGATTTATTGTTCCACTTATTTATGCATCCACTGGTTGATTCTTGTATGTGCCCTGACCAGGGATCGAATCTGCAACCTTGGTGTATGAGGACAATGCTCCAACCAACTGAGCTACCTGGCCAGGGTGAATAAGTTTTGGTTTAGATTATGGTGATTATTTTATAGGTATATCCAAAAAGAACCAACTCTACTGGGTAAAAGACTTTAAAAATTTTAATGAAAATATAAATACAAAGCCCTTTAATAACAATGAGTAAAACATAATCTGAGATTAAAGCTTTAGTCTTGAACCTAGCAAATCAAGCATATATCACTTATATGCAAAAAACAAAACAAAACACAATTAAAAATAAAATACTTTACCTGATAAACTTGTGAATCTCCTATCATTTTCTGAATAAAGCTAAGTGAGAAATGTAAAGCTGCCTTTTTGACTTTACAGATGAACTTTCATCCTGGTAGACTGAATGTGTTCATAATGTACTTGTAATTATTTACCAATTTTTCCATGTCTTGTATGTACTGTAATAAACTGTAGCAGCTACTTTTTTTGTGTTTAGAGAACAACCATTGGTATGTCTTCAATATGTGCCAAATTGAGCATGTTCATACACCTCGATTATTTTTCATGGTTGAATGCATTCTATGCTAGATACATTATATACACAAATAAAAATTATAGAATTTTAGAATTCCATTGTAAGTAAATTATTCAACAGTATATATTGAGTGCCTATGGTTGCATAGATGCAGCTGTTGGAAGAAAACTAATGGAAATAACCACTAGTTTTAAGGAGTCTATCTTCCATTTGGCTCTTTTACCTAAAAGGTCTGTATGAGAACAAGCAAAAGTGATTTATTCAGAGCTTGCTATAGAAAGAGAGTCAGAACCATCACTTGCGTTTGGCAGTGACTCAAATGCCAACAAACAAGTGAGAAAGTTTTACTTATAAAGTAAAAATGAAGGCTTCAGGTGTACCATGATCACAGTCTGTCAGCATGGCAAGCTGGAGGTGGGCTAACTTGGAGCTGGGTATCCTATGTGATCGGTTAGGGTGGGTGCATTATCTGACTTTCTCTGGTTTATCTTAGATTAGAAGTGGGGACAAAAATTAGGGAAGCTCTCAGTTATTAATCAAGTCCTGAATATTTTGAGCCAATTACTACAGGGGTTATTGTTTAGCTTCCTAGATATAACTAGAGACTGTCTACGAGTCTTATTTATAGACGACGGCTAACTACGTGAGCTGGTTAATGTGGAGAATGAATTGGCTTCCTGGGCTTGTTGCTGCAGACTGTGGTCAGAGTTTTACTTTTGTATTTGGTTTGGCTATTATCCATTTGTACATTCAAGCTCTCAGTACCCATAAATAATAATGACTCACTGTGGCACCTTTAACATTAATTAACGGGGAGGTATTTTTAAATGAATAACATTGTTCTCCTTCAGATCATAACTTGATTTGCATTTATCTTACTTTTGTTCTGTTGTCCTACTACTCTGAGATTATGTGAACTGCTTACTTCTCATTAAGTTTTCTTAAAGAAAAAAAAAAAGTAAAAGAACAAAATATGTGCTTAAATGTAATTTTCTAAAATCATCTATCATAATCATATTTTTAAAAATTATATAATACTAGTTAGAACCAAGAAAAATAATTCAAAAGTAGGATAGGTCACTTAAATAGAAGTATAATTGAAATGCTCGATCAAAAAATTGACAGAATATGGTATATCCAAACTTTAGTGTCTTCTTTTATTTTTTCTCAAATTAAGCAATAACTAAGAAGAAAATGATTTTTAATAAAAATCTGATATAATTTTTGAGTAATAAAATATATATGCAATGTATAAAATTTAAGTAAAACATACTCTTCCATTTTTGTTATCTAAAGATGATTAGAAAAGGACATGACCTAGATAAATAAAGCATAAAGAAGAATTAAGTTAGTTGACCAGAAATTTTATTTTTTTGAGCTATTTCAATTCAGAATCACAGATTTCTAAAACTAAAAATTTTATCTATCTATCCATCCATCCATCCATCCATCCATCCATCTATCTAAATAATTTGAAATGAATATATACTAATTACCAAACTGGGTAGATTTAAAACAACCAAAATTTATTCTCTCAGAGTTCTGGAGGCCAGAAGTCCAAAATTACAGTACCTGCAAGGCTGCGACCCCTCTGAAGAATCTAGGAAAGAATATTTTCATGCATCTTCTAGCTTCTGGTTGTTGCCAGTGTAGGGGTTCAGAACAAGTCTCACCAGACAGAGGGCCTGCTCCAAGATGAGAACTATCACCAGAGATCAGTAAGAAGAATATGAGCTAAGTGTGGTAAGCTGAGAGAAGCTTGGCAGGGCCTGGAGATCGAATTCCTCTCTGTGTTTCATTGTTTCTACATGGCATGGTAAACATTTGCGTACTAGACATTTGTTCTTCTCCTCTTCCTGTAAATTGTCTCCCTCACTCCTTTGAAGCCCCAGACCCTTAAGCCTTTCTTCTTAGCTCATGAGGGCACATAAGCCTTAATTGTCTGACTCCGTGTGGGCCTCATATTCTTGTGGACACCCCCATACATATGTAATTACGTTTGTTTTTCTCCTGTTACTCTGCCTTAAGTCAATTTAAATAATAGACCAACCAAAATGTTCTAGAAAAAGAAAGAAAAAAATTTCTTCTCCATCTGCAATTTTTATTTCTTTAAGATACCGTAGTTCCAATCTTTGCCTTAGTGTGTGTGTGTGTATGTGTGTGTGTGTGTGTGTGTGTGTGTATATATATATATATATATATATATATATATATATACCCTTATCCACTGTTTCTGTATATGTCTCTGTATTCATAATTCCTTCTTCTTATAAGGTATGGGCAGCTGTTATTAGAGTGGTGCTCACCCTAATCCAGAATGACTTCATCTTGATCATATCTGCAAAGACCTTATTTCCAAATATGGGTACATTCACAGGTTCTTTTTTTTTTTTTTAAGATTTTATTTATTCAATTTTCAGAGAGGAGAGAGAGAGAGGAGAGAGAGAGGAGAGAGAGAGGAGAGAGAGAGAGAGAGAGAGAGAGAGAGAGAGAAAGAGAGAGAGAGAGAAAGGGGAGGAGCAGGAAGCATCAACTCCCATATGTGCCTTGATCAGGCAAGCCCAGGGTATCGAACAGGTGACCCCAGCATTCCAGGTCGACGCTTTATCCCACTACGCCACCACAGGTCAGGCCTCACAGGTTCTTTTAAGAGTTGATGCTTCCTGTCTCTTTCCCTGTCTGTCTATCCTTATCTGTCCCTCTCTCTGTGTCTGTCACACACAAAAAAGAGGTACAGGGAGTTAGGACTTCCATATATCTTTTATGAAGGATACAATTCAACCCACAACATGGCCCAAAGTCTTAGTGTTTGCTACTAATATTAGATTTCTGAAATAGAGCTTTATCCTCTTAGTTTAATGCTTGCCTGGAAGAGCCCTAAAAGATAAAGAGATAACTTTATCACTATTACACTTACCAAATGCAGGCACTGTTCTAAGCACCATATATAATTTCCTTTAATTTTCACAGCACTCTCTCTGTTCAGTACTATTATTTCCCACCATCTTACATAGGCAGTAACTGAGTATTGTGAAATAAGCTAAGTCAATTTGACTGTTCATAGTCACTGGATTGTTTAGGTGTCTATAGGTATATAACATTGAGAATCAGCTTTGTTACAGGTGGCATAAATTATAATAAACCCAAGTCCTTAAATAAATTTTGCCTTATAATTACTATCAAGTAGGTGCAAAAAATAGTCATACCACCTGTTATGTATACTTGATAAAATACCAACCAGCTCTCTATGTTTTAAGCACTCTCAGAGAACATATTATGAAAGATTTACTCAAGGCAAAAGTAGCAATATTACAGAAGGAGTAGGAGAAATCAGCTAACCTCCAATTCGGAGTCAAATAAAAAAAAATCCTCCAATAAGTCTTAACACAGCACCATCAGAAGTCTTCCTAGTTGGGGATATCCCACTGGTGGGGGCAAGTTACTAGACATGCTACATTCTTATATTGGTTCATGTAAGAACATGCATACCTGTACAATATTTCTACATAGTCTACGTATCTTAAATATTATGCATTCCACCAAAGAAACTCACTTTTAATTGATAATTAATTAGTTCTCTGGTGTCAACAAAAAATAAAACATACACATAAGGATATTTCCAGCACTTTTAAGAAATTTGCCCAATATAAACAAAAATCAAAAGTAGTAGTTGCTTCCTGTTTGTGCCGGGGAAGCCCAGGGATTTGTACTGGCGACCTCAGCATTCCAGGTCGACGCTTTACCCACTGTGCCATCACAGGTGAAAAATCAAAAGTATATACACAAATTTATGATAAGAAGATTTGAATCACCATGCTACAACACTTGTTGACGAAGTCAAAATAGAACAATTATAGGAAAATAACATTAAAAACTTTTATTAATTTTATTGTGGTCACATTGGTTAAAAAAAATTCAGTTGTACCATTCTAGAATCCATCATCGATAAATATGTGTGTGTTCACCACCCCAAGTCAAGTCTCCTTCCATTACCACGATTCCTCCTTTCACCTTCTCCACCTCCCCATTCACTATTTCCCTCTTGAAATCTCTATACTGTTGCTTGTGTCTGACTTATTTTTTCTTTGCTTAAAAGATATTTATTTGTAATAATATCCAACTAGAAAAATAAATGTCCATCAAAGATAAATAAATAAACAACACATACTAAGTATCTATACAATGAATACTACACACACACAAAAGAACTACTGATATACTCAAAATATGGATGAATGTCAGATCATTATGTTGAGTAAAAATATCTGGCATAAAAAAAGAGGACATATTGCCTGACCAGGTGGTGTCGCAGTGGGACTGGGATGTGGAGGACCCAGGTTCGAAACCCTGAGCTCACCAGCTTGAGCACAGGTTCATCGGGTTTGAGCAAGGCTCACCAGCTTGAGCCCAAGGTCGCTGGCTCAAGCAAGGGGTTACTCGGTCTGCTGTAGCTGCCCCCCCCATCAAGGCACATATGAGAAAGCAATCAATGAACAACTAAGGTGCCACAGCAAAGAGTTGATGCTTCTCATCTCTCTCCCTTCCTGTCTGTCTGTCCTTATCTGTCCCTCCCTCTGTCTCTCTCTGTGCCTGTCACACACAAAAAAGAAGACATATTATATTATACATTTAATAATATTCTAGAAATTACAAAGTAATCTATAGTGACAAAAACCAGATCAATTATTTCCTATAGTGAGAAAAAGGGATCAGAGTGAAAAAAGAAATGGATTATAGGCCCTGGCCGGTTGGCTCAGTGGTAGAGCGTCAGCCTGGCGTGTGGAAGTCCCGGGTTCGATTCCTGGCCAGGGTACACAGGAGAAGCGCCCATCTGCTTCTCCACCCCTCCCCCTCTCCTTCCTCTCTGTCTCTCTCTTCCCCTCCCGCAGCCGAGGCTCCATTGGAGCAAAGATGGCCCAGGTGTTGAGGATGGCTCTATGGCCTCTGCCCCAGGCGCTAGAGTGGCTCTGGTCGCGACAGAGTGACGCCCTGGATGGGCAGAGCATGGCCCCCTGGTGGGCGTGCAGGGTGGATCCCGGTCGGGCGCATGCGGGAGTCTGTCTGACTGCCTCTCCGTTTCCAGCTTCAGGAAAAAAAAAAAAAAAAAGAAATGGATTATAGGATGGCATGAGGGTACTTGAGGGGGTCACAGATATTTTTTAAAATTTTGATTGTAATGATGGCTTATTAAACATATACATATTGTATATGTGTCATATCTCATCAAATATGTACATTTTAGTGTATGTAAATAAGACCTCAGTAAGTTATTTTAAAAAAAAAGTAGTCATTATTAGAAGTGTTGTCTCTAAACCATAAAAGAAAGAAAGAAGCCCATAGGGCACAGGAAAGAGATGGACTTCTGCAATTCTTCCTGAAAGCAAATTTATGATGCACCTGGAGATGCGTCATGACCCCTGGCTATTAGTCATACGAGCCAAGAAAGTTCACCCTTTAGCCTAAGTACATGAGGCAGGTATTCTGTTGCTTGTAGCAGAGAGAACCTCAACTAAAACGGATAAATAAAACTGAATACACTAAACCTGGACATAAAACAAGTTTAAAAGGAACTATTTTAATTACTAATGTGTCATGTAGCAGCTTTTCATTACTCAGTGAAAACTTTTGGCCCTAATTAATAGTTCTTTTAAGGGTCTTGATGATCTTCAGGGAATCTGTGTATTCTTGTTGGTTGTGACCAATATTTGCTACTGGACTTTGGAATGAGTTCCATAACTTGAATCTCCTTTTCTCCAGAATAAGAGGGCTTGAGTTTAACTGGATTTGGATTTTAGCAAACTGGGGTTCAGTGTCTGTAGTGCCACCTGGATGACAGCAATTTGCCGTATTGCTTCACAAAGATAGAAAAACAGACCATCCCCCGGGTCCGAACGCCAGCTCTTTCATGAAACCTTTATCGTTTCCTTGTTCTCTCTTCTCAAGAGAATGCCATTGCTCTTGATAGTGATATTTATTTCTTCTTACATCTTGCCTGACTCCCTTTCTCCCCCTAAAAGCTTCGTTATTTAGTTATAAGGGTCAATTTAAATGTACTATGAAAAATCACATTAGTTTGCTAGAACTGCCATAACAAAATACCGGTCTGGTGGTTTAAACAGAAAACTGCATTTCCCCACAATTCTGGAGGCTAGAAGTCCAAGATGAATGTGTCAGCATGTTTGGTTTTTTTTCTGAGGCACCGCTCTGCTGGAGATGGTCTCTCTTCACTGTGTCCCCACACAGATGTCCCATCTGTCGGCTGACTGTGTCCTTATCTCCTTTTCTTATAAGGAAGTCATATTGTATTAGAGCTCCCCCTAAAAACCACATTTTAACTTAAGTATCTTCTCAAAGGCCCTATCCCAAATTATAGTCATAATATAAAATATTGGAGGTTAACACTTCAACATGTGAATTTTGGAAGGAGCCAATTCACCCCATAAAAGAGGTGTTAATACATGTTTGCTGCTTCTTCCATATTCCTCTCTTAGGGAAAGCTCTGGGAGAAGGACCCTAAAAATCACCACAAGACATCATGCAAAAATATTTTTGAACTTCTAATAATGTCAGGCATATTTACTTTGGAGTTAGATAATCAAATTGTCATCAATAATCACATGTCAGGTAGAAATGCCTCTACAGATATACCCCATAGGTTGCACTGCATTACACATATCAAAGTTATTTGGTTGGAATAAATAATTAGTAGTTATCTTCATATTTTCCCAGCATAACAAATTATCAACTTGATCAAATAAATTCTGTCTGTAGGGAATTTCCTCTTCTAATATGTCTCCTTAGTCAAATATTTAAGCAGATTCCCAACTGCCTTGTGCTTTTGCCTTGTTCTACTTTATATGCAACTACCTGTTATCTCATTTGGTATTTCCCTTGGCTTATGTCCTTCTCCTTTGAAATATGCAACAGGAAACTCTCTTGAACTTCCCTTCTGAAATCGTCTTTCCTGAATCTCCCTGCCTCTGATTCCTACTCTCCTCACAAAAGAAAATGTCCATAGCTCCTACTGTATAAGAGGGTAATCAGTGGGAAATCCTTATTAGGACAACAGTGCCATGGTTGCCTATGAGATAATTTAGTAACTGCTGGGGGTACAGTATGACAAAAGTATGTGGATGCTCAATTTCTCCCTGAAACTATGCACCTAGATAAAATCTGTGACTCATTTCACGTTCAGCACACGTAATCCTGTCGTTAGCCTGACTGACACGTTAGGTATTCTGAGACAAGCATTTTCATAAGCATTGGTAGGACAATCTCAGCATGTATCCAAAGACTAAGACTCTTCTAAAACATCTCAATGCTTGAGAAGAAGAACGTGAATAAAAGACAAAGACAAAGGATTAGCAGATTTGAAACAAGTCTCATAAATTATTTTTTCCTGGAATCAAGATTGTAAAACTAGGTTGTAATTCACTTTTTTTTTTTTTTTTTTGCCATTCACTGCCTGAACATATTTTATGCCTCAGTTTCCTCAAATAAGGTATTAACATTCCTGAAAGATTATATCATAACCAACCATGATGATGACCTTGAACATGTGAAAGTTTATTATAAGTGCGTGTGTGCATTCCATGTGTAGTGAAAATAATAATTACATTCTCTATTAAGGTTTCTCCCATACGGAATCTTGGAAAGAATTGCTGTGTCTGTAGTCAGAAACTAGCAGAGGCAATTTCAGTCTCAAGCCAGATTAGTAAAGAAAGCCAAGATATGGGGCTGCAATGTGTTCTTTTTAACTGTCAGGTTATTCACCTAGAACATTTTATTTACCATATTTACCATTTCACAATTCTTCAAATTTTCATAAAATAATTTTGGGCACATAAGAAAAATTTTATGGTTTATATTTTATGTAACAAGACATCAAATACTCCACTCTCCAGGAAAAATGACCTACATGAGGAATGTTTCCGCCATATTCTTCACTTTTTTTCCTATTCAGGTTTCTCAGGTAACAAGGGGAGTGGACCAATATGACCTTGATGAAAACATCTTCAGGAAAACGAGTTCATTTACTCCTAGAAGCCCAAGACACATGAACACCCACTGTTTCTATATTAAGTTTTTCTTGTTATCATTTTTTAAATGATATATTCCATATTCACAAAAAGATGCTAAAATCAAAATATAGACTATCATACATATCTAAAATTGCAAATCAGTAGCACATTGCAATACCATGTTACTCAAAGGTGATGTGATTGAACAAATTGATATGTGCATCCTATTTCACTGATTTATGTAATCTGCAGACAGGGTAAAGTCCTGATCTGAAAACAACCACTCATCTACAGGAACAATAGCACTAAGTCTGACTCTATGTACCAAGTCAGTTATAAGTATAAAGGATTAAATGTGAGGCTATATTGATGCCCCCCAAATATAACTTTTAAACATTACCAGTCAATTTTTTTCTTACAGATTAAAAGCATTTTATTGTAAACCATTTGGTTTTCAAGTTCTAAAGAAATCTAGAGGGCAAAGATCAGGAAATATGCTTTAAAGAAGAATCTAAGAATTGTGTTAGTTCTGCCTAGCAATTTTAGTATATTTTTGTGGTTCATTCAATCTCCCGTCCTCCTAGACTAGTTCATACTCACTTTTTATCTTTCCTTAAACCTGAAATACTTCCTGCCTCTTATACTGTGCTGATGATGCCAATTACTTTTCAGCTTAGAAAATAGAAGGAATCAAAATAGAGCTACTTGCACTCTAACATCTAATTCTCTGAGCTGCATCCAGATCCCTCCATATGCTCTCTGTTCCCTGGAACCCATCCATGGGTGCAGGAAGGGCAGGGCTCTGACCTAAGGCCAGCCTCTCTCTTACTCATGGCCACACCTCTCACCTGCTGAATGATGCTATTCTGGTAACTTCTTCCTCTCTTTCTTCCGCTTGATTTCCCCCTCTCTACTGGATCATTCCTATCAAAACACAAACATGCTCTAATATAGCCTAAAAAAGACAAGCTATTTTAGTAAAATCTAACTTTCCCTACTTTCCTTTTAAGCCCCTATTCCATTTTTTTTTTTTATCGATTTTCCACCAAAACTTTTGAGCAGGGTTGCCAACTTTGTTCTCTCCCCTTGAATTCTTTTTGTTCTTTCTTTAACTCACTGTACTAGGTTTTCATCCCATCACTCTTTTGAAACAGCTCTTCCCACCAGCTGGCATATTTATTCATTGAATCATTCATCTAACTAAAAATTTGAGCCCTACTATATGCCATTGGAAGGACTCAGATTGGCATTTTTCTTTCCTTCCATCCTGGGAGTAAAATGTTAAACTCTCCCAGAAAGCATAGCTGGATACATGGTGGTGCACTTTCAGCCAGATTGCACCAATGAGCAAGTCCTGTGTCCCTCAATTTACTATCGATCAGAGGAGATGGAAACACAGCCACTCAAAACAGACCCAGAATATCTGATAGGGTGCACTCAGCTGTGCAGTACTGTCCTTTCCTTGGCTCAGGGCAGTCTCACGCTAATTCTGGGACCCCTAAATGTCTTTCCATTACACAGACTCCAAACATGCAGACAATCTCAACACACAGACTTCTTTTAATCAACTATATCTTCTTCACTGCCCCAGCCTTCAAGACAGCATACTTAAATGCTAAATGGTTTTCTAGACATTATCTCATTACTTTTTTTGAAAATACTTACTGACCCTGTTTGATTTGCTCAGTGGTAGAGCGTCAGCCTGGCCTGTGAAAGTCTCAGTTCGATTCCAGGTCACGGCACACAGGAAAAGCAACTATCTGCTTCTCTACCCCCCTCTTCCCTCTCTCCTCTGCTCCCACAGCCATGATCATTTGAGTAAGTTGGGCCCGGGCAGGCGCTGAGGATGGCATCATAACGTTGCCTCAAATACTAAAATAGCTTGGTTGCCAAGCAAAGGAGCAACAGTGCCAGATGAGCAGAGCATCACCCCATAAGGGGCTTGCTGGGTGGATCCTGGTTGGGGCGCATGATCCTGGAGTCTGTCTCTGCCTCCCTACCTCTCACTTAATAAAAAGAAGAAGAAGAAGAAGAAGAAGAAGAAGAAGAAGAAGAAGAAGAAGAAGAAGAAGAAGAAGAAGAAGAAGAAGAAGAAGAAGAGGAAGAAGAAGAAGAAGAAAGAAGAAGAAGAAGAAGAAGAAGAAGAAGAAGAAGAAGAAGAAGAAGAAGAAGAAGAAGAAGAAGAAGAAAAAGAAGAAAAGAAGAATAAGAAATAAAGAAAGAAAGAAAATACCAAAAACCTGTCAGAAGCTAGTCTAGAGAAAGAAATGCTGACTTCAGGCATTGGAGTGCTGCTCCAGGAAGATACTTACTTTGTAAAATAATGACTTTGTAAGGAATTTGTAAGTTGGAAGATAGAGGGACAATATTTTCCTTTTGCTTTTTAGAGGGATAGGTTTCTTCCCCCCAAAAAACTGTTTTTAGAAAATGGAAATCAGGTATTAACCTATGGTAAGAAATAATTTGAATCTTAAATGTCAAATAATCTGTATAATAAACTGTAATGATCACTTTTGCACTCTAGCCTCAATTGAGAAATGATGTGCAGCACCACTGACAGAAGTATGGTCTGATGTATTGCAAATTCTTAAGAAAGACATTCTGTTCAACAGCAGTTCAGTATTCTAGTCAACTTGATAAGAATAACCCTTGCATCCAAGGACCGGAAAGATTTGTCTGTAGAACATCCTCTTTTTACATAGTCCAAATTCAAATTACTTAATTAAGCCAACTGGTTTTCTCTAGCTACTATTGGTAATAAAGGGTATAAAGTAAAAACTGCTCTGGAGTAATAATAATGAACCTAGCACTATGATGTTACATGAAACAATCAAGTACTGCTTTGATATATCACACAGGAAAATAACAAAACTAAAGTTACATCGTTTCTTCTATTGTATAACCTCAGAGCCACATTCCAACAACAACACATTTTTAATAAGGTACTTATCTGTAGGCTGTATGCCTATAGGTATTATCAGTGCTTTTCAATCCTTTTTCAACTTCCTCAAATGGAAATAAGTCAAACATTTGATATTAAGTAACCTTTAGTAATATTTAAAACAGGTTTTCTCCTCTGCAGCAGAGTAACAGATTTGAATCTTCTTAACATACCTCTAACAGTTTATGCTGGCAACAAAGTAATTTTAAACAGCAGATGGTTCCTTGCACATCATAGATAAGAAGGGAAAAGCTGGTGATACACCAACTGGGATTGCAGCTCTGGGAAAACTTGCAAATTTCAGCAAAGTTTATGGAGATTGAATGTTTATGAGCAATAGGAGAGAAAAAGTGAACAGGAAACAAAAACCTTCATAGAAAAAAAAAGTTAGTCTTCCCTGCAGAGGTTAAATGCATTTGATAGTTTCATGCTGCACAATGTCAGGGGAGCGCAGCATTGGATACAGAGTTCTGTAATGAGGCAGGCGAGCTCCACTGAGCTCCTTGTGTGCTCCACTGAGCATAGCTCAGCTCTGCATTTAGTAGATGGCTCGGCTCCCCTTGCTAATGCAATCAAGCCTGTACTCCTCAGCCTAGCTTTTCTTTCTTTGTTGTTTGTTACCAGCAGTTTTTCCTCCATCTATCGTTAATCTATACCAGCCAGCTATTTTCAACATTTTTATCATGTGATACACATAAACTAATTACTAAAATTCTTTGGCACACCACAAAATGTGTTTTTTGCTACTCTGACAAATAAAAATAGGTTTAATTTTGATTTATTTACATTGGATGGCCATTGTTGTGTTGACTGTTATCATTTCTTTATTTGTCAGTCTGAGGGAAAAGAGATCAGTGCCCCTGACTGAATTGTCAAATATCGCATGTTTTTAAAATTCTTGAGGCACACCGGATGGAAGTCTCTGATCTATACAATTATACAAACTTATTGATAGGTAGATAGTTTACCTCTCACATGTGGCTAACTCTCTTATCTTTCACTGAGTATCCTAATATGTGAATATGATTTGGAACAGATTATAAAGGTTGTAGAGCTCATTTTACTTCAGGACAGAATAATCTTTTATAGCTCATTTGATACCTGATGCCCAGTTTATGTGTGTGTTTCCTCATCAGCAAATGGTAATAATTCTGGTTCTTGCCTCACAGGTTGTGGTGAGGAGGTAATGAGCAAACATAAAGCATTGGAAGGGCAAGCTCTGATGGTGACTCAGTGTTATTTTTAGTGTTATCGTGTTAATACAAGTTGCTGTGGGAACACTGCAGAGCAGTTACTGCAGACTCTACTCTCTCTTTAAAAATTCTAATTTCCCTCCTTCTATCCTCTCAGTGTAGCAAATGATTTTTTTTAAAAATAATTAAAGCTAACATTTAGTGTTTATCATGTATCAGGCAATATTCTGAGTGCTTTATATTTATCAGCACATTTAATTGTCACAATGACTCTATAATGAAGATACATACATTAGTCCTCTTTTATATGATGGAGGCACAGAGAAGTGACAACTATTGTTCCAGGGCAGCACAGCTAAAACCTGGTAGAGTTTCAGCTTCAGACCCAGGCTGTCTGGCTCCAGGACTCACATCCTTTACCATTTTTGTACACAGCCAATTAGTTTTAATTCTCACATCACCCTCCCCCTACGTCTTAGCACTTCCATTCTCATCACTACCTCAACCGAGCTTGTCACCTGTTCTTTGACTTGATTATTTCCCGTGGGCTCTTGCTCAAGAATACTTCTTTTCTTTTCAGATATTTTCAATTTCTCCCCTTTCACTGATTTCTCAGCTGCTTTCCAAACAATCACCTTTCCTTTGTCTTTAAAATAAATAAACGTGACCCTTTGATTAATGTCATCATGTTTTGGGAATATTCTAATTTTTCCCATTTCTATCCAGATTGAAATTCATGATAACATAATCTGCACCTGCTGTAAATGATTGTTACCACATTCCATGTGCTCTTACCTCCTCTGCTCCCAGCACTCCACAGGAGCCATGCAAACCTAAAGATCTCTTAAGTTTGCCCTTTATTGGGGGTTGAAAATAAAGCCCACAAAACAGTTATTCTAAGCAATGAATGAAGTAAGATAAATACTAGAGGAAATACTATAAAAGACTTCTTTAAAAATCAACATTATTTATTTTACTTCTATTTATTAGCTCTTCAGAAGCTATTCTTGATGACATAATTTAAGTGGTTCATTCTCTTATATAAATTTTATCAATATCTTTGTGGAAAAGTATTAATTTCTTTATTTTTGAAGATTTATTTTTTGTTCATTCTTTTGATATTTTCTTAACACTGTTCTGTTGTCCAAAACTCTAAAAATAAAAAATTGGCATAATAATATCTGTGACCCTCCATTTGTTAAAGCAACTGAGATTTCAGAATTAGTAAGACAAGTTGTCACTAAATTTTAATAATAATAATTACCCATGAACTTTTGAGATGATTGCCAATTTAAAAATACAGTGTGTCTGTAAAGTCATGGTGCACTTTTGACCAGTCACAGGAAAGCAACAAAAGATGATAGAAATGTGAAATCTGCACCAAATAAAAGGAAAACCCTCCCAGTTTCTGTAGGATGATGCGGCAGCATGTGTGCATGTGCAGATGATGACGTAACACTGTGTATACAGTGGAGCAGCCCACGGCCATGCCAGTTGAGATGTGGATGGTACAGAAGAAAGTTCAGTGTGTTCTGTGGCTCGCTAAATTCAAATCCGTAACCAAAGTGCAACGTGAATATCAGCACGTTTATAACGAAGTGCCACCACATAGGAATAACATTACTTGGTGGGATAAGCAGTTGAAGGAAATCAGCAGTTCGGTGGAGAAACTCTATTCTGGTAGGCCATCAGTGACAAATCTGTAGAGGCTATACAGGATAGCTACCTAAAGAGCCCTAAAAAATCTGTGCATTAGCCCACATCGAACTGCACTGAATAGGTATGAAACTGGGAGAGTTTTCCTTTTATTTGGTGCAGATCTCACATTTCTATGTGCTTTTGTTGCTTTCCTGTGACCGGTCAGAAGTGCACCATGACTTTACAGACACGCTGTATTAATGACTCGATACTGTGTTTTATTTTAAAAGAAAAAATTTTAAAAGTCCTTAATGACTTAAATCTTGATTAAATTCAGCATCTATGAAAAGATATTTCTTGACTAAGTAAGATCATTTCCTAACTGGTTTTTAAGTTCAGCTTTTTAAAGGGCATCTTTTTATCCCTCAAAACAGGTAGCACGATGTCTGACCTAGAATAAGTCTTCAATACTTGCCTGTTGAAAGAATGCGTAAATCTATGGTGGATTGAAAAGGAAATGGGAAGTAGCTTTGTGGTCTCTCTTGTTTCTTATTCTGCATTTCATTTAGTAAAGATGTGGTATTCCAGGAGAAGAATCTTGGAAGTTGAGGTAAAAAGAGGGGGAAACGAAAGTCTGTGTAAACAGTGGTGACATCCCCTTTCCACCCAGCTGTCTCCCAGCAGCGAGGCTTTCCCAGAGGACAATAATCACATTGTCATGTCAATTGTGCTAGAACTGTGTTGGATTCTGTATTAAGGTTCTGTAGAGAGATAGAGAAATAAGGTGGAAACAGTGGTGGGATTCAAATAATTTAACAACTGATTTTCTGCCCTAATGACTGTTTAAGTATAAAAAAAAATGATATACCAAAAGGTAGTTTGTTATTTCATGCATTTAATATTTAAATAAGAACAATAAAAGAGGCACACAAAACTAGCTTATGTTATAAGAAAGAGTTTTAAAACATTAATGAAAAAATATTAAATGATACCTGTCAAAAACAATAAAATTGTTATTTAAGATATTTCCATATTGCTTCTTGATTGGCGCCCTCACTTGCAATTTTTTTCACTTATGGGAAAAATGAACATTACTACAAGTGCTTAAGATATGCTGTTGCATAAATGAATATTAAAAAAGAGTAAGGAATGTAAATTTATGATTTCCACATTGGGTGGCTGCCCAGGCACCTACTTTAGAGAGAACCCTGATTACAAGTGCCACTTTAACAACTGGTTCACCTAACTCAACAAAAATTAGGCATCAGTTCAGCCAAACCGGTGCAAACTGGCTGAATCCACCACTGGATGAATATCCATCCACCTATATCTATATATGTATATGTAAACCCACATGTATAAATTCCAAGGAATTAGCTCACACAATTATAGAAATGACAAGTCTCAACATAAGCAGAGTGCGTCAGCAAGCTCAAGACCCTGGAGAGCCAATGATATAGTTCCAGTCCAAAAGCCGGCAGGTTCTCAGTTCAAATCTGGAGATGAGAAAAACTCAGTGTCCCAGTTTGAAAGCAGTCAAACGGGAGGAATTTTCTCTACCTAATAAGTTCTTTCTCTTCAGGCTTTCAGCTGATTGGATAAGGTTCTTATGTGTGAGGGGGATAAGTCTGCTTTACTCAGTTACCAATTTAAATGTCAATCTCATTTAAAAAATATCCTACTGAAATATCCAAAATAAAGTTTCACCAAGCATTTGAGCATCCCATGGTGCAGTCAGGCTGATTATGTGTATAAAGTTAACCATCATGATGTCTATCTCAGTGGAGTGCATGATGGAGAGGAGCTAGGCCCAGAGGATAGGGCAGAAGAAGTAAGAAATCCAAAAAGTTATTAAGCAAACAGTTAATTCTGAAATTTCTGAACAATAATCTCAGATATTAAGATGCTTAATTATATGCTCTCTTCTTTCTTTTAATTATATATTTATATTGTGCATATAAATTTTTTGAGTGTTCTCAGTTTTTAATATTAAGTAATTCATTTTTTATATAACATGTACTGGCCTGACCTGTGGCAGCACAGTGGATAAAGCGTCGACCTGGAATGCTGAGGTCACCGGTTCAAAACCCTGGGCTTGCCTGGTCAAGGCACATATGGGAGTTGATGCTTCCTGCTCCTCCCCCTGTTCTCTCTCTATCTCTCCCTCTCTTTCTCCCCTCTCTCTCTAATAAAAATAAATAAATAAATAAATCTAAAAAAGTAAATAAATAAAAAATTTAAAAAAAATATGTACTGACAATCCAGTATAGGGTTCTATGCCAAGGATAGAAAGAGAGCTGGTCAGTTCTTGTCAAAGCTCCATGATGCATTGTGAAAATGTGAATTTTGAGGTTATAGAGAACTCGTTCTAATACTAGACTCATCTCTTTCTAATGCTGATACCTTATTCATGTTATTCCACATGTAGAGTTTCATTCTGTGAAATAGGGTAGTAATATCTACCTCAGAAGTTGTCATCTGCCTAACATTTATAATACCCAGCATAAAGAGACAGAATGTATTCAGAGTACTCATTATTTTTATTTCCTCTGAGCCCTGGACAAGCTGGTAAAGAGTATACATAGACTAGACTGATTTAGTGTAAGATACTTCTCATTTTTGTACCTCAGTTTTGTTTTGTTTTTATCTGTAAAGTGAGGATAATAATAGCACCTGTCTGTGGTGCATGCTGTGAAGATGAACTGAGTGGAAATCTGTAATGTGTATAAAACTTTTAAGCAGCCTTCCCATTAGTCTCACTGATGAGAGCTATTGAAGGATGATGATGAAGATTATGATGATGATACCACAGTAATAATCATTATAATTGTGGTATTGTTCGCCTCAAGAAACAGTATTATTAGCCACAACTAAAGCAAATAGCAATTATTATATTTTCCAATGCCTGGCATTGTAAATAAGTTATTTATAGACTAATATTTTTCAGTTTCAGAAAAATACTAAAGAGTTACTCGAGAGAGATCAGAAGACAGAAGTTTATTATTAGAAATGCCTTTACAAATTATTAGACATTTGATGCCGGTAGTGAGGAATTTTTTGGAAAGATCTGTTATTATGTGTATGTTTTATTTCCTGTCCCACTCCCCCAAAGTGAGGGACTCCTTAAGAGAAGAACTTTGAAAGTTTATATTACATTCCTGAAGTTAAGGGACAATGATTGATATATAATATCACGCCTGAAAAGCACTTTCAAACAAAAGGCCAGCTAGTAGTCAGGGTTCTCTCTAAAGTGGGCGCCTGGGCAGCCGCCCAATGTGGAAATCATAAATTTACATTCCTTACTCTTTTTAAATATTCATCTATACAACAGCATATTTTAAGCACCTGTAGTAATGTTCATTTTGTCCATAAGTGAAAAAAATTGCAAGTGAGAGCACCACAGAAGAAGCCTGAAAACTGGTCCGCTAGTACACACTTAACAATTGCCAGACTTTCCTCCCTGAGAAAAAAATTTATATACCTGATTTGTAGCATCTGCAAATTTTCATTATATAAATATTCCTCATACCATAGTGGAGGAGAATTGGGAATTTATGCCATCAGCTTCTGTGAGCCCTAAGAACAAGCTGCATTCCAACAGCAACCATTACCTTTTAACAATTAAAATTCCAGCTAGAGAGGAAACAAGTAAACATCCTACAAGAAAAGAAAGTCCAGCATTCAATGCAAAGTCTCAATATTAAGTTAAAACTAAAACCATCATGTAAGGCCTTTTTTTGTACCTTTAAGTGTTCTTTACTCTTCTGTACTTGACACTGTAGGGAATAGAAATGTGAGGTAAGAAATGCCAGAGTAAGGTCAGAAGTATATCAAGTGGGGAAAAAAAAAAGAAGCCAACCATGACTTTCTTCCCCAGTGTAGCCTGTGAGAGTAGTTTTAAATTGAATAATGGTCTGTATTTTTATAAGAAAGACCTGGTTTGCCTGACCAGGTGGTGGCGCAGTGGATAGATAGTCAGACTAGGACACAGAAGACCCAGGTTTGAAACCATAAGGTCTCCAACTTAAGCGGAGGTTCATCTGGCTTGTGTGCAGGTTTACCAGCTTGAGCATGGGGTCACTGGCTTGAGCATGGGCTTATAGACATGACCCCATGGTCGCTGGCTTGAGCCTAAAGGTCACTGGCTTGAAGCCCAAGGTCACTGGCTTGAGCAAGGGGTCATTTGCTCTGCTGTAGTTCCCCCGTCAAGACACATATGAGAACACAATCAATGAGCACCTGAGGTGCTGCAACGAAGAATTGATGCTTCTCATCTCTCTCCCTTCTTGTCTGTCCCCATCTGTCCCTCTCTCTGTCTCTGTCACAAAAAAAGAAAAACCTGGTTTTTTGTTGTTGTTGTTGTATTTGTGGTTATTTGAAAGTTTTTTTAAAAGCTATGTAGTCTGTCCAACTTTATCTAAGATAAGAAAAAATAACAACAATCAATCTTTAGATGAAAACCAAAAGGTAGAAGTGAACAAGAATAGAGGTGCATTCTACCTGTGCTTAACCAAGTCCAACTAGTTCAATAAGTTGGTTCTGTAAGTAATACAAGAAGTCAAAGAAGAAGGAATACCTAGCAAAGATATAATTTTAATTTAAAAAGTAATCACTGCCTGACCTATGGTGGTGCAGTGGATAAAGTGTCAACCTGGAAATGCTGAGGTCGCCGGTTCGAAACCCTGGGCTTGCCTGGTCAAGGCACATATGGGAGTTGTGGTTCTAGCTCCTCCCCCTTCTCTCTCTCTCTCTCTCTCTCTCTCTCTCTCCTCTCTAAAAATGAATAAGTAAAAATAAAATTAAAAAAAAAATTAAAAAAAAAAAAGAAAAAAAAAAAAGTAATCACCCATATATAAGACGCACTTTAATTTTAGAGCCCGAAATTAAAAAAAAAAAAAAGTATTACATAAACTTTTTGAACTCAAGATTTATTCATCAAAAAATTAATCATCACTGTCAAAACTCCCATCCATTCCTCATCTGTGTCTGATGATGAATCACTGACTTCAACAATGAGCACAAAAACAAGCACAAAAAGTGGGAAATTCAAGTAAAAACATCTACAACCACTGTATAAGATGAACCCAGTTTTTAGACCCCAAATTTTTCAAAAAAAAGTGTGTCTCATACATGGATAAATACAGTATTATCACTAAGCCCAGCTTCTCTGGACTAGCTTGTGCTACCAAAATTACACTATCAGAATTATTTACTTCCTCTGACCCTCAGAGAAGGTTATTCTTCCTATAAAGCTCTTACTTAGCACAATCTTCTCTGGGTTTCCTTTTGATGACTTAATCTCCTCTGACTCTGAGCACTTGGGCCTAGAATCATATTTTATTTTGTGGATACCTGTACTGCTTAGAACAAGGTACGCTTTTTACCTGTATGTGGCCATATCTTGTGATAATAATGTACTTGGAAAACATTTGTTTCTTTTAGTAGATCAAAAAGATTCTTTGTTGTTTTATGGGATTAATTTGCTCAACATATCATTTTATACTGGCAATGTAAAAGTCAGTTTCATTCCAATTTCAGTCAATAAAATAATAAATTACACTTAATTAAAATAAAAACTAATGCCATTTTATTACCCAGTGGGGCAGAGTCACAGCTCACACCAACCTGATAAGCCAGCGAAGCTGGAAAGAGCGCAGGTAAACACCAGAGACACTAAATAAAGCCTTAACTCCAACCCCATGGAGTATTCAACCCTTTGAAGAATGCCTTCCCTTTGGAATTCTATACTGTAAATAGGATAACTTCTTAGTTGCATGTGTGATATTATTAAGGAAGACACAGAGAAAAGTGTTGTCAGACATCCTACAGTTTAAGTGAATTAATATAAACTATATATCAATTACTATTTTGTGGTGACTCAGGAGAAGAATACTATTACTTTGCCAATTCATTGCGACAAACTCTGTTAGCTCTTGCTCACATCTTTTCTGTGGTCTGAAATCTATGAATCATCTCACCTGTGTAATGGGCTTATCTTTGATCATTCTTTTGGAATTTTCAACTTCCTGCTCTTGATGTGACCTTCCCAAGCTTGCTATGAGCACAGCTTTCCACAACTCAGTTGACTAATGCTTTCTAGCTGTTGTGGACAAAAACCTTGGCATCATTCAGGACTCCTTTCTTTTTCTTACACTTCACATATATTCTGTCAGAAATCCTGTTGACTCAACCTCTAAACACATATATGGAATCTGACCCATTTCCTTGGTCCAAACTACCATCTGAAACAGTCACCAAACTGATATTCCTATTTGTACTTTGCCCCTTTACTGATAGTTTTCTCCCATAATGAACATTACTTTTTCATTAAAAATATAAATCCCTTTATAAATATTGTATTTATGGTTTGATGACGATCTCTAATATAATGTAAACACCACTAAGGCAGGCATCGTTTTCTCCTTTTTGTTTACTTATGTATCAAAAGCATTTAAAATAGTACTTGGCAAGCAGTAGGCACTTCTTAAATATTTGTTGAATGAATGAATATTTGGTCTAACAATTATATATATACTGCTCACAAAAATTAGGGGATATTTCCCTTAATGATGCTTTGTAGTTTACATTATAAGGGAAATTGAAAAAGATATAATGAAATGAAAAAATATTCCTTGTTTTTGGATAGGAAGAATAAATATAGTCAAAATGACTATATTACCCAAAGCAATATACAAATTTAATGCAATTCCCATCAAAATTCCAATGTCATCTTTTAAAGATATGGAACAAAAAATCATCAGGTTTATATGGAACTATATAAAACCCCAAATAGCCAGAGCAATCCTAAGGAAAAAGAACAAAGCTGGGGGGCATTACAATACCTGACTTCAAATTATATTATAGAGGCATGATAATCAAAATAGCATGGTATTGGCAGAAAAATAGAAACTCAGACCAATGGAACAGAATTCAGAGCCCAGAAAACCACATGTATATGGTTCAATAATTTTTGATAAAAGAAAGAGCCAACAACACACAATGGAGAAAAGAAAGCCTCTTCAACAAATGGTGCTGGGAAAACTGGAAAACCACATGCAAAAGAATGAAACTTTACTGCAGTTTGTCCCCTTGTACTAAAATTAATTCAAAATGGATCAAAGACCTAAATATAAGACATGCAACAATAAATTACATAGAAGAAAACATAGGTACTAAACTTATGGACCTTGGTTACAAAGAGCACTTTATGAATTTGACTCCAAAGGCAAGGGAATTGAAGGCAAAGATAAATGAATGGGACTACATCAGACTGAGAAGTTTTTGCTCAGCAAGAGAAACTGACAACAAAATAAACAGCCAACTGAATGGGAGATATTTTCAAACAACAGCTCAGATAAGGGTCTAATATCAAAAATATACAAAGAACTCATAAAACTCAACAACAAACAAGCAAACAATCCAATAAAAAAATGGGAAGAGGACATGAACAGACACTTCTCCCAGGAAGAAATACAAATGGCCAACAGATATATGAAAAGATGCTCATCTTCCTTAGCTATTAGAGAAATGCAAATCAGAACTATAATGAGATACCACCTCACACTTGTTAGATTAGCAATTATCAACAAGACAGGTAATAGCAAATGTTGGAGAGGCTGTGGAGAAAAAGGAACCCTCATTCACTGTTGGTAGGAATGTAAAGTAGTACAACCATTATGAAAAAAAGTATGGTGGTTCCTCAAAAAATTAAAAATAGAGCTACCATATGATCCAGCAATCCCTCTACTGGGAATATACCCCCAAAACTAAAAAACATTGGTACGTAAAGACACATGCAGCCCCATGTTCATTGCAGCATTGTTCACAGTGGCCGAGACATGGAAACAACCAAAAAGCCCTTCAATAGATGATTGGATAAGGAAGATGTGGTACATATATACTATGGAATACTACTCAGCCATAAGAAATGATGACATCGGATCATTGATAACAACATGGATGGACCTTGATAACATTATACTGAGTGAAATAAGTAAATCAGAAAAAACTAAGGACTATATGATTCCATACATAGGTGGGACATAAAAATGAGACTCAGAGACATGGACAAGAGTGTGGTGGTTATTGAGGGGGGAGGGGCACAAAAAAAATAGATAGAAGGTGATGGAAGACAATTTGACTTTGGGTGATGGGTATGCAACATAATGAAATGTCAAAATAACCTGGAGATGTACATATGTCTCTGAACATATGTACCTTGATTTATCAATGTCACCCCATTAAAATTAATAAAAAAGTTTCTTACTCTGAATTGAAATATCTATTAAAGTCTTTAAAATTTTATTCAGCAAATAAAGACATTTTTGAAGCATTATTGTTTTTCCAGTTTCAAAACTTGCACTTTGAAATATGAGATGGTGGAAATTTTTTTTTAACATAAAGGACTATGAGAGTTTTGTTTTCACTGAACATTGTAATACGGTTATTTCAGCAAAAACATCTAAGTCAGACACCAATTAAGTATATATCAAAAGGGCCACCCATCTAAAAAGAATCTTAAATACCTCTGGAATTAAGATAATTTATGTTTATGATTAAATGTAAGAATAATTAGCCCACCCCTAAATTATAGAATGAAGAATATAAATTCATGTTACAGAAGCAATGATCTCATGTTTACATTTAACTAGGAAAAACAGGTGAAAATGCATTTTTGAAAGATAATCTAATTTTTTAAATTCACCATTTGTAATGAATACATTTGGTAATTTCTGAATAAGAAAAAAAAAGAGACATTCTTAAAATATTATGCTTTCCTCCCACCAAGGAAGCAAATCTCACAAATACCTTAATTCAAAATATTTAGAAACTTTTCCCTAATTCTCATTTTTTCTCTTCCCACAGGATATAGTACTCTTATATTAATTTTTTTTTCTTATTCTTACCATTTTATTTCCAACCTACTTCACAAATTTTGCTGACTTTATTATCCATATTACTTTCTTCTGGTTTTTTTTTGTGTGTCAAACTCAGCTTACATTCTGCTACGTATTAATACATTCATGGGCTTTTAGATTTGGAAAGATGAAAACTCTCATCCATTGCACTAACATCATCTATACCAGTGGTCCCCAACCTTTTTGGGGCCATGGACTGGTTTAATGTCAGAAAATATTTTCACGGACTGGCCTTTAGGGTGGGACGGATAAATGTATCACGTGACCGAGACAAGTGTCAAGAGTAAGTCTTAGACGAATGTAACAGAGGAAATCTGGTCATTTTTTAAAAATAAAACATCGTTCAGACTTAAATATAAATAAAACGGAAATAATGTAAATTATGTATTCTTTCTCTGTGGACCAGTACCAAATGGCCCATGGACTGGTACTGGTCTGCGGCCCGGGGGTTGGGGACCACTGATCTATACCAATCCAGTTTATTTTGCCAATTTCTTTAGTGTCAATGGTTTCACAGTTTGCTGATTTCAGGCTACCAAACCAGCTGGCAAAATTTCTAAATTTTTAACAATTAGCTTTCACAAACTAATAGTCGCTGACTCAAGCACATGTTGCTGATGTTCAGCTGCCTAGATCTAGAATATATTTAGTGACTTTCAGCTACTTCATGAAGTATCCCATGTACTGATAGTTTAAGTTTTAAAAAGATCTCCCTTTTATCAACCCAACCTCATTTCCATTGAAATTTACCCCTGAATTGACATTAATCACAGTAAAAAAACTGTATTTCATAAGTAGAAACTCTTTAGCATATATGACAGTCATTCAAAGATTTTTAAGGCAGCTTCTAAGCCTGTCTTCTTTCCCAGGTTAAGCACAATAATTTTTTCCAACTGTTCTTCATATCCCATGGTTTCTACAGTACTTAACAACTGATTATATTCCTAGGGCTGTACTATAATTAACTGTCAATGGGGTCTAGAAATTAACACATAGCTCTAGATGTGGTCTGGGCAAAGCAAAGAGCCAGAGAATTATTACTTTGCTTTTCCTGGCCACTATAATTTTGTTAATGCAGT
The DNA here is from genome assembly GCF_036850995.1 of Saccopteryx leptura. NCBI lineage: Eukaryota > Metazoa > Chordata > Mammalia > Chiroptera > Emballonuridae > Saccopteryx > Saccopteryx leptura. The sequence continues at coordinate 126,006,378 of NC_089504.1, read as the reverse complement.
TTGAGGGTTCATTAGATGTTTTTGGCTGCCACATCACACACTTGGCTTGTATAGAATTATAAAACCAACTTTACCCACCCAGGGTTGGTTTTTTTTAACCTAAAATGCAGTTAAGCCAGTTTTCTATCATCCTGTACTTGTCCAACTAATTTCTGCACCTAGCTGTAGGAATTTACATTAATACCTCTTGCTTTTTATCCTAATAATTTGTCATGTCTTTTCAGACAACAATACAATTGAACCTATAGTCTATCGACTCCTGTCATCATTACATTTGTGATATTTTCAGATCTGCTTGCTCTCTTTTCATCCAAATAAAAATTAATCTAAAATGGTAAAGTTGACAAGAATGAACAGGGAGCCTTCTTATTGGATGCAGCATATGGACAAAGCCTTAGCTTTAAGTTTTTTTGTTTTGTTTTTTTCTCCTGAGATGTTCTCTCCTTTCTTTGAAGCCATCGTTCTGAAATGATGAGCTATAGCATAGAAAATGCAATCAAAAAATTTTTATAGCACCTGCATGGACTCAAATCCAAATGGTTCTTCATCTGCAAAATGCTCTTTTCAATTAGATAAATGGATATTTTCACCTGTACTATCCAACTTCTCTGCCCCCAACCCTTCAGACTTCAAGCTAAAACTTCCAAGGAACCAGAGATAGAATGCATGTTTCCTCCTGAGATAGAACTCATTTTGTCCTGAATCAGCAGCAGAAAAAAGCAGCTTATGCTTTTTGTAGGTCTTGGCAGATTCCTCCTTATCTCAAATAAGACTTTCTTAGAAGATAACACCTTTCCCAATTACCTATGGGGAATGTTTATATATAACCCATTTATATTCTTCAGGAGAACATCACTAGTGCTTACTATACATCTTTTCTCCAGGGAACGATACTGCTTTCTCTGTACTTATTTGTACTTTCTATTTCTTTGCACATGCCAATGTAAACATATACTTGCATCAGCCTATGTTGTTAATATATTTATACTTTGATGTGTGGTAAGCTTAGCTCCTTAACTCACTTAAAATCAAGATGTGCTTTAATTATTTTATGTCTCAACAAAGAACTGAAATTGCTTCCCAAGTTTTTGTTAATATGTTTACCTATGCATCTGCAGCAGAAATTTTCTCAAGGGGCTAACTGGTAAGTAGTATGATTATAAGATTGATTAAAATCTCTGAAAACTTTGCTGTCTCTTATTGAAATCACAATGTTTTATCCATCAATCCTAAATGAATCAGATAATAGAATAATTTTGTCTTTCATTCTCACATTTTAACTCATTTTAAAAACCTCACTCTTGCCTGATCAGGGGGTGGTGCAGTGGATAGAGTGTCAGACTGGGACACAGAGTAACCAGGTTCAAAACCCCAATGTTGCTGGCTTGAGTGGGGACTTATCTGGTTTGAGCAAGGCTCACCCGCTTGAATCCAAGGTTGCTGGTTTGAGCAAGGGGTCACTGGCTCAGCTGTAGCTCCCTGGTCAAGGCACATATGAGAAAGCAATCAATGAACAACCGAGGTGCCGCCACAAACTGATGCTTCTCATCTCCCTTCCTTTCTGTCTGTTTCTCTCTCTCTCTCTCTCTCTCTCTCTCTCTTTCTCTTTGTCACAAACAAACAAAAACATCACTCTTTGTTTCCAATATTACTTGTTCCTTTCTGCTTCTTGGTTTTGTTATTTCCTCTTATGATGCTTCTCTATCTGTCTTTATTTTATCTCTCCATGTCTCTCATATCAAATCTGGGCTCCAAACAAACCACTTCTAGAAAGCTTTTTCTTATTAACCATACCTGACCTTAATCAGTCCTTTCTATGTGTTTTCTCAATCACTGATGTACTCACTGTGAATCACAGTAAATCAAACATTAGTGTTGTTGATGTATTAGAGCTCATAATATTTTCTAACCTTTGTTGCAATGCCTCCCTCCCCACTTACCTGTCAATCTCTTACTGGGCAAAGACATTTTCAGTCCCATTATTATATATAAATCCCTGCGTAAAGCCCATCCAGGCCCTTTGTGATGAACGCTAACACCTCTTAGAACATGAGCTGAAACTTCTGACTCCTCTCCATCTTCCAGGCTCAATGACTGATACAGAGCTCCTCATGCTCTAGTCTCCCGAGTTGCTCCATCAAGTTCCCAGAAGCTGCTATATTATTTCATATTTTGTTAACTCCTGATGCTTCCTGGAAGAACTAAAATCTCTGTCCCTTCTGAGAAAATCTCTTTACTTTTGTCAGGCTGAGCTCAAATATCACTCTCTTGATGAAAGCCATCTTCTGCCTATAACCTCTGTTCTCACTTTCCCACTCAACTATCTTTCCCACTGACTGGGGTTCTGTAGACACTTCCAGCACATTCGTTAAAATTCATATACAAAAGAGTGAAAAATTAGCATTAAAAAAAATCTAACCAAGACTATTTTTAGAGTTCAGATCAGACAAAAGCATTTTTTTTTCAGGCACTCACTTTTTCATTAATTTTCAGATTTATGAAATGATAAGGATGGAGGCAGCATTATGTTCATATGGTATGCTTCTTAATTAAAGTGTATGGCAATTGCAGTATCAAATCAGCACAGTTATTTAGGACTTGGCAAGATCTTTGTCATGTTATAAACTGAATTAGGCTCAAGATAAAAAGTTAAGTTTATTTATGCCCTGGCCAGATAGGCGGTTGGTTTTAGCGTTGTATGGAAACATGGGGGTTGCTGGTTCCATTCCCCGGTCAGGGCACAGACCTGGGAAGTTGGATGTTCCTGTCTCTCTCTCTCTCTCTCCTTGGTGCTCTCAAAGAATAAAAAATAAAAAAAATTTAAAAATTAAGTTTACTCTAGGGTAATGTCTACAGGTAGAAGCTAACCAAGTATATTTCACTGTGAAAGACAAAAACACTGCTATCTATAAACTCAGAAACAAGTCTATCCCATTTCCACAAAGGAGCTAATGTAAAGCAATATTCTTTATCTTTCCTTATATAATGAAAAGTCTTCTAATGGCTCCTTCTAACTTCAATCTTGACAAGCCATAATGACTCCTTTGGAAGTTTGGTCAATCTAACCTATCCTAAGCATAGTTCATATCCCATCGCCACTCAATAAATTTAAAGTATTCGCGGTGGCCCTGAGAATAAAATTTTAACAATTAAAGATGACATTGAGGAGGCTCTTTACTGTTTGGCCTTAACCTCCATTTAGTGTGATTTCCTCCACATGTTCTTCCCTGCAAAAACAAATGAAGCTGTTGACTTGGAATTTCCTGACACAACCCCTATTGTGTATCCTCTCAGTTCCTTCTTGAATGTCCTTTACTCTCAACTCCACCCTTTGAACTGTAGGCAAGTCTATGAAGCATTCAAGGTGGAGTTATTCATATTCTTCTTCTTTTTTCCCCATAGTGTTTAATTTGCATATCTATTATATCACTTCTTATTTTTTATGTGAAAGACATTCTTGAAAATTGAAATGTGATTTTAAAATTTAGATTATGTTGAGCCTGGCTGGGTAGCTGAGTTGGCAGGAGCAATGCCCCAAAGTACAGAGGTTGCCCGTTCCGTTCCCCATCAGGGCACATACAAAAGCAGCTTGATTTTCCTGTCTCTCTCTCTCCCTCCTCCATCAAAAAAATTAGATCATGATGAATTTTCTCAAAAGAAATTTAAGAATGGTAGGAAAAAGAACAGTACTTTGTGTTAGTTCTTTCTATATATTAATGTAATTAACAGAAATCCTTGTAGAGAAGAGAGAAGCTTCATATGGCATTAGACTATAGCCATGAGCTCATAATCTTGCTTCTCCTTTATAAAATTTCTTGCATTCAAATCTCTGTCATGCTCAAGGATATTTCAGATTTAGCTCTTTTTTCAAATGGTACTGGATTGTGATATATTGTGTTTTCATTAGTGAAGAAGGTGGATCACAGAAATACATTCTTGTTTTTTCCTTTGTGATCATGATTAACAATTATTATGGGGATCTTTTTAAAAAAAGAACGCTTTGTAGAATTATTTATTCAACTTAAAATTAAAAGAAAAGTTTACTTAGGATAACGCTAAATTCACAAACTATATTAAAAACATTTGAATTCAATGCCCTCTGGAAATTGAATACCCAGCTCCCTTTTATTCACTGTGACCCGGCAATGGATTCCTGAAAGTACTGATGCTTAATTCTCAAGATGTGGGTTTAATCTCTTATTGTCATATTAATCTAAATGTCCATTTTAAGGAAAGGAATACATTTCATCACTACATTATTTCACAAATCATATTAATTATTCATAAGTGAGAGGCTGATATATTAAAAATTAATATTAGTATATCCTATCTTGCCTTCCACTTATATATTTTGTTCTGTCCTACTTAATTTGGAGGTTCTTTGTAAAATGCTTGCTTTATCTATTTATTTTAGCACTGAAAGAGCCTAATATATTGCCTTATTCACCAGAGTCAGTGCATTAAAAAAATGTTTATAGAATCAAGTTGCATTTGATTAAATATGACAAGATATTTTGAGGAAAAGAGAGGTTTATTTCTTTTTGTTTAGTTTTGTGATTATATACTGTAGCATTCTTTAAAAGGTCCAAGCAATTTAAATTTAGAGAGGTATACTCCAATCAACATTAGTCTTCATAAAACAACAAAAAAAGAAGGATCATCTACCAAAATTCCACCCCTCTAGTTAAAATGGCAAGAAATATTCACATAGGGCCTGACCGGGCGGTGGTGCAGTGGATAGAGCACCGGACTGGGATGCGGAAGACCCAGGTTCTAGACCCTGAGGTCACCAGCTTGAGCCCAAGGTCGCTGACTCAAGCAAGGGGTTGCTCAGTCAGCTGAAGGCACGTATGAGAGAGCAATAAATGAACAATTAAGGTGTGGCAATGCGCAACGAAAAACTAATGATTGATGCTTCTCATCTCTCCGTTCCTGTCTGTCTGTTCCTGTCTATCCCTCTCTCTGACTCTCTCTCTCTGTCTCTGTAAAAATAAAAAAAAAATGTCAATCAAGTCTAAAAAAGATTTAAAAAAAGAGAAATATTCACATAGAAATCAAATCATAAAACTATCCAGCACCTGTTGCCTTTAAGCAAAATCTAAATTAATGTTTTCTATCTTTAGAAATATTGCTCATCTAGATAGCAAAAATGTAAAATCATTTTGTTTGGTAAGATTTTCCTACTTCAACTTCTTATTTTTGTGACAGAGACAGAGAGAGGGACAGATAGGGACAGATAGACAGGAAGGGAGAGAGATGAGAAGCATCAACTCTTTGTTGTGGCACTTTAATTGTTCATTGATTGCTTTCTCATATGTGCCTTGACCAGGGGGCTATGGCAGACCGAGTGACCCCTTGCTCAAGCCAGTGACCTTGGGCTCAAGCTGGTGAGCTTTGCTCAAACCAGATGACCCATGCTCAAGCTGGCGACCTTGGGTTTTCGAACCTGGTTTCTCCACATTCCAGTCTAATGCTCTATCCACTGCACTACCATCTGGTCAGGCCTACTTCAACTTATTGATATGTAGAAATAAGTCAGTCAATCAGTATTCATTGGCTATGTGACAAAACCTTTCTATCTCTCTATTGGAGGAGTCACTGAATTTGGACATAATGGGGCTTCCTCTGACGATAAAGCCACTAAATTATAATTTTCAAAAGGTAAAATCATAATTCTCTCATAGAATAAACATGAGTCAAAGGTTTTATTTAACTCATTAATTAATGAGGGTACTTGTAAGATAGCATAACCAATTAAAAAGATAATTGGGATTCAGAAATGCTGAAGTTAATTTGTTAATAGATCAAAACTGCTTGATCTTCTATACAGCAATAAGTAATATTTAATGTTATCTTTTTTACAGGGCAGAAATCAAATATACCTTTGCTTACTGGGCTATATTGATTTGCATTACTACATTTATTTAATAAGTTATCTACTACTCATAGATATGTGAAATGTCCTAATGAATGGAAAGCCAGTTAAAGCTACACCACTTTTGTTACTTTCTTTTCCCTGAAGTTGGAAACAGGGAGGCAGACAGACTCCCGCATGTGCCCGACCGGGATCCACCCAGCATGCCCACCAGGGGGTGATGCTCTGCCCATCTGGGGCTTTGCTTTGTTGCAACCAGAGCCATTCAAGCACCTGAGGCGGAAACCATGGAGCCATCCTCAGCATCCAGGCCATCTTTGCTCCAATGGAGCCCTGGCTGTGGGAGGGGAAGAGAGAGACAGAGAGGAAGGAGAGGGGGAGGGGTGGAGAAGCAAATGGGAGCTTCTCCTGTGTGCCCTGGCCGGGAATCGAACCTGGGACTCCTGCATGCCAGGCCGACGCTCTATCACTGAGCCAACCAGCCAGAGCCAAAGCTACACCACTTTTAAAGGCAGAGGGTCCACTAAAAGGGCTTCCAGTAGTCTTCTTTGCCAATTTGGACAATTTTTTCCTGAAAGGATATTCACTTTTGAAATGTGCTTTTGATATTTAATCTTTTACAGGATTTATTCTCAGTAGTAGATCCTATTACAGTTTATGGAAAACTATTATATTATGTTTTTAAGGATATAAACTTTTGATGGACAGCTTGCTGGTTTATAATTTAACTAGATTTCAGAATTATTCCAATTAGGAGGAAACTATAAATATATTAGGAATTTCTCATTCTGTGGCTCTTCTGAGCTCACAAATTTCAATTCAAAGCTGTACCTTCTTTTCTCTGTTTCCCTGGCCACTAAGGATTCATGATTTCGTCTGAACTAAAGGCCCAATACTGGGATTAAGTTCAAAGCTATTTATAATTCTCCAAATCAGAAACTCATTCTACTCCCTCCTTCACTTCCATTTCAGAAGTATTTTAGTCCTATTGTTCTTGGGCCCAAGTCAATGTCTTTACTGTCAAGGTGGGAGTGGAACAGACATCCAAACATATTTTTCTGACAGTGTGTCTCAATAGATCCCTTCTTCCCCAGTGAAAGCCAGGAGTAGCCCCACCTGTTGGGATGGTGGTAGGTGGGTATAAGCCTTTAGAGCCATATCTTTTCCAAACAGGGAATGATAACACTTTAAAGTACACTTCAGCAAGCACCTTCGTACTTCAGGACAGGAAGGATTCTCACAGAGCTAGATTCAAAAGCAATTAACTTGTAGGAGAGTAGCTATGGGAGTGATGAATAATTATTTTACACACTAATGTTATTCTATACTTGGTGACCAAAAAAAAAAGAAATGACATGCCAGAACATTCACCACATATGGAAATGTGGTTAGTTGCTCCTTGAAGCTACTTTCAAATATACTTAAATCAGACTTTGTTTACATAAATCAAATATACTTTCATGTTCTGTTACTTAGTTTAATCAAAGGTAGATTAAACTCAGGTAAGAATGAAGATAAAAAACCCAATTAAATGGCTAACTCAATAGTCCAACTAACATATAAAGATAGCCTGGAACTAGGGCATTTGGTATAGGGGAAAGAAGGGAGACATCATTAGAAAGCATAATTAGCAGAAACTGAGAAATGGAGTGTGAGGAAGAAAGCAGGTTCTAATATGACTCAAAAGTGTCAGGACTCAGCAGCTCTGTAGACAAAGACTTTGTCAACTGAGGTCTTTTACATAAACAGTAGGTACGGGGAGAGGAGATGATGTGAAATTTGAAATTGATCATACTGTGTTTGAGATACTGCTAACTATTCTGGCAGGTAGGTAGGTTCACAACCTAACATGGAAATAACCATTTGTGGCCATTGATCTTATAGGTTTATGTTAAAACCATAAGTGATTATACATATTACAATAAGGCTGTGTGCATGAAAAACAAAGACTGATCATTCAAGAACAGAAACCTGATGACAGAGCTGAAAGGGAGACTAGGAAAGATGAATTAAGAGGCCATGGAGACATTGTAAAGAGATAGGTTAGTGTCAATTGAGTCATTGGAAAGACTGCTTAAGATTGAAAACCTTGAGCATATATATGCAGACTGAAGTCAAAGAACCAGTATAAATTTGCAGAAATGAAATATATAAGAGATAGACTATAAACTTGACAAAGATCTTAGAAGAGACAGAAAATTATGGGTAGAGATGAGTTGCTTAACTTATCTCAGAATATGAGGTCAACCTCATATTCTGATCTTAGAAAAAAAAGGAAACTCAAGAATGAACAGATATAAATAATTTTGTCCAAAGGGAAGCTGAGGTATAACCTCAATTTTATTATAAACAAATATGTAAAGTTCTTAAACACATGAGAGAGGGATTTTTGAAAAAAATCCAAAAAGAAAGGGAAAAATAACTGACCAAGAGAAATAAAAGAATGGTTGAGTGTTTCTGTAGTTTAGCTGAAATGAAATTCATTAATTTACAGTGACCAAAATCTAGGTAAGTCTATGATTTTTTTCTAGTATCAAGAGTTTGAGAATATTTGTTATAATAGGACTCAGTGATTAATCAAGCAATGGGTAAAAATAGATCAGAGGTCTCTATGAGGTCAAAGAGCAGGTTATGCAAGTGATAGCCTGAGAGAACCTTAATGTGAGGAGAAGGAAAATTTAAGGTTTATAGTTTCTAGGGGATATTTCTTTCTTTCTTTCTTTCTTTTTTTTTTTTGTATTTTTCTGAAGCTGGAAACGGGGAGAGACAGTCAGACAGACTCCCGCATGCGCCCGACCGGGATCCACCGGCACGCCCACCAGGGGTGATGCTCTGCCCACCAGGGGGCGATGCTCTGCCCCTCCGGGGCGTCGCTCTGCCGCAACCAGAGCCACTCTAGCGCCTGGGGCAGAGACCATGGAGCCATCCCCAGCGCCCGGGCCATCTTTGCTCCAATGGAGCCTTGGCTGCGGGAGGGGAAGAGAGAGACAGAGAGGAAGGAGGGGGGAGAGGGGTGGAGAAGCAAATGGGCGCTTCTCCTATGTGCCCTGGCCAGGAATCGAACCTGGGTCCCCTGCACGCCAGGCCAACGCTCTACCTCTGAGCCAACTGGCCAGGGCCAAAGTTTATAGTTTCTGTTGAGACACACTTTTGTTTTAATAATAAGAAGGCTCCAAATGAAACCTTTGATATAAAAGACAGAAGTGGAATTAAACTGAAGTTAACTGGGTTTAAAGCAGTAAGAATCTATAAAATTAGATCTATAAGTAAGATCTTCTTCCAAACTTTGAAATTGTTGTTTGATTGTAAAACATGGCAAAGAGAAAAATATTGATTTGAACACCAAAATGTGAAAGTGACAAATAATTTTTATATTCTAAAGAGGAAAAATAGAGAATATGTTCAGAGGTTGTGAATTTTACCTAAGAGAGAATATTATATGAGAGTAGAGTGTAAGAGTTTGACAATTAATAATGATAATCATCCTTCCAGGCTTGATAGCATGTGAGAAAACAAATATTTTCTTCTTGGGAAAGATTTAAGAGATGATTTTTCTTCTAGCAAGGGATGTAGAAAGCAAATATTAGGAATAGTGTCAAAAAAGTTGGATTTTGTTTTTATCAATGTTTAAACATTAGACTAGTAATTAATTCCTTCAGTATATTTGAAAAGTGTGGAAAGGAAGATGAAAGGAAGAACATGTCTATTTAAGAGTGAGTTTGGGCAGATAGTATATGAAAGTGTTTTCCATAGTGAATGTTAATCAAGATGTCAGGTTCAAGGGTATAAAGCATATTGCAATGATCTGAATGTAAAGTTTGAAACTCTAGTGTCAACTTTGGTAGAGTTTCCTGGTATCACAGAAAAAAAAAAAAAAAAAAGCTTGAATGATGGATTCCAAGATTTTTGCAGAGTTGAGGACCATAGAGCATAGTTTTTTATCTTTATGAACAGCTTTTAGATGTTCCTCTTTCTCCAGAAAACATCCTCATGTAGCATGGTTTTCATTTTATCTCATATCCTTTCTTTTGAGCAACCTATGGCTTTTTAAATGTCCTTCTTGGTGTGATATTTATAAATACATAGTGTATAAAGTATGTTCTAGCCTAAACATAGAAGAGGACTAAGATATCTCCAATGTACATCTGAGGAAAAATGCAGAGCAGTATGTGTTAGTTCAGTTAGCTCATTTGATATTATGCTGTTGAATTAAGTTGAAGTAACTTCCAATAAAGCCCAATACTTTTTTTCGAAAGGAATCATATATGTGTGTGCCTATAAAATATAGTTATATTTATCAGACTGTCAATCTTAGTTGGCAGCATAAATTCATTATACTGATATTCCTTTCTAATGTTGGGCTTTCAAAAATTTTGATAAGTTAGAATCACAAATGTTAATTGTAAATTTGAAATAAGACACAAAGATAGAGCCTCTGGCATACAGTCATATCAAGTTGACATTCATTACTTGTAGTGGTTTATTCACTTACGAACCATTTAACTACACGATCATCATTTCCACGTTTTTTTGCATTATCTACAAGTATACCATGAAAAATGTTGCAGGTGCTCAATTAGTGCTATGAAGTCTCTCTACCTGAGTCCAATAATCCCATAAAGCTGTGCTTCCTAGAATTTTTATGGTTTGATGAAAATATTTTTCTAAATCTATCCTCCGAAGGCTCTTGCTCCCATATTTCCCCAATCCTCCTCAACTTCTACAACTCCAAATCTTTGGTCAGTTTACTGAGACTATTTCAACTAAAGATTTTAACAGAAGATTTTAGAGTATTTCTGAGTGGAGAGACTGTGGAAGATTTTGGATAATAATAGAAGCTTGTGCTTAATTTATAGATTGCCTAAAACAAAAATTTCCTTCTTCTCTCAAGACTCAATCAAGTTACTTATTCAGCAAACAAGACTCACTATATACCATTTATATTAAGATTACATTTTGTTAAATATTATATGTACCAGGCACAGAAGGGATATTGAATATACAAAGATAAATAAAATTTAGTTCTTATCTTTAAGGAACTCTCAGTCTAATAATAGAAATAAGTATTTAAACATATAACACTGCATCATAAAAAGTATAAATAAAATGACATGAGAATGCTCTTTATATAGTTTTGTCCAAAATGTTCTTCACATATAGAGCATTTTGTTTTGAGGAAAACACTTCAATGAAGTATTTTATCAGACCAAACTTGGTCCACCAATATGAAACCACCACCCACACCCATATTCTTCAATCAATTCATGTGTGTGTGTGTGTGTGTGTGTGTGTGTGTGTGTGTGTGTGCTGTGTATTTGGGCTCAGCATAATACAGTCAGAACATTCTTGGGCATAACTCAGAATGCTGATTAGCAATTCAGTTCAGTCTCTATTTCACATAACCTGGGGTCTATTTTCCCACATTCATTGTATAGCACAAAAGGGAAGGAAAAATAAATGCATTGCTTTCTGGATGAGAAAGCAGGCCTAGGCTTGTTAACACCTACCTGTGGCTTCTTTCCAAGGGCCTGTTTTCAAAAGCCAGATCTCTTTCCTTTTGTTGACTTGAAAAATCAAAGATAAATAAAAAATTTAAAAACCTTATAGAAACTTTCTTTGTGGAGAAAGAAGCCATGTGTGAAGAATTTTCATCCACCGTGCTAATGTTACTAACTGCCAATGTTACTAAGCCTAAATATCTAGAGCATTGCCTCATGATTGAATTAGCCTATAAGTGATTAAGGCCATAAATTACTCAAAGAAAATGAGCATACTGCTAAAATAATTGCTCCAACACTAATTCTACCCTGTTGCATCTTGCTAAGAATCCTTTGCTATCCATGAAGTCCCATCATGTTTATTGCCATTTTCAAGCCTGGCATATTAAGGATTTTCCCCCCCACTAAAACCTACTCCTTTATTACCTCTAAAGATAATGAGGACTGGATAATGAAAACTTCTAAATTGACCCTGTTTGTAACTCTGTTGCTTACAAGGTAGTCAAAAGCTACTCAATTTTATTGGTACATTAAAAAAGCCATATGAAAGAATTAAATTTATATGGTTTTAGGCTAGTGACTCTATTACAATATCTTTTTCAGTTTTATAGAAAAGTCTTTCATCCATAGAACTACAAAATTAAGAGACATTCTGCATTGAAATAAGTTCCTTTCATGTTTTAAGTACGAGACTGATTTATAACTCCCCACTGAGATGAAGGTGCTCAAATTATCCCTCCCATTCCTCGTTCTTTTCAAGTTTAAAATGACTGAGTGAATTTGCCTTTGGTGTTTTATAATGTCAATGAAATTTAAGGAGCTTTTGAATAAATAGGATTGCCTAAACAACCACCAGAAACTAGATCATCATTTTTGTGTTTCTATCCAGTTGAAACTGTCTCAATGATTCAGGCCAGTACTTTCCAACCTGGGCACCCAAGTATTTCAGGGTATCACCAGCATTGTGAAACCATCCTAACCAGGCTTTCCTTGAAGAGCAGTTCTCTTGCACTCCTCTCTTGCTTGGGAAGAAGGATTACTACCAGAAGATAGGCTTACTATTACGCTGACAATTTGGCCTCTCCTTCAAGTTCAATCTCCACCCTTCTCAAGTAAATCTCTTGCCAAGGCTCCTGTTGTGTACATGAAATCATAACAAGAGCTCACCTAAGCCCTGTCCTTTCACACTAGCATGCCTGCCCACCACCCACATCCCATTCAAATTAGAAAGTGTCTCATTCTCCTTATTTCCTCAGGCATCAACAGTTGTAGGGACTGTCATTGCTACTTCGGTTGCTCTGCAGCTAAATTGCCTATGATAACCAAAAGGTGAGCTTACTCATGAAGCAAGACTTTGAAAGCCTGAGACTTGGTACTTCACCAAAGCAGGGACTGGGTATAGCTAATATAAAAATAATAGTTCTTTTCAATTATGTGATATTATTAGTTGTCACAAACAAAGCAGGCTAGGGCCTGCACCTCTCAGGAATGACAGACCTTGAAGTAAACACATGCTGCTTCATGAATATGTTGCTGAATCTTGAGAAACATTTTTTTTTAGGGGTGATATTATTTAGAAGAAAGGAGATAGTGCTCTCTTGAAAGTTTTAGCTGTTTATAGGCATGCTATATTAAAAAGTTTCTTTTCATAATAAAGTTTGTAATAAGCATCTCTGAGAAGGTTAAGCTTCTCTAAACAATTACATTTCAAAAAGTTATTTAAAGTAAAGTAAAATTAACTTCTTTAACATACTAATGTGTTACCACTGTGATTTTCCTCAACATAATTAAATACAACTGTCCTTGCTCACCTACCTAGTATTTTTGTTTTTGTTTTTTTCATATTTTATTATACACTTAGTCTTGATTCCCAATAATCATTTAGTCTGATTACAGTCTGATACAAATTAGATTTGTATCCTGGATATTTAAATTAATGACTACATTTATATTATTATACATAACTACACTTCACAGTTCAGTGAATTGTCTTATCTACCCCCAAGGAATTTATATACTAGCTAAATTACAGACATTTCAGAATGCTCTGACAGTGAGTTTTTGAAACTAATATAACCATAAGAAAAGATAGATTGGTTAATTAATCTGCATATCTTATTAAGCATGTTATTTTTACACAAATAAATGTTTCTTCCTGAATCCAAATATATTCTAAACACACTAGGAGCCTCCAACTTAAATTGTTATGATTGAATTCCTAAGTTACAGCTTTTTAAAGAGTTTATTCATTTTAGAGAGGAGAGAGAGAGAAGGGGGGAGGAGCAGGAAACATCAACTTCCCTGTGTGTCTTGACAGGCAAGCCCAGGGTTTCAAACCAGCGACCTCAGTGTTCCAAGTCGATGCCTTATCCACTGTGCCATCACAAGCCAGGTAATTTTTTATTTTTTTAAGAGTTCACTTATTCATTTTAGAGAGGAGAGAGAGAGAGGAAGAAAGAGAGCTAAAATATAGTTTTCAAGAACTGAGCTTGAACAGAAAATTATTTCAGTTAAGAAAAGTTCATGCCATATCCATGAATGAGTATATTAGCATACACTTTAGATTTAAAAGTTTTTTCCTACTACAAAGACTGACAGACATGATGAAAATGGCCCAGAGAAGTGGAATTTCAGTACATCTGCAACTGTCTCTAATTCTTATTTTTTACCTTTTATTTTTATTTTCGGCACACTGGATCTGCTAATGGCATTTTTATTCAGGCTGACAGTGTTATCGCCTTCTGAGATTATTATGGGTGTTTTATGGGGATTTTTATTCTAGGGAAGTCTATTACCACATTAAATTAGGTTATAGATTATTACCACTAGGAAAAAAGAATGTTTGCTTTAAACTTGTTTTCTTCCTTGTACTACAGAATATATATGTGCTTGAAAAATATCATTAATTTTTGAAAACATTTATTCTGCTGAACAATGGTTCTTCTCATGTGGTGATATGTAGTTTATAGCCTACTTAAACAGACACATCAGACATTTCAAGGTCAACATTAATAGAGGTATACAATCTTTAGGGAATGAAAGCAAAAAAAATAACCAAACCCCAAAACTACTAAATTGAGTTAGATATTTCCAACTCAATCAAGAAATATATATATATTATACATATATATCTATATATATATTATTAGGTAAGAATTCTATGTATATATAAAAATGTGATTATTACACTGACATTTTTATATGTAATATGGTTATGAATTTTGTCCAAATATTTCTACCTTTATATAAAGTGTGATAAAAAATACTAAATATAGGATTGTAGACTTTTCAACACAGGGTAAATGAGTTTTGCAATAATTTAGTTAATCTGATCCATGCAATACTCAATAGAAAAAATTTATAGTAAAGTAAAATGGGTCTACATTTTTTGTAATTTTGCATCTAAATTGATCAAAATAACATGATTATTGCTGAGTCTTCAAACAATTTTTTATAGAGAGAATATAACAAGATCAGTAAATTTGATCTATCTTATTATTTCTTTAATCTTGGGGCAATTATCAATCACCTTAAGACTTTAGTTCAGCATATCCTAGACTTGACCATTAATTTAATTCACATATGTTAATTTTATTTAAATAATGATATTGAAGTTTCTGTTTTTCCATCCCCTTTGTGTATGTGTGTGGGTATGTGCTGAGCCTACATGGAGACAGATGAATATAACATTTCATTTTAAATAAAATATATTTTTGTACATCATCATAATAAATTGTAAAATAATTACCTTGAATTAAATACAGACAATATGCTCATTCATTAATTTGTTGGTTACTTCGACAATTATTTAGTGTTTTTTAATTTTCTGAAAATGTAAAAATAAAGAAACAATTATTCCCACTTTAGTTAATTTCATTTGAAATCAGATTAAAAGACATCGACAAATCTCTCTCCCTACTGGTAAATCAGTTTACACAATTCAATCCAGATGTGTTTATTAGTCATATACTTAAAAACGGTCTCTCTATCCCAAGAAAACCAATAGTTCCTATGAAAAAAAATTTCTGGTTCTCTTCAAAATATTATTTAACCTAGACTATCTCTAATGTTCATCTGGAAAAAAATTCTCATAGGTATTTATTGCATCAGTGTTTTAGTTTTGTTTAATATGAAAGCCATGAATAATAATTTGAGGCTTTATATTTATGATTATATATATTTGAGTTTATTTTATTCTTAAAATGTCTAAAGATCCTTTCTAATCACCCATGCTATAATGCAATTATAAATTTTATAAGTTATTTTAGAGCCAAAATTCATATATTTTTATATTTACCACTATTTAATTGGGAATATTCAAATTATAAGTAAGCTGATATGTCAGGTAACTAATGCCTGTATCATGCAAAGTAGGCTCTAAATTTTCCTAAAACATTTTCTTATAATACTGTTATTCCTTAAGCTCAACAAATGTGTATTTACCTCCAACATTTTCAGTACAATTTCTATTATTGGTACTCTTAAAAAAATCCTACAAGTTTATTATTTTTAAAAAGTAGCATAATTCCTTCAAATGATTCAGAAATTATAAATGAAAATTTAAAATACTTTCCTCTGGCATCATCCTGAATTCTCTCAAAAACTAACTGTAAGGTCAGTGGATAATAGGGAAACCTCAGGCCCGGGAACTTTGGCTAGGACTGCCCACAACCGAGCGTGCCAAAAGAAACTTCCCAGGAACCCTTTGGAAAACAGCAACCGTCTGCCAGCCAGTGAGATTTCACCACGTCATATTAGCTCGACCACCCTAGGGACCCTTTAAATATCTCCCACGCGGGTCACCACTTGCGACTTCCCTGGCATCCATCTTTCCTCAGGGCCAGGGAACCTCGTCGGGCAGGATGCACACTGTACTCAATAAAGCCTTTTATTATTCCATACTTTGTGGCTCCGACCCCTTCCTTCTTTCTTGGGGGGGGGGGGATGCCTTACATTTTGGTGCCAAAACCCGGGAGGAGTTTGAAGTCTGCAAGGACTGCTCCTCTCCCCGTCCCCTCGAGAAAGAACCAGGATCTCTGACCATCCACCCACTTTGGCGCACGGTGCAATAAGTCCCCTGCCTCCAGCCACCCTTGAGTTCTTTCTTCCTAGACTCCCTGTCTGGAAACCGTAGCTACATCAGGGAAGTCTTTTCCGATCAGAGTGAGTGTGTGTTTGTGGAGACATCCCAAACACATCCACTTTACCTTATCTGTCCATGGCCAGAGCTTGAGTTTTGGGACGCTGATGCTCAAATCTGACCACTCCGGGGACTGAGGGCAGCCGTGGGGGCACATAAATCTCCCTCCTTAAAGAAGAAGAAACTGTTCTTCTTTTCCGCTGTGGCCAGGCCACAAAACCCACTGAATTAGCCTCCTGAAGGGACTTTCGGTTTTAACACCCTCACCAATTTAACTATTGCTAAAAAAAGCTGGGAGCTGATTGGAGATCCCTTACATACATGGCTTCTAATTATTTGCATGCCCATCCTTAATCTCTGTGCGTCCTGTTCCACCACACAGGCCTTTTTCTGGACAGAGAAACCTCACCTAAAACCTCTGATCCTAATCTTTCCTTCTCTGCGGACTCCCAACTCTCTTTCCCTCCTGCCTAACCCCCGGGGTCGCCCCCCTCTCTCGGGACATCTCTCTCGACCCTCTGTGGACTTCTTTTGCTCAGGTCTCTTCCCTCTGAGAGCCCCCTCCCCTCCCTTTGCAAAATCCTGTTTCTTATTCACCACTACCATTCTCTTTCTCCTCCCCTGCTGGCCAGGGGCCCCTTCCTTCTCCACTGTGTTCTTAAACCCCTCTTCCACCAGGCAGGCCATTCTCAGCCTGGCATTGGCTCTTACACTGGTTTTCAGGACATCCAACCCCAATTTTCTTGCAGGAAGTTCTAGCCCTCTCCTGCCTTTGGCTTCAGCATTTCCTGCCAGATCTGGGTGGCAGGATTCCCATGAGCCCCCTCCTCTTATTCTTAACCCCCAAACTCCTATCTGGGGCCTGTGAACATGGCATTTTAATGGTCCCAACTAGTAGAAACAGGCCAAGGCTATTCACCAGGCCCACATGCAGCTGAAGGTAACGCTCCAAACCCAGTCTCTTGTGGCAACCCTGAGGCCTGCAGAGCAACAGAGGCAAGGCACAGGAGATGCCCTGACCCAAGTTCAAGCCACAAAGAGGAACCTCACCAGCAGCTTGCTTTAAGTGAGGCAAGCAGGGTTACTGGTCCCAGTAGGGCCCCTGCCTGCGGCTGCCCACTGAGCCCTGTCCTGACTGCAAGCAGCCCGATCACTGGCAGAGTGGTTGCCCCTTTGGGCAACAGGCTTTTCCTCAGTGCTTCTACATGGAGGACAAGCCACCCGAATGGAAGGCCAATCTAGCCAGGTGGGTGCATTGCTCAAACTCCTAGGACACAGCCTGGACTCGGAGAACCCAGGGTATGCTACAACTAGTGGGTAAGTCCGTCTCATTTCTTATGGACACGGGAGCTGCCTTCTCTGTTTTGCCATCACACTCTGGACTTCTAATTCCCACACAGATCTCGGTTATGGGAATGGATGGGACCCTTCCTTTCCCCTTTTTATGCCACTCCTGACATACAGTTTTGCCTCAAGCTTGCTTCCATATAGGACCACTGGCAATTGGAACCACTGGACTCCATCCATCTCCAGCTCACCAAAAGGCTGGACCCTACAAATCCCCCTATTACTCCTCTTTTTTTTTTAGATCCTTATAGGACCACATCCATGAAGTTTCTCAACTCACAGCAAAACAGATATTCCTCCTGACACCCCTCAAAACCATCACCTTCCGATCACCCCTTCCCACAACGCCCCTAATCAGCAGGAAGTAACCAGACGAATAAACGGCGCCCCTATTCTATTTAACACAAAAGGTCAGAATGTAAGGTTGGTGGATAATAGGAAAAGCTCAGGCCGGGAACTTTGGCTAGGACTGCCCACAACCGAGCGTGCCAAAAGAAACTTCCCAGGAACCCTTTGGAAAATAGCAACCATCTGCCAGCCAGTGAGATTTCACCATATCATATTAGCTCGATCACCCTAGGGACCCTTTAAATATCTCCCACACGGTCACATCTTGCAACTTCCTTGGCCTCCATCTTTCCTCAGGGCCAGAGAACCTCGTCAGGCTGGATGTGCGCTATACTCAATAAAGCCTTTTATTATTCCACACTTTGTGGCTCCAGCCCCTTCCTTCCTTCTCGGTGGGGAAAAATACCTTACACTAACCACCAAAGAATTTCTTATGCATTCTTCTACAATAATGTAATGTAATTACTATTTAATATATATATATGTATATATATATATATACACAAATATGTTTAACATGACCCACTAATAACTTTTTATGACTCTGTATCACAATACATATAATGTTGATATAAATGATGTATATGTCATTATATTGACACATTATAAATTATTTACCAGTTTTCTCTTTGTTAATAATTCATTGTATTTCTAGTTTGTTTTAATTATAATGTTGCAATAAATAATCTTTAACATACATTTTGATGTATTCCTGTAATTTTATCCAAGATCACATTAATTGATGTGAAATGCTGGAACAGAGTACATGCATTATACATTTTGATAGATTTGACCAAATTCTTCTCAAAACATTTGTGTCCACTTAGATCCCCAGTAAAAGTTTGTGACATACTTGTTTCTTTACCAAACTCATATTTTATTTGCATATCTTTATATATGAATAGGATTGAGAATCTATTTATATATCTGTACTGTTTCTTCTAAAAGCTGTTCTTTTTAATATTTTTTATTTGAATTGCTATATTTATCATATTATTTTATTGTTTTGTGTGTGTGTGTGTATACTTTAACCTGAGAAAATGAGCTATATGCTCATATAGTGGCTGTATGTTCTACATGTGCTCTCAATACAGATTCATATTTTTCTTTTTTTTAAACACTATTTTTTTCTATATAGAACTTTGAAGTATTGATGCATCAGCATTTATCAAGCTTTAAAAATTACAGGTGATGTTGTTTTGTTTGAAAACACCACTATTTACTCTAGAAACAATATTAATTCAGCAAATTATTCTTCTAATGTTTTATTTTTCCTTGGTAATATTTAATTGAGAAGTATAGTTAATATTTTGATGTAATAAGGTAACAAAATACTTTATTACATTTTATGAAAGTGATCCATGCCGTATGTGGTTGCTTCTATACTATAGAACATGCTCATGATCACAAAAACCTTGTTGAACAGTGGGGGAATAAAGAATTCTTCAACTTATTATTCAAGATTTTATTTTTCTGGTTAGCCCATTAGATTTACTATAGATAAACAGTAACATGCTGTGATAAGAGAAGAATGTATACATGCATTTCTAACCTGTTCTATAGCTTAATATAATGTTACAGCCTAGAAAAACTAGAATAATTTTACTACCTAAGCCACTGACTTTGCATAATGATATAAACATAATGGGATTGCTGGCCCTGGCTGGGTAGCTCAGTTGGTTTGAGCATTGTTCTGATACAACAAAGTTTCAGTTTTGATTCCCTGTCAAGGCACATGCATAAATAGGTCAAACAGGTCAATGTCTCTTTATCTCTCTCCCTCTCTCTCTCTTTCTCTTTTTCTAAAATTAATCATTAATAAATATATATATGTATATATATATGTGTGTGTGTGTATATATATATAATGTGTGTGACAGTGAATAGACGTAAGCTAGTTTTAAAGATTGGCTAGTCCAAGCATCTTATTTTCTGCAAATGTTGAGAGAAAGCCTTTAGAGATTAAGCAGAAGTCCTCCCCAGTTTGAAAGAGAACAATGTCAGGAATTCAGGTCTGCTGCCTCTCACTCTAATCCAGCAGCCCACATTTTTACTAATGTATATTAATGTGGGAAAATATTTAGTGTACTCGAGGAATAATCAAGTATAAACTCAGACAAAAAAATATGACATTAATGCCTAAGAGTCTATGCTTAAGTATTTTTGAATTTTAAATGTAAACTGCCCTAGTGTGGTCTTAGGTATTGCCCATTGTTACACATAATGCAGAAATCAGTACCTTTACACACTCTTCCAAAAGAAGTGACCAGCTCCAAAAACATGAGTGAGCAGTGTGTTTCTTACCAAGGATTTCATAGCAGAAGAGGAGGAGGAAGTTTGTATCACATCTGTATGGCAAATGCTTTAAAATCCCTAGTCATATAGGTCATCTGACCAGTTTCTTCTTCCTTCTGGAGCTGTGGAAATTCATATTCTCTGCTTTTTGCCACTTTGGTTTCAGTTCTCTTGTCCTTGTCGGCTTTTTTTAAACATCCCCAATCAAAAATGCTTTCTTCTTCTTCTTTTTATTTTTTTTAATTTTTTACAGAGACAGAGAGTGAGTCAGAGAGAGGGATAGACAGGGACAGACAGACAGGAATGGAGGGAGATGAGAAGCATTGATCATTAGTTTTTCATTGTGCGTTGCAACACCTTGGTTGTTCATTGATTGCTCTCTCATATGTGCCTTGACCACGGGTCTTCAGCAGACCGAGCAACCCCTTGCTGGAGCCAGCAACCTTGGGTTCAAGTTGGTGGGCTTTTTTGCTCAAACCAGATGAGTCCGCGCTCAAACTGGCAACCTCGGGGTCTCGAACCTGGGTCCTCTGCATCCCAGTCTGATGCTCAATCCACTGTGCCATCACCTGGTCAGGCTTCTTCTTCTTTTTTTCAAAACAATTCAGATGATTCTTGTTTCTACGTCTAACATTGCATCTCATCTTTCAAGGTGATCACCAACAGAGGCTCTGTTGAAAACTGACCCAAGCCAAAAAAGTCAACAGCTTTCAGGTCTTTTATTAGTAGACCTCTTAAAGTTTTCTCGTGGTTTGAGTCTCGCTACCAGCTTTGAATGAAAGTCAAAAAATTCTCAATTTTTTTTTTGTATTTTTCCAAAATGAGAAGGCAGAGAGACAGACTCCCTCATGTGCCAATTGGGATCCACCCAGAAATCCCACTAGAGGGCAATGCTCTGCCCATCTGGGCTGTTGCTCCATTGCAACTGGAGCCATTCTAGCACCTGAGATGGAGGCCATGGAGCCATCCTCAGATCCCTGGCCAACTTTGCTCCAATAGAGCCTTGACTGCAGGGAAGAGAGAGAGAGAAAGGAGAGAGGGAAGGATGGAGAAGCAGCTGGGTGCTTCTCCTATGTGCCTTCACAGGGAATCCAACCTAGGATATCCACATGCTAGGCAGACGATCTACCACTGAACCAACCGGCCAGGGCCTCAGACAATTTCTGACACATGTATAGATACTTCATAAATAATCATTCATTAGGCCCTGGCCGGTTGGCTCAATGGTAGAGCATCGGCCAGGTGTGCAGGAGTCCCGGGTTTGATTCCCGGTCAGGGCACACAGGAGAAGTGCCCATCTGCTTCTCCACCCCTCCCCCTCTCCTTCCTCTCTGTCTCTCTCTTCCCCTCCCGCAGCCAAGGTTCCATTGGAGCAAAGTTTGCCCGAGTGCTGAGGATGGCTCTGTGGCCTTTGCCTCAGGTGCTAGAATGGCTCTGATTGTGGCAGAGCAATGCCCCAGATGGGCAGAGCATCACCCCCTGGTGGGCATGCCAGGTGGATCCCGGTCGGGCGCATGCAGGAGTCTGTCTGACTGCCTCCCCATTTCCAACTTCGGAAAAATACAAAAAAAAAAAAGAAAAAAAAATCATTCATTAGTATATAGGCACAAAACTCATAAAGACTGGTAAGATTCAGGATATACTACTGTCTTTTGGGGAGCTGTCTCCATGACATGCTCACTTGACATTATACTAAAAAGAGCACTTGGAATATTTTAGTTTAGCTGTCATAAGGCAACCTTCTTTTTTTTTAAATGAGTGCAGGACATAGAATCACTTGGGGAATCAAATCTTGGGCTCTATTCCCAGACGAAGGCTATAGAGTTGGATGGTCTTACACACTGCACATGAAAAAGAAGAAATTGTCTCTAAAGAACTTTAGCAAATCCAAAGAACTTGAATACCTTTAATTTCACCCATTAGAAGTCATTTATAGCATTCATCATGCTAATCAATTACACTATTAATATACTTTATTGTTCTAATTATCAACACATCTGGTTTACATCAAGATATGAATAATTTAAGATTAAAATATGAATAATTTTTGAATTAAAATTTTTCTCATATGATGCTAAACTATAACCCATGGGTGCAGATTTTTTATTAGAATATTCACTGTATCAGGATGTAACTGACGAACTCAGACTATACGGAGTTTTTGATGCTGAAGTACTTAAATCTCAGTCTACATCATACCATCCAATTAATAGAATCTATTTAAAAAACAATGCAGAATAAGTAACAACTAAAATTTTCCTGTTACATATTTTATTACCTGTTTATATTAACTTGGGTTTTTATGCTGAAATTGAGAAATGTGAAGGTCTGAGTTCAGTGAGGAGTGTGTGTAACCTACATTGTGTGTATTAAATGTGGCATTGTGGGAAAGGAGACGAAATGGTAACGTTTTGAAGCTAGAAAAGGTAATTCTTCACAATTTAGAGGGAGAGGATTTTATGTTGTTTTGTTAACTGAATGAAATAGATGGTCATGAAGTAACATAGTTAACTGAAATAGTAATAGATTCACTGAGGTAAAGCAATTTTTATTTAACACTTCCCAGGACAATCAGGAAAGTAACCCTATTTGACATTAACTCAATATCTTTATTTAAAAATTATTTTTAAAATAAATTTTAAAAAGTATTTTTAAATATAATTTTTAAAATTTTAGCTTTTAGCCCTGGCCGGTTGGCTCAGCGGTAGAGCGTCGACCTAGCGTGCGGAGGAACCGGGTTCGATTCCCGGCCAGGGCACATAGGAGAAGCGCCCATTTGCTTCTCCACCCCTCTGCCGCGCTTTCCTCTCTGTCTCTCTCTTCCCCTCCCGCAGCCAAGGCTCCATTGGAGCAAAGATGGCCCGGGCGCTGGGCATGGCTCTGTGGCCTCTGCCTCAGGCGCTAGAGTGGCTCTGGTCGCAATATGGCGACGCCCAGGATGGGCAGAGCATCGCCCCCTGGGGGGCAGAGCACCGCCCCTGGTGGGCGTGCCGGGTGGATCCCGGTCGGGCGCATGCCGGAGTCTGTCTGACTGTCTCTCCCTGTTTCCAGCTTCAGAAAAAAAAAAAAAAAAAAAAAGTAAATAAAAATTTTAGCTTTTAGATTTAAATAAAAAATGGAAAAAGACAAGAGTTTTCTTAAGATGATTTTAAATAGCCACATTTAAAATATATATATATTCATAACATAAAATATTCAGATATATACATATTCTAGTGTTAATTCAGGGGAAATAAATTGATCATATGTGTTACCTACTCTGCTTGGTACTTTATACATCTTTTTTTTTTTTTTTTTTTTTGTATTTTTTCTGAAGCTGGAAACGGGGAGAGACAGTCAGCATGCACCCCACCGGGATCCACCCGGCACGCCCACCAGGGGCGACGCTCTGCCCACCAGGGGGCGATGCTCCGCCCCTCCGGGGCGACGCTCTGCCGCTACCAGAGCCACTCAAGCACCTGGGGCAGAGGCCAAGGAGCCATCCCCAGCGCCCGGGGCCATCTTTGCTCCAATAGAGCCTTGGCTGCGGGAGGGAAAGAGAGAGACAGAGAGGAAGGAGTTGGGGGTGGAGAAGCAAATGGGCGCCTCTCCTATGTGCCCTGGCCGGGAATCAAACCCGGTTCCCCCGCACGCCAGGCCGACGCTCCTCCGCTGAGCCAACCAGCCAGGGCCTATACATATTTTCTTTATATATCTTATCTTACAACACTATTAAAGCAATATTGAAGCATATATTGAAGCAATTATTTATCATAACATTCCATAATTTCTCTTAGTAACCTCTTAATTATTATTAGAAAAGTCTTCTCTGGTGTGCTGATACAATATCAAACTCCAATTTAGGCATAATTTTTTGTTTATTTAATTTTCTGTTTTCTGTTACCATCAGTGAGGTGGAGAAAAACTAGTTTGTTAGATATTTTTATACGGTTTTGTAGTGTATTACATACACAGGAATATGCCCCTCCGTAAACTGAACTACTTTCTTCAAACTCGTTCTAGTCTAGAGATATGGACACCAAAGGTGTCCTTCAATACCTTGAACAATCAGAGTTTTCAAACAGTGTTTATTCCCCTATCAAATACATTAGTAAGACCTATTTAGATTTTATCTGATCTAATAGTTGTCCTGTGCTTTAAAAGAAGGAATTTCTTATTCGATTGTTTTGAATACTTCTTAACTCAAAACTGGTTTTCTTCAGCTTTGGGGCATAAAAAAATTTGCCACAGTTTATGTAAAAAAAAAAAAAAAAAAAGAGAGAGAGAGAGAGAGAGAGAGGGAGAGATGGTAATAAATGCCAGTTAACTTTTTTCAGCAAAAAGACCAAGTATTTTGCTGCTTGTAATTAATTTTGCACAATGTTAGAAATTATGGCTCCTGATGAAATCTAGGTATGTTTCCTTTTGCTTAATCTGTGATACAAAGGCTAAATTTTTCTCCAAGGTAACTATGTCAACATATATATTCTAAGCAGAAGCACTTTAAATATGTTTGTTAACTTTAAGCAAATTTCACCTAGGGCCCAGTGACACCGGCACACTTTAAAAATAATATTATTTAAAAATATTAGCCAAACTCTGGCCAGTTAGCTCAGTAAGAGCATCTTTCCACTCTAACCAATCGGCACTTAGGGAAGTGACCAGTGAATGCACAACTAAGTGGATAAACAAATGAATGTTTCTCTCTTTCTTTCTCTCCCTTCCTCTCTCCTTTTCTCTAAAAATTAATCAATAAATAATAATAAAAAAATATTAGCCAAATATACACCTAGTAGAAGGAAAATATAGTTACAACATGGGTGCTTGAGAGCAGTTCTCGGGCTCATGTAATACAGTGTCACAGTGGTCCAAAAATAAACAGTTTTTGTGCTTTAACATTCAGTTTGAAGAAGCAGATATTTATTGACACTTATTAGTATTGGTGGACTGAACATATTTAAAGTAGCAAAGATTTTAAAGACAGCATATTTCAGATCTGCCATTTAACAAGAAGAATGCTGAGTCACTGAACAAGTACAGGATCTTTCAACCAGAGTTTCATGGAAGCTGTGGGTGGAAATAAGATCTGTGAACTTCCCACCTAGTGCAAATTCTACAATAGGAAAAGCATTCTTGATATTTTTCTGACACCAAATTTTAAAGATGTCTAAGTTAGCAAAGAAGAAAATAAATGCAAATCTGACCGAAGAAAAAACTATGAGGAGATAAAGATGATGAAATTCCCAGCTCAGAGAATAAGAAAATGGAAGAATTAGCAGTCAGTAGAAAGTTAAACCTAAGAATAGAGAGAAGTCTAAGAACTGAGTCAAGTTGGTCTCTATGCAGAAAGAGATATGAGAATGATCTAAGGAAGAGAGGGACTGTCCAATGGGGAAATAGTGAATGGAATTTTACTTATTATTATTTTAAGAGAAGGGAGAGGTGATAGAGAGACAAACTTCCACATGCACCCCAACTAGGATCCACCTGGCAAACATCATCTAGGGATGATGCTCAAATCAATCAACCTAATTTTAGCTCCTGAGGCTGGTTCTCAGATCAACCAAGCTATTCTCAGCCAAATTAAAAATACTACCTGGGGCTAACTCTCAAACAAATCAAGCCACTGGCTGTGAGAGGAGAAGAGAGAGAGAAGGGAAAGAGAGTAGGAGATATGGTCGCTTCTCTTGTGTGCTGTGACACGAAACTGAATCTGGGTGATCCATATGCCAGGCCAATGCTCTATCCACTCAGCCAACTAGCCAGGGCCTGGTAAGTAGAGTTTATATGCTGAAACCATGAAGGCAGAAGGGCCCACAGAAAAAATAATTGAATTGGATAACCTTCTTGCCCAATAGTATCATTAGAATGCATTTATTGATTGATATGTTAGAAAATAAATAAATTATAATTATAAAGATATAAGCAAATTCAGAATAAAAAGATGATTTCTTCTAAATGGGAGTTAATCAACTTAAAGAAAACTTTACTTTCTGTATCTAACAACTGCAATTATTTAATTTGAAGCTTTTAATAACTACCTAAATTTGGTCCAACAAAACAAATATCATAAAATTAGAATAATTTAATATTACAGTAGCAATGTTTTTGGGTTTACATTTTTGAAAATAATAAAGCATTTAGTTGGCACCTTAAAGTTTATTTTAAAATTGTGAAAAAATATTTTTTAATGATTCTTATTCATAACTCTAGTAAAATGCAATACTTTAAAAGCTGTGTACAGGCAACAAAATAATTACTGATACTAATAAAACATATATAGGTTAGAAAAAGGAACAAAATAACCACTGATAAATAAAAAACAAAGTATTTATTTAGAAAATTATTTCCTCTCCAATTTTTATGTTAATGACAATGAATTCAAAAAAGCAAAATAACCCTATTATAAGATTTTAGTAATATAACATTTAAAAAATAAAATTAATTAAAAGTTACATGCTGACCACGTGGCATAGCCGATTAGAACATGGTCTTCATAATATAGGGTTACAGGTTTCATCCCTGGCCAGGGCACATACAAGAATCAACCAATGAATGCAAAAATAAGTGGAACAACAGATTAATGTTTCTTTATTCCCCGCCCCCTTTCTCTGTCTCTAAAAATCAGTAAATAAATTAAAAAAAATAAAAGTTTCAGTAGGTCCAATATTGCTTTGTTGGTTTTGCTTGTGCTGTGTTTTTAGAAAAAAATGTTCAGAAAAAAGGTGGAAGTTTATCATCCTTAAAAAACAAATAAACAACAAGAAATATTTTCTCTACTGAAACAGTGAAGTAATCATGTGTCTAAGAAAAAGAAACTCATCCAAAACAAGTGTCTTAGAGTTCTGGCAAGAATTCTTTACCTTAGGCAACTAAAATAATTATCTACCTTAATTTAAGAATGTTTTTAAGTCTCAAAGTAGAATGCGGTTCCCTAGTTAAGTAACATTTGCCACAACAAATTATACGGTTGCTCTATTACATGTGTGGTTCCCATGAGGTAGAATGTAGGCAAACCACCAAAAACATAATATGAGGGATGCCTAAATCAGAATAACTACAATGAAAATATGTTATGTGTCTCCATAGGCAAATGGTATTTTACTGACATTTATACACATCCTGTCTTACCTCTAAATTAAAAAAAAATGAGACTGGTAATGAGTAGGGATAATAATTTTCTACCTCAGAGCATCCTGGAGAAGAAGGGTGGGGGTAAGGCAACAGATTTGAAGAATAAATAGCACAGAGGGGAAAAATGAAGAGACTGTAGCTTGGAATTTACTGGATCTCTATAAACTTTTAAACTGTCTAAAAGTTCTATAATCTAGTCTTAATATTTCATTAGATATCAAATAACTGGATACTAAGGGGAAGATCTAAAATTACTGACCCCTAACGAATAAGTTCAAAACTCACAAACAAAAAAGAAGACATGTTTTAAAAGCTCCCAGATCCATTAGAGAGCCCATTTCATTACTTGGTAAATGAACACTGTGCAGAAATATTATTTTTCTTATTTTATTTTTTTAAATATATATTTTTAGATTTTATTTATTCATTTTTAGAGAGATGAGAGAGAGGAAGAGAGAGAGAGAGAGAGAGAAAGAGAGAGAGAGAAGGGGGAGGAGCAGGAAGCATCAACTCCCATATGTGCCTTGACCAGGCAAGCCCGGGGTTTTGAACCAGCGACCTCAGTGTTCCAGGCCGACATTTTATTCACTGCGCCACCACAGGTCAAGCTTATTTTTCTTATTTTAAAGATAAGGCTTTGTCACTACTTCAATGTCAGTGGCCTTCCCAGAGTAAAAAAATAACAGATTACATTTACTTTAAAGCCAAAGTTTGATGTATGAATTCACTTTTCTTGCTGCCACCATCTTTCTACTAACAGTCACTGAATCTCCTCCCCATTTTTTCATCAGAATGTTTAGAGCTGTTTTATCACTTATTCTTTCATAACAGTAAGACCATCAGGAAAGTTGTAGAATGCCATTTAGTCTTCAGATTTCTGACACTTTAATTTGTTTTACTTTTTTTTTTTGTAAGAAATATTATGTACATGAATAACTACCAAATTAAACTTTTCAGGAAGATTTGTGCAGGTGGAAAAATTGCATAGCCCCAGGCAGTGCCTAATGTACTTCCCCTCAGCAGGGATGTGCCTGCCTAAACAGGAAAGCTCTTTTGTGGTAGCTGATTTCAAATCTTTTCCCACTGCACCCCTTGGTAAGCCTGAAAAGAGTCCTTATATCTGACTTTCTTTTCTGCATCAAAGTATCATCTTTCTTTCTTCTCTTTTTGATCCCAACTATTTTTTTCATTTCCCAGGTCAATCAATGCCTTGTGAATGGCTCTGGGACGAGATGCTTCTTTAGAATCCTGTCCACGTAATGCCTTCCTTTGCAACTCTAGAGAAAAAAAATACAAAAGCCCTTCCCCTATAAAGACTGTACTACAAAAACTACAGGGATTAGGACATTAAGTTACACAAATTATGAACATAAATATGTAACAGTCATTATAAAATACTTAAAGGAATAGCAATATCTGGTTTTTATAGTTCTGTAATCCTTTCTGAAATGGTAAATAAAGTCCCTGTTAGATTTCTGTTCTACACTTTTACTTTGAAGTGAGGGTTTCAGCTATGCCTTGCCATATCCTCCCTGGGCCAACAGCCACCACGGCCAGACCACCACTTCTCGCTAGTTACCACTTGTTGCCACCGATCACTGCCTAGCACCTATCACTGCTGTCTTATGTGTCACAGTAGGCCTGATAGATGCTTCTCTGCAGATCAATCCATCTTAACAGACTAAAGATAAAAATCAACACATGCAAATTAAGATGTCTGCTTGCAACAAGAGAGAAAATTGCTTCCCTGAAGAAATGTAGATTCTGAGGCAAACATTTCACATAATTGACGTTGCCAGAAAGAATTGAATTTGTGATGTTTTTTCATAGCTCCTAGGCCTTACAGGTAGGAGCAGGTGAATATTACCCAGGTAGAAAAAGTGATAAGAAAGGTAAGGTATGTGCCAACATACTTTTAAAAACTCAGTCTTGTGTTTCTTGGTACAGCTGAGATTAATACGCTATTTTTCTGTTTCATTCTAAATCTATAATCATGCATTTCAGTAAATTAATTGCATAGAGAAAAGTTGATTTAAAAATATTGATAAGGCCCTGGCTGGTTGGCTCAGTGGTAGAGCGTCGGCCTGGCGTGTGGAAGTCCCGGGTTCGATTCCCGGCCAGGGCACACAGGAGAAGCGCCCATTTGCTTCTCCACCCCTCCCCCTCTCCTTCCTCTCTGTCTCTCTCTTCCCCTCCCGCAGCCAAGGCTCCATTGGAGCAAAGATGGGCCGGGCGCTGGGGATGGCTCCTTAGCCTCTGCCCCAGGCGCTAGAGTGGCTCTGGTCACGGCAGAGCGACGCCCCGGAGGGGCAGAGCGTCGCCCCTGGTGGGCATGCCGGGTGGATCCTGGTCCGGCGCATGTGGGAGTCTGTCTGACTGTCTCTCCCGGTTTCTAGCTTCAGAAAAATATAAATAAATAAATAAATAAATAAATAAATAAATAAATAAAAATATTGATATTAGTAATACTGTCACAAATGTAAATGTAAGAAGAAATATACTGCAAGAAATTTTTGTTTTGTATTGTTTTATCATTTGCATGTTTAAAAATGTGCCTTAAACTTGTATCTTTTTCTTAAGTATCTTGTCTCTTCTTTTAAAGCCTATAGATTTCTTGATCATTCTGATACTATCCAATATAATTTATCTTGCATCTGTTTCCTAATATATATTTATCTAATATTTCATCAACATTTAGATATCACATAAATTTGACCTCCAATGCAATAATATATATACATATAGAGATAATTACAGTTCTTTATTTTTATAAGTCTAACTACATCTGTATCTCCTCCTACACAGGCACTCTCATTCTTTCGGGGGATGACAGAGGTAATTTTGTTTGTAGTTGTGTTTAAATTTCAAAGAGACTACTACTTTTATAGCCTCTCACAGTGCACAACTCCATTACTTAGAGCAGATGAAAAAAAGCAGGTCTTTCTTTGTTAAGAGCAACTTTAAACACTAAGATGACACAACTTTTGTAAACTATCTCACAGGCATTTCACATTACAGATTTCACTTGATAGTTATCTTTATGAGAAAAAAATAAAAAACACATCTTACTTGAAATGTATTAAAAATAACTTTTTACAATTTCTTTATAAGACAATTTATTTTTTTTTCAGTTTGAGGTATAAATGACAAAATCATAAGATATTGAAAGAGTGTAATCTGATGATTTAATAAACATGTACATTCTGAAAGGATTATTCCACCCAGTTAATTCATACCCAACACCTCATATCTCTCTCTCTTTCTCTATCTTGAACATTTAAGTTCTACTGTCTTAGCGAACTTCAAATAAACAATGCAGTGTTATCAACTATAGTCACCAACTTACACATTAGATCTTCAGACCTTTTTCATCTTATAAGTGAAGTCTGTGCACTTCTACCAACATCTCCCCTTTCGTCCCACCTCTCAGTCCCTGACAAGTATTTTTTTACTCTTTGTGAGATTGACCTTTTTTTTTTTTTTTTTTTTTTTAAGATTCCACATACCAATGATACCATGCAGTGTTTGTCTTTCTCTGTCTGGTTTATTTCACTTAGCATAATGCCCTCCAGGTTCATACATATCACAAATGGCAGGAGTTTCTTCTTTCTCATGGCTAAATAATATTCTATGCTATTATATCTCACATTTCCTTGGTTTATTCATCCATTGATAGACACTTGGGTTGTTTTCATACCTTGGCTCTTGTGAATAATGTTACAATAAATACAGTAGTACAGATATCTCTTCAAGATAATCGTTTTATTTTCTTGGGACATATGCCCAGAAGTAGTATTGTTGGCTTATACAAAGTTTCATTTTTAATTTCAAAAAGAATCTTCATTCTAATTTCCATAATGGCTGTGTCAATTTAAACTTCCATCAAAAAATGCACAAGAATTCCTTTTTCTACATACCGTCAGCAATGCTTGTTATTTCTTAGCTTTTAAAAATGTTATTTTCACTTTATAGTTGACATACAATTTATTAGTTTTTGATATACAACATAGTGATTAGATGTTTATATATCTTACAAAGTGGTCACCCTGATAAGTACCCATCTGGCACCAAACATAATTATTACGATATTATTGACTATATTCCCTAGGCTGTACCTTTTACATCCTTGTGACTGTTTTGATAACCGGCAATTTACACTTTTTAATTCCTTTCACCTTTTTCACCCACTGCCTCAACCTTTTTGGCTTTTTGATAATGGCCATTCTATCAAATGTGAGATAATTTTATTCTGATTTTGATTTGCATTTCCCTGATGATTAGTGATATTGAGCACTTTTCCATGTACTTGTTTGTCATTTGTGTGTCTTCTTTCAAAAAATGTCTATTCAGGTTCTATTTTTTTTTTTTCCTGAAGCTGGAAATGGGGAGAGACAGTCAGACAGACTCCTGCACGCGCCCGACCAGGATCCACCCAGCACGCCCACCAAGGGGCGACGCTCTGCCCACCAGGGGGCGTCGCTCTGTTGCGACCAGAGCCACTCTAGCGCCTGAGGCAGAGGCCAAGGAGCCATCCGCAGCGCCCGGGCCATCTTTGCTCCAATGGAGCCTCGGCTGTGGGAGGGGAAGAGAGAGACAGAGAGGAAGGAGAGGGGGAGGGGTGGAGAAGCAAATGGGCGCTTCTCCTGTGTGCCCTGGCCGGGAATCGAACCCGGGACTTCTGCACGCCAGGCTGACGCTCTACCACTGAGCCAACCGGCCAGGGTTACTTTCCCCATTTTTTAACTCAGTTATTTGTTTAGTTTTTGATACTGAGTTGCATGATTTCTTTTCATATTTTGGATATTCTTCCCTAACTGGAAAGGTGGTTTGCAAATACTCTCTCCCATTGCATAGGTTACCTTACCATTTTGTTGATAGATTTTTTGTTGTTGTGCAGAAGATTTGTAGTTTCATATAGTCCCACCTGTTTATTTTAGTTTTTATTTCCTTTGCTTTTTTAAGGTTACATTTATTCCTAAGTATTTTATTCCTTTTGGGTATTTTTATAAAAATAATTATTTTCTTAATTTTGCTTTGTCATAGTTTGTTGTTAGTGTATAGAAATTTATATTTTTTAATACTGAATTTTTAATCTTACAACTTTACTAAATTTGACTTTTAGTTCCAATACTTTTTTGATGTATTCTTTAGGGTTTTCTATATATAATATAAACACATCTGCAAAGAGAGGAAAATTACTTCTTTTCTGATTTGGTTGTCTTTATTTCTTTTTCTTGACTAATTGCTCTAGGGTGTACAGTGTTATGTTGAATAAAAAGGATGAGTGAGCATTCTTGTTTTGTTCCTGATCTTAGAAGAATATATGTCAGATTTTCACCATTGGTTATGATGTTATCTGAGAGATTTTC
The DNA here is from genome assembly GCF_036850995.1 of Saccopteryx leptura. Classification (NCBI taxonomy): domain Eukaryota; kingdom Metazoa; phylum Chordata; class Mammalia; order Chiroptera; family Emballonuridae; genus Saccopteryx; species Saccopteryx leptura. The sequence continues at coordinate 125,973,393 of NC_089504.1, read as the reverse complement.
AAACATGTTTTTTACTCTGTTGATGTATCTTCCCTCTATACCAAGTTTGTTGAGGAATCTTTATCATAAAAGAATGTTAAATTTTGTCCAATTCTTTTTTTTGTTTGTATTGATTAATTATATGATTTTTAGTCTTCATTTTGTTAATGTGATATATTACATGTATTCATTGAATTTTGGATGTTTAACCTTGCATCCTTGGAATAAGTCTCATTTGATTACGGTATATGAGTTTGTGCCAAAATCTATTGATGCCCCAAAGTGAAGACCACATTCAGTACCCAAGGTAGGCTGCTTAGTAGCTGGACCCTTAGGCAGCAGCTGGAAACGTATGTAATTAAGTCTGTTTCAAGGAGAAACTAGGAGGTAGATGTTTTTTGTATGCTCACTTTGCACTGGGCTCAGAGATATAGCCTCAGAGGAAAGGGGGTGCTCTTTCTCAGTTCAGAACTGCTGCTTTTTTTTGTTAAAGTGCTCTGGGACTCATGAATGCCAGCAGCATTGGCTGGCAGGCAGCAATGCAGAAGCTGGAGTGCAGACCTGTGTGCCAACTCCAGATACGGTGCATGCTAGAGGATGACAGCAGGGAAGATGTCCACCAGTTGGTTTTCCCAGTCAGGAGACTCACAGCCAATGCCTAAATGTGTGCTAAATTAGAAGCCTGGCTCTCAGGAAGCAGCTTTCAAAATACAGCGTACAGTTTGACCTTCGTCAGGGAAAGACTGAAAGGTGTGCACTTTTGCCTGTTCCTTCTGCACTGGGCCCTAAGAGAGTAGCTATGCTGAGTGCTTGCACACGCTGCTTTGTTTGCAATAGTCTGGTATGTCTCCTGATCACAAGCCTCATTGGCTTTCGTAGCTAGGTGTTTTGGGGATGCATACTTTAGGTGGGAGGCTTAAAGGTTGGGGCACTAAATATGGGTTGCAAACCATTTACTACTCAGGTAATAGCTGAGAGTTGGGAATTCTCTCCTGATTATATGGCACTATACTGGGAGTGGGGTTTGTGGTGAGAGTATGTCTCAGCCTTTCCTGCCACTTTCAATGTGGGTATTTTCTCATTTGCCCAATGTGTAGGAGTCAGTCAAATACTTTTTAGATTTCTTCTAGAAATAATTGCTCCCTATGGAGGTACACATTTGATGTGTCTGTGGGAAGAAAGGAATTCAGGAGACTCATGTCACCATCTTGACCAACCCACCTTCACAATTTCTTATTTATATCTTTTTCCTTAAGGAAGAGAAAAAAAGTCATTAAGTGGAGATTATAACTATAAATTGAATGTGACTAAGATTTCTTGGAAATATGTAATCATCAATAATATTACTAATCTGCACACAAAAAAACAAAAGCAAAACAAAACAGAACAAAACAAATATGAATTTAAATTAAATATAAAATCTAATGTAACATGTTATATAAGATACATCTAAATAAAGTCAATAACCCTGATGATATCCTTGGTTACATGTACAAAAAGTGGGGGTCTCTCTTATTGAGAATTCTAGTATGTTATATAGGTCGCAAACAAGATATCACCTTATCTACATATTGGCTATATTAACTAAAGATATCAGTTTTAATAAAATGTATTTATATCTATTGGCAATATATATGTACATTATCTTTTGTGTGTGTGTGTGTGTGACAGAGACAGAGAGACAGAGAGAGGGACAGATATGGACAGACAAATTGAGAGGGAGAGAGATGAGAAGCATCAATTCTTTGTTGCAGCACCTTAGTTGTTCATTGATTGCTTTCCCATATGTGCCTTGACCCGGGAGCTACAGCAGACTGAGTGACTCCTTGCTCAAGCCACCAACCTTGGGCTCAAGCTGGTGAGTCTTGCTCAAACCAGATGAGTCCACGCTCAAGCTGGCGACCTCAGGGTTTCAAACCTGGGTCCTCTGTGTCCCAGTCCTACGCTCTATCCACTGCGCCACTGCCTCGTCAAGCAATAAAAATTATCTTTTAACAATTTAAAGTAGCATTTCATTTAGCATGTTTTTAAATCATGTTTTGCCACAAAATCTTTTTTATTATTTTAAGTTTGTTTTAGTAACCTTGTAAGAAATACAGATGACATATATAAAGAAGTCAAATTAATAATGTGCTACATTTTTCTTTTCACTATTGAAATATTTTGTTGAACTATATTAACATGTCTGTGTTTATTTTCTTATAAAAAACTGTCCATTTTAATGCCTTATAAATTTTCTTCCCTTGCTTTTTTACTTTGTTGGCACTAAGCCAATCCTTTTGAAAATACACATTTACACGTATAATCAGGATAAATGTTTGCTTTTTAAATGAGGGAGTTAATGATAGTCAAGGTTATGGATGTTGGAAATGCTTTTCATAGGTACTGAAATCCAAAGTTAATTTATGCTTTTGAAATAAATTCACTAAGATTAGCACAATGGAAATGTTTGAAGAATATTATCTCTTCATTTTCAGCAAAACTTGTTTTTGGAGCATATAACTTTCCTTTGAGAGAGCCTAATAAAAGGCACACTCTCCTTTGTAATACAGTTTTCTCTGTGCAGCTGAACTTGAGGTAGTTACATCAATTGCTCAGTGACCTGGGCTGGTCTTTCAGAGGTGCATTTTGAAAAAAATTTATCGACCTGGTTTCAAAAAACAGTAAATTTAGCCTACTGTTTCAGTCACTTCTGTCTTGACGGTAGGGGATTAGTGACAGAAATTAGCCTAATTAAAGTCATTACACTTTCACTTGATGAGTCTTGCCAAATCCTTTCTACTTGCTGAGTTCTCACACCGAGGAAGTTTTCTGAGGGATAAATAAAACTTTTATTTGCCTTTCCCATCACTTACTTCCAAGCATCCCTCTAATTATCTTTTTCCCTCCTCGGTGAGCAACCTGTCCATAATTAGGATTAATAATTTTATTTGGGAAGATTCATTTATTTTTTGTTTGTACATGAGTGTTGAACAAAATATGCTGGGAAGTGATTTCCTGCGTATTCATTACGGGATGTGGTAATGAAGGTGCCCCAGGGTTTTCCACATTTACTCTGGATGTCATAATGTTTTTTCTGGATTTTGCATTTTCAGGACAATTTTTGCTTTTATCTTATGAAAAAGATAGTTACAGTTTAAGGTTGTGATTTACTGCAACAAATATTTTTTGATGCAAAATACACTACAGATTTTTAAATAGTTTGTGGTACTTGAATCAGTTAAAGCAAAGTAACTGCATGCATGTGGGGCTGTATTCGTGTGTTCCAGATAACTCAGTGTGACATTGATTTCCATAGGTAATTCAAGTGTGAGGTTGGTCTCACACAAAGTGGCAACCAATTTTAAAAGCTCCTTAAGATATTGCCCCCCAAAATATATTTATCTATACACTAAATGTAAATGTCTTTATTTTCAGAAAAAATTACATAGGTTTATTTAATTGTATTATGTAGCTTTACTCTAGATGATAATTTTATTAAGCACCAATCTTATTAAAGGGTAGAATATAATGATTTTGGAGTATGCAAAAAGCAATGCTAAATTCTGTTTTCAACAAATCAATTCCATTATATCAAATGACAATTATCTTAAGTAAAATAACCAGATTATTTTTTTTAAAATTTGCTATCATTTAATTGGAATTAAAGGAATTTTGTTGTATCCTGATTATTGAATCTAAATATATGTTATATAATAGAAACTGACTAACCAGATTACTATAAAATATTAATATCTGTTAACATTTAAATTTTGCTTTTTCTGGTTAAGATCTTATCTCAAGTATTTTTCTCTAACTTCCATAAGTAAATCACTTAACTGTTAAATTAGTTTAATACGTTTAAATAAAAATTATTTTTGAAAGAAAAAGAATATGTTATAAGAATAAAATTCTGCTAGCATAGAATCAATTTATATTCTGTCTCTACTAATATCTTCTCCAATAAAATTACTTAAAATGCTACAGCAGTTGCTAACAAAAGCTTACTGATAAAAACTGATAAAGAGTTCAGTCTGACTTTTTTTTTGCTCTTCTAAAACAGCCGTTGAAAGCCATCCAGAAGGCATTATGCAGCTAATTCTTCAGTCAGACAGCATTCTTTACCTTCTCATGTTTCCTGGCCTTTGGAAAATAGTGCCTGCGTTTAAACTATTCACACTGAGTTAATATTTCTATTTATGCTCTATTTAAATCAACTACAACCTCTCTCACAAAATATTTTATTAATCAAAGTGTTAATTAATCATTGAAAAATTAACTGTCTTTATAAGTTCAGCAAGAAGCACAAAAGACTCTAAAATATGTTTATTTCCATTTAAGAAAATAGTGGTATAAATTCTCTCAAACTTAATAAAAAAGATAAAGTAATAAAAACAGTTTACAGTTAAGCCTCAATAGGTTTAAAATATGACTGAGAGATGAACAGATAAGAGGTGTTTGGCAATTGACATTTAAAAGTCTCTGGCTGTGTATGTGTCATCATTGCCTATATATAAAAACAAAAAGTGTTTCAAACTCTGCTGTTTTCCGTAACTCTATTTTCTTCTTCCTCCCTCTTAAATAATATAGTTTACTAATTAGGTGAGAAGTTACCATCAAGTAAGAAAAGAAAAATATGTATTTGGTCTATTAATCAATTGCCACCTAGGCCCTGAGAGCATCATCCTAATACGCCAAGGTTGCAGGTTCAGTCCCTGGTCAGAGAACATACAAGAATCAACCAATGAATGCATGAATAAGTGGAATGAAAAATCAATGATTTTATTTTCTCTCCCTTTCTCACTTTCTAAAATCAATCATTAAATATAAAAAATCAACTAATTTTTAAACAATTTCATAGAAAATACATATTTAAATATGGGATTAAGAAATTATGGATTTAAATTTTAGTACAGTAAAAATATTAAGTATAATAATGTTTTAAGAAACTCAGAATTTAAGTAAGGAGACATTAAGAAAAACTAGGCATCAAATATTACAGAGACAAAACACAATTAGGCCCTGGCCGGTTGGCTCAGCGGTAGAACCTCGGCCTGGCGTGCGGGGGACCCGGGTTCGATTCCCGGCCAGGGCACATAGGAGAAGCGCCCATTAGCTTCTCCCCCCCTCCCCTCCTTCCTCTCTGTCTCTCTCTTCCCCTCCCGCAGCCAAGGCTCCATTGGAGCAAAGATGGCCCGGGTGCTGGGGATGGCTCCTTGGCCTCTGCCCCAGGCGCTAGAGTGGCTCTGGTCGCGGCAGAGCGACGCCCCGGAGGGACAGAGCATCACCCCCTGGTGGGCAGAGCATCGCCCCTGGTGGGTGTGCCGGGTGAATCCCGGTTGGGCGCATGCGGGAGTCTGTCTGACTGTCTCTCCCTGTTTCCAGCTTCAGAAAAATACAAAAACAAAAAACAAAAAAACAAACAAACCACAATTAGATAACTTGTGGAATGATTTACCTTTAAAATGATTTGGTACATGATTATGCTGCTTTTCTAATTTATACAGAAATGTTAAGATTATCTCGACCTATGACCTATAAAAACAGAAGATATTGGAGACTTAAGTGGTTATTTGGAATAAAATTCACCTTGGATCTCTAGTTTCCCAAGTTCTTAATTGAAATAAGATTTCTACCTCAGTTGGTATTTACGACATCATAGAGAAACACAGTCTTGACATGGCTGGTGGATGAAAGATACCTGGGTAAGAAATATATTATAGTAGTTGACTGGATAACGCATATCTTTCTTTCTAGCTTCAGTGTGTAAACAAACCATTTCTGTGGTGTCTTTTCCGACTCACCAAGACTGGTTTACATGCCACTCCTTTGTGCTCTCAAGGAACACCCTGCTTACCATATCATAGTATTGTCATTTTGGACTTACTTGTTAGTCTCCCCACAGTCTCTTTTTCATGATTGTATTATTTATCTACTACTTAGCGCATAGTAGGCATTTAATAAATGCCAAATCAAATAATGAAGGAGTGAGAGAAGGAAGGAAGTGTGGAAAGGTGGAAGGAAAGCAATACCACTAAGTGTAAAAGACACTATAGAGAAGGGGAAGATCATCTTCTTTTTCTGAGTATCCATGCAGTGAATAAAAGGCCATCCACCCACCATCCAATCAGTGGCAAGCCATGCAGGACAGGTGTTGAGAAAGAGTATCTCCACATTCTCTGTAGTTCAGGAAGTACAAGTCCAGGAATGAGAACATAAGCTTCTTGTTGCAGCTGAAAAACAAAACCAAGCCCCATTATTCACTATAATCTCTATAAGACAATAATCCTCTTGCAAAATGCATGCACATTTCTATTGTATGTCTGTATTTATTGTTTTGTAAAGATATCTTCACATGCTGACACTTCAATAAAGAGGCTAGCGAGAAGCCCACTTCCCAATGTGTGCAGAGCAAGATAACTCTTGAGTGAGTTATTGTAGAATATATTGCTATAGAGTTGGGCCAAATTGATTGAATCAATTGGTCATTTTTTTTCCTAATCATTTAAACAGAAGTGATAGTCCCCTGATAAATATTTTCATGTCATAAAAACTACATGAAAATCAATCCACTATTATTAACAAAAATCATGTCTTATAATTTATGTTGGATTTTATAGTATCTCCATATTTTCATTTTTAGTTTTAAAAACTTTAATTTTTTATCACTTAACAGAACTGTACTTCAAAACATGTTCTATATGACTTGAACTAATTTATAATTTTATTGGTTGCAGTCACTGGTTCATAGCCAGTGACATATCTTTCTATATGATTGAACATAGGTCAAGATAATGTTAATATCTCTGCATGAAATTAGAATAACAAAACAATCATGAATTAAATAGATTTAAAAGTAAATGTTTCAAAATTTACATATCTGTACACAGTCTAATTAATAAACCATATTAAAATGGATTCAAACATATGTGGAAAGGCTTTCTATACTTTGCTAAAGAGAAATGTTCTGCTAATTGCAATGTCTGAATGATAATGTAAGGCATAGCCCCAAGAGCAAGAGTCATGCTCCAACACGATTATAGTATAATTCACTCAGTTAAGAAGAAAAAAACATTTAACATGTATACGGTTAGTATTTTCTTAGTTTGTTTCCCAGAAAGAGAAAGCTTGAATGTCTGGCTTTCCAGTTTAAAAGTAAAGAATTCTGACAACCCATTTATTAATTGTTAGAATTTTGAAAGAATAATAAACAGAAACGCTATTTACATCTAACTTATAACTTCTACATACAAAAAATATTGAGTTAGTGTGCTTTTATTCAAAAGGAAGACTGAAGTTTAATGAGGTATGACATAATTGTAGTACAATTGTCTTTATTTTTAATTCAGTTTTAAAATGGTACCTTGGACACAACAAAAATAATGTTTTTTATTGAAATTAAAATAAACCAACTCTATTTCCAGTTGAATGTTTACTCAAATAGAAAATTTTAAGTGAGTAATTTTATATACTTCTTTGACACATTTACCATAATTGTAGCTTTGTCACATTGTACAGTAAATTTAGATAGAAGTTTGAGTAGCTACCTTTGCTTGTTAACATTGAACTAGCTAAACAGGTAAATGCTTAACTAAATTTTATGTCCTTAGAATCAAAACTTTATGTAATAAAGTAGTTTTTAATAGAAAGAAATAGAACAAAACACATTTTAATGAAACTAGAATAATTATGCTTAATTTCACCACTGACAAGAAAATCATAAAATGGAAGCTTAAATATTTTGGTCAAGAAATAGTAGACATTTTTTCCAAAAAAAATAATTGAGATAACCAGAATACAACATAAATTTAATTTACAAATGATGCTTATGATGTTATTATCCTTAATATTTAGCTGGGAATCAACAATATAAATTTATTAGTGCCTGACCTGTGGTGGCGCAGTGGATAAAGCGTCGACCTGGAATGCTGAGGTCGCTGGTTCAAAACCCTGGGCTTGCCTGGTCAAGGCATATATGGGAGTTGATGCTTCCTGCTCCTCCCTTCTCTCTCTCTCTCTCTCTCCTGTCTAAAATGAATAAAGTCTTTAAAAAAATTTTTTAAAATTTATTAAAAAATTATAGGCCTGGCCTGACCAGGTGGTGGCACAATGAATAGAGCATCGAACTGGGATGTAGAGGACCCATATTTGAAACCCCAAGGTCACCAGCTTGAGCTCAGACTCATCTGGTTTGAGCAAGGCTCACCAGCTTGAGCTTGAGGTCGCTGGCTTGAGCAAGGGGTCATTAGGTCTTCTGTAGCCTTGCTCCTCCCCTTCAAGGCACATATAAGAAAGCAATCAGTGAAAAACTAAGGTGCCATGACAAAGAATTGATGTTTCTCAACTCTCTCTCTTCCTGTCTGTCTGTCTCTTTCTTTCTCTTTCTCTGTCTTTCTCTGTCTCTGTCACACACACACAAAAAAGTTAAGAGCATTGTCCCAAAACCGCAGGGTTGCAGATTTGATTCTTGATTAGGGCACACAGAGGTTACTGGTTCTATTCCCTGTTAGGGCACATACAGGACCATCTTGATGTTCCTGTCTCTCTCTTTCTCTCCCTGCCTCTCTCCATAAATAAATAAATAAATAAATAAATAAATAAATAAATAAATAACAAAATCTTTCTTAAGCTATGCTGAATTACAATGTACTAACAACAGTGATATGCAACTAGATAGTTTTCAAAATGGATATAAGATAGACATTATTCTCATGTAATATAAAGTACAAATTGCATTAATGTTTATAAAATTAAATATTTCTGAATAAAGCAAAATATTTTATTTTCTATTCAGAATTTGACAAAGAATTTTTAGCTAGCATTTACTTCAATTCTTATAAAAAGACATTTGATGGTATACAAAGTATTAATGTTAAAAAAAACAAAACAAGACAAAATTTAGCCTGACTAGGCAGTGGAGCAGTGGATAGAGCTTTGGACTGGGATGCGAAGATCCAGGTTCGAAACCCCAAGGTTGCCGGCTTGAGTGTGGGCTCATCTGGTTTGAGCACAGCTCACCAGCTTGAACCCAAGGTCGCTGGCTTGAGCAAGGGGTCACTCACTCTGCTATAGCCCCTGGTCAAGGCACATATAAGAAAGCAATCAGTTAACAGCTAAGGAACCACAACAAAGAATTGATACTTCTCATCTCTCTCCCTTCCTGCCTGTCCCTATCTATCCCTCTCTCTGTCTCTCTTTCTGTCTCTGTCACACACACACACACACACAAAGCAAAATTTAGTAAAATCATGTATATCTGAATTGTTAAGACTGAAAATAAAATTTTGCATTTATCTAATTTAGGTAATAAATTAACAAACACAGAAACAAAGGTTTTGTTTATTGAGTTGATAATTTTGACAGCTCTCATTTAAATAGGTTAAATAATTCATTTTATCATAGAACTTATTAATAAATTGATTTAATAATAGTTTAGTGGTAATAAAAATTTATATTTTAATGATGTTTTTATTTCAAGCCAGGTATAAATTAGATGAATATAGTATGTATATAGAAAAAATATATAAAATAATTTGAATTTAAAAATGGGAGGACTACATATACTATTAGAAATTTTAATGCTTTTTCTGTTTCAACTATATTTCATTCTATAAATTAAAATAACTCTGATTTATTTCATCAAAAGCTAACTATCCTTAAAATGCGTAATCTAATGTGAAAAGTTTACCTTATAAATAGTAATACTTTTATGTTAATAAATTTCAGTTTATACAAAAACATTTAAACAATAGATTATGTCAATATATGATTAAAAAATAAAGTGAGGTTGGTTCATTTTTCTTGTCTCAGAAAGTGATATGAAATACCAATAAATTAGTCTAGTTAAAGAAACTGCTGTTGAGAAAAATTACTGTAATTGAAACCCTTTCTTATGCTTTTATTCTCATGTTATATATAAGTACATTCATTATTGCAGTTAAGAAATGCCAAGAAAAAGAAAAGATACATATTTTTAATGCAGCTGCAAGTTGTTAATTCCCAACTTGTTGAAGCCATACAACTAAATGCCTAGGATAGTAATAAGCACATGGCAGGTATTACAATACATTCACTGAATAAATGACCATCTAAGCTTGTTTGAATATGCAGTGTGGCGGTAAGCTCTTCACATTGCAAGTGAGTTTCTATACTTTTAGTTATTGCAAATGAGTCTTTATTTAAATTACTTAGGCAGAACTATTGTTGAGTCATGGTGAGGCTTCAACAGCTAGCCAGTTAGAAATGGAGAAAGGTTGGAATTGGAAGGAACTAGGCTTTGAGGAATTGATTTTGTTGAGAGGAAGAATAGCATTTATAACAGACAAGCAATAAATCAAGTCACACGTTTATCTAAATATATTTATTGGATGAATATTGGCTGGCTCAGAAAGTTTTCAGTATTCAAAAAACATTTTCCTTCAATTATCATTTCTTTATTAAGATATAAGTTAAATAACAGTAATAAATACATATCTTAGGTTGAAATGAGTTTTGATAAAGGCACATAATCCAATCAAGATATAAAAACTTTCGTCATGTTGGTTTCTAATCATGTCTCCCTATTTACCCTGAGCCTACCATAGATTTTTTTTTTTAACAAGAAATAGATCTTATTTGATCGTGATCAGTATATACATGCAGTTATGTAGAATGTGCTCTTTTGTGACTCAGTTTTTTAATTTAAAATCATGTTTGTGTGATTGTGTATTGTTGCCTGTGTCAGCAGTGCAGTCATCATTATTGTTCACTTATATTCATTGTATGGACATATATCTATTTCTCACTTGAATATTTGGGATGTTGTCAGTTTTTCTCTTTTATGAATAAAGTTTCTATAAGCATTATTATGTCTTCTTATGAATATACAATTTTCTTCTTTGGGGTAAATTTCTAGAAATATAATTGCAAGAACTTTTTTTTTAACTTAACAAGAAAGTAGATAACTTTTTCAAAAGTAGTTGCACCATTTTATGCTCCTAATATTAATCACTGAGAATTTTAATTTATCCATGTCCTTATACAGACTTTTAATTTTAGCCATTCAAATGGGTAGGAGATGGTGGTATTTCATAGCAGTTTTGATTAGAATTTTCCTGATGACTAATAAAATTAAGCACCTTTTATAGTGCTTATTAACAATTTGCATATTTGTCTATTTTGTTTAAATCTTTGCCCATTTTTTAATTGGGTTGCTTGTTTATATGTAACATGTATTCTTATACTATAGTCTTACATATTTATATGTACTACATATGTCTTTTATCAGATACCTTTCTCTTATAATATTTTCTGCCAGTTTGTATCATACCTTTCCATTTATTTAACCACTTTTATATGAGCCCAAAATTTTAAATTGATTAAATATAATTTACATTTTCATACATAATTCATGCTTTCTAGGTCTTAACTAAAAAACCTTTGCCTACACAAAGTTTATAAAATTTCTCTTACATTTTTATCTATAAGATACTTAGTTTTAGCTTTTATATTTGTCTGTAATACTTTTTCAATCGAATATGTATAGGAGTGAGGTGGGGGGAAATGCAAGGTTTTTGTTTTTGTTTTTCCATATGAGTATCTGGTTGTTCAGGAAAGTTTCTTTTCCCTGTTGAATTACATTGTTACTTATCTTCACTAAAAGTAACTTGTAGCCCTGGCCGGTTGGCTCAGCGGTAGAGCGTCGGCCTGGCGTGTGGGGGACCCGGGTTCGATTCCCGGCCAGGGCACATAGGAGAAGCGCCCATTTGCTTCTCCACCACCCCCCTCCTTCCTCTCTGTCTCTCTCTTCCCCTCCCACAGCCAGGGCTCCATTGGAGCGAGGATGGCCCGGGCGCTGGGGATGGCTCCTTGGCCTCTGCCCCAGGCGCTAGAGTGGCTCTGGTCACAGCAGAGCGACACCCCGGAGGGGCAGAGCATCGCCCCTGGTGGGCGTGCTGGGTGGATCCCGGTCGGGCGCATGCGGGAGTCTGTCTGACTGTCTCTCCCCGTTTCAATCTTCAGAAAAAAAAAAAAAAGTAACTTGTATCAGCATTACTATATTTTTAGATTTTTATTGAACAATTTGTCTACCCTCATTTTAATACTATACTGTCCTGACTACTGTAGCTTTAAAGTAAGTTGAAATCAGGAAGTAAACATCAACTAACTATTCTTTTTCAGTTTGCTTTGGCTCTTCTAAGATCTTACAGTTTCCTATAAATTTTAAAGACTGGCTCTGATTTTTATCAAAGTACTAATTGGCTTTTGATGAGAATTGCAAACAGTTTGAACAATTAATTTCTTAATAATTTGTCTTCTAATACAGGGTAGGGCAAAAATTGGTTTTCAGTTGTGAGTACATGAAACAGTTTATTTTTGTATTATTTATTAATTATTGCATTATTTTCTACTAACAACTGTTTATTTAGGTCTTTTTTAAAAACAATGTTTTCTGTATAGAGATTTACATGTAATTTATAAAATATTTCATGTTTCTGATTATTTAAAAATTTTGATTTTTCTACTTTTTCATTGCTAATACAAAGAAATACAATTAATTTTGTATATTTACTTTCATTCAGTATGCTAAATTTACTGTTTATGTATAGTTCTAGTAACTGTTTTTGAAGATTTCTTGGAGTTTTCTACATAAACATAATGCCATCTGTGAAAAAAAGACTATTTTGCTTCCTTTGTTACTATCAGAATGTCTTTTTTTCTTTTTCTTACCTCACACTGGTGAGGGTTTCTAGTTTAATGTTGAATAGAAGTAACAAAAATGACATATTTACCATGTTTTCCTATCTTAAAGTGTATATGTTTTACTTTTCAACATTTATATTAGCTCTAGCTTTTTCATGCATGTCTTTTATGAGTTTGAAAATCTCCTTTTTGTATGTTGACTATATCTGTCATGACTGGCAGTTGAGTTTTTTCTAATACTTTTTTAAAATGTATTGAGATGTTCATGTATTTTACTTTGTTATGTTAATACTGAGAGTTAATTTGAGTAACTAGCAGTTTTAAACCAACCTTGTATTGATGAAACATATCTCATTGTATGCTTTTGTGTATGTATGTATGTATTGCTCAATTCAACTTGCTCAACTTTCTGATATTTTGTTACATAGTTTTGCATCTATATTCACAAGGAATGTGAGTCTATAATGATATATTTTAAAATGTCCTTGTCAGAATTTATTATCAAGCTTGTGTTGGTGTCACAGACAAGTTGGAAAATGTAATTTCTTCTTATATCTTACTTACATGTTTAATAGTACTTACAAGGATGGTATATGATCCTGAAATATTCTTTGTGGAAAGGTTTTTATGTGTGAATTCATTTTCTTTAATAGATATAAAGTTATTCTATTATGTTTTATTGTGCTTTTTATGAAAGCAATGTATTCAGAAATTCTATTTTTCTGATATCTGCTAAATGTAAGTTTGGAAGATGACAGTACCAAGATTATAGATAGCCTGCCACTTTCTAGGACTCTGCACATTGCTTGGATGTTTGAGAGTTATAGCTCATGAGGAGAAGGTAGGAGAAGGCAATACTCAAAGAAGTCAGAGGGATCTTAGACACATAGCTGAGTTTCAAGGTGAGATTTTATTCCCTATGGGAAACTGAGGCTAATTAAAGAAACAGAGTGGAAATATCAACTATGATGAATGAACAAACACAAGAAAGGTTAAAAAAAAAGTGTTGCTTTAATAATTATATCAATTGCATCATGGGTGTAGGTAATATAAAACTTAAACTGGCTTTAATAAAAAGGGAAGCCAATCTCAAAATGTTGCACATTGTATAATTCTATTTATATAACATTTTCAAAATAATAAAATTATAGAGAAAAAGACTGAACAAGTAGTTACCAGGGGTTAAGGAAATGCTGGGGCAGGGGGATTGTGACCATAAAAAGAAAAGCACAACACCCTGGCCAGTTGGCTCAGTGGTGCAGCATTGGTCCAGTGTGTGGATGTCCTGGGTTTGATTCCCAATCAGGACACACAAGAGAAGCAACCACCTGCTTCTTCACCCCTCCCTCTCTTGCTTCTCTTTCTCTCTCTTCCCCTCCTGCAGCCAAGGCTCTATTAGAGTAAGTTGCCCCGGGGCACTGAGGATGGCTCCGTGGCCTCCACCTCAGGTGCTAAATAATAGCTCCTGTTGTAATGGAACAAGGACCTCAGATGGGCAGAGCATCGCCCCCTAGTGGGCATGCCAAGTGGATCCCAGTCCAGGTGCATGCAAGAGTCTGGCTCTGCCTCCCCTCCTCTCCCTAAAATAAAAAAGAAAAGAGGAAGCACAACAGAGTTCCTTTGTAAGACTGTAATACTGTAATAATAGTGTTTCATCTTGATATTAATGATGGTTTTATGACTATATACATATAGGAAATATCATTGACTTATACACAATAGCAGAAAGATTAGTGCATGCAAAATATGATAAAACTTGAATAGGGTCTCTAATTTAATTAATTATACTATATAAATCAATTTCCCGGTTTTGATAATGTACTATAGTTACGTAAGATGTCACCATTGGGAGAAGCTAGATGATAGGTACTAGGAGCCTCTCTGTACAATTTTTAAATTTTGTGTGAGTTTATTATTATTTCTACATAAAAGTTTAAACAAATTAAGAAATAAAAATCAAAATTTTCTGGCAACAAGTTAAATGTCCAGGGTTATACTAGAACCAAATTATATTACTAGAACCCATTCTGAGAATATGTCTTAATTCTGCTCTATTTTTTGGAGGCTTCTGTCATAGATTTGATGCAAAGACAATAGTCAAACACAGTTTGTGGGTGAGTGTGATTGTTTGGCAGGGTGGGGTGGAGTTCAAGGAAATATCTTGTGTCTAATTCATTGGACAAAATTGGGACGTATGAACATCCTTTAGGCAATTACAGTGCCCATAGAGTATGTTGTTGAGTCAACCCCATAAAAAGCTCAGTGAATTGAGACTGTGGGAGAGATAGTTTAAAAATAATTTAAGGCACTGGCCAGTTGGCTCAGTGGTAGAGCTTTGGCCCAGCATATGGATATCCCAGGTTTGATTCCCAGTGAGGGCACACAGTAGAAGCTATGGTCTGCTCCTCCACACCTCCTCCTTCTCTCTCTCTCTCTCTCCCCCCCCCACCCCCATCCCACAACCACGGCTTGATTGGTTTGAGCGAGTTTGCCCAGAAGCCGAGGATAGCTACATGGCCTCTGCCTCAGGCCCTAAAATATGGCTCCAGTTACTGAGCAACAAAACAACGGCCCTAGATGGGCAAAGCACCATCCCCTAATGGGCTTGCTGGGTGGATCTCAGTAGAGGTGCATGCTAGAGTCTGTCCCCCTGCCTCCCTTCCTCTCACTAAAATAAAATTAAAAAAAAATTCAATTAAACAACAAATAAATAAATAATGTAATTCAAGGTATTATTACCAAAAAAGAGAACAGGTTCTGGGTACCCAGCAAACCTTCTAGGAGACTATAAAATTATTCAGAGCTCATCCCAACCATTACAGACACATAATAGAAAATGGTAGACACAGTATTCTCAAATCAAGTGCATTCAGTATGCAAGCAGAAATTCTTGATGCACTCTCTAATTTAAACAAGACAAGTTTAAAAACTATGTGGCATTTTGAGAAGGCAATACTTGATACACTGAGATGGAAAATACTTTTCTCTAAATCTCAGTCATTAAGCATATATAAAATATGCTTTCTACTTGAAATAAGTTTATTGCATTTAGAGTTAAGTTAATATTACATTACCCTGAAACCTCTTTTTTACAAGGCTATATTTCATTAACTTTCATAGGAACCTCTTACATGTTATGGTTTCCAAATGCATTCCTTCTTTAAGAACTGTATGTATTATTTTAGATGTGTTCTGACAAGCAAGACTTAGGCAAAACTCTTACCTTCCCTGTTCTCAACATTGTGTCTATGTCAGTCAGTTAGTTTTGTTGGTATATTCGCATATCTGTCTTTATCTCATTTTGCATACATACTTTTATTTAGTTCATCTTTCCAATATTGGACTTGTAAAGTTTATTTTTTAATAATTTGCTTTTTTACTTTAGTGTTGGACTTTATTTCTATTGTAAATTATACCTTTTCAGACTTTTGTCCTTGGAATTATTTTATTAATATTATTTTTGCATTACCTGAAAAAATAAATTTATTGACATTTTGCACATCACAGTTAACTGAGTCACAAATAACTTCAAATAAAGAAAATAAGACATACATTGTGGGTTTGCTATATTCTAAAAATATTAAGTTAGTGTATGAGAACATTGCCAAAAAAAACCCTCTTTATTTCCTTATGATGACTTCTTACTGCCCTCAGTGGTAGTGTAATAGAAAAAAAAAAAGGACAAGATGTAGGCTCTAGAATTTTTAACCATCTATGATTATCTTAAAGTCAAGCTGTCTAGTTTTGAATGTCATCATTATTCCAAGTTTTTTCTCATCAATAATTTTAAGTTTACATATATATGCACGTACACATATATGCATATATACATATATATGAATTTTAATTATTGTTATATATTTGGACATAAAACAGAATTACAGAATTTTCATGTAGATTCAACACTGTTGGTATCTGGCTATTAAGTCCATCTGAACATTTTATTGTCAAAAATAAATAGTTTGAACTCATTAAGTATTGAAGATAGCTTCAAGAACTCTATGTGTTGCTTTACTTAATCACCACAGCAACCTATGAAGATGTAATATTATCTTCATTTTGCAGATTAGAAAACTGTATCACAGACAGTTGAAGTAACTTTCCCAAGTTTGTACTACTAAGAAGTAGCTGAGCCAGTACGTTAACTAAGCAGCCTGACTCCAGATCCTGTGCTCTCTCCTCTTTATCATTTTCCCTCAGTATTTATGTCTGCAAGAATGTCATGAAACAGTCTCTCAAAAGGCCATACTAAAGTCCAAATGTCATTAAACTTCTGGAATCCGCATCTGAAAAATTACAAAAGTTGCTCTTTTCCTAATTGATGATAGTTATTTATGACTGTAAAGAAATTAATATGAACAGAAATGTAGAAATAAACTGTGTACTGTAACAAGATTGAAGAAAAGCATATGACATGCTTATTTTTCTTTTTATCATCAGCTAACTTTTAACTGTACTTTTTTTTGTGACAGAAACAGAAAGAGACAGAGAGAGGGATAGATAGGAACAGACAGGAAGGAAGAGAGATGAGAAACATCAATTCTTCATTACAGCACATTAGTTGTTCATTGATTGCTTTCTC
Organism: Saccopteryx leptura; assembly: GCF_036850995.1. Classification (NCBI taxonomy): domain Eukaryota; kingdom Metazoa; phylum Chordata; class Mammalia; order Chiroptera; family Emballonuridae; genus Saccopteryx; species Saccopteryx leptura. The sequence continues at coordinate 125,956,172 of NC_089504.1, read as the reverse complement.
ATATGTGCCTTGACCAGGGGGCTACAGCATATCAAGTGACACCTTGCTCAAGTCAGTGACCTTGGGCTCAAGCTGGTGAGCCTTGCTCAAACCAGATGAGCCTGAGCTCAAGCCAGCGACCTCAGGGTTTCAAACCTGGATCCTCCATGTCCCAGTCTGATGCTCTATTCACTGCACCACCACCTGGTCAGGCTTAACTCTATTTTTTAATATAAAAATACATCCATGTTATTGTGAGCTGAATAACCAAAATTTAGTATAGAAAATCTCAAGCCAAATGCATAATCTTGTTTTTGCTACAATTCTGATATCAATATTTGTTTAACCATTTCAAGTCCAACAATACCACAAAAAGATCTGCCTCAGGATTTTGTTCTTACATTCCTTAAATCAAGAATTTCTGCCTACCACCAGAGATTATTCCTTTTAGCTCACCTTTGCCCCAAGAGGGGAAATTACCCTCACCTTCCACTACCACCAGAAAAAAGAGTTTTAGCTAGAATTGTTATTTTCAGTGGTAATAACCAAGGACCCCAAAAGAATATAAATTCAGGGATCTCAGAATGTGTAAATTTGATCAAGGCATTGACAATGACATAAAAAGAAAAATAAACTGGAGTCATCAAAACTGTGAGGCAGCAAATATAAGGACAATTCCCTACCACCACCCAAGCACTTTGGTCTCCTGTCCTTTGCCCTTGCCTCTCTGGGAAGGTCTCAGTGTTCCATAAAAACAGGTACCTATGATCAGTATTTTCTTTGCTTTCTGTCCACCTGTCCACCTACCTTGGTTTTAGACGTAGCATTTATTTAAAAATAAAATCAGCTCTCAGTCAAGATGGTGTCATAAGTAAATGTGGTACTTGCATCCTCCCACAACCATATCAGAATTACAACTAAAATACAGAACAACCACATTCAAAACCACCTGAAATATAGCAGAATGAAAGTCCTATAACTAAGCATATAAAGAAGAAGCAGCATCAAGACTGGTAGGAGAGGTGGAGACTCAGAACGGGCTGGTGTCACACCTACATGATTTATAACCTATAGTTATAATTCAGAAGGCATATCTCAGCTGCAGAAGTACCCCTTAGAAGTGAGGGGTCCCAGCCCTATACCAGGCTCCAGTACCAGGAAGAGAAGTCCTCATAACTTCTGTCTATAAAAACCAGTGGGGATTGTGGCTGAGTGATACAGAGGGCTGCTGGAGTCCCAGGCAGTTTCTCTTCAAGAGACCCCACAGGTGTGAATTCACTCACTCTTAGTTAGCTCCAGTACTGGGACAGCAGCCCAAAATTCAACAGGGACATATGGGTAAGAAATTAATTGTTTGGCATCAGGATGGGAACTGAAGGGCAGCTTTTGCCCAGACAGAAGTGCTGGCAGAAGCCATTGTTCCTTTGATAAGCTCTTCCCCCACCACAGTGCTAGCAGATTGGGGCCCTATCTGAGACTCTATCAACCTGGCTATTATTGTTTGCCCCACACTGGTGATATCCTGAAACCCTGCCCCACCCAAATAACAAGCCCACCTAAGCTGCTTCCACAGCCTGCAATGACCTGTTATGGTTCATGCTTCAGACTTTCCTAAAATCTCTCTAACAAGCAACATCTGTCATCAACATGACCCTTACCTCTCATAGCTCCAGACCTGGCATCGGCAGCAGCCAGGGTTGGTTCGCAGCTGAGCTTTGTCTGGGCACCTCCAGGCCAACCACAAGAAGTAGCCATCTGAGGATGTCTTTGTAGTTCATATTGGGTAGCCCCAGGCAGAACACAAGTGGTGACTGATTTTGGTCTGCAACTCCAGGGAGGCCCAAGAGCCAGTTCATCTTGTGGACAGCTGCAGAACATGTTGAAATATCACCACTCCACCACCTCCTCATGTGACACACTCAAGAGGTGGACTCAGCAGGCATCAGAGCCCCACTGAAGTAAATCCTGTTCTATGGGATGGAGCCTTGCATAGCTGATTCTCCATAGTGGTCGGTGGTTGCAACCATCCTTTGCAGCCAGTCAGCCTGGGAGTAAATCCCGACCACTGATGTGCCAACAGCAATCAAAGCTCAACTACAACTAGAGGGTGTACAGAGCTCACACAGAGGGGTACACCTAGTGAGCCCAGATCAGGTGATTGAGGAGGCTATGCCACTCAACCCTAAAGAACATCTACTACATCAGGTCACCTTACCAAGCCCAGAAGATGTAGCAGCTATATGTAATTCATAGAAACAAACAGGGAGGCTTCCAAAATAGGAGACAAAAAAACATATTCCGTATAAAGGAACACAACATAATTCTGGAAAGAGAACTAAACAAAATAGAGACAAGAAGATCTACCAGATGCAGAGTCCAAAACACTGGGTATAAGGATGCTTAATGAACTTAGTGAGAATTTCAACAGCATAAAGAAGGATATGAAAACCATAAAAAAGCACCAGTCAGAAATGAAGGATACATTAACTTAAATGAAATATAATTTACAAAGATTCAACAGCAGAGATGAAGCTAAGAATCAAATCAGTGATTTGAAATATAAGGAAACAAAAAGCACCCTATCAGAACTGCAAAAAATAAAAATAAAAAAATCCAAAAATGGAGGGTAGTGTTAAGAGCCTATGAAACAACTATAAGGGTACAAATATTTGCATCAATGTGGTGCCAGAATGGGGAGAGAGAGAGAGAGCAAGAAATTGAAAAATTATTTGAAGATATAATGACAGAAAACTTTCCTATTCTGGTGAAGGAAATAGACATACAAGTCCAGAAAACATAGAATCCTAAACAAGATAAACCCAAGGAGGCCCCACACCAAGACACATCATAATTAAAATGCAAAAGATTAAAGACAAGGAGACTTTTTTAAAAAGCAAGAGAAAAACATTTAGTTACCTATAGCGATGCTCCCATAAGACTGTCAGACTGTCAGTTGATTTCTCAACAGAAACTTTGCAGGCCAGAGAGAGTGAAAAGAAATATTCAAAGTGATGAAAAGCAAGGAGCTCTAATCAAGATTACTCTAGCCAGCAAAGCTATCATTTAGAATTGAAGGACATATAAAAAGCTTCCCAGACAAGACAAAGCTAAAGGAGTTCATCACTACCAAACTAGCATTACAAGAAGTGTTAAAGGGTCTTTTTTAAAAAGAAAAAAAAGATAAAAAGTGTGAAAAATAACATGGGAATAAATAATCTATCAATAGTTGAGTCTAAAAAACAAAATAAACAAACAAGCAGAGAATCAGACTCATAGATACAGAGAACATTTTGGTGCTTGCCAGATGGGAAGGGGGTTGTGGGAAGGGCAAAGAAGATAAAGGGATTAATAACTACAAACTGATTATTATAGAATAGTCATAAGGATGTAAAGTGCAGCTTAGAGAATCTAGTCAGTAACAGTCTCATAACTAAAAAAGAAAAAGAATAAAATTGTGATAGTGGTTAAAATAGGGGTTATTATGCGTAACTCTCACCATTTAATTGGGCTTTCATTCTATTCTCTCCATCTCTCCATTATTTTGAAGGAGTAATGTCAAGTTAGCCTTGTATTGATTAAAATTCTATTGGTAAAAGCATCAGAAAGTCAATGAAAATCAACTCAGAAAAAAAGAAAAAAAAGATTATTAGCTTGTTAAAGAAAACCCAAGACCACAATAAAGCTAGAGATTGCTAAAACAGAACTCTAATGCCACCATAACCCAATCTTTCACATTTTCTCCTCCCTTCTCCTCCTTCTTTTTTTCTCCTTCTACTTCCATTCTTTCTTTGTGTTCTTTTGCTATTCTTCTTGTTCTTTCTCTCTCTCTCTCTCTCTCTCTCTCTCTCTCTCTCTCTCCTTCTCCTTCTCCTCCTCCTCCACCACCACCTCCTCCCTCTCACCTTCTTTCCCGCTGTGTTGCCTTTATCCTTTCAAAGCTAATTCCTTTAAGACAGAGGTCAGGAACCTTTTTGGCTGAGAGAGCCAATAATGCCACATATTTTAAAATGTAATTCCATGAGAGCCATACAACGACCTGTGCACATTACACATTATCCAATAAAAATTTGGTGTTGTCCCGGAGGACAGCTGTGATTGGCTCCAGCCACCCGCAACCATGAACATGAGCGGTAGGAAATGAATGGATTGTAATACATGAGAATGTTTTATATTTTTAACTTTTTTATTTTTTTATTAAAGATTTGTCTGTGAGTCAGATGCAGCCTTCAAAAGAGCCACATCTGACTCATAAGCCATAGGTTCCTGACCCCTGCTTTAACATATCTGAGTCTTGGGCTGGCTATTCTATGAATCTCCTTCATTTCACCATCAGAAAGTAACTGCTCATTTTTCTTTAATTTTAATTACAAAAGTCCTTGGGCAGGTGGAGGAAATGCTGGTTGGCCTGACATGAGTCCTGCCCCCATTTCTGTGGATAATGGATTAAGTTTCCAAAATGGAAAAATCAACCACAATTTAGGATGGAGTGGAGGAGGAGCTAATCACACTAAAAAGGGGAGAGTTCTTTCTCAAATAAGGAAACTGTATTCAATAGGCAAACAATTATTTCTGTGTGCTCTCTTAATTGCTTTATTTTTCTCTTCCAGCCCACACTAATGCAGACACTCTTCCTTTTTGCCATATTCTCTACATTGACAGAAGTAAAGACCACTTTTTTTTCCAACTTTGGAATTTATCTGCAAAATAAGCATCTTGCACCATCAAGATTTTTCTGTTAAGGTTTATGCATTCTTTCATTCCAGTCCCCAAACTCTCATTCTTTACATCTTTCACCTAGTTCACAATGCTAACAGGCAAATATAATTCCTAACAAAAAAATCACCCAAATCTACTTATACCTACCCAGATGCACCTGAGTACTCAATATAGACACAGCTGAGAACCTAGTGAAAGATACGTGAATTGACCAGGAATTACTACTGCCCTTTTTCTGTTCCGCTTGGCTGTCTGACCCCACCCTTAATTACCAAACAATCGCCCCTGGGACAGAGGGGTTCCAGGAAGCTGTTCCATCGCCCCAAGGAAGAGTATTCCAGAAAGCTGAACATACCAGCACACCCTTGCTGGAGGCTATCCCCAACCCTATAAAGTTTTACCTCAGTTTGTTTTGGGGGCCCTTCTATTGGAGAAGCACCCCGGCAGGTCTTTCTCCTCTAATAAAGCCTGCACACCTGGAGTTCGAGTGCCGTCCCATTCTTACACCTAGCTCTGGAAACTTTGCTTAAAAAAATTAAAACATTGTAAATCATTCCCATACATTCAATTTTCCATTTGGATAATTTATAAAAAAAATATTTATAATCCACATAATCAGTCAAAAATGCTTAGATAGTTCAAATAAAATTAAGATTGCAGGTATTTCAAGAAGTGAATTGCTTTAAAGTTGATTCAGGATCACATGTTACACCCCTAACTTCTCCTGATAAAAACATCATAAGTAAAAAAACAGAAATGATTCAAGTTATTCAACTCTAAAACAAGAAAAGCGATAGAAAGCATTTTCTTTCCTTTCATATATTAAAATTCCAGTTCTCAATGTCATTTTCTTTACGCATATTAAATTGACATGAATTATGATGTTTGTTGTAAATATATATTTTGTATCAGTAAGAGCTATAGCATCAATTTTTGGAAATAATGTCCATAGCAGTGTTTATGTGGATTCAAATTTATCTTATACTGCAATACATGATTCTTATTTACATATTTTATTTATTTATCCTTGAACGAGAGGAATATTAGTGAGTTTATAGTGAGAACACAGGCATAAAACCAGTGAGGTATGTTTAAGAGATGGACATGACCAGATTTGCATCTGGGAAAGAGCACACTAACTACATGGTGAAAAGTAGCAAAAAATGAAGCAGGAAGACCCTTGTAGACTGATAGGATTTCTGCAGAGATGATGGAGCCAGGACCAGAGACCAGTATGTTAGGATACAATCCAAGTCACTTAGGTACTTTTTTTTGTATTTTTCTTAAGTTGGAAACGGGGAGGCAGTCAGACAGACTCCCGCATGCGTCCGATCGACCGGGATCCACTTGGCATGCCCACCAGGGGGCGATGCTCTGCCCATCTTGGGGCGTCGCTCTGTTGCATTCAGAGTCATTCTAGCGCCTGAGGCAGAGGCCATGGAGCCATCCTCAGCACTGGGCCAACTTTGCTCCAATGGAGCCTTGGCTGCGGGAGGGGAAGAGAGAGACAGAGAAGAAGGAGAGGGGGAGGGGGGGGGAGGGGGGAGAAGCAGATGGGCACTTCTCCTGTGTGTCCTGGCCGGGAATTGAACTGGGGACTCCTGCACGCCAGGCCGATGCTCTACCACTGAACCAACCAGCCAGGGCCCATTTAGGCACTTTTAAAAAACCACTCAGAGAAGTTCACTTTAGATTAACAAGAAATTAAGTATTTATTGTGCAGTTATCCCACATGGGGCACCTTTGTGAGCACTGCAGATACAGTTACAAAAAACGTTACAAACCTCAGCTTTTATGAAGCTTATATTCCAGATAGGAGGTTAAGAAAACAAACAATGGTAACGAGTACAATGTATATGACATTCAGTACTGATAAATACTGCAGGCAATAATAGAACAAGAGAAGGGGTTTGAGAGCTGAAAGTGTGGATGTTGTTACCAAAGACCTCACTGAGCCTGACCTGTGGTGGTACAGTGGATAAAGTGTCGACCTGGAAGTGCTGAGGTTGCTGGTTCAAAACCCTGGGCTTTCCTGGTCAAGGCACAAATGGGAGTTGATGTTTCCTGCTCTCCCCCTCCTCTCTCTCTCTCTCTCTCTCTCTCTCTCTCTCTGTCTCTCTCCCTCCTCTCTAAAATGAATAAATAAAATCTTAAAAACACAAACAAACAAAGACCTCATTGAGAATGTAGATTCCAGAGTAAAGTCCTGAAGGAAATAAAGTTGCAATGCAGCTATAATGGAAAGAGAATTTTAGGCAAAGGCAAGATCTCTGAGGCAAGAAAATGGTGTTGCCTGGGTTGCCAGTATGACTGGAGAAGAGTAAAGGATGTAGGATTAGAAGATGAGGTCAGAGACATATGAGGGTTTCACAGTCCGTATGACACAAGGCCTTGTAAATCATAGTAGAATTTGGGGTTTTATTCAAAATAAGAGAGAGAAAAAAACTTAGGAGTTATTTGAACTCAAGAGTGGTGTGGTCTGACTTAAAGGGTACTCTGGCTGTTGTATTGACAACAAACTGATGAGAGGAAAGGATAATAAAGATGGAGGAAGGCTCGCTCATCAATTAGAAAGCTATTAGAATAATACAGGTGAGGGATGATGGTGGATTAGACCAGGAAGATAAGAGTGGATTGGATTCTGAACATGTATTTTGAAGGTAGTTAATAGGATTTGCCGATGGACCAGAGGAAAAAACTAAAGAGATGGGAAAAGAATTTTGCTAAGTGTTTGGTGTTAAGCAATTGACAAACAGGATATGGGGCTGTCACTCAGCTACTATAAATGTGTATCATTATAACACAAGAATCAAGCAAATCATTTATGAAAACTGTACTGGAATTATTAAATGACATCTATTAGATAGTACTATTCAAAATCTATGGAGAATATGATTGACAGAGAAAAACTAATAAGAGCTGGGTAAATATGATAAATATGCCACTAAGCTTTTCCAGTTTTAATAGATCATTTACTTTTCCTTTGTTGTTTAGTCTAGGGATACAAATGCTATTAATCAGAAAACTCTATGTTAATGTATACATATGCAAAAGTTAAAAATATTTAAACAGAAAAATAATAAATAATTTTGTTAATATTGAGTTATTACACAATATTATAGAATATTCATTTGTGTATATATAATTTTTTATTCAGAAAATTAAATTTAATGGGGTGACATTGATCAATAAGAGTACATAGGTTTTAGGTAAACATTTTTATAGCATTTGAACTCTTGATTGTTTTGTGTGCCCATCATCTGTGTATTTCTATATTTTTATATTTCCAGCAGAGTCTTTTATTATCTCTTCATAATAACAATTTTGAAACATCATTTTTATAAGGTCAATATAAAGATAATTTGTTTTTTTTCTAAGTTAGTCAAATCTTATTTTTGCACTTGAGAATTTAGAATGATTTTGTTTGCTTATAACCATCAGAGGTTTTAAATTCCACTATAACCTAATAAAATAGTTTTGCTTTTAGAAACTCTGCTGGACTTTTTCTATTTTCTAGTTTATGTGCCTGGCTTTCACAAGAATATTTTTGTTCTGTCATACTTAAATTTTGTCAAAAATAATTTTGAAAAACTGTTAAAAATTAATCTGAAATTTAGGCCTACTCTAATTTTTTTGGTCACAATAAGATAGATTTATTTACTTAAAAGCAAAGTAGTTGCTACATTGAACTGACCTCTAAGTTAGAATTTAAAATGTTATAGGAAACCTCAGTGTCATTTGCTCCTGTGTAGCCAATAAGTAGGATCTGACCTTATAGAGTAGAAGTGAAAAAGTTTGTTCTTAGGGCAAAATGCTTATGTGAAGAAACAACTGGAGAAGGCCTACCCTACTTTAAATACATGCTTAAATTGTCTCTGTGCTGCACTGAGCTACTCAGTTTTGTATGAAAATTACTCTTACACTACATATTTTGAATTATCAATAAAGGTGCAGGGGTTTTTGTCACTTGTTTCTTCAGGCTGTTTGCTGCATAGGTGTCAATTTTACACATCATTTTATCTGAAAGTGCTAGACTTAATCAAGACAAAATGTGTTAGATTTGCTAAGACATGATCTTATACATAAAACGTGAGACTTCACATTCAGATATATTCAGGATTTGTGGTGTGTCTTTACCTACCCTATAAACACAGTAATCCTGATAATTCCCATTTCGTACAATTTTATTTTTTAAGAAAGGGGGTGCACATAAATTGTATTTGCTTATATTCCTGACAGAGGTGGACTTCTGTTTTTGTTAGCATTTGAAGTAACTAAAATCTGCTTAAAATTTTACACATATAATGACTAGAAGACTTTTCCACAAACAGAAACTGGTTCTAGTTCTGTGTATTTTGAACCTTATTTCTTCTCTGCTGCTTAAATACATGTGATGCTAGGAGACATAGAACATATTCATAATTCAAAATATGACAATATTACTTTGACACCAGCCTTTGTTAGTCAGTGTGTTGTACCTGGCAAGTCAATGTGGTGAATAATAGTCTTTCTGAAGACCGTCCTAACTGTGGCTACCAATACTTTAATTACCGTATATATGAAAATGACTGTAAGTCAAATAATAAAGCCAACTAAACCAACTTAACTATCAAGTTAACTCGAGTTTTCTTTATCCAGATCCAAAAAATGCCTGTGACCACTCCAAAGCCAACAACCATAAGAAGTGCGACAAAACCAACGTCAAAATAAGATGTATAAAATTGTAAGCATATTATGCATCAGATGTACTAAGAAATAATTATAATACATAAAAATGTGAGTTCAGACCTGGCCGGTTGGCTCAGTGGTAGAGCGTTGGAAGTCCCGGGTTCAGTTCCCGGTCAGGGCACACAGGAGAAGCGTTCATCTGCTTCTCCACCCTTTTCTCTTTCCTTTCTCTCTGTCTCTCTCTTCCCCTCCAGCAGTCAAGGCACTATTAGAGCAAATTTGGCTCAGGCACTGAGGATGGCTCCATGGACTCCCCTTCAGGTGCTAGAGTGGCTCTTTTGCAACGGAGCAATGCCCCCAACCCTGATGGCCAGAACATCACCCCTTAGTGAGCATGCCTCTGTTGGGTGCATGCGAGAGTCTCTGTTGGGCACATGTAAGAGTCTGTCTCTGCGTCTCCCCTTCTCACTTCAGAAAAATACAAATAAATAAATATATATATATATATATATATATATATATATATATATATATATATATATATAAACTCACAAACAGATGAACTCATGGTTTATACTGTTATAGTTTTGTTCCTTACAAGTACAGAAAATCTGATAAAGTGTGTTTTGTATAATTACATAAAAAGAGGGGATGGTGTATTGATAAGTATAGTACTGAGCATAAAGAAAATGTTTATGTTGTGATTAGTCTGGCCCTTTATCTCCCAATGCCAGGTGAATCAGCATGGTGGACAGGAATATACCTGCAGGTTTCTAAGCACATGCTTGGAACTAGCTGGGTTCAGCAGTGTCATTTAAGCAGTGTCCCAAAGCCAACACACTGGTGTTATCATTTCTCTCTCACCCCAAACTCTCTTCCTTCCACCTTGGCACCTCTTGCACTCATGGGGTAATCCAGATGTCCCATGAAGTCTGGAAATCATGCCTAACAGAGTCACTTTCAGGTGTGACTTACCCCAGTTCTAGGAGCATGGCTTGGCAATAGCTACTGATGATGGCTAGAGTAATATTTCACATAAAATTAAGCTGCTAGAATGGTGCTGATGCACTGTATTTGGTAACTCTCAGTCATATAAGATATAGGGCCAACTAAGGGCTCTGGAGTAACAACAATGTACCTCTGACTTTCGGGCTTGAGCTTTGCATATGGGCCTGTATGATAGCTTCTGAGTTCTAAATGCAGGTTTCAACCATGATTTCTGACTCATGGAACATTTTTGATATTTACAGTTACATATAAATATTTAATTAGTTCATCAAATTTCATTTTAAAAACTTGCTTGTAATATTTTAATTGAAATTATTTTGAATTGATAAGATCTTTTTAAAATAGTGAGTGCCACCACCCATGAATATGATATATATTTCCATTTATTCAGATCTTCCTTTATGTCCTTTAACAAAGTTCAAGAGTTCTTTTTATTTGTTTATTTTTTTTTTAACAAATTTACTGTACCTGCTATGAATGGGATCTTTAAACTGTTTTACTTTCCAATTGGTTATTTTGTTAACTAAAATGTCTATTGATTTTTGTGTGAAAATTTTGTATCTGATCACTTTGCTGAAACGTTTCATTAATTCTAATAGTCTATCATTTATATATTTGGTTTCATACATTGATGGGTAAATCATCTACAAATAATGATAGTTTTATCTCATTTCTTCTGCTTAAACATTAGCTTGGACATCAAAAATGATGTTCAGTAATGACAATGAAAGTAAATGTTTGTCTTGTTCTTCTCTTTAACATTAATCTAATGCTTTCAACACAATTTTTTCTTAATTATGTTTTATTAAATTAGAAGAATTCTGAAAAATGTTTTCCTAGGAAATGTCCTTCTAGCAAGTTTCTTTTCATTTCTCAGTTATGGTCTAGCCAATTTAGGATTTCTTCTCCAAGGTTAAGTTTTCCCAATGCCATGATAATAAATTATGATTTTAGTGAAAGAACTTTAGTTTAGAAAAATTGATTAAGAGATTTGAAAGAAAGAAAGCATAATGCAAATACAAAAATGTCACTTAACATAATAATTCTGAAATACTAAATTTATATTCAGATAAAATATGTAATTATAAATGTTACAATATGGCATCTTTTCACAACATGTGTTATTCTAGATATTAAACACAAATGTCATTCTCTTTTTATCCCTAAATAGTATCAGAAACTGGATGAAATCTATGCAAAATAACACATTTTAAGCTATTTTTAATAATTTGGTTAAGATAAATTTAAATTTTTATGAAGATATAGTTTAATTTTGAGTATGCTCTTCACAGGCCTATCTCTTTTATACAACCAAAACTCAAAAATATATCAATCAAGATCATAATTCTACCCATTATCATTTACTAAATCTTAATCTGAATTAGATTTTATAAAAGGATATTTTTTATTTTGGTCAGTTCCCAAATGATATAATCTGACTTAAAAATTGCCAGCTATCTTTTGTTTCTGGTAGTGGGAATATTAGAAATTAATTTAAGTGAGTCCCTTTATGCAAAGCAAAACAATATAGACCCTGACATCTTTACTTTTAAAGTTCAATGTTATTAAAATATCTGATAACATGAAGAAGGCTTGGCTTAGGTCATCTGACAAACACGGATAGCAGGTACTCCTGAGGAATAATTTACCGAAAAAGTGAAAAAGTATGAATTGGTGACCTGGGCTCAATATCAATGTCTAGAATTCTGTGCGATTGAGACCAGATTCTTTCTCCTGACTTGGCCACGCTGGCACTATACACCTGCCTCTAAGAAAATGGCAATGGCTATACCTTATCACATAAAGCTTCACGATGTTGTATTATTATTTTAGAACTCTAGCTCTTCTTGATCATGGAGTAGCTATTGCTAACCATAGTAGAGAGGGAGAGAATTTTTCTACCTTATTGTGACCCACTATCTGAGAACTTGCTGCAGACCAGGGACACCAAGTTCCCTACAAGGTCACTAGTTAGTGTGTAGTTCTCGCTGTGTAGCTATAATCTCAGTACAGGAAAATAGGATTCTCTGACATCTTGGGAAGGCCTTCTGATTTTCTATCCTATAATCAGTATGTCTTAATAGTTTTTTTTATGGCAAGAAAAAGAAAATGCAGACACAAAAAAAATAAAGCCATGCTCTCCACCTGTGTATTGAAACGTGGGATGATTTAATTTGAATGACCTCCTATGGTCTTATTTTAAGCTGAAGAAGCATAGAAAATTTTATAACAAATTTTAAGTCTAATGTTTGAGGCAATGAATGATATGGTTGTAATTGGTAGAATACAACCCTAAAAGCTAAATATTATAATATTATAACAATAATTTTTTTCTAAAATTTGGTACAATTCTTCTTTTTTTTTTCTTTCTTTTTTTTTTTTTTTTTGTATTTTTCTGAAGCTAGAAACGGGGAGAGACAGTCAGACAGACTCCCGCATGCGCCCGACCGGGATCCACCCAGCACGCCCACCAGGGGCGACGCTCTGCCCACCAGGGGGCAATGCTCTGCCCCTCCGGGGCGTCGCTCTGCTGCGATCAGAGCCACTCTAGTGCCTGGGGCAGAGGCCAAGGAGCCATCCCCAGCGCCCGGGCCATCTTTGCTCCAATGGAGCCTTGGCTGCGGGAGGGGAAGAGAGAGACAGAGAGGAAGGGGGGGGGTGGAGAAGCAAATGGGCGCTTCTTCTATGTGCCCTGGCCGGGAATCGAACCCGGGTCCCCCGCACGCCAGGCCGACGCTCTACCGCTGAGCCAACTGGCCAGGGCCTGTACAATTCTTCTTTAACTTATCTTATAGGTAGCCAGAAGATTATCTGAAATTTTATAAGCTTTTAACTGTGGTATTTAAAGTATTTTTATATTATTCTTGATTAAATAATGAGCATTAATATAAATTATACTTATCAGGCATCATAAAAATAACATAAAATATAGAGATTATTCAGAAAGTGTGTAGCATGAAAATAGAAGGAACAGAAGGTCGCATGAATATCAATTTCAAGAATTGAACAAAGTTTGAAAAGCCTGTCTATTACACTGAGAAGGAGTAGATAGACAAGATCAACCAGTAAGAGAAGTCATGACAATAGGGGTGAAGAAACTTTGAGATGGAAGACATAGTCAAATTAGCTGGATGTGACACTTAGAAAACCACTGGTGATTTGTGAAGATACTGTGTTGGTGGAATGTTAAGGGTAAAAATGGGGTAAAAGTTAAGTAGAGAGAGTTATTGGGGCTCTTAAATAAGAGAATGTAGGTTGGTACATATATAGGAAAAGTTAGGTGGCAGAAAGGCCTAGTTAAATAAAGAAATGTAAAAATGTCTTTAGAGTTGAAAAAATATATACCAAGATTTAAAACTTGGATCTGATACTTGTGGATGACTTTATATTGCCTTAATTTTATATTTTTTAAAAACATAAATACAGTAATGCTTATTGTGCAAAATGTCATGAATACACTAAAGAATTTCAGTTTTGAAAATTCCTTAAAGATGCTTTTCAGATAACAATGAAGTTAAAAATGCCAATTGAAGCTTTTCTCTTTACTTAAGAGAGTTCATTTTTACTTCCCAATTATGTATCACTTGCCAATTTTAGACTTTTCCTCCAAACTCTCAATTATTCAAATTGAATAAGTCCTAATATGGAAGCTTGCAGTCTGGGCAGCTAGAATATTTTGAGGATACTGCCCAGATGACCAGTGCATTTTCTGCTATGATGACTTAGCTCAACTGTGTTTTTTTGTATAAATATATTTGAGTGGTTATTCATTGACCACTATTTTTCAGCTACTTGGTAACCTTTACTGGTACCTTAATTGTGTTAGCCAGTTTGGGCTACTTCAACAAAAGTACCATAGACTAGGTGGCTTAAATGACAAGCATTTATAATTTACTTGTCTGGAGGCTGGGAAATCGAAGAGCTGAAGCCAGTAGGTACGTGTTCTGATAAGAACACACTTCCTGGTTCATAAACAGTATTTGTATTTAAAATCCTTACTTTCCTTATATCTTCACGTGATGGAAAAGGGAAGAGAGCTCTCTGGAGTTGCTTTTATAAGAGCACTAACACCACTCAGGACAACTCACCCTCATGACCTAATCACTGCCCACCTGTTAAGACCATTATATTGGGAATTAGGAGTTCAACACAAATGTTCAGTCTATTGCATTTATTTTTATTTGTAATGCATGTTCTCCACATATATGTATTTGTTGATTCAATCTTATATTTTTCAATTTTCTGAGTCATAAATAGATGGCTAGCTTCCACAAATATAAACTACCTCACACAAGCACACAAAATTCACCAAACATTTAATACTGTTTTGTTATCAATAAATGTTTTTAATAGCACAGAAACCTGTTTACTAAAACCAGAAATGTTATAGGATTCATCTTTGATTTTTAAAAGATTTTATTTATTCATTTTAGAGAGGAGAAAGAGAGAAAAGCAAGGGGGGAAGAGCAGGAAGCATCAACTCCCATATGTGCCTTGACTAGGCAAGCCCAGGGTTTTGTACTGGTGATCTCAGCATTCCAGGTTGACACTTTATCCACTGTGCCACCACAGGTCAGGCAAGATCCATCTTTGATAATGATCATTTTTGGACTATGAAATCTGTTGTTCCCCTTATGCTCTAAATCCTTTCATTCTCTAGCCAATATTGTGTTTTTGAAGTTTTATCTTTCAGCCTGAAATGTAGATAGAAAGAATGAGAGAGGCTGGAATAAGAAAAAAGTTTAATCTCAGTAGAGTTCCCTCTTTTTCCCATAGCATATCTATGTCAGTCAAGGTGCCAAAATCCAAGGGTAACATAACAATGTTAATAACTATTCATAATTGACTATTGTATATACCAGGTTGCATGTACTGGGCAAAGTGCTTTATATGTTTTATTTATTTATTATCAAAAACCACTATAAATAAATATTTACTGAATTTTTATAGCTGAGGAGTTTGGTTATAATAAAATGAAGCAGGCAGCAGGACAGTACCAGAGCTGCATTTTAAATCTTACTTTCTATTTCAGGGAGTATAGTTTACATTCTTATTACAGAAATGTTGTTGATACAGGAGAAAATGAACAAATGGCTATTAGTGTTATTTGAACTAGAGAAACAAAATGAGGTCAGAAAAGAAGACTATCCCTAGGAATGTGTTTATTTTTGTATTTATGAAGGTATGTAATATATAATATGGGTGTGTGCATGTGTGTACGTACATATTTAAAAAGCATAATGTAGCACTTGCTCTTCTAAGCCTTTTAGAAGAATGAACAGATTTAGTTTTTCTGCCAACTTTCTAAGGAAGGTTTCATTATTAGCGGTATTTTAGAGGTGAGAAAAGTGAAATACAGAAACCTTAATAATTTGCCCAAGACACATGGCTGGTTAAGTGGCAGAACTGGAATTCAAACCAGATAGTCCCGCTCCTATACTTTCCCTTAACTGGTAATCTATGCTAATAAGCATAGAGGGAGTTCCACACATTCTCATGTGCTCATCTCCTCTCAAGGAGGCTCAGATTCCAATGAATCATTGTAACCTATCCCTTGCATATCAGTTTTTTTCTTACTTGATGTTTCATAACTACTTTCAAATATATTGTGATATCTTTTCTCAATCAAAAAATTGTACAAATTACATTACTCTCATTTCTCTTTGCTAAGGCTACCCCAATTTCCTACTGATTGTTACAGTAAAACTCCTATAAATCATGTCTATTTACTTATCATCAGTTTTTCTTCATTCATTTTTGAAGCCACTTCAGGTTCTTACACCCGGTACACCATTGAAACTGCAGTCAGCAGCATCACCACTGACTACTGTATTGCTCAACTCAGAGATTAATTCTTACTTTTTAACTCATAAGCAGTTTAAAATATGTAAAATACTTTATTTTTTTCACTTTTTCTTTCAAGGCGCTGCCCTCCCTAGGTTTTCCGCTTACTTTTCCGGGAGCTTTAGTTTAGGGTACTCCTCATCCACTCACATCTTCTCTAACCTTTCAGTAGTGGAATGTCTCAGGGCTCAGTCCTTAACTATTTTCTCCTTATATTTATATTTTTCTATTTATGTTCACTCCCTATGTAGTCTCGCCTAGTCTCATATCCTACTAATTTCTATATACTGATTACTCCCAAATTTTATTCCCAGCTCATATTTCTCCCCTGAACTGTAAATATAAGCATCTATTGATAGTTGCTTATTTTACATCTGCCCTTGAATGTCTAATAAGGCATCTCAAACTTAGCAGGTTCAAAACTGAGCTCCTGGTCTGTGTCTCCTTTCACCCTCCTCTTCACACTCTTCCCCCTGAATGTTGCCCTTCTACCTCAACTACCCTACGCATGTATCCCCCCATCTTCTTCTTGCCCTATACTATCAACCTGCTTTACCCATCATTTTCTTATTTCAGTATATTAAAACTTCATCATTTCTTGTCTGATGGCTTTATCATACATCTCACGGTAAGTCTTGCCCGCCTCAAAGTGTACCCATAAATACACTGTTCTTCATGACCCTCCCACTTCCACCCTGACCCGATGGATTGTGCAATGTTCCTGATTGCATCTATACTCCTTTCTTAGTCTGAAATTGGAGTTATGCTTTTAATTCACAGTTAAATTTCTGCTAAAATTCTTCCATTGGCATTCTAACTCATTAAAAGTAAAAGTTGAAGTTCTCATAAAATTTACAAGCCCTATGTGACTTCTTTAACCTCTTCTCCTGTGACTTTCCACCTGGTTTCTTCTCTTCCTCCCACACTCACTTTGCTCTGTTCCTTGAGCATGTCATCATACCTTCTTTCCCAGCAGAACTTATGCACCTGTGGTTTTCTCAGATGTAATGAATACACATGTATGGCTCACTCTTTTCTCTTCTTCAGGTCTTAACTGCTGTCTTCTCAGTGACACTTTTATAGCAACCCAATCAAACATTCTCATTCTTCCCTACCTCTAGACACTCATTGTAGCCCTTTCCTTATTTTAGTTTTCTCCTTAAGGCTGTCACCAGTGAATATAATATATATGTTATAGATTTATCTTTTTAAAATATTATCACAAAGAATATAAAAAAATACAGTAAGGGTAAAGCTTTAATAAAATCAATAATTATACCTAAATTAAGGGTATTTTTAAGTGCCTCTAGACACCCTATGGTGCCTGGCATTGAAGAGTCCAATGGCTGCCAGTATAATTTTGAGTCATTGCCTTGATTCTTGTTAGGATACCAGTCTACTACTGTTTTTGCCTATCAGTCCAAGTGTAGGTGCCACAAAAAAGACAAACAGCATCTTAACAGTGTTAAAAAATAGCTTTGACTCCATGGATTCTCAGAAAAGTTCTCTAAAAACTATTGGGTATGTGAACCACACTTTGATAACTGGTAGTCAAAGTGCTTTGAAAATTCAGAATAAAAATAAAACCATATAAATATAAGAAGCATACAATTATAAAACTAGGGTTATACAACCAACAAATTGAACAATCAGATATTCAAGA
The DNA here is from genome assembly GCF_036850995.1 of Saccopteryx leptura. Lineage (NCBI taxonomy): Eukaryota > Metazoa > Chordata > Mammalia > Chiroptera > Emballonuridae > Saccopteryx > Saccopteryx leptura. The sequence continues at coordinate 125,938,294 of NC_089504.1, read as the reverse complement.
CAAAATGCAAATAAATAATAAATCTTTTCAGATGCAATACCTTTTCCAAACAGAATGCCAGAATTTCAAAACCAAAACAAAAATTTCTCAACTTATGGAAATGGTTAGTTTAGAGATAACAGTTAAAAAGTCATGTAGATAACTACATGACTTATACTCAGTTAGTTACTGACAGAGCTAAACTTGACTTCCAGTATGTTATACAATTTTGAAAATGACAGTAGCCTAAACAATTCTTGAGTTTGTTTATCTAACTGAGATATTGGTCCTTGACTCCAAAGTCGTATATCTTTCTAACTGCTTCCTGGGCATCTCTGTCAGAGTACTTGCCACTATTCATTTTCTGAACAGTCTTTTCTCCCACAAACTCCCTGAGGACGGACACTGCATTCTTCCTCTCTATAGCACACATTAGCACAATCTAGCATTTAGTACAACAGCTGGCATATGGTAGCTAAATTTCTGATTTTCTATGCCCTTACTTTAGTAAATAATAGTTTTTACTGTTCTAAGTTCTTTCTATGTTTTCTCATTTATCCCTCTCAACAATTCTATAAGGTAAATATATTGTCCCAGTTTTATAAAAGTAAATGTAAGATGTTCCATGATAACAAGTAATTTGGACAAGTTTGCAATGCTTATAAGTAATGGAATTCAGGTTCAGTCCTCACTTTTGGGGGGGGGGCTTGTTTTTTGGGTGTTTTTTTTTTTATATTTTTCTGAAGTTGGAAACGGGGAGGCAGTCAGACAGACTCCTGCATGCACCCAACTGGGATCCACCCGGCATGCCCACCAGGGGGCGATGCTCTGCCCATCTGGGGCGTTGCTTCAGTCCACACTTTTAGAAAGGATGAAATTTGTAGTAATGTTCAATAACTGTCAGTTAGATAAATAAATGTTACTTTGGAAAACCTTTGAAAAAAAATGGGAATAATGTCATTTTGGAGAATCTTTGAAGATGTTTAAGTTCTTTCTGGATTATGGGAAAGCAAACATTCCTGTCAATTATATCAATTCTGTCCTTTAAAAAGGTATGATAAAATATTACCAAGCAAAATTACTTTCTATGAAATACCTATATTGCTATAAATGTACTAAGAATGTTTATATTTCATTTATTTTTTCTTCTGTATCTCATGAGATATAGTTATTAGACATTTGCAAACAGTGGAGAAGCTTCTTTCTAAGAGCATGGTATTAATAAATGTTTACAATCAAAATGCTGAAATACAGTAAATGAAAAGCAAACTGCACTTTGCCCAACATAATCATTGTTTTTCCTGGAAAATAATAGATTATGTTCTGAAGTGTAAAAATGGTTTTCTATGGGATTCACAATAACAGAAATAGATTTACTAAATTTCTTTTGACTGATTCTGGTGGTGTCTACACAAAACTAAACTGGATGCTTGTTAGTGAAATAATTATCACTTTAGCAGCATTTCAGAGAAGATACTTTTGAAATTTGATTCATATAGAGTCAGGTCAGAAATTATTTGATTTACTTTCCATTCAGTTACTAGAGTTTATTCTTTTTAGCTTCAGGAAAAAATATATATATATATTTTGTATTTTTCTGAAGCTGGAAACGGGGAGAGACAGTCAGACAGACTCCCGCATGCGCCCGACTGGGATCCACCCGGCACGCCCACCAGGGGCGACGCTCTGCCCACCAGGGGACAATGCTCTGCCCCTCTGGGGCGTCACTCTGTCACGACAAGAGCCACTCTAGCGCCTGGGGCAGAGGTCAAGGAGCCATCCCCAGCGCCCAGGCCATCTTTGCTCCAATGGAGCCTTGGCTGCGGGAGGGGAAGAGAGAGACAGAGAAGAAGGAGGGGGGGTAGAGAAGCAAATGGGCGCTTCTCCTATGTGCCCTGGCCGGGAATCGAACCCGGGTCCCCCAGACGCCAGGCCGACGCTCTACTGCTGAGCCAACTGGCCAGGGAAGAAAATATTTTTTGACATCTCATGTCACATGCTTCCTTAATTTTGTATACATACATAATAACCTGTGTTTATGTATATAATTTTGCTATTTGTCATCTTATCCTCCTATGATTTTTGGATGAAATGGAGTTTTGCTTATTACCACTGCCCTGTATTTGACAGAAGAATTGAAGTAGTCAAACTTCTCTTTGTTCTCTGTTTTCTCAGAAGTTCTACCTAAGAATAAGTAGTGCATTGAGCCCTGTCATATCTATCAGGAATCCTAAGCACACTGGTAGGTGACAAGAAAGAAGTCACCAACTTCCCATCCAAGGGAAGTTCACAGACTCAAATGCCAAGGAAATGAACCTCACGTGTGAATTATATACCATGAAGAAGAACTTCTAAGTTGGACATCCATTGTTCAAGCCCTTGCTCTGTCACTTATACCTTGGCAATTTAGTAAAACTCTGTGAGGTTTAGTTTATTCTTTTGTAAAATGGGAATAATATACTTACTAATATAGCTTTGTGAATATTGAATTTAATATATAGCTATATATAAATATTCTGTATACAATGTATTGCTAATTATTATTATATTGTATGTAATTAATACATAATTTGATATATAGTATGCCATGTCAAATCATACATCATAACATACTATATATTAAAAACTATATATTAGAAACTGCCTATTGAATGACAGATATGCAAAATATGTAGTAAATACTTAAAAATAACTATTACTAGTTCCAAGTTATAAGTTGGGGCAAACATAAGAAATTTTTATAATTTCAATAATGGAGTGCTACTACAGATGATCTAGCAATGGAACTAATAGATCCAAAGTGAAAGAAGGAAAATTTTTTAAAAATCAAATATTCAATTATTGACATTTTTTTTTTTTTTTGTATTTTTCCGAAGTTGGAAATGGGGAGGCATTCAGACAGACTCCCGCATGTGCCCAACCGGGATCCACCCAGCATGCCCACCCAGGGGGCGATGCTCTGCCCATCTTGGGGCATCGCTCTGCCGCAACCAGAGCCATTCTAGCACCTGAGGCAGAGGCCACAGAGCCATTCCCAGTGCCCCAGCAAACTTTGTTCCAATGGAGCCTTGGCTGCGGGAGGGGAAGAGAGAGACAGAAAGGAAGGAGAGGGGGAGGGGTGGAGAAGCAGATGGCTGCTTCTCCTGTGTGCCCTGGCCAGGAATCGAACCCGGGACTCCTGCATGCCAGGCCGACGCTCTACCACTGAGCCAACCAGCCAGGGCTATTGACGGTATTTTAACCAAAGTTGAGTACTAAACATTATTGGTATGTGTGGATAATAGTTATCAAAATTGTGACTTTAAATATATTAGTTCTATAGTTTTTGCTTTGTTTTGTTTTTTACTGATGTGGTTAATTTTTTAAAAACCTGTAGTTGTTGAAAAATATGCTTTGAATGATTCTTAATGGTGTACAATGCACATTAGAACAAGAAATGGAGTTACTTAAAAGCAATTCTATCAGAGGTGAAGACAAAACCTTTGAAATCATACAATGTGAAAGCATGAGGTTTGGCAATAGTTAAAGCTGCAGTGATTCTAGCATTTATATCAATATAATCTTTGATCCATGATTAATTAGCTGTGCAACATTTCAACAGTTTAATCATTTGGTCACTTTGGTTCAAAATCAAATCTCTGTGATCATAAAAGATGCCTTTTGTATTGGTAGGTTTGTGTTTTAATGTTAATGGTTATAGAAAGGATTATAAATATTTACAGTTTATAAATTTTGAGCCCTGGTCAGCTGACTCAGTGGTAGAGCATCTGCCCAGCATGTGGAAGTCCCTGGATCAATTTTCAGTCAGGGCACACAGGAGAAGCACCTGTCTGCTTCTCCACCCCTCTCCTCTCCTTTCTCTCTATTGCTCTCTATCTCTTTCTCCTCCCCCCACCCCTCCGCAACATAGGCTCCATTGAAGCAATGTTGGATCGGGAGCTGAGAATGGCTCCAGGGCCTCGGCCCAAAGTGCTAGAATGGCTCCAGTTGCAATGGAGCAACGTCCCAGATGGGCAGAGCATCACCCTCTAGTGAGTATATTGGGTGGATCCCAGCTGGGTGCATGTGGGAGTCTGTCTCTTTGCCTCCCCGCTTCCCACTTCAGAAAATACAAAAAGAAACAAACAAAAAAAAAATTTGGACATTTTTGAACAGCATAGGTTTTAAATATTAAATAATTTCTGTATCTAAAGATAATTTTAACTTTTTCTCCTTCAGAAAATAAAAATGATTCACCTTAATTGCTGTCAATTTTGTGAAAATGAATCACTATGCTAAATCAAATTCTCCTTTCAAAGCAAAAACATTTGTAACATCTGGCATAGTACTCAGTAAGCAAATAGTGAATTGCCACATTTGCATCAAATATGTATATTAAAAGATACAACTGGACTCTGTTTCATTGAAAGCTTTAGGGGTTCTGAGACCATCATTTTAAATTTATCTGTTTGGCAGATGGATGTTTTGACAAGTTGCCCACATCATTTTTCAGTTCACTGGCACCAATAGCCCCAACCGTCAAGTGTTTGCTGCAGATGGCTCAAAAGTTGGAACCCTTTTCAGGGCTTATCCTCAATCAAAGGAGCTGCCTTGTCCAAGCTTAGGCTCCCTCTTGGAGATAACCTTCATCCAATAACTTACTGGTGCTGAGACACAAGGGCTTGGCGCCATTTCCTCAATTCAAAGCAACACTGAAAGGTCACCTTAGCTTCAGAACTGCTTATAGTGTGAGGCGAGGCCTCTGATGTAACTGCATTGTGGTTCAACTTTTTCCATTGCTTAAACTTACTCTCCTTGCTTTATGGGGTACTTCTGACAGAAGTCCTCAAAAACAAATATCTATCTCAGAACCTGAGTTCCTGCAAACCTGACATAAGATAACTTGTCTCAGGAATGCTCCTAAAAGCCAGGCTATTCTGAAAAAGGGATTTTGGAGCTAGAGCACCAGCTGGCAATGAGGACACCATCGCTGATGTCTGGTAGCTGACAGCTCCTGGCATGCCATAGTGATGTGACTGCTGAATTTTTTACTGATGACAAACTGGGATGAACTACAGGTGGAATGGGTTGCCTTTGCCTGTTGCAATACCTCATATGACTCTTAGAAAAAATGAAAAATCAATGATTCATATTCAGTGACGTTTACTCACCAGAACTGCTATGGCAGATAGTGGAAGACAGAATGAAAAAGGTCACAAAAGTGAGCATGGTAGGAGGCCAGAACACACAGCAGCTCCCACTTTCTGTGGGGGAACTGGGAGGAGACTCTTCTAACTAAAGCAGTAGGAAATGTCCTGGCAAGGGGGTTGCCTTCCTCATTAAGGGGGTTCTCCTGTTGAATCCAGGACTGGTGGTAGTAGTAGGCTCCCTGATAGTAATAAAGATGACAAGAACCTAAAATAATAAATTCAGGTGATGGCTTTTAACTCTCAGAAGCAAAGTGGATACAATTACAATATTACTGGTAAGTAGTAGACTGAAGGGGTCTGATTTACAGAGACTGTACAGGTAGTTAAGAGAATGCAGCCCTGGCCGGTTGGCTCAGTGGTAGAGCGTCGGCCTGGCGTACAGAAGTTCTGGGTTCGATTCCCGGCCAGGGCACACAGGAGAAGCGCCCATATGCTTCTCCACCCCTCCCCCTCTCCTTCCTCTCTGTCTCTCTCTTCCCCTCCCGCAGCGAGGCTCCATTGGAGCAAAGATGGCCCAGGCGCTGGAGATGGCTCCTTGGCCTCTGCCCCAGGCGCTGAAGTGGCTCTGGTCACAGCAGAGCGACGCCCCGGAGGGGCAGAGCATCGCCCCCTGGTGGGCAGAGCGTCGCCCCCTGGTGGGCGTGCCGGGTGGATCCCGGTCGGGTGCATCCCGGTCGGACGCATGCAGGAGTCTGTCTGACTGTCTCTCCCCGTTTCCAGCTTCAGAAAAATACAAAAAAAGAAAAGAAAAGAAAAAAAAAAAGGGAATGCAGTGATACCAAGAGCAAGATAAACAGGCATCCAACAAATGTGGAATTTAATTTATAAACCAAAAGAAGTCATCCTGGATGCTCAGAAGGTAGCAGACAACTATCCTAATTAAAAAGTAATAATCCTTTGGTTTCCGGAGTTAAGCCAGGATTCACAGACAGAGACCATTATGAAAGGAGAAATTGTGTTGTATCCAACCTCTAACATAACTTCAAATTTTCAGTTATCAGTTCTAAGAGCATTTATAGATTCTTTGAGATTTCTTATGTAGGCAATCATCTCATCTGAGACTATGGGCTGTTTTGTTTATTTCCTGTCACTCTTGCATGACTTTATTATTTTTTTCCTTACCTTATTTCACTGGCTGGGATCTTTAGCATGACATTGAATAAAAATGGTATCTTGCCTGACCTGTGGTGGCGCAGTGGATAAAGCATCGACCTGGAAATGCTGAGGTCGCTGGTTCGAAACCCTGGGCTTGCCTGGTCAAGGCACATATGGGAGTTGATGCTTCCAGCTCCTCCCCCCTTCTCTCTGTCTCTCCCTCCTCTCGCTACCTCTCTGTCTCTCTCTCCCCCTCTGTCTCTCCTCTCTAAAAATGAATAAATAAATAAAATTTAAAAAGAAAAATGTAAAAAAATAAAAAATAAATAAAAAAATAAAAATAAAAAAATAAAAATGGTATCTTGTTCCTTATCTTGGAAGAAAGCTTTCAGTGTTCACCAATCAAGTAAAATGTTGACTTTATATATTTCTATAGATACCATTTTTTATACAGAGTTAGTTCCCTTATATTATAGTTTTCTAAGACTTTTTAAAATCATGATTAAATGTTAAATTGATTAACCATGTGCAAAAAATAAACTTTATTATACTTTGCACTTTATACAAACATTAAATAAAAACAGGTGGCAGATTTAAATGAAAACTTAAAACTAGAAAAACTAATGAACTAGAAAAAAGTACAAAAGGAAATCTTTATGACCTTGGGTTGGGCAAAGATTTCTCAGATAAAGAACCAAAAGCAGGGTTCATAAAAGGAGTGATAATGAAATAGACTTCATCCAAATTAAGAACTTCTGCTCTTTGAAAGACTTAAGAGAATGAAAATACAAACCATTGACCAGAAAAAATATTTTAAATTATATGAAAAATAAGTATTTATATAAAATATATAATATTGAAACATATTAATAAGAAAACAATCTGATAGCCTGACCAGGCAGTGGCACAGTGGATAGAGCATCAGCCTGGGACACTGAGGACCCAGGTTTGAAACCCTAACCAAGGTTGCCGGCTTGAGTGCGGGTTCATCCGGCTTAAGTGTAGGTTTACCAGATTGAGCACGGTATATCTAGGTTGAGAGTGGGATCATAAACATGACTGACCCCATGTTGCTAGGTTGAGCTCAAAAGTCACTGGCTTGAAGCCCAAGGTTGCTAGTTTGAGCCCAAGGTCCTGGCTTGAGCAAGGGGTCACTGGCTCAGTTGGAGACCCCTGGTCAATGTACATATGAGAAAGCAATCAATGAATAACTACTACACCATAACAATAAGTTTATTTTTCTCATCTTTCTCCCTTCCTGTCTGTTGCTCTCTCACAAAAGAAAGAAAGAAAGAAAGAAAGAAAGAAAGAAAGAAAGAAAGAAAGAAAGAAAGAAAGAAAGAGAGAGAGAGAGAGAGAGGGAAGGAAGGAAGGAAGGAAGGAAGGAAGGAAGGAAGGAAGGAAGGAAGGAGGGAGGGAGGGAGGGAGGGAGGGAGGGAGGGAGGGAGGGAGGGAAGGAGGGAGGAAGGAAGGAAGGAAGGAAGGAAGGAAGGAAGGAAGGAAGGAAGGAAGGAAGGAAAGGAGGAAGGGAGGAAGGGAAAAGCGATCTGACAATAAAATGGAGAAAATATTTGAACAATTTACCAAATAAGTTAGTGATTTGGTAAATACAAATTAAACACAATGAGATACTACTATATAACTATTCAAGTAGCTAAGATTTTTTAAAAAAATTAACATACTGCATGCTGAAGAGGATGCAAAACCCCTGGAATTCTCATATATGACTGGTATGAATGTAAAATGCAACAGCCATTATTAAAAACAGTTTAGTAGTTTTCTATATATATATATAAAGTTAGCAAAAGCTTATTATATGATTCAGTAGTCTCAGTCACAGATATTTACCCAAGTGAAAAATAAACCTAGGCCTTGGCCAGTTGGCTCCGTAGTAGAGCATCAGCCTGGCATGTGGATGTCTGGGGATTGGTTCCTGGTCAGCGCACACAGGAGAAACGACCACCTGCTTCTTCACCCCTCCTTCTCTCCTCTCTCTCTCTCTCTCTCTTTCTCTCTCTCTCTCTTTCTCCTCTCCCACAGCCATGGCTCAACTGGTTCAAGTGCATTGCCCCAGGTGCTGAGGATAGCTCCATGGAGCCTCTTCCTCAGGTGCTAAAAATAGCTTGGTTGTGAATATGGCCCAGATGGGCAGAGCATCAGCCTCAGATGTGGGTTGCCAGGTGGATCCTGGTAGGGGTGTATAAAAGAGTCTGTCTCTCTGTCTCCCATCCTCTCACTTGAAAAAGAAGAAAAAAACCCAAAAACTAAGCCTATATTTATTCAAAACCCAGCATGTAAAAAACAAACAAATAAACAAAAAAAAAAAAACCCCAGCATGTAAATATTTGTAGGAACTTAATTTGTAATAATTGCAAACTGGAATTAATCTAAGTATTACTTAACTGGAGAAAAGACCAACTGTGGCATAAGCATCTAGTGCAGCAGTACTTAGCAATAAAAAGGAACCAGGCTCCTGATGCACTAAAAAAATCACAAATGCATTATGCTCAGTGAAATAAGCCAATCTTTGCAAAACTGAATACTACATAATTCCATTTATATGACATTCTGGAAAAAGCAAAATATAACGAGATAAGAGTGAAGAGTGTAGTTGTCCACAGAAGCAAGGGAGGAGTAGGTTGGGTTGACTCCAGAGAGGCACAAGAAGGTGCAGAGGCAGAAAGAGATGTGGGAGGATGACGAACGGCGCGTGTGTGTTTGAAAGACACTGCCCACATTCACAGACTTTCTTGAGACAGTAGCTGAGAGTGTGTCAGCGCACTGAAGAATCAAGCTGAGGAAGGAGGTATAATCCAAAGATGCCACCAAGGAAAGGAAGATGTCACCAAGGCAAAAACCTTACCTCCACCTTCTTAGGGTGTGTAATCTGGGCAGGCCTGAGAATTCAACTGACACGAGATAGATCAACAAGAGAAAAGGGCACAGATTTAGTTTCTTTAAGTTTCACGTGACACAGGGAGCCCTGCTCAGGAAACCAGAGGAAACGGGAGAGGAGGCAAAACACAAACACACTGATATTGGGCTGAACAAAGAGAGGATTGTGGGAAAGTAACTAACTAGGCCAGGAGGCTAAAGGAAATAATCATTGTTAAAACGGTCTGTTTGCACAGAATCTTTTTATCTCAAACTTCCTGTAGTTGTTTGTTTTTAAATTTTTTACTTATTGATTAATATTTAGAGAGAGAAGAAGAGAGAGAGAGAAATATTTGTTTTTCCACCTATGTATGCATTTATTGGTTAATTCTTGTATGTGCCCTGACCAGGATCAAATGTGCAAAGTTGGGGTATCTAATGAGGCTCTAATCAACCTCTACCGGTCACAACCTCCTGTTGTTTTAAACCGGTCATAGTTCAAAACAATATCCTAATATCCTGGTGTTCTGTACATCTGAATCTGTTTTGCCATCTGGACACTTTCGGATATTGTCCCCAGCTCACCTGAGTGGTGTGGCTGTGCAAGAATAAGATTGCTATCATTCAGGCATGGGGTTGTGCCAGAGGAGAGAAAGGGACACAGTAGTTAGTCATTGAGTTTGTGAGAGTGACTTTAAAGGATATTTCTAAGAGGTGACTCTATCAAGGAAATGCGGTAGAAGGCCAGCTGGATCACTGGATTTCTGTTTGTTGGCTGGGCATTTTGAGGTGGTGGGGCGGTGCTTTCTGTTTACTTTTGTGGACAAAGGGAAAGAACTCTTAAGGTGGAGGCATTTCTTCAAGGTCTGACAGGACCAGAGGAGGCAGGCCAATCCATATACCAGAAAATCAGGAGAATCTGTACTATCCTCCGCTTAGACCTTTTGAGAAACAGGAAGAGCAGGGAGTTTAGCTTGGGACCTCCTAGCAAGTGACATCTCTGTAGTAACAACAAAGGTGTCCAGATCAAAACAAGTTGCAGGAGCCAGCAGTGCCTACCAGCCCCCAGGTCCTGTCTCCTCTCTCAGCCCCCCACCTCCCATCACCCCAGCCCTGCTGTCAGCCAGAGAGGTGATATAGGAGGGTAGTCTTACAGCAGTCTCTTCTCAGTCACAAACATGTTGCCACCTTGCCTGCTTTTCCTGAGAAGCCAACTTGGCTTTACCCCTATGTGATTTTCCTGCAACCAGAGGCCTGGTTCAGCACTTAGGATAAAATCCTTATTGTTCCTACCCAGATAGGGTGGGACTGGGCAGGTGATGGGGAGGAGAAATGGAGACGAGAGAAAGGTTCAGGTGAGGGAGAGGAGGTCAGAGAAATTCATTCTGATGAGCTTCACTCAATGGCTTCACTGAAATGCAGAAAGCTTTCGGGTAAAGTTAGAGCCATTGATCTCCCTTTGGGCTTCTTCAGCTCCCTTGCCGTTACGCTACAGCATCCAAACTCCTGGGAGGGAGGATCATGGGTTGGGGTAGGGATGAGGGCCTCTATGTAGGTGAGGAGCTTGAGTCAAAGGTCAAAGGCGACAGTAAACAGTAGATCTTAGATACCCTTAGCCAAATGTTGGTGTGGAGCGATGAGTGCCCAAGTGGGTCTGGTAGGAACAATAACTGTTCTTATAGTGTTTGAGGTTTCATGACTATATACGTTTGCCACAACTCACAAAACTGTACACTGAAAATATGAAATTTACTACTGGTAAATTATTTCCTAATTTAAAACTCTAAACTTGGTCTCTGAAATCAGAAATAATAATTAAGTGAAAGTTGTTTAAATTAATGAGAATGAATGCACTACATAGATTGAAAGACTATGACATTCATTCAAGAATTTACCATGGAATTTTTTTTGGAAGAAAAATGTTGTTTGAACGTTGTATTTTTGCGCTAGGGTTGGCCCAACAAAGTACTGCAGACTGGGTGGCTTAAATAATAGAAACCTATTTTTTTCCCCACAGTCCTGGAGGTTAAAAGTCTGAGATCAAGGAGTTTGCAGGATTGTTTATTGAGTTTTCCCTCCTTTGCTTAAAGACAGTTACTACTTTCCTGTATTTTCACACCAGCATCTCCCTGTACATTTGTGTGTCCAAATCTCTTTCTCTCTCTCTTTCTTTCTCTCTTTTTTTCTTTCTTTCTCTTTCTTTCTTTCTTTCTTTCTTTCTTTCTTTCTTTCTTTCTTTCTTTCTTTCTTTCTTTCTTTCTTTCTTTCTTTCTTTCTTTCTTTCTTCTTTTCCAAGTGAGAAAAGGGGAGATAGACTCCCACATGCACCCTGACTAGGATCCCCTGTTTGGGGAGGATGCTCTGTCCATCTAGGGCCATGCTCCTTATCTGAGCTATTTTTAGCACCTGAGGTGGAGGCTCCACAGAGCCATCCTCAGTGCCCAGCCTATGCACTTCAACCAATCAAGTCATAGCTATGGAAGGAAAAGAGAGAGAGAGAGAGAGAGAAGGGAGGGGGGAGGGAGGGAGAAACAGATTATAGCTTCTGTGTGCCTTGATCAGGAGTTGAACCCAGAACTCCACACACTGGGCTGATGATGCTCTACACTGAGCAAACCGGCCAGGGAAAAATCTCTTTTTCTTATAAAGCCACTGGTCATTTGGGATTATATCCCGCTTATAACCTCATTTTAACAAAATTACCTGTTTACATACATTCTCTGCAAATATAGTCATAGTCTGAGGTACTGGGAGTTAGAACTTCAATGTACGAATTTTGAGTGGGGTACAATTTAGCCTATAACAAACATCAATGTTTCAATCATCTGTATGAGTATGCAAATAACACCAAATATGATTAAAGCTTAAATGAATAAAATACTATCAATTCTTAATGTTTTCACAAACCAATTCAAATGTCAATTTAAATCACTTAATTTATCTGATGATGGTTTTATAAATACATACACGTATTTTCCAGGTTACTTGATTTCTCTGCAGATCTTAAAGATAAGTCACAATGCAGGTAATAATTGACAGCATTGTTATTGGGACTCCAAGTTAGTCATCATCGAAACTTCCCTTCGTTCCTGAAAGAACATAACAAGTTTGTATTTTATCATGAGTCTCTTGAAACTCATTGCTTCTGGCATCTTTCATTTGATTATTACCTTGCCGTATGGTGGGCTAGTGCCGTTAAAGAAAGGAGTGCACCATTCCCTGATATTAGAAAAAAGAAGCGAGGGCAGCACTACTCCCCTGCGGGTCTTGCTCCTCTGACCCACTATTTTCCTGCTTTCCACAAGCACAGCTCCTGTCAGTCACAGTGTCCGTTCCTTTAAAATGAAGACAACTTTTTTACATTGAAAGTTTAGCAAGGAGACCATTGGTTAAAGTAAAGTTTTGTTTTTGCTATTTTTTTTTAAAGATTACTTGCACATATTTCTCCCTCCTGTGTGAGTTTTTGCCTAAAGCCATGGAAATAGAATCTAAATGTTAGATCAGTGCCGTAACCCTGATACTTTCTGTGGATTGCACTCTTAGGTGGGCGTATGTGTATTTTCCTTCATCTTACAGTATATCCTTTCTTCATAGTCAAATAATTAAGGTGATTTTCAGGTGGAATACTTGGTATAAGCATGTTTTGTAAGAACTCTGCCATTTAAATCACTTAACTACAAATTGTTGCTTTGTCGATCCTTTGGATGTAAAACCAATTTTTCAAAGTCTGCAGAGCACTCTGAGACATAAGCAGAAAATAATGCCATGGGCAAAGTCACAAGGAAAATGATATATTTCTCTAACTGAACGCAAATGTGTTCATGAAGAGAGGAAGATTTGCACTAGGAAATAATAGCTGAGGTCAGAACATTTCCGGTAGGAAATTTCTTAATAACCGCTTAGCTATTCAGAGAATAGTCTTTTTTAAAGCCTGGTAATATTTATAAGTATAGAGGCTGTCTCACTGAAAATGTTGCCAAGAATTTAAAATATAAAAATGTGTTGCTTTTCTTTGGACACAGTATTATTTATTAAGTCATCCTCTAAATCAAAGTTTCTGGACCACAGCATTCTTACCATCTTGGACTAAATAACTCTTTCTTGGTGGAGGGAGGAGGAATTCCTATATATTGAAAGATGTTTCCCAGTATCAGAGACTAGAAGCAAATCTTATTACACTAGTTGTGATTATCAAAAAATATCTCCTAACATTGCCCATACCCTTGGGGACAAAACTGTCTTCAATTGAGAACTACTGATTTAAATATATGTCTGCTATATTCTGCTCTATTGTACCAAGGGTATTTATTTTCAATCTTCAGTACTACAGTCAAACATTTTTTTTAAAGTTTGTAGCATTTCTGGATGCCGAAATGGTGCATGAACTTCTAATAAATTAGTGAAAGTTTTCATTGAAGGAAGTGGCCGTCATTAGGTAAAAATTCAATTACGACAAAATCACAAATTTCTGCAATTAATAGAAAGGTTTTGTCTTTTCTACTTAGACTCAATGAATTAGGAACATGAGTAGAAGTTCCAGTAAGAAAGATTATAAGTCAATAGAATAATTTAAATAATCAGTGCCTTATTAATATAGTATTTTAATTTTTAGTACATCAGCTACTACCAAAGCTATACATTTTTGGTACCTATTGATCATAAATTATCTTATATTGTGAATTATCAGATCATGTTCTTTGAAATTTTCACTATTGTGGTGTTTTTTTTTTAATTTATTGGTCAGAGCCTTTTGTACAGAAGACCCTTAACTTTTACCTGCTATATAAAGCACATATATTATTAGTATATTTTTAAAATCTCATTTACTTATGTTGTTTTTGATATATAAGTTTTCTTAAAAATTTGTATACTCCAAGCCATTTATTTATTGCTATTGTTTCTCCATTTGCAGTTAGGTCTAATAAGCTCTTTTCCGTAATTAGAAAGATAAACACACACATATGTATATATCATATATATATATATGATATATGTATGATATATGTATTTCTTAAATCTGTTTGTTTCTAACTTGTTCAGTAATTTTTATATTCTGTGTGTAAATTCTAACGGACTTTTAGTATTAGACTAATGAATCTTGGGAAAAGAGCCTAACTGAACTGTTTTATTGTCAGCTTACTGAATGCCTACAGCGTGTCTAACACAGTGCTGGGTGGTTTACAGGTTGTGTCAAAAATGACCTTATTTAATATGACATCACTTTTAACAGTATCATTATGCACAACTTAAAGATGAGGACATTGAAACCCATAAAGTGTAATCGTCTGATCAACGACACACAGTTGGTAAGTAGTAGGGCAGAAATTTAGACCAGTTCTGTTTGACCTAAAGGTCTTGTTCATTCTATCACAGCAATATTCTACAAGCAATAGAAAGTCTCTTGGACTTTAAAGTAGAAAATGACTTGATCAGAACTGTGCTTTAAAAAAAAAAATCAATTTAGCAGTAGCTCACAAGGGAATTTTTCTTTTTAAAGAAAGTCTGGAGGCTATTGAAGTAAACCAAGTCAGAGATAATAGAATCCAAGTATCTGAATGAATATGATAGCTAGAAATTGAAGAGCAAAAGATAGAGAAGAGATATTATGGAGAGGGAGTTGACAGAGCAGGATAACATAAAATGTTGGGGAAAGAAAATGGATCTCTTAAAGATGACAAGGAATTTTTTGACAATTTAACCTGAAAGAATATATAAGTAATTTTTCAAATACCCATGTGAAGTTTTTCAAAGGAAGATTATAAGGTCAATATTAGATATCCTGAAGTGCTAGATGCAAAGGAAAGGCCATAGGTCCTGGTTTAAAGTATAGGACTGCTCTTGAAGCAGAATAAAGGTATTAGAATTGAGTTACAGATGCAGGAATTGTCTGCATTATTATAATAGAAACCATGAGATTATGAAGGGTAAGAGTAGAAATGAGATGAATCACAAATAGATTCTTGGGAAATCTTGATGTTTAATTGCTGGGAATAGAAAAAGAATATAAACACAAAAATAAAGAAATGAACAGAGAAGTAAAAAGGGAAACAAAGAGTTCTTGTATAAAGAAAATAGTCATCACATGCAAACAATGTAGATATTTTTAAATAGCAAATGACACCCACTGCCAGTCCCATACCCGCATTGCCACAAAGTCATCAGGCTGGTGCATGGCTGCCCAAACTTCAAGTCCCAGTACTTGCATTACTTTCCTTGAGAGCTTTCCCTGGTTAACAAAATCTCCTTGCTCACACCAGATGATAATAGTTTTAGAAAATATCCACCCAAAGCCCAGCAGTCCTAAACAATTGATGTGATTTAGACTCAGAGCATATGCCTCAAGCAGGATAACTGAGGCACATCTTCTACAGTGGCTATGCCAATTTCCCAGTGCTTAACTTTAAGTTATTCTTGGGGGAAACTTGCCTGATAACAAAGTTTTATTTTACTTTCTTCTCTCCTTCTTCTTCCTCTTCCTCTTCCTCTTCCTCTTCCTCTTCCTCTTCCTCTCCTTCTCCTTCCTCCTCCTCCTCCTCCTCCTCCTCCTTTTCCTCTTTTTCTTCTTCTTTCTCTTTTTATCATTGCCCTAATTATGCTTCCTGGAATCATTTATGAATGAAATCAATTTCTTGTGCTCTTAAACTCAAATATGCCATAGGATCTTCTGAAGAAACCCAAATGAAAACAGAAATGATAGGCTTTGGCCGGTTGGCTCAGTGGTAGAGCGTCGGCCTGGCGTGCGGGAGTCCCGGGTTCGATTCCCGGCCAGGGCACACAGGAGAAGCGCCCATCTGCTTCTCCCCCTCTCCCCCCCTCCTTCCTCTCTGTCTCTCTCTTCCCCTCCCGCAGTTGAGGCTCCATTGGAGCAAAAAGATGGCCCAGGCGCTGGGGATGGCTCCTTGGCCTCTGCCCCAGGCGCTAGAGTGACTCTGGTCACGACAGAGCGACGCCCGGATGGGCAGAGCATCGCCCCCTGGTGGGCGTGCCGGGTGGATTCTGGTCGGGTGCATGCGGGAGTCTGTCTGACTGCCTCCCAGTTTCCAGCTTCAGAAAAAACAAACAAAAAAAAAAACAACAGAAATGATAAAAGATACTGATTAATCACAGGGACAGAGAAGTCATTGCTGACTTCAGGGACAGCCTTCACAGGTGAATGTCAGAGTAGCTGTGTACAAGAAAATTGAGAACAAGAGAGTGCTTGGTGGTGGCAGGTAATTTGAGGTGACTGAGAGGGAAGCTGAGAGAAGGATTTGATCTTGCTCTGAACCTAGAGTGAGTTGGAGCCTTTTTCCTGTGCCTAGAGTGAGGTGCAGTAGGATGTTGAGGACTGAGAAGAGTAGATGAATTTTGAACAGCTGCTGCTGATAACACGATAAGCCAGCAGCCAAAGTTAAAAATATTTTAAGATACTGTCAGATAATAAAAATATTTTTTTTTTCATTCAGACAGACCTGCATAAGAATTTTGGCCTCACCTCACTAACTGTGGGATCATGTGCAGAATATTTAACCTCTCCGATTTCATTTTGTACAGGGATCCTAAGAGTCATCTATCAAGAATTGTGAGTTAAATTAAACAACTTGGCATACAGTAATTATAAATGGGAGCTGTTAACCATCTGAGGAGGAAAAATAATCCAGTTGAAATTTCATTGCATGAGTTCAGAGTGGCAATATGTACTTGGTGTTGTGTACCTTAAAAGAAAATTCAGAATGTTCGTCTCTATTACAGAAATCTTGAGATAAGGAATACTTGTTTGTTCCAAGTTTTTTCTTTCCCAGGGGTTCTAACAAACTCACAGGTCCTATTCTGATAACCTGCAACATTTGTCTGAGCATGTATTTAAAAAGGTAACAATAATAATAGTTACTTCAGCTTCACTTTTGTGGATGTTTTACATGGGTATTATTTTTCAGAGGTATCTGATTATTCTGAGAAAATCAGACTTGACTTGAAGTTTTCTTCTCAGCTTTTATTTACAAATCAAAACAACATACTAAATAAAAAATTGAAAAGAATTTTTCAATCACATTGTTAGGTTCCAAAAAGAAGAAGCTGCAACCTCAAGTGAACTTCTTTGTTCTTAATACATATTCTAACTTTTAAAAGCTTTTATTTCTTAAAATTAAATTGTTTTATGTAATTTTAGCATTCGCTAGACATGGTGTTGCAGCAGAAAACACTATTTTACTATTATTTCTATAGCTACGAATACAGTACTGTGAATTTTCTGTGTCCTGTCTCTCCTAAGGAGCATGGAAAGAAATATTCAGATCATCATTACACTTCCAAGTTTGTGGGGTTCAATTGCTTTTAATAGACACTAGCAAGGAAGAAGCAAAATGTTTGAGTGTCAGTTATGATGCTTCTGGTTTTTGAATACCAATATTCTGATCTATTTAGCAACTGCAAATTTCTTATTTTTACAAATCCAGATTATAGTAAATTTCAATGCAGAAAGAAATGAAAAGGTTATCAGAAAGTATTTTGACTGCATTGAATTGCACCAAAAATTATATACAAATTATGCTAAGAAAGCTCTTCTTTTGGCAATCATAATAGAATATGAATTTATAACCTTGTGTTCAGTTAAATTATTTAACCCTGACTTGAAACTTCCTGTTTTATATGTTCTATACTTGACACAAAAGTCACAAAAAGTAAACATTGACAGTGCCTTATCTCAAAGATTTAACCAACCAGAAAGGCTATTAACCAGTCCATTTCCCTTTATAAATGTAAACTATGAAAGTAAATTTTCCTTAGTTAGGAAATCAGTGTTAAAAATTTACTGCTCACAAAAATTAGGGGATATTTCAAAATGAATATGAAGTGATAAAAAAAAGAAGCATTCGATTTTTTTTTTTATTAAACAAGAACATCAGACTAGCAAATGACAAATCAAAGAAAGTTGTTCAATTATGCAAATGAGATGCAAACCAGCTTTTATTTCATTGGTGAAAATGCACTATACAAAAGACTGAAAGTACCGGAGTATCTGCATGTTTCCTGATCCCCTAATTTTTGTGAGCAGTGCATATTTTTTTCTTCCTGTGATTCTGACACTTCCAGAATTTGGAACCAATTTAAATCCTGAACTTAGACATTTTAAACTTAATGTTCTCTAAATAAGCTTATCCTACCCTAAGATTTTCCTTCTCAATTCAACAATGTGCCCCAATCCAAAACCTAGGAATCATCTTTTAGCCCTTTCTTAGCACCCCTAATTCAATACAACATCAAGTATTCTAACTTCCCATAATTTCTAACATTTATCTTGTCTAAACAAGATTATTTCTCACTATGGCTAATACAATAGCTTCACTACTGATTTGTTTTCACTTTTACCTCTATGTCCACTCAGACTCCAGAGTAACATTTAAATCATGTAAATTGATTCTATCCCACAAAAAGTGATCTGTTCAATTATCATTTGCCCTATTCTTCCCAACTTCCAGTCTGGAACACTCCAGTGGCTTCTATTAAAATTTGAAAACAATTTAAATTTCTTGGCCCTGGCCAGTGGCTCAGTGGTAGAGCATTGGCCCACCATATAGATATCCCAGGTTTGATTCCTGGTCAGTGCACGGAGGAGAAGCGACAATCTGCTTCTCTCCTCACTACTTCTCATTTTTTCCCTCTTGCTCGCCTGCAGTCAGTGGCTCGATTGGTTCGAGCATGGCTCTGGGTGCTGAGGATAACTTGGTTGGTCTGAGTGTCAGCCTCAGGTACTAAAAATAGCTCGGTACTCAAGTATTTTTCCCAGACAGGGTTGCTGGCTGGAGACTGGACAGGGTTTAAGCAAGAATTTGCATCACTATCTCCCCTCCTCTCACCTAAAATAATTTAAAAAATTAAAAATTAAAATAATTTAAATTTCTTATGATATTCCCCCATCTAGGACCTCACCCATTTTTTAATGGTCTGCTCTCTACTCTTTCATTTGTTTACTCTGCTACCATGGCTTTTCTTTTCTAAAGAATGCCATTATTTTCTTCTTTCTTAACATAAGCTTTTCAGCTGCAATTTTTTCAATAAGCACTGCTTTAGACACATCACATGTTTTAGTATATTTTATTTCCATTTCCAATCATCTCACAATATTTTTTAATTTCCCTTGTGATTTTTTCTTAACTCATTGGTTATTTAGGAGTGTGTTTTCTAATTTCCACATATTTGTGACTTTACCAAATTTTCTTGTTATTTATTTCTAACATTATTTTACTATGGTTATATAACTTAGTTTGTATAATTCCAACACCCTTAAATTTATTGATAATTGTTTTATATAACCTATACTGGAGAATGATTCATGTTCAGTTGTGACAAATGTGTATTCTACTTTGTTGGAATGTACAAAGATGTCTATTAAACCTATTAGTTCTATAGTATTTGTCAAACCTTATTGTTTATTGTGAATTTTTTCTTTTGGTTGTTCTGCTCATTACTGAAAGTAGGATATTAAAATATCAAGGTATTTTTCTCAAATATTCTATTTATCTTTTTATTTCTCTCAGTTTTTACTTCACATATTTTGGGGCTCTTTGGTTAGTAATTGTTAGTAACAACTTTTTGTCTTCAAGAATACTTTCTCTAATACTACTTTGTCTGATTTCAGTTCTCTTTTGGTTACTCCTTACATGGTATGATTTTTTCCCCATTCTTTTACTTTTAATCTAATATATATCTTTGAAGTGGTATCATTTTTTAAAATCCATTTTGTCAATCTCTGCTTTTTAATTGGAATTTTTAATTCATTTTTATTTAAAGTAGTTACTTATTAGGTAGGATTCAGTCTGTCGTTGTTGGTTTTCTATTTGTGTTACAACATTTTGTTATTTCTCCTAATTTTTTTCTTTTTGCTAGTAAATAATTTCAAGAATACAAATTTAATTCTTTTAATGTTTCTTATACTACATTTTTTTAGTTTTCTTAGTGGTTGGCCTGGGGAACACATTAAAATTGCAATTTAAAACCATGTAGCTTAGATTAATATCAACTAGTTTAAATATTATACAAAAACTTTGTTTCTATATAGTTCTATTTCCTCTCCATTCCTGTGTGATATATTATCAAATAAGTGGCATCATTATATATTTTATACTCATGAATATAAAATTTATCATTATTATTTATGAAGTTGCTACTTATACAGTTGTTTTTATTTATTTATTTTTTTAATCTTATTTTTATTAATTTTAATGCAGTGACATTGATAAATCAGGGTACATATGTTCCGAGAAAACATCTCCAGATTATTTTGACCCTTGATTATGCTGCATACCCCTCACTCAAAGTCAAATTGTCCTCCATCACCTTCTATCCGGTTTTTTTGTGCCCCTACCCTCCCCCAACTCCCTCCCTATCCTTCCTCACTCCCTCCCCACCCCTCCACCCCACTCCCTGTTGCCATCACATTCTTGTCCATGTCTCTGAGTCTCATTTTTATGTCCCATCTATGCATGGGTTCATATAGTTCTTAGTTTTTTCTGATTTACTTATTTCACTCCGTATAATGTTATCAAGGTCCATCCATGTTATTGTAAATGATCCGATGTCATCATTTCTTATGACTGAGTAGTATTCCATAGTATATATGTACCAAAGCTTTTTAATTCACTTGTCCTCTGACGGACACTTGGTCTGTTTCCAGATCTTTGCTATTGTGAACAATGCAGCTATAAACATGCGGGTGCATTTCTCCTTCTGGAACCGTTCTATAGTGTCCTTGGGGTATATTCCTAAAAGTGGGATGGCTGGGTCAAAAGGCAGTTTGATTTTCAGTTTTTTGAGGAATCTCCATACTGTTTTCCACAGAGGCTGCACCAGTCTGCATTCCCACCAGCAGTGCAGGAGGGTTCCCTTTTCTCCACATCCTCGCCAGCACTTATTCTGTGTTGTTTTGTTGATGTGCACCATTCTGACTGGTGTGAGGTGATATCTCATTGTGGTTTTAATTTGCATTTCTCTAATTATTAGTTATTATTTATGAAGTTGCTACTTATACAGTTGTTTTTAAAATATTAGAGAAAAAAGGTTATAAAAATACATTGACACCATTTTTTTGTATTTTTCTGTGTAGTTATTTTCTTACTGGTGGTCTTTATTTTTGAACTTAAACTATTGTGTTTTTTTTTTTTTATTTTAGCCTGAAGAACTCCTTGTAGTATTTCATTATAGTTCAGTTCTCCTAGTGACAAACTATCTTTTTAAAAAAATGGTAGTGTTTTATTTCTTCTTTATATTTGATGATAATTTTGCTACATACAGAATCCTTGATTAAGAGCCTGTTTTTTTTTCATCCCTTTGAATATATTATTCTAATTACTCTGAATTCCAGGTTTCTGATGAGAAACCATCTGTTATTCTTATTGAACATCTCTTTTCTGTGATGAGTCACTTCTCTCTTACTGCTTACAAGAAGTTTTAACAGTTGGATTTTAATATGTCTGAATTGATCTCTGAGTTTATTCAGGCATTTGTTAAGCTTCTTGGATGTGGAGATGAATGTTTTTCACCCAATTAGAGATCTTTTGGACCATTGATTCTTCAAATACTCTTTCAGCCCTTCTCTCCTCTTCTTCTGAGACTCTTATTATTGCATACATGGATAGCATTCCACAGGTATTTGAATCTGTTTATTTTTAGTTTTCTTTTGTATCTCAGGCACAAAACATTAATTGACCTATTTTATTGAGTCCCTGTAGTGTATTTTTAATTTTGTTATTTTACTTTTCAATTCTGTTTGTTTAAAATTAGGGTGAAACTAGTTAACATAATTATACAGGCTTAGGTGCCCAATTCTACAACACATCTCTGTACATCATATTGTGTGTTCACTCCCCCAAGTCAAGTTGTCATTCATCACCATTTATTCCCCATATGTCTTCCTCTACTTCCTTCACTCCTGGCAATCACCGTACTGTTATTTATGGCCAGTTTTATTAAGTTCTTTTTTGCCCTATCCCTTCACTTCCCTCACTCACCGACCCCCAACATCCGTCAGCTTGCTCTCTATGTATGAGTCTATCTCTATTCTCTATTTTGCTTTATAGTTCTAGATTTCTATTTTTAAAATAATTTTCTATCTCTTTATTTCCTGTCTCAATTTGGTGAGACATTGCATTTATACTTTCTTTTAGTTCTTAGTGCATGGTGTTTTTTTTGTTTGTTTGTTTGTTTTTTACTATACTTAAGATTCTTAATTTAAAGTCTTAATTCAGTGACTGACTAGCAGTGAAAACAAATGTGCTTTCTCTGGATCTCAGGGACTGTTACTACTGATTATTTTTTTTGTTTCTGTATATGTGCCTGACTTTCAAGTTGCTTTGCATGTGTAAGGCCAGTGGCCACCGCAGATTCAGGTTCCCATTGGATTTTGGTAGACAGTAAAGGAATCATGGAGCCAGAAAATGCTGGGCCATTCCGCTTTTTAAAGTCTTGTAATGGTGGATGAGTGAACAGCAGGGAAGACCACATCCCTCTCCTCAGGGATCCCAAAGCCCTGACTCATTCTCAGGACTTTCCCTGACTCACAGGTGTCCACCAGCCTTAGCACCCCTAGCCGAACAGGCCAGCCGACATCTCAGGGCCCCCAAGCCCATCAGCTCTCCTCTCTTTTTCTCTAGACTCTCTGTCTCGGCACTCTCCAGAAAAACAAGCTGGAGGGGGGGGACCTTTCTCCAGCAAATACAGTGGTACCCTGACACACGAGCACTTGAAATCACGAGCAATTTGAGAGACGAGTCACTCGTGGGATTTTTTGCTTTAAGTCATGAGCAGATATTTCAATCAGGAGCTTCCACCACCCTTCATTAGATGGCCTGCTGAACGTTCTGAAAGGGAGGAAGAAACAAACTTCCATGGAAAGATTTTTGTTGAAATGGCCTCTAAGTGAAAGTAAGAAAAATGTGGTGAAAAAGCCAAAAGTCAGTGAAAAAAATGATGATTGTTGGGCAAATGAGTTTGGAAAATTTGTATTTTCTGAGTTTGCTCACTTTTATTGTTAAAAATGTTGCTGGGCAGCTGTAAAACTGCTAATTACCTTCCAGCTTGGGAAGGGCCATTATTATGCTAGTGTCTCCTCCCCCTCCACCAGCATCTTTGCCTGACCTTGAAGGTAAATACACTTCATAAACCAGTTTATTTATTTACATTCTCTCTTATTATGTATATGTATATGCATTTTCTTATTTAAAAGCATATAAAACAAAAAATTCATGTGATTTTTGGGGGCTGGAACGGATTAACTGCATTCCCATTAATTTAAATGGGGAATTTTGATTTGACACACGAGAAAATCGAGTCACGAGCTCAGCCGTGAAACTAACTAAACTCGTGTGTCAAGGCACCACTGTAATAGCTAACAATTGCCCCTCCCCACAGCGCAGGCAATCTGCAATTTGCAATCTGCTGCCCTGAAGGCAAGCACCCGCAGACTTCCATAGACTATTCACACATGGCACTGCCCAATACAAGGGAACAATCATAAAAAAACACTTGTTTAACCAACAGCATGTCATAAATTTTGTAAAAAACTACACATTTCGAATAATACAGTGAGACAACCCTAGAAATCAGATTCCTTCTCCAGGGTGTGTGTGTGTGTGTGTGTGTGTTTCTTTCTTTATTTATTTATTTTCTTTGTTATTTACTATTTTTGCTGTTGTTGCCATTTATTTGCTTAGTGATTTTTCTGAACTAATTTTATAAAGTCAGTATTTATTGTCATCTGCAGGCATTAAAGTCTCTGCTTAGTTATTTTAGTTGTCAGCTAATAGTTGGAGAAGGATTCCCTTTATTTCCTTGTATCAGTATGTCTCCTAAGTTTCTCCAAGGGGCTGACTGTAAGTTAGCCATGCAATTGAAGCTCAAGTAGCCCATTTAGAAATGTAGCTCAATTTTCACTTTTTGTTTCCCCACCTGTCCCATAGTTGTCCAAAGGTGAGAGCTTAACGCAGGGGTCCCCAAACTACGGCCCGTGGGCAGCATGCAGCCCCCTGAGGCCATTTATCTGGCACTCGCCGCACTTCTGGAAGGGGCAACTCCTTCATTGGTGGTCATTGAGAGGAGCACAGGATGTGAGTACTGTATGTAGTGGTGCTGCAAAGCGCAGCGTCGCTCATGTACAGTACTACTTCTGATGATGTGGGACGCATACTTCATTGCTCCGGAAGCGTGTCATATCACTTGTTACGGCTAGCAGTGACAAATATGGAACCGGACATTGACCATCTCATTAGCCAAAAGCAGGCCCATAGTTTCAATTGAAATACTGGTCAGTTTGTTGATTTAAATTTACTTGTTCTTTATTTTAAATATTATATTTGTTCCCTTTTTTTTTTTTTTACTTTAAAATAAGAAAGATATGTGCAGTGTGCATAGGGATTTGTTCATAGTTTTTTTTTTTTATAGTCCAGCCCTCCAACGGTCTGAGGGAGAGTGAACTGTTTGGGGACCCCTGGCTTAAAGCCTCCTCAGGTCTTTTCTGAGCACCTTCACAGTCCCTTGTATTTGTGTGTCCTCTAGATTACCAGGAATATATTTTTATTTTTCAAAACCTTCTGTTGACATCTTATGCTTCATATTTTCCCTTTGTGTTTTTTCATCGCTACTTTGCCCCATCTGCCATGGGAAGCTGCAATGTTAAAAAATTGCTACTAATTGCTTTCCATGAATGCCCAAGAGGGGTGGAGAAGCAGATGGGCGCTTCTCCTGTGTGCCCTGACCGGGAATCAAACCCAGGACTCCTGCACACCAGGCTGATGCTATTGCAACCTTTTAATTAACTTTCAGAGTTACAAAAAAAAAGATTTTGATCATTTTAACCAATGATTTCATTAAGTGAATAAACCAGTTTTGAGTCCCATTTTAACACAAATAAATGATAGTAAGTTGTTTTTTATTTCTTTTGCTTTGAAATGGATAAACTGTACAGCTATCTGTAAAAGTTTTGACATGATTCATTTCAGACACATTAAACTATAATTAGTATGTTTGAGTGAAAAGAGAAAAATTATCAGGTCTACGAAGAGGTCCAAAAGAGAGGAATAGATACAGGGTAGAGCAAAACTAGGTTAATAGTTATTGAGGAGCCACTGAGCCATTTCACCCGCAGATGTTGTAAAGTACCAAAGGCTACAGAATAAATATTAATATTTTAGGAGGTTTGGAGAACATTTTATTAATTTGGGTTAAGGTGTGCAGAGAAATTGTGAGAATAGTCTCTGTACTGTATGATTGGCATAACCAGGATGGCCCTTGGCATTGTATTGTAAATGCAAGGGGAGGAAAACATGGATTCCCAGACATTCCACCACACCTGTGGGGAAAGGGGTGAATGGCTAGCCAGGTGCAGGAAGAGAAAAGCCAAAATAAACCTTTTCTTATAGCAGTGAGCCATTTGCAGGCATTTGTCCCCACGGACACTACCTCTCCTATGTAAATGCGTGTGGTTAATACGTCTGACTCTGGACAGAGAGATGGCGGATGAACACTAGAAAATATAGGAAGGCCTTTTAATACGTAAAGAGACACCTTTCTACCATTGTGTTGATTTGTAAATTTTGTTTTCTCCAAAATGATGTATGGCTTGCAAATTGAACATGGTCCTATCATGTTAAAGGACATATGACTATAACCAATAGTGGTAAAGGGCTCCTAACTACAATTTTTGCTTCTGTACTTCCCACTTTCAAAACTATAAAAACTAGGTAGAACAAAGGGCCGGCGTGCTCTCCCTCAGATTTCTGTCGGAGCTGCCGCCGCTTGGCCAAGATAGACAATAAAGCTTTGATGTGTAAACGACGGACCTGTTCCTGTCTTTCATGTTTTGGGTCCCTCCGAATTTGGCTTAACAGTTATAAGTACAAAAATATGGAGTTTATTCTTTCATTATTATTTATAAATTATTATATTATTTTTCATGTTGCCCCACCCTGTATATATTCCTGTAACCAAACTGAAAGAGCGAACATATATTAATTGAAAGAAAACTTTTTAAAGAGTAGTAAAAAAGAGGGCAAATTGTTTCAACAAACAGCAGAGATTAAATGGTATCAAGACACTGTTGAGAGGCACAATTAAACTTCATAATTGTCCACATACACATTTTTATATGAGATTTTTACCTGTTTGGCTCTTTCTGGACATACATGCATTATCTTCATTCATAGATTTTTTTTTTTGAGAGAGAGAGAAAGAGAGAGAGAGAGACAGACAGGTACAGACAGACAGGAAGGGAGAGAGATGAGAAGCATCAATTCTTTGTTGCAGCACCTTAGTTGTTCATTGATTGCTTTCTCTTATGTGCCTTGATCAGGAGGCTCCAGCTGAGCCAGTGACCCCTTACTCAAGCCAGAGACCTTTGGGCTCAGGCCAGTGATCATGGGGTCATGTCTATGATTCCATGTTTAAGCTGGAGAGCTCGTACTTAAGCTGGTGAGCCTACAGTGCAAGCCTGATGAGCTTGAGCTCAAGTTGGCAACTTTGGGGTTTCGAACCTGAGTCCTCTGTGTCCCAGGCCAATGCTCTATCCACTGCATTACTACTGCCTGGTCAAGCTTCATTCATAGATTTTTAAGGGAATAGGTACAATAATTAAGTCCAGGAGTCATAGGATAAAAAATTATAATAGGCACTGTTCATGTTCAAATCTCTTGCTTAAACACTACAGATCTTGGTACTTAAGAACACAGACTTTAAAAAGGAACAAATATAAATTCTAATCTGTCTTCTCTACTAAATAGTTCTGTGACATTAAATAAGTACTTACTATTTGGAAACCCCATTCTCCTCCTACATAAAATGTAAAGTTTATAAGAAATAAACTAAATAATGTATGTAAAGCTCCTTGCTCAGTTTCTAGGGTTTAAAGAGTGCTAAATAATGAACAGTTATGGTTAGTATATTGTCCATGGTAAATGTCTGTGCTTATAGAAATTAGTTTGCTAAATTTAGAAGTTTTTATATTAACATAATTTTAAAGAGGTTGATCCACAAATGAATGAGAACTCATCTACAACTTGGTCAACAGTTAATGTATATAATACAATTAATAACTGAGCATTGTGAAAGTATGGTTCTCTCGATTCTACTTCCATGTGTTATTAGAGAAAATGCAGAGTTGTTTAAAGTAAGAGTCTCAATAATTCTGTTTGTTATCTTGTTTTATTGCTCTTGTCTCATTTCTTCATTATTTCTCAATTGTTATCTAATAAGCAATATTTTTTTCTTTCTTTTTATACCATCCTCATTTTTGTTTGGTTATAAGGCAAATATACTACTGTGGAAAGACTTGCTATTATTCAACTTGTCTTCTTCATCATTCATTACTAAAATTCAAATACATAATTTACATCTAGAGCATGGTTACTGCTTTAGCTATTTCCTTCCTAATTTCTATTTTATAGATCCATAAACTACTACATTTTTTCTTCTACAACAGCAACAATAATCATTATCACTGCCATTCATTGAAGATCCTCTATGGGTGAAGCACAGTCTCGGAAATAATAATAGCAATATCTACTGTTTATTATAAAGGTCTTGTGCATAGCTCATTAATCTTTATAAAAATTTATTAAGGAATTGTTATTTTTAATTTGTGGATAAAAATACTGATATTAAGAAAGGTATATAGGTAAAAAAAAAAAAAGTTAGCCAGCTTTATTTTATTTTTTTTCTCTAGTCCTGGATACATGTTTTTTCTAAATAGTCACATAGCCACTATATCTTATTTATCATAGACATCAGTCATATTTACATTTATGTGTCTTTTATAACCATCTCTTGTTCATGGTAATATTATTACTCATATAGATTACTGAAAAGGTCTCCTAATAGTTCTCCCTACTCTCATTTTTTTTTTTAATACCATTTAAGTCAGACTAGGTCACCAAAGGTTAGCTAATATTTAGAACTGATGAGAACAAGAAATTAGGTAGTCCTAAAATATATTGACCAGTAAGACGTAAGATACAACCAAATAGAAATCACTTCTAGTGTTTAATTAGTTCTCTATTAAAACAGAAACAAATTTCATTGGCCAACACATGAAGAGAAATACATCAGGTTGAAACCTACTATTAGCAGTCAGAGTAGACAATAAATGCATATAATAAAGGGCATAATTGGGTATAACTACTCAATTATATGCAAGTCAAGTGTGAGTTGTGACTCGAGAATTGTACTTAATTACATGAGGAAGTACAACAAAAAGTGACCCAAGGTTCTGTATATCTCCAAAAAAAAAAAAAAAATGCCTAAGGAAATACATGAAAAGATTAAGAGGTGAGAGAAAAAACTATGCTGAAAAATGTGGTTGTATAGTTTGTGAATTAATACTAAGGAAACTTTACTAAGTAAAATGAAATTAAGGTATGTAGCTGTGATGTGATATATAGACAGACACGCACATATATGATAAACTCATAGGACTCATTGGATGAATTACAAAATAAATCCAGTATATTTTAAACTTATGCAGTCCTTTTGAATCTACCTGTGAGGGAGACTTTTTTTTCTTGCCTTGGATAAAAAGTAGGATATTTCTATGATTTTAAGCTTAATCTTCAATAATGTAAAGTTATACTCTTACCTTCACTCTTAATATTGCCTCAGTTCAGTAATTAAAGTGCTCAATCCCATGTCAGGATGCAAATTTGAAACTTGCTGTGAATGTTAAAACTTTCTTGCTCAGAAGTAGCTTCTGCTAATGAAAATGGAAAAAAGACAAGAGGAAGCTTTTATAATTTTTTCCTTAATTTAAGCTTTTCTCCTCTTCTTCTATCTGGTTCAGTTTATTGTCTGACTTTTCTGGAGATAAAGCAAGAAAAGAACTGTACATGGATATAAAAGTTCTTACAGTACTTACAGTGTGTAAGATGGCTTAATGTTTTCAGCTCTGGTAAATGTTCTAAGTTTATCTCTTGGAACATTTTCCCTCTTATTTATTTTTTATTTATTTAAAATAGCTTAATATAATTGTACATAGTACTTAATAGATATTCCACTTATAACTCTTTGTTTTTCCAAAAGTGCATTTTCTACCTCTTACTTTTGGAAAGCACATTCATTTTTTACTAACCTAGAAGTGCTTTATTTTCATTCTTTCATCCTTTTCCCCAGGCCTAGAAAATGTATCTGTAAATTAGACAATCAAAAAGTTTTAACTGTTACTTCTTTAGCCCTAAATACTCTGTATAAGTAACTCAGCAGTTGTTCTAGAATATGATTCATTTTCTTGACTTGTTTGTTGTCTTGTCACTAGGAACATTTTAGTGACTTCTCTTCCTTATGGATGCCCCATATCTTTACAAAGAGTCTTACAGCCAGAGTCCCACTACCTTCCAAATGGTCATCTTGAGCAGAATATTAAATGACTAGGAAACAGCTCTCTCACGTAGCTTATATTTCATCAAGGGAAAACACTCATGCATTCTTTTCCACCACCATCCTGTGAATAAGCCCTGCCCAAATGTTACAGTCCATTTCTGTTTTCTGTATTTTTTCACACATTGAGCTAAAGAGAAGTCCACTCTGTTCTTTTAATTACAAGATAAATGTATCAAGCACTAATATTCAAGCTCTGCTCCCTTGACTTGATTTAAAGAGGTAAGTAAGCACTTCCAGTAACAGTCCCTCTGTGGAAAGTGACAGCTATCAGAGCACAGATATCTCCAAAGAATTGCTCCTCACAGATCTTATCTCAAACCCTATTTATTGGCCCTTTTCTTTGGTATTTTTGGATGTGGATGAAAGATCAAAAATAGTGAAAGCAAATCTCTGTCCTTCCCTTTAGAGATGTGTTTCTTGTCCTGACTTGTAATCCGACATCTGGGATCTCTTCTAATTTGGTGCATCACTCTATGTTTGTAATTCAACATTTTTCTGTACATGTTACACACTGAGGCAAAAGTTAATTAGCACCAAAGAAAGACTTGTATCTTATAAAGCAGAAAAATATCGATGCATGTTCTGAAATGTTTCTCAAAATAGCTCAGCCTCTGAACTTAATATATGAACTTCTCTCATAATAATTTAGGCATCTTAAATCAGTTAAAGCATCTGTTAAAATATGAACATAAAATTATATGCAAATAATAATATACAAAGCGTGACTCACAATATTGTGCATTATTTATTTGGCCTATTATTCATCATCAATTAAAAATGATTAAAAATGGTTAAATAGTTAAAATGGTTACAATCTAGGGAAAAACAGCCTAAATTGGGGCAAAAAAAATCATGAAACATCTAAAGTTGAGAGCAATGTCTCAGTCACTATAGTGACTAAGATAGAAAAAGGCTATCCCCCTAAAAAGCTGGGCACTGACAACTGACAGCATGAGGGCACCCTTACAAGAATGTCAAAAGCAGAGAGAACAATAGAGAAGATGACGAAAACAGTGAATTATACTTAGGCTAATCTGGACTTCTCCAACAAAAGACAAGATTATAACCAAAGTTTTTCTTAGAAAATACTTTTTTTCTCATAAAGTTATTTTTAACATGGACAATTCCTTTATATTTGGGAAATGTTATATTAATTAACAGTATGGCAGAAAGTTAACTATTAGAGTACCCACCAGATATAGATACACAAGAACATAGCAAAAAACAGATAAACTTTGAGCCTTGCCTTAATGGGAAAATTTAACAATTAACCAAACATGTAATACTAAATGATATATTCTCTGGTTATGGTGTGAAAAGCAGGCTAAAAAAACTGCATATACATCTAACAGGAAACTAATCTAACAGGTCAGAAGATGCCTCTGACTCAATCTGGGTAATCTTAGATGAAATGACCACTGAATTTGAAGCTTGTTAGTTTGTCAGCAAAAGAGGTATTGGAAAAGGAAGAACTTCCATGTCAATAGGAATAGCGTTTATAAGTCACTTGAGCATGAAACATTTTTGACTTAACTTCTTCTATTCCTTTTCCTTTCCTCTCATAATCAATTTGCCACAGAGTCCTTTACTCTGACTTTCGAACATTCCTCCCACTTTTTCCATTGCTGTTTCCACCATGTGGGTTAGACTTTCCTTAACTCCTATCTGGACTTATCTCTTGGATTTCTAACTGATCTTCCTGCTCTTCCTTTCTCTGATTTCAATTCACCTCACACACCAAAGTCAAATAACTGAAACTGTGTTAAAAACATAAATGGAACTTGGTCTTAAAGTTTGAATTAGAGTTTGTTATTATTCCAATTCAAAAATTATTGGATGTTTGAGTCATTTTCTAAAATAAAAGAGAAAAATAAATAAAACTTGGTGCCTTGCAAATATAACATAATTTGATGAGAGATAGCTTGATAGACCTAGATAGATGATAGCTAGCTAGATAGACATAAATACAGCACAGAGGACTGTACCATTCAGTAAAATATATATTTGTGGAGAATTGGACAAAAGTCAAAGAAAATAACTGCTGTTTGAAAGGGATTTGATGGGGTTTGGGTAAAAAAAAAAAAAGCAAAACTCTAGACAGAGATAAAATCATGTGAAACCTTACAGAGCCATAAATATCTTCTATATAAAAGTCTTACATACAAGTACTACTGGCAGGATTTCTTCTTGCTCACTAGAAGTCAGTCTTAAGCTCTACTCAGGATTCAACTTATTTGATGAGGCCCACCCACATTATGGAGAGAATCTGCTTTACTCAAAGCCTGCTGATTTACATGGTAGCTTCATCTAAAAGCATCTTCACAGAAACAACCAGAAAAACTTTAGACTAGATATCTGGTGCGATGGCCAAGTCAAGTTGATACATTAAATTAAACATCACACCCATGTTTCCCAAAAATGTTTTTCTCTTTTCTTTGACATGTTTCAAGCCATCCCCCTGCCCAACATTTACTCACCTGAAATCCACTATTTCCTTACTTTTATTTAGAAAAATCCCACCCATTTAGTAAGATGGAGATCATATGCTATTTCATAAAGGTTCCCTTGATTATTACCAGAAGGGATTACTATATCTTTCCATTTTAAAGTATTTAGTAGTTTGTGTCATTCATGTAGTTCTTACCCTAAACAGACTTTTATTATCTGTGTGCATAGAGTTTTATTACTAGATTTTTTACTAAATTTATCATTAGAATGGCCCCAAAGCAATGCAATATCTTCCACTCTTTGATATCTACTCGTATTTCTCATTTCTATTTTCCCAGGTTCCTAACACCGGGACCCTGGGATTCAACTGGGCTTCATCTCTGCTAATGAGAGTAGAATAACTAGAAGGCAATGAGAAGAAGCATTGAAGAACCAAGTATAGGTAGTCTTAATTATAATATTTGAGGCCTTTAAAATTACACAATTATATATGCTTATATTAAAATGTGAGTTAATGAACAATTGAATCATGTGTATAATATTATAAATGGGTTTTAGCAATATTTAAACTTTTTGTTTTACAGAAAGCAATTTTGGCATTCTGGAAGCAAGGAAAGACATACTCCATAACACTGCATCTTTTCTAATGCAAAAATTTTCAAGTTAATCAAAATATGATATATTTGTTTTCTAGACTCCATTAACAAAATGTCAAATAATGAATGGTTTTATATGAGTGCAATTTATGGTCTCATTCTTCTGGATCCCTGGAGTCTGAAATCAATATGTTTGTGTTCTTTCAGAGCCAGAGGGAAGAGTCTGGCCCAGGCCTTCTCTTTGCTTCTGCTCTTACCAGTAATCATTGGCATTTCTTGGTTTGCAGTCATGCAATCCCAGTCTCTGTCTCTGGTCAAGTGGTGTTATTCTTTTCATCTTCTTATATGGACACCAGTGATATTTGATTAAGTTAACCATCTACTCCTATATAGTCTCATCTTAACTATAGCAAGTCGCCAAGTTACAAATACTAAATCTCCAAGTTACAAACATCTGACTTATGTACAACTCATTCTTACGAATGAAGCAGTAATCAACTGCAGGTGGACATCAGTGAAAATAATATTGTAGAGTTAGTTACTCAACTCCCATGGCAAAAACTAACCAATGAAGACCTTATGGAACTACAGCAGCAGAAGGTAGCATTTAGGGAAGAAAACAGAGACTAAGAAACTCCAGAATAATAAAAAAAATTTCAACAAAAGAGTTAGTCAATTCTTTTCATTTAATTGAAGCAGGAATGGCAAAATTGGAGGAGCAAGATCCTAATACAGAGAAGTTTACCAAAGTTTTCTGTACAGTTACTGAAGGCCTGAGATGTCACAGGGTCTCTTATGATGAGAAAGAGAAAAGCTCTGTACAAACCTCCCTGAATGCCTACTTCAAGAAACTGACTGCAGCAGCAGACTCAAACCCTGACTCTAACACCAGTCCCAACCTCTCCCAACAAGTCCATCTTCTTCTGCATCATCCAAGATTGTTTAAGGTTATATTTAAAAATGTTTAGGTATTTATGTACACAGAAAGGTAAAAATAAATACTATGTTAAGATGAACATCTTTCTAAGTTGCATTTAATAGGTAAATGTACCTGTTCCAGTTTACAAACAAATTTAACTTAAGAACAAACCTATAGAACCTATGTTGTTTGTAACCTGGGAACTGCTGGTAATTACATCTTCAAAAATCTTATTTTCAAATAAGATCATAATCTGAGGTACTGGAATTAAGACTTCAATGTGCATTTTCAGGGGACAAAATTCAATCCAAAACAAAGATGATCAACCAAGGATGCTTGCTTTTACATTCGAAAATAACCTAAAACATTAATAGGCCACATTTTAAAATGACAATTTCAATAGACCTGAACATTATTTGATCAAAGTTCAGATCCATTCCTGATGGTAAAACCAAACTAAACAAACAAAAGACCAAAAAGCAACTATTAAAAACTAGGACTTAAAAGATATCAGTATTTGCAAAATATGATTCTGTTAGATTGATTAAAGCAATTAACTAAATAACTGTGAATTCATCATCTTGGACATAAAAAATTACTCAGCTAATATTCTGTAAACTACTTTGATAAATAAAAAATAAACGTTAAGATCCTGTCTTTAAAGAATTGAAAGGATAAGACTGATGTATAATTAAACCTTGAGGAAAATGAAAATGATATATAAATAGATGCTAAATTGCATGGTATAGAATATAACTGTAATAAAAAAAAGCTTAAGCAAGATGATTTCTGAGAGCCTTGATAATCCTTAAATGTTGGGTTCTGGCCATATTTGATAAGATATACATATACATTGGTATATAGATATTTCAAGAAACAGAAAAGACATGTCTAACAAAATAGTAATTTTCTGAATCTATTGTAAAATTAAACTTTTGGGGGGATTCTGTATTTTCATTAAATGTTATGGAAATTCAATCGATTATTACCATCTTTTACACTTTGCAGAATTTATGGTGATATTTATCAGGTTAATGTAATTATTCTCATATAACACTACTTGTAATCATTTAAGCTGGGAAGTATGATCCTTATTTCACAAATGTTGAAAATGAATACCAGGAGTTAAAGTAGTTTGCCTGATCACATCATTTGTGACACAGGGATTTGTTTCCTACAGTAAATGTCAGACATTAGAATGCTCAGGTTGGGGTGGGGGAGAAGTAAAAGTTTGTTTTTAAATAGAAAATATTTTTTTTGGAGAGTAGGCTATATTCACCAGGAAGAAATTTGAGTTTGCATAACCAGAAAAATAATGTTTTATGTTTATCTTTAAGAAAGAAAAAACAGATGATGAGGAAAAATTTGTTTATGTTAAAGATACAAGACACAATAGAGAATAAGTTATCTGAAAAAACTGAGAAGATAGTAACATAAAAGAGAAGAACTCTTTCAATATCTGACCACATCTCTTCCCAGATACTCTAGTCAAAATGAACATTTTTACATGTCTTGCAAATTATAAACTCCCCTGCTGCAGACTCTTTGTACCTGTTTTATTTTCCTTTCTTTCTTCTTTCTTTTGGTTCAATTGCATTCCTAGTCGTAACTGTAGATAGTGCATTTCTATTGTAGAAAATCTAAGCCATGAAAAGGGGAAATCAGGTTGAAAGATGTAATTCTTGCAAATTAAGACTATACTCACAGAAATTGTTTAACAGTAAGAGTCTAATGTTATTGTTTATACATATAACCACTACTGCATGCTGCCTCAAAAAAACAAAGAATCACTGTCCGCAAAAACCTGAATTTCCAGGTTAAAGGGAACTACTGAGTATTCAGCAGAGTCTGAAATTCTATCCTGGAGAAAAAGAGAAAACTGAAAGCTCCAGAGAGAGAAAGTAAAAAATGATGTACAAAGTGTGTGAATGGGAAAGCTATAAGGTTTCTGTTCTGCTAGAAATCAGTGAAATGATGCCTTCAAAATGCTAAAGGAATTTGATTGACAACCTAAAATTTCCTACCCACTCTAGACATCAATTTAATAGGAAACTAAAACAAAGACATTTTCAGATATGGGTTCAATTTTTTAAGAGGTAAAATATGACTTTTGTGAATATATAAAATAAGTCGAAGATTTTATTTCTTTCCATTAAAATTAGTTCTAAGAATTTAAATATATATTTAATAGGAAGGCAAAAATTAATTTCCAATAACAAAAATTGTTAATACCTGTAGAATATGAGGTAACGTTTGAGATCATCTCTTCTGAAAGGCTAAATCAATTGTATCTCTACCTGCTAGATAAAACTTATTTGCATTACTATGAAGAATTTCATTTGAATGACTATTAGTTTTCTACACCTTGACTTATATCCCCTACACAACTAAAAAATAGTTTGGCCAATGAGAAGATTATCAAAGAATTGCACTCCTATAGATTAAGCCATCACTGAAGGATTTTCTAGATAATGAACGGCCAGAACTTCACTGAAAGGACACTCAGCAATCATTTTGTACATTTCCAAGTCTGTGACATTTTTTCCTGGCATGATAGATCTCTCAATTTTAAATTCTTATGCAGTTGGAAAGAAACTGAAATATATTCTTCAACACAATAGGAAGTAACTCCAGAAAAACT
Source organism: Saccopteryx leptura (assembly GCF_036850995.1). NCBI lineage: Eukaryota > Metazoa > Chordata > Mammalia > Chiroptera > Emballonuridae > Saccopteryx > Saccopteryx leptura. The sequence continues at coordinate 125,902,159 of NC_089504.1, read as the reverse complement.
AATACGAATTTTCTGGAGGATAGGTAAACCATCCAGACATTGCTTCATTACTGCAGGAGAGAGAAGAAACAAAAAATGAAACTCCATCTTAGCTAAGCATTAATCACAGTAAGTAATTATTCAGAAGGAACAACATAAACAATTTAAAAGTGCAATTACAATATCTATATATGGAATTGCTTTAGGTCATTATTTCTATAATTTGATTGGTGTTAGTACATTTAGAAAAATTTTTTTAAATGTAATATATACATAGAAAACTAAACAAATGAAAAAAATGCAATTACAATGCCAAGAAAAAGAGCACTATTTTATATGAAGATAAAAATAAATGCAGTATAATTCCTGGATTGATAATAAGCCATATTTGTATATCAAAATAAAACAAATACTGTGTACTAATTTAAGGCATGCATAAGACATGACTAAATTGGGTTAATGAGTGGTAGGAAAAGATTCTTGACATAAGACAGCTAAACCATAACCTACAATAACAAGAAATAAATAGGTATTGTCCAAATTTGATAGGTTAGAAAAAAAATTTTTTTAAGAATATTTTTTTTCAATATTATATTTAAATACCTAGAAAAATTGAACGGAACATTTAAAAATTATCTCTGGGAATAAAATCCAGGTTGTGTGAAAATAGAAGAGTGTGCTCTTAATTTTCATTAAAAGTCTTTTAGTTTTATTTAATTTCTCAACAATGAACATTTCACTCTTGACAAAAATAAAAATGAATTTCAAATAAAATGAAGCAAAATGTAACTACATAGTGTGTGGGAGTAGTAGAAACAGGATTAATTGACATAGGTGGGTGATCTTGGGAAATTATTCTTCTTTGAAGTAATATTAGACTTGATTCCTATAGTGAAATTTAGCACTTAATTAATAGCAAATGAGAAAAAAGGCAATTCAGTAGAAAAAATATATATTATGTGAGGTGGTCTCTGCCATTCAAATAGCTAATTTTATTGAGTTATGGATATAACTGAGTTGTGAACATAATTTTGTATTCAATTATCTCTGACATTTCCAGGTTAGGTAAAATTTAAATCTATATATAATGAAATACATAAAAATGTTAAAAATTTAATTCTTTGTATCCTTTCTTCACATATATAACATAAATTTGTCAATGCCTTTCTTTTCTGATGTTCCAGTATTTTACCTTTCTTTGATCAGGAGAGAACAAAAAGAATAAGGAATAAATTACATGTGAATTCCCATAAGGAACTTTCACATTCTTTTATAGAAAGCAAGTCTTTAATTTGTGCAAGCATATATTTTCTTATAAGCAGATGTTGACATTACAAAATAACAAGTAATTGAGCACAGATGGTGTGTTTGGCTTATTAAAAATGCTTAAAAGAGAATTAGCACTTAGCAGAAAGAGAAGATTTCTCTCAGATAAGATTCTTTGGGCTTTAAGTTTTCCAAATCTTTTCTCACTTAATACTTCCTTGCAAAAGGTGTGTGCTAAGCCAGTATAAAATTAATAATATACTAAAGAGTAATAATAGATATAGAAGTGATTTTTTAAAGACAATGCTACCTAGCTTAAGTAATGATAGCTAGTATTAGTAATATGTATGGATTACACTTATATTTTGTATCTTGTGTTTCCAATTTTTATTTTAGTGATATATTACTTTCATTTCTGTTAGTCATTGAATAAATTAAGTTTAAACACGCTGCAGTGATAGCATAGTATTTCTGATAATTGCAGTGAATGAGACTGCATTGACAAATTTCTGTGAGAGTGTCTACATTCTCTTATTAATATTTTCTGTTGAAAGTGTGCCTAACTACTTAATCAAGTTATGAATGATGACAAATGAGGAAGGAAATGGAAAAAAGTACTCTTAATTTTTATCTAGGAGACAGATAATGGTTTTAATTAGCATTTTCTGTAACAAAATATTCTCAACTTTCATTTTTTAAAATATAAAACCAAGACAGCTACACCATGTTCACAGCATTGACTAAAAATGTTAAAAAATTGTATTGGATGTTTCTTTTCTCTTTTTATAAAAGAGGAGAAAGGGCCGACAATATCAAAAACTTCTGGGCTGTGCCCATTTTTTTTATGTTCAAGTGAAAAAGGAATAGAATTATTTTATCCCTAAAAGCATCTCTTTCACCAAAGGTTTTCTGATTGACTTCAAAATTGTAACCACAGGAGTGAATATTATCATTGAAACGGATGAAAAACAGATTCCAGATTTTGAATGAGCATAGCAAATTGAAAGGCAGCTAGTAAAAACAATCAATAGGTCAGTCAGGCTGACAGACAATTTGAATTTCTACTATATTACAGTAAAATGTATATAATATTGCTATGGATGTGGAAAATTTCACATTGTGGAAACATATATTCATAAGAGAGGACAGAAGGAAACATTTAACTTCTTACAATAAAATATTACATGACTTGATGCAGGGAAAATACTCTTGAAATCTTATGTGAAATCTCAGGATACACAGGATTTTGGTAACTTAACAATTCTTAGTAATTCCCATAGAATTTTTTAAATTAAAGACCCTAGAAGAGTTATATATTCTGGTATTCTCCTCTTATGAGAGTATTACCTTTTGGGAAAGGGTGTTATTCATATAAACCTCTTGATTGACGATAGGATAGCATGGAAGATCTAGTTTGAGTGTGGGGACTTTTGATTGTTATTCTTTCTATACATTTCAAATTATCTTTTAACTCTAGAGTAGAGAATTAACTGATTAACTTGACTTATTAAATAGTTATTGAACATATTATTTACAGGGAGAAAGATAGTTTACTCTACACTTCTAGTGTTTTTTTTATATTCAAGTGAAAAAGGAATAAAATTATTTTATCCCTTGTTGGGCAGATGAAATATGTTATGCTCACTTTGTTAAAGATGGTGCTGCCCATGTGGAAGCCAGTCACTCAGGTGATTGCTTGGGATGGGCATGATTATGTTAATATGTTTTGGGGGACGGCTTTCACGCCAAAACGTTTTAAAAGGAAGAGAGATCACGTTGTTCAGGGGAAGAGGGTTTACGTCCTAGGAGGAGAGCAGAGAGGAAAGCAGATAAAGGCCACATGGAGGAGAGAAGCAGCCAAGATGGTGGAGTGCTGAGGGAGAAGACAGTTTGTACAGGGAGAAGGGCATGGGGAGCAGAGGTGAATAAGTCTGGTGAGCTAGGAACCTTTGATTCTAGGAAACTCGGGTAAGTCAGTGACTTTGTGAGCACTGAACGAGTAGGTTTTGGAGCCCAGTGTGTGTTTTTACTTGCCTGCAGGTGTAAACTAGGATTAAAGCTAATAGCCCACCAGTTCTTGGCTCTGCTGTTTCATTACAGTCTGTCAGAATCTAATGCGAACCTGCACAGGCCAGGAGGCTGTGATGGTGGCCGTGGCTACTGGCTTTACATCCCTAAAAGTATCTCTTTCACCAGAGGTTTTCTGTTTAATTAATCTAATAAATTAAATAGGCATGAGATAGATTAACAAGAGAAAATAGCCAAATTTAATTTTACACATATGGGAACTCCACAAACCTCAGTGGTTCAAAGAAAGAAAGTTAAAATCATGTATTTATAAAAATCATGTATTATAAACCCTGAACCTAGGAATGTTGTAAATTGCCCAAAGTTTCATAAGGAAGCAGGGGAATTCATTTGCAGGATGATATGAAGAGCCAATATTTAGTAATTAGATGCTTGCCCTGCCGTATAGATAGGTCATAAAAAGTTATTTCTGATAATAACTCTTATTATGGAAAAGACCTCTAATTAAAATTTTTTAAAAGAGAGGTAATGGTTTCTTTTGAGCAGGATCTTGATTGCCTTGAGATCAAAATAATCTACATGCCAAAGTGGTGATATAAGGTTAAGACCAACCCCTAAGGGATTTATGGCTTAGAACTGGCAGAAGACAAGATCAATCCAATGTGGTGACTAGTTTCACCCTTTCATAACCCCTAGACTCATTATATGCTCATTTTAATAGATTAGCATACTAAACAACACACTCTGACCCACCATAATAGGAAATGAAAAACCCATATAAAAAACACATGACCCAGAAAGTTCTTCTGACAAGTCTATACCTATTCCCCAGAAAAATCTTGTATATCTCCCCCTTATTGAATGCTGTGCCCCTCAATTAAATAAGCTTCAATAAAAGAAGTTAAGTCCCACTAGGGAGGGGCTGCTCTGTCTTCTGCAAAGTAGTTATTCTCTGTCTCACTGCTTTACTAATAAATTCTCTTTTACTTTAAAATATATACTGGCTCATATTTGAATACTTTTCTACACTAAGCCATGAACACACAATGGGTCTCAGATCTTCCATTCCCTGGGCCCCTGGAACACCTGAATTAATGGCACATTATGGGGAGACCTGTTCTGAATTTCTTCAATAGTGAACTAGTTGTGGCAGAATAATCAATAGAAAATTTTCATTCAACAAAGTTTGTGGTCATTATATTACTGGAGAACAGAAATATTTCCATGAACAGAGTCAAATTTTTTTAAAACTCCAAAAAAGATCACAAATAAGATGGAATAAATTCTTAAATTAGAACAGAGGTATCCGCAGCTGAAGTCACCAGAGTTAAGTGAGGGATTTTACCCAAGGTTAGTTTCAGAAAGCTCCAAGTTCAGTATTAACAAATATAAATTGCTGAAATGCAATTATTAAAGTGTTCTTTAATGAACAGTTGTCGTCTTTCTCCTCCTTATGCCATAAAAATTGAAATGCTATTGATGAGGCATAGATGACCGAGCAATGTGGCTCAATCTTTTAGCAGAAGTTCTCAAACATAGTCGCATATAGGGATAAGATTTAGAGAGCCTTTACAACGGACAAATTTTCAGGCTGCACTCCCCAGGTATTCTGATTCAACTGGTCTTTGTAAGACTCAGAAGTCAGTATTTTTAAGAAAAAAAAAAAACTGTATTTTTAGATAGAAGTGTTAATGGCAAAACAGGGCTTAGATGACAGATCTTGGTCCTTGAGTTTTAGTTAAAAAAACATTCAGTCATGACTCATATACTAGCCACTGTTTATTTACAAAGTCACAGAGGTAGAAGTGAGCCATAGAATGGGGGAGCCAGCTGGGCTGTGTGGACTCAGGAAACAAGTTACAGAAGTGAAAGAAGGGCCCTTGGAACTTAGGGAAGAAAAGGGCAAAGAAAGTGTGCCTGGGGAAGGAGAGGGGAAAGGCAGTCTCTCGCAAGCTAGCTTGGGTCCTTCCTTTTAAGGGTTTTTATCTGGAGTTCTCCGGGATGAATCTCTATAGAATATCATCAACTTTCCAGGTGTATCTCCTCAAGGTCTTGGTTTCCACTGATTGTTGGCACCAGGGCGAGGGGGTCATTAGTCATACCATCTGCTCCTGATGTCAGCCATGGCATCACCCAGCTTGGACTCGCTGCTTTTCTGGGCCTGGAACTGAAACACAACCGAGGCTTAGGTGTTACCTAGTTTGAACAAAACTCTGTCTGTGGTCAACATACCTGCGGTGTTGTTTCTAAGATTATTTGATGCTGGTCAGAACCTCATTGTTTTGAGGGCTTAATGCTTAAGAGCGTGGTCAAGCAAAGACTTACACTAGAGTCCTATGAGGCTATTTTCTGGCCCCCTAGTTCCTCCTCTCAGGAGATCTACCATATGACTAGTGACTGACGGGCCAAAGAAGGAAAGGTCAGGGGGTCTAACTCGCTTGACTAGTGATATACTAGAGGAGGTAAGATCATCCTGGGCGCAAAGTCCTACAACCCTTGCTTTTTTGTTTGAGTTTGTTGCTAGGTCACCGGGTTTCTATTCTGCTCCTGTCTGTCTGACTGCCTACTAGATCAACAGTTTTTACAATTTGGCCACTGGTTAATCTCCAGCATCTAGAAACAGTTCCTAACACATAGTAGGAATTCAATAAATGCTTCAGAGAGAATAAATAAATGAATGAAAATTAAACTGACTTTTGGGAAAATATAAATAACTAGAGAGTTGTATATAACTAAAATTCAGTTCGTAGTTCAGAAGAAAAAGTGAGTGAGCTTAGCATTTTACACACAATTGAATTATTAATGAAATGTATAGAAAAGAAAGCATGCTATGAAGTATGCATGCACAAATTACAACCAGAAAAACTACATGTCAATATGAATCAAGGCCATTTTGAAAGGAAAAAGAAATCCAAGAAATAGAGCATAGGTTATAAAAAGTAGCATTTGAGTACAACAGAGACATAGTAAAGACAATCCGATTTAATTAAAAAAGAACTTAGTAACTTTGCTATTAAAAGATTATGTAGGAAATTTTATGAAGATGACATATCCTTTATTTGATCCTTAACATTATTGGTTTGGTATTGAAAATTTGGCCCTGGTTGATTATCTCTGTGGATAGGGTGTAGGTAGGGACTCCCAGGTTTGATTCCCAGTCAGAACACACAGGAGAAGTGACCATTTTCTTTCTCCCCTTTCCTCTTCCCCTTTTCTCCCTCTGCTTCTCTTGCATCCAGTGGCTCGATTGTTTGGAGCATTGACCCTGGGGGTTGAGGATAGCTCAGTGGAGCACATCAGCCTCAGAAGCTAAAAATAGCTCTATTGATTAGAGAGCATTGGACCCAGGATGGATCCTGGTCAGGCAGTGCGGGAGTTTGTCTCACTATCTCCCCTCCTCTCACTTAAAATAAATTATATATATATAGTGGAGATTTTTATAAATAAACTTTAAATGCTGTTTATTCCTTTTGTTTTTTAATTAAATCAAGACATATTTTTAATAAAATTACCAAATAAAATATAATTGCAAATAATTGTGATATAATAAAAGATATATTTGGTCTCTGGCTCTAGTTCTTGCACAGAGCTCCTAAAACCCTTGGAATTTCCTGAGTGATGGGAGTTTGTCTTTAGTTATTCATAAGAAAACCCATTTGATCATCCTTGAGTTCATTCTAATGAGATGACAGGGCAGGGTCTTTCAGTCATCTCAGGGTGGCTTTAGTCACTAGAAAGACCATGTGATCAGAAGGCTGGATATTTCAGCCCCACCTGCCAGCTTCTAAAAAGAGAGATGAAAGGGGCTGAAGATTCAGCTCTATAAAATCCTTTTTTAATTAAATTTATTGGGGTGACATTGGTTAATAAGATTATATAAGTTTCAAGTGTACATTTCTATGATACATGATATATATATTGCATTGTGTGCCTGCCACCCAAGGTCATATCTACTTCTGTCACCATATTTTTCACCACTTTTGCCTTTTATACCCCCCAACACCCTTTCTCTCTGGTAACCACCATAATGTTTTCTGTGTCTATGAGTTTTGGTTTGTTTGTTTTTATGTTTATTCATTTGTTGCTTTCAGTTTTATATCCCCCATATGAATAGAATTACATTGTTCTAAACATTTTCTGTCTGACTCACTTCATTTAGCATGATATGCTCAAGACCCACCCATAGTATTGCAAATGGCAGTTTTCACCTTTTCTTATGGCTGAGTAGATTTCCATTGTATATATGTATTACATCTTTTTTATCCAATCATCTATTGAAGGATGCTTGGGTTGTGTCCATGTCTTGGCCATCATAAATAATGCTGCAATGACTATAGGTGTACATATATCTTTGTGAATAAATGTTTTCAAATTTAGGAGATAGATACTTAGACTAAGGGTTTCTGGGTCAAATGGTAATTTTATTCTTAATTTTTTTGAGAAATCTCCACACTGTTTTCCATAGTGCCTATACTAATTTCTAATTTACATTCTTACCAGCAGTGAATAAGGGTTCCTTTCCCTCCACAACCGCTCCAACACTTATTACTTGTCTTGCTGATAATAGCCATTCCAACAGGTGTGAGGTGGTATCTTATTATAGTTTTGGTTTGCATTTCCCTAATAGCTAGTGAAGTTGAGTACATTTTATATATCTGTTGGCTATTTGTATGTTTTCTTGGAAGAGTGTCTGTTCAGGTTCTCTGCCCACTTTTTTAATTGGATTGTTTAGTTGGTGTTGACTTGTGCGAGTTCTTTATACATGTGGGATATTAACCCTTTGTCGAAGTTGCTATAAGCAAATACCTTCTTTCATTTTGTTGATTGCCTTTTTTTGTTATTGTTGGTTTGTTTTGCTGTGCAGAAACTGTTTAGTTTCATATAGCTCTATTTACTTATTTATTTGTTTTTCACTTCCCTTGCCTTTGAGATAAACTTATAAAATCTTCTCTAAAACCAAGGTCCATAAGTTTAGTACCTGTATTTTCTTTTATGAAATTTATTGTTTCAGGTCTTATATGAACAGTAAGTTTGGCACAGATTCCAAATTGATGAACACGTTCACATGATGGCAGGGTGGTGCACCCCAGCTCCACGGAGAAAGCAGCTCCTGAGCTCAAAACCATTCCGGACCTGGTCTTACAAACCTCTTCAGCTGGTTGTTCATTTGCATCCCTTAGAGTAAGCTGGTAAATGTAATAAAGTGTCTTTCTGAATTATATGAAACATTATAGAAAAATCTCAAACCTTAGGAGGGAATCGTGAGAACCCCAATTTATAGTGAATTTATAGCAGTGCTTCAGTCAGAACTATTGGGGCCAGAACTTGTGACTGACATCTGAAGTGGAAAGAAGTATGTGGGACTGAGCCCTTAAAGTTTGGGGTCTGCACTCACTTAGGTAATTGGTGTCAAAATTGAGTTGAATAGTTGAACACCTAGTTGGTATCAGGAGAAGGAAATAATTGATTGCTGGTTTTGGAACAATAACCTTAAAGACTTTAATGTAAAGAAAATTGCAATAATAAAAGGAGAGTGTAATGTTTCAAAAGGTAAACATAATGGCATTGAATTTTATATTAACATATATTATTAAAAATGATTTATCATAGAATATGGATATAAGTTTAATATTTAAAATAATAAGAAAACTACCATAAGAAAAAAGAATATAAAAATAAGCCAAATTTATGGTGGAAAGGGTAGTAAAAGATAGTGCATTAATTACTCAGCTTTCATGATGGCACCCATAAATATAAAAATGGAAACAATAAATAAACATATAACATTTAAAGTGATATAGGCAACAATCAGTATAACAAAAGCAGGAGCTGTTTTCTGTTAGAATAACCCCTATGAAGTTGGGAAATTAGAGAGAGTATATTGTATTCAACATTCTTATGTTCCATATATAGTTTGCATGTATCACTTTTATAATATATATGTTTAATTTAAAATATCCTCCAAACTGCAAAAGAAAACATCATTATCTATAATAATAATAAAAGAAACTTCTTATTCTTATATTGTACAGTTATGCTTTACAAAATCTACATATTTGAAAATAAAAGACATAGGTGTTTTTTAAATTCTGTTACACTATATATGCAGTATACTTACACCTATTATATATTATAGAACTTTTGTTTACTTATTATTGAAGTAATATGTACATATTTTAGGTTTAAAAATAAGCATTTTGACCTACTCTTTTCAAATATTCTGGGGCAGATAAATTTTATCAAAACCTTTCTTTCAGATTGTGTTCTATCTCATCCACACATATGTTTTCTTTGGATTATACAATTAATTACTTATGGAATACTATGGGGTGTAATGCTATCAACTATTGAATTATTTCTTTTATAATTTATTCCATAGCATTTAAAAAGGTTTTTTAGTTAATGTCTTTAAAAATGCAGTTTTAAGGAAGTTGTACAATGTGTAATTAAATTAATCAAGGACCATCAATGTGGTACAGTGAGTTTCTGAATAAGAGAGATTTAAAATCTACTTAAAACTTATGCTAATTTTGATTTATAATTTATCTCTATCAAATAGAGTAGCTAAAGCACTCACTGTCATGAATAAATGATGAAAAATTTAGGGGAATCGTGTTGGAAAGTATTTTGAAAAACAGTGTGTTCCCATTTATATTTGCACCTACATCCATGCTAGGACTTGTCCTTTTGAAGTTTTTTCTCTGTGTAGGCACCTGCATCCAGAATGAAGTTTTTCCTTCCATGAGCTTTAATAGGCAGTGGGGTACAAGGAACTCACCCCAGTGCAGAGTTATCAGGATGGTCTCACTTGCCTTCAGAAGTTGCTTTTCTACAAAAGAATTGTTTCCAAAACAAACTCTTTAAGAATATGAGAACAATGTGCCTGAAAAAAATATATATATAAGAAAAAAGAAACACAATTTATAAATAAATTAATTATACACATAAATGGTAGGAGTTTACTTAGGTTGTTTGATTATACATTAGTTTAAATCAATGGTAATAGTTCATTAATCTGGGAAGTGTATGTGTTTACCAAACAAAAAAAAATTATTTATTTATTTTTTTTTTTTTTTGAGAGAGAGGCAGGGAGAGAGAGAGACAGGAGCATCCAGCTGCTCCTGTAGTGCCCAGACTGGGGAATCAAATCAGCAACCTCCACGCACTGAGAGGATGCTCCAACCAAACAGACTTAAAATTAAGCCATGGCTTAATTTTTATTGATTTTTAGAAAGACAGAGAGAGAAAGGGAGAGAGAGGGAAGGGGGGAGAGAAGCATTTGTTGTTCCACTCAGTTGTGCATTTTTTGGTTGCTTCTCACGTGTGCTCTGATTGGGGATCAGACCTGCAAACTTGTTGTTTCTGAAAGATGCTTTTAACCAACTGAGCTAACTGGCCAGGGCCTCAAATTTATTTTTAATCTGTAGTTTTCTTACATAAATCACAGAAGTCTTATAAGATCAATTTGCAACTTAATCAATAATCATTTTTCCTTCTATTCAAATTTGCTACTCACTTCCTCATTTCTATTTTTTTTTTTTTTTTGTATTTTTCTGAAGTTGGAAACGGGGAGGCATTCACACAGACTCCTGCATGGGCCCGACCGGGATCCACCCGGCATGCCCACCAGGGGGTGATGCTCTGCCCATCTGGGGCGTTGCTCTGTTGCAACCAGAGCCATTCTAGCACCTGAGGCAGAGGCCACAGAGCCATCCTCAGTGCCCGGGCCAACTTTGCTCCAATGGAACCTTGGCTGCGGGAGGGGAAGAGAGAGACAGAGAGGAAGGAGAGGGGGAGGGGTGGAGAAGCAGATGGGCACCTCTCCTGTGTGTCCTGACCAGAAATCAAACCTGGAATATCCATATACTATCTGTCATATTATACTTACATTTTAGAAAAAGAAACAAAAATGATGAAATTATAAACAGTTCCAAAGATCTTACCAATGACCTTGGTAGATCAAGTATGGCCAAAATGGTGTAATCTAAATGCAGTATTTACAGAGTGGCCCACCACCACATCAGATGCAGACTCCTCTTTTTGAGTTATAGTATGGTAAAATCAAACTTTCTGACCCTGGTTGGAAAATGGTTCAATGGTATAGCTTTGGCCTGGTGTGAAGAAGTCCTGGGTTTGCTTCCCAGGCAGGGTACACGGAAGAAATGACTATCTACTTCTCCACCCTACCTCCTTCCTTCTCTTTCTTTCTCTTTCTCTCTTTTCCCCTTCTGCAGCCATGGTTCAACTGGTTCAAGCGAGTTGGCCCCATGGGCTGAGGATAGCTCCATGGTCACCCCATCTCAGGTGCTAAAAATAGCTCAGTTGCCAAGGAATGGGAGCACTGCCTCAGATGGGCAAAGCATGCCCCAGAGGGGGTTTACCAGGTGAATCCCCATTGGGGCACATGTGGGAGTCTCTCTCTCTGTCTCCCCTGCTATCACTTAATAATAATATAATAATAATAATAATAATAATAATAATAATAATATTTTTTAAATTCAGCTGCTTGTCTTTCACTATAGTGTAGTGTGGATTTCTATACCACATGTCAGTCAATAGACAAAGCCCAGGAGATGGAGAAATAGAATTATACAATTGCAATATTTTTATACTATGTAAAGTAGAAACACTTAAAAGATTAAATATGCATCTAATCGCACATAGATGAAAACATGTTTGTACAAAACTTTTAAACAAATGCTCATAGAATTTTTATCTGAAATAATCACACTTGAAAATCATGAAATGTGCTTCAGCAGCTGAAGCAATAAATACACTATACTATATTCATAAATGAATACTATTCAACAAAACATAATGATTAATACATCAAAATATGGTTGAATCCCCAAATAGTAATACTGATTGAAAGAAACCAACCTTAAAACAATGCATATCATATGAATTTATTTTTATTTCATTAATACAAAATTTAGGCAATGTAAATTAATCAATAGTGACAGAAAGCAAACCATTAGTTGATTGATGATGGGCTGGAGAAATGCTATAGACAGGAAGGGGAGGAAGGAGTTATAGTGGAGCATAAATAAACTTTTGCATGGATGTGAACATGAGCATTATCTTGACTGTGCTAATGGTTTCAGGAATTCAGGAATGTGCAGTAGTTCTCCCCTCTCATCTTCAGTTTTACTTCCTGAGGGTTCAGATACCTACAGTCAACTGCAGTTCAAAAGTATTAAATACAAAATTCCAGAAATAAACAATTTATAAGTTTTCCATCGCGTGCAGTTCTGAGTAGCATAATGAAATTTGGGGTTGTCCCATTGCATCCGACCTAGGACATGAATCAGCCCTTTGTCCAATGTATTGCTGTATACATCACCTGCTCATCACCTGCCATCACGGTTATCATGTCACTGTTGTGGTAGTGCAGTACTTGTGTTCAAGCAAGCTTCATTGGGCCTGACCTGTGGTGGCACCATGGATAAAGCGTTGACCTGGAATGCTGAGGTGGCCAGTTCAAGACCCTGGGCTTGCCTAGTCAAGGCACATATGGGAATTGGGCCTCCTGCTCCTCTCCCCTTCTCTCTTGCTCTCTAAAAATAAATAGATAAATAAAACTCTTTTAAAAAAAAAGTAAGAGTTAGCTTTATCTTACTTAATACTGGCTCCTCCAAAGCACAAGAATAATGATGTTGTCAATTAGTATAGGCCAAAAAGAGGCTTTTAAAATTTTTCCTTTAAGTAACATATCTTTAGATGAATCATGGCCTAATAAAAATAATCATTGTAAATATAAAAGGTGTATTAGAAAAAATCTTTTTTAAAATTCAAACAATAATAAATTCCACTGGAGCAAAAGACAAGTTATTGGTTTTTAATATTTTACTTTCTGTTTATATAACATTTTTATATTTCTGGATATTAAAAAAATTATAAAATGCTATATGCTTAGTTTTATTTTCTTGAAAATAAATATAGAAAATAGGAGTAACACATTTATTTATTAGATTTAATTTTAGCATCCAAAAAATGCTAATTTAGAAAAGACAATTGTATCATGAAGCATTTTATTAAAGATTTTAAAATTTATCAAGTTAGTACAGTACATTTATCTTGTGGTAAATGAAGATTAATTTTATCTTAATGTTTATTTTCAAGAGCACTTAAAATTCTAAATTGTTAAATTACATAAATTACTTTCTTAATAAAAATGAATCACTTTCTCATCACCAATCTGATAAAAGAGCTATTGTTCATCATTGCTGCATGTATTATGATAATGGGACTCTGAAATGCTTGACTGATTAAAGTGGTGCTTTCATCTCTTACAGAATTAAAATAAAATCCAAAAATTTAAGCACCTTCTCAGAAAACTCTAGCTGTTCATATACACTTTTAGAACACCTTTTTATATTTGATAATTTAATTAAGTATAAGTCCCTCAAAACATGATTATGACTAAGAATGATTTAGTAAAAGTATTTTAATAACAGATTAGAAAATTAAATTTATAAACATTACTTCAGCTCTTAGAAATATTTTTAAAAGGCAGGAAATTATCATTGAAATTTTTACTTTTATTTCACTAATATTTCTATTATATAAACATAATCGGTAAGATAGTTTCTGCCAATATCTAATATTTCCATTTATCATGAAGGCAACAAAATATCTTCTTTCTCATTAAGTAATTTCCTACTTCTTTCTTCATTACTCACCTTGAAGTATAAGATGGATAGTATTTCTCGTTTAAGACAGAAAAATGATAGGATTTAGAAATAACATTGGTGGAACCATGTTAATTATAGGGTAAGGGAAAGTCAGAAAGGAATAACCTTGATAATTACATTAACTAACTCATTAACTTATTTCACAATTATATATTTAAAGTTAGATGAATGCTATGCTAGATGAGTATGATACAAAGGTGAAATAATACCTGGGACTTGATTTTATAAAACTTTTCTAACATGCATACAGAATTTCTGTAAAATATGTTTTCTAGCTATAATATATGTATAGATGTACTATCCAGGACTAGATGATTATTCTGTTTCTGCTAAGAAAGAAGAGAAATAGGAGAGTGTCATCCTTGTGCCCTTGTGCTTTGCCTAAAGATAGAAATTTTGATTTATTGTAGATTTAGAGTATACTGCAAATTTCATGAAAACTTAGCAACAATCAAAAGGTAAAAATTATTTAATTAAGATCACACATTTCTTTGCAGGGATGAAATTTTACTCTACTTCTCATGATCCAAGTCTAATAGTTTCCTTTGTCATCCCATAAAAAAATAGACTTAACTGATTACATTACTATGTATACATCACTTATTTCCATATATATATATATATATATATATATATATATATATATATATATTTTTTTTTTTTTTTTTTTTTTTTTTTTTTTTTTTTCATTTTTCTGAAGCTGGAAACAGGGAGAGACAGTCAGACAAACTCCCGCATGCGCCCGACCAGGATCCACCCGGCACGCCCACCAGGGGCGAAGCTCTGCCCACCAGGGGGCGATACTCTGCCCATCCTGGGCGTCACCATGTTGCGACCAGAGCCACTCTAGCGCCTGAGGCAGAGGCCACAGAGCCATCCCCAGCGCCCGGGCCATCTTTGCTCCAATGAAGCCTTGGCTGTGGGAGGGGAAGAGAGAGACAGAGAGGAAGGTGCGGCAGAGGGGTGGAGAAGCAAATGGGCGCTTCTCCTGTGTGCCCTGGCCGGGAATCGAACCCGGATCCTCCGCACGCTAGGCTCCTTATATATTTTAAAGAAAAAGGGGAAAAGTACCTCTTTTGCCCAATGTCATCGTTTGTTTTTTTTTACAGAGGCAGAGAGAGAGAGTCAGAGAGAGAGATAGATAGGGACAGACAGATAGGAACGGAGAGAGATGAGAAGCGTTAATCATCAGTTTTTTGTTGTGACACCTTAGTTGTTCATTGATTGCTTTCTCATATGTGCCTTGACCATGGGCCTTCAGCAGACTGAGTAATCCCTTGCTCAAGCCAGCAACCTTGGGTCCAAGCTGGTGAGATTTGCTCAAACCAGATGAGCCTGCGCTCAAGTTGGCGACCTCGAGGTCTCGAACCTGGGTCCTCCACATCCCAGCCTGATGCACTATCTACTGCACCACCGCCTGGTCAGGTGAAACTACCTCTTTTGTTATGTTCATGCAATCAAAAGTTGATAGATAATTATTTTGATATGGCTTCATAAATATTCTTCTTACTTTTACCTTTTATTTTTTTGCTTGACCTTAAAAAAACCCTCAGGCTATTTGATAATTCTAACAGAAAAGGGCAACTTAGACACAGTATTGTCTCTACAATTAAAACTTTAAATAACAATATTAAAGAATCCTCAATATTATTTGTCACATTTAATATATAGGGTACATAAACTATTTGTAATAAAAATATAATTTCATTAGACTCTAATATAAGCTACTTTTTATAAATAACTTTTATATCTATCTGCTCCTTTATATTGTTTTCTTAAGTTTAAATTTTAAAATTCTTTTGGTACACTTTTCATTTTCTTTACATTGTTATCTTATTTATGTTTAATATTACTATCTATTTCTGACAAAATGAAGCGACATGTTGTGGCCTCTATTAAATTTGTACTACTGTTAAAATAAAAGTGATGACCTAATATGTCTTAATGCTTCTCATATTTGTTCAAAGACTTGAAGGGTGTCTTATTCTTCACGACTTCACCCTGCCCATGGTTCTTCTGTCATTAACATTCAATCCTCATTTTATCATTTCTTTGTTTTAATATATTATGTAAATATCCCTCTGACAGCTGCTTTCGTGTTCTCTGCCACATTTATTTAAATCCCAGAATATTATTTCTTTTTCTTAACAACTTATTCACTTTTCAAACTTATAAATGGTTATTTCTTATTTTTCTGCTTCTATTGAGATGATTATATATATGATTTTTATCTTTTCTTTTGTTAATGTAGTATATCACATTGATTTGTAAATGTTGAAGAATCCTTGCATTTCTAGAATAAATTCCACTTCCTTATACTGTATAACCTTTTCAATATATTGCTGAATTTGGTTTGCTAATATTTCACTGAGGATTTTTGCTTATGCACTTAACAGGGATATTGGTCTGTGGTTTTCTTTTCTTGTGTCTTCCTTGTTTAGTTTTGGTATAGGTAAACTTAGTTTGGAATAGTTAGTTTGGAATAGTTCCCTTCTCTTTTATGTTTTTAAAAAAGGTTGAGAAAGATTTATATTATTTCTTCTTTGAATGTTTGATAAAATTCACCAGTGACATCATCTGATTCTGAATTTTTGTTTGTTGGGAGGATTTTGAATACTGATACCATCTTCTTACCAGTAACTGATCTGTTCAAATATTCTATTTCATCATGATTTAGGCTTGGTAGGTTGTATTTTTCTAGGAATTTATCCATTTCTTCTGGGTTATCCAATTTGCTATCATGTATTGTAACTGTTCATAATAGTCTAATAATCATTTGTATTTTTGTGATAGCAGTTGTAACACCTCTTTCATTTTGCTTTTATTTATTTGAGTCCCCTCTCTTTTTTTCTTGGTGAATCTAGCTAAAAGCTTGTCAAAATTGTTTATCTTTTCAAAGAACCAGCTCTTAGTTTCTTTCATTTTTCTCTATTTTCTTTTTTTTTTTTTTTTTTCCATTTTTCCGAAGCTGGAAATGGGGAGGCAGTCAGACAGACTCCCGCATGCGCCCGACCGGGTTCCACCCGGCATACCCACCAAGGGGCGATGCTCTGCCCCTCCAGGGCATCGCTCTGCTGCATCCAGAGCCATTCTAGCACCTGAGGCAGAGGCCACAGAGCTGTCCTCAGTGCCCGGGCCATCCCTTGCTCCAATGAAGCCTTGGCTGTGGGAGGGGAAGAGAGAGACAGAGAGGAAGGAGAGGGGGAGGGGTGGAGAAGCAGATGGGCGCCTCTCCTGTGTGCCCTGGCCGGGAATCGAACCCCGGACTCCCGCACGCCAGGCCGACGCTCTACCGCTGAGCCAACCGGCCAGGGCCCATTTTTCTCTATTTTCTTGTGTCTCTATTTCACTTATTTCTGCTCTATTCTTTTGTTATTTCCTTCCTTCTTTTAACTTTGGTATTTGACTTCTTTTTTCTAATACCTTGAGGTATAAAGTTAAGTTGTTTGAGACTTTTCTTGTTTCTTGAGGTAGGCATTTACTGATCTGTACTTCCCTTTTAGAACTGCCTTTGCCTTTTTGCTACATCTACTACAAGAATAGAGACTGTTCTCAGCAATCAGACTGTAGACATCCAGGAAACCTTGACATCACTCTGAAGAAGTGCACAGTTACTGTGAAGGGCCCCAGGAGGGACTTCAATCACATTGTGTAGAACTCAGTCTCCTTGGAAAGAAAAGGCTATGGCTGATATATGGTAGGGAAATAAATAAGAACTGGCCACCATTTGCACAATCTGCAATAATGTGCAGAAAATGATCAAGGATGTTACACTGGGCTTCTGTTACAAGATGAGTTTTGTGTACACTCACTTCCCCATCAATGTTGTTATTCAGGAGAATGGTTCTCTTTTTGAAGTCAGAAAAAGTCGTGAATAAAAAATACATCTGAAGGTTTTGGATGAGGTCAGGCATTTCTTGTTCAGCATCTCAAGCCCAGAATGATGAATGATTCTTGGAGGGAACGACATTGAACTTGGATCAAATTTAGCTGCTTTGATTCAACAAGCCACAACAGTTAAAAACAGGGATAGCAAATATTTTTTGGATGGCATCTATGTTTCTGAAAAAGGAACAGTTCAGCAAGCTGATGAATAAAATATAAATTATCCAGCTATAGAAAAAACAAGATGCTAAATCATTCCTGACTGATTTGAAATATATTAAAGATGCAAAAAAAAAAAAAGTTATGTATGGATTTGGGATCTTTTTTTTAACTCATAATTCTTTCTAACTATTTGTCAAGTAAACAGTTAAGTTTTTAGTAAGAAAAAAATACTGCTTTTGCCATATTCCACATCTTTTGTTATGATATATTTCCATTTTAATTTGGCTCAATATATATTTTATCTTTTGATCTTTTTCTTTGACCCACTGATTGTTCAGTAGCATGTGGTTTAATCTCTACATATTTGTAAATCTTTCAGTTTTCTTTGTGTAATTAACTTTTAGTTTCATACTATTGTGGTTGTTAAAGATGCTCAGTATGATTTCAACCTTTGTAAATAATTAAGAGATATTTTTGTGGCCTAACTTGTCATCTGTCCTGGCAAATGTTCCACGTACAGTTGAGAAGAATGTATTCTGTGCCTCTTGGATGAACTGTTCTGTATATATCTGTGAGGTTCTCTAGTCTAACATGCTGTTTAGTGCCAAAATTTCCTTATTGATTTTCTGTCTGGATAATGTATTCATCGATGTAGGTAAAATATTTATATTCTCTATTATATTGTATTTCTGTCTATTTCTCCTTTTAAGTCTGTTAATATTTACTTTACATATGTAGGTATTCTTCTTTTTAATTTTTTAATTTTTATTTTTTACAGAGAGTCAGAGAGAGGGATAGACAGGGACAGACAGACAGGAACGGAGAGAGATGAGAAGCATCAATCATCAGTTTTTCATTGTGACACCTTAGTTGTTCATTGATTGCTTTCTCATACATGCCTTGACTGCGGGGCTACAGCAGACCAAGTAACCCCTTGCTCAAGCCAGTGACCTTGGGTTCAAGCTGGTGAGCCTCGCTCAAACCAGATGAGCCTGCGCTCAAGCTGGTGACCTCGAGATCTTGAACCTGGGTCCTCCGCATCCCAGTCCGACGTTCTATCCACTGAGCCACCACCTGGTCAGGCTGTAGGTGTTCTTATATTGGGTGTATAAATATTTTTAAATTTTATATCCTATTGTTTGATTGACCCCTTTGTCAGTATGAAACACTCATCTTTGTCTCTTATTACAGTTTTTGTTTTAAGGTCTCTTTTGTATGATATAAATATGTATATTTACTTCAGCTTTCTTTTGGTTTCCATTTGTATGAAATATCTTTTTCCATTCCTTTGCTTTCAGTTTGTGTGTATCTTTACATCTAAAGTGAATCTTTGCTGACCAGGTGGTGGCACAGTGGATAGAGCATCGGACTGGGATGTGGAAGACCCAAGTTTAAGACCTTCAGGTCGCCGGTTTGAGCAAGGCTCACCAGCTTGAGCCCAAGGTCGCTGGCTCGAGCAAGGGGTCACTCAGTCTGCTGTAACCCCCCAGTCAAGGCATATATGAGAAATCAATCAATGAACAACTAAGGAGCTGCAACAAAGAAGTGATGTTTCTCATCTCTCTCCCTTCCTGTCTGTCTGTCCCTATCTGTCCCTTTCTCTCTGACTCTCTTTGTCTCTTCTACAAAAAAAATAAATAAAAATAAAGTGAGTCTTTTGTAGGTAGGATGTGGATGGGACTGGCTTTTATATCCATTTATATACGTTTATTGCTAGTGGTTTTTCAGTCTGATCCAAAAATTTGTGAGTATTATTTTGAAATTACACTTGTTATTTTGAGCCCATTTTGAACAAAAATTTATTAAAAGTACAATATTTTAAAAAGCTACACTAAAGTATATTGTATATTCTATGTCATAATTACTTTTACCTTTAAAATAGTTGTTTTATAAAAAATATAAAAATAGCATATAGAAGAAATCCATTAAAAATTACCAAAGTTTATAGAGAGTAAATTTCCAGTTAACAAAGTGTATCAACTTGATATGCAAAATTTATAGAAAGGAGGCAAAGCAAAAGCAATTCATTGTTTTATCTAAAAAAAAAATTAAATACATGTATACATATAGTCATTTATGTCACCAAAAAATATACTAGTTTCTGAGGAAGCCACTTTTTTCTAGAAAATTCCACCAACGGGCTCATAATAAAGCTTCCCAACTTCAAAGGTTCATTGTATAAACTGCCTCCTACAGTTCTCTACTCTTTCACTGTCTTGCTCTCCAGGCACCTCTGTCGCACAATGCTGATCATCCTTGAACTATTTTAGGTGACTTCACATACTGTTTCTCAAACTGGATTAAATAATTTGGCATCATCTTATATTTCATTTTTATATAAATCTAGGTTTAATATCAATACTTGTTAGTTGAGATCTGCCTGGCATCCTTCAATAAGAATATACTTATAAATTAGCCCTAAGAGAAAAGTATTTGCATTTGACTTTATGTTTGATACGATCTTAGGCTAAGAAAATGAAAATAGGGACAAGAGCAGAATAATAAGACAAGAATGAGTAGGGACTATATAGCTTTGGTAACTAAGTCTCTTAGGTTTAGAGGTCAGAAAGAGGAAAAGTAGATAAGTTTTAGGAACAGAGATGGGGGATATAGGCATACCACATTTTATAGTGCTTCACTTTATTGCACATTGCAATATTGTACTTTTTACAAATTGAAGGCTGGATCCTTCAGTAGCAAAATGATTATGCCTCACTGAAGGCTTAGATCAGGGGTCGGAACCTATGGCTCATGAGCCAGATGTGGCTCTTTTGATGGCTGCATCTGGCTCACAAACAAACAAATCTTTAATTAAAAATAATAATAACAATAAAAATATAAAACATTCTCATGTATTACAATCCATTCATTTCCTACCGCTCATGTTCATGGTTGCGGGTGGCTGAAACCAATCACAGCTGTCCTCTAGGACAACACCAAATTTTTATTGGATAATGCGTAACATACACGGGTCGTTGTATGACTCTCATGGAATTACATTTTAAAATATGTGGTGTTTATGGCTCTCTCAGCCAAAAAGTTTCCCAACCCCTGGCTTAGATGATGGTTCACATTTTTAGCAATAAAGTATTTTTTAATTAAGGTATGTACAATTTTTAAACCTAATGTTATTGTGCACTTCATAGACTACAATACAGTAAAAACATAATATATACACTAGGACACAAAAATATTTGTGTAACTCGCTTTGTCATGATATTCACTTGATTGGAGTTATCTGGAACTGAGCCTACAATATATCCAAGATACCCTGGTAGTGGATTTACAGGTGGAAATAATGGGAGTGGATTTGGGTTGTTAAACTTCCGGTGTTTGCATTACTAGCAGGTAGTAATGACTAACAGGTAGTAGAAAATACAGATGTAGCAAGGAGAGGAAGTGTGATGAAGTAAATTTAGTAAGATCTAGTATTTGAAGTTATTAGATTGGATTAAATTTATTGGAAAAATCTTAAAAGGAAGAAAAAAGAAAGGAAGGAAGGAATGAAGGGAGGAAGGGAGGGAGGGAGTGAGGGAGGAATGGAGGAAGGGAAGAAAAGAAGAGAAGGGAAAAAAATAAGCTCAGGAGTCTGACTATAAGATTAGAAGTCAGTTATTTTAAGGTTAGATTATGAGGCATCAGCCTAAAGAAGGGCACACAATAAAAAATATAATCCATGAATAAAAGAAAAAAGAATATATAAATATGATTTATAATTTGTGAGCAGAGCCTGAGACTCAAGGTTTCTAGCCAAGAATATAGAAGAAACAAGTCACAGAATTTACAGTTCTGATGGCCCACTAGAATGATCAAGCTTAATTTACAACAATTACTAGTACCCTAGCATGAGAAATTTTAAATTCAGGAGTCAAGTATGTATTTTAACTAATAAACGGATTGGGAAGAAGACAGGAAACTCAGTAAAAAATGAGATTAGAAATTAAGGAGCATAAAGATAGTTATCAGAACAATTAAGTTTCACCTAAGGGATTTAGTTAATAACAACGACAAAAAAAAAACCCCACAACCAACCAACCAACTGAGCAATCAAACAAACAAACAAACAAACAGACAATACAATCTCTAGTGCAAATGCAATGTAAACCCAGCAGTAGTCCCCTAAAAAAACCCGTCTAAGGTTCTCAATGTTTTCCATTGTGTCTACAGTGAAGCTCTCTAAGGCAGAGATGGGTTGTTGTATGGAGGTAGGAAACCAGGCTTACCCACTCAGTCACAGGCAGCTGGGAAGCACAGCCTTTCCTGAAAGGAAAAGAAGAGACCCAAAGTTAAGAGGTAGAGTTTCAGGCTCTGCTCCTTTTAGGTTTTCCTCTCAGATTAGTCATTCTTCTTCCATGGGTAGAACTGAAAGTCAAAAAGCACAACCCCAGGAAAGTCCCTTTGCATGAAAACAAGAGAATTGAGCACAAATCATTCTCCCACAACAGACTACTTGAGGCTTACATTCTCTCTGCTCTTCTTTCAGAAATAGTTACTGCTAAAGATAATGAAAAAATTCTATAATTTCTCTATTCCCCTCTTTTGAAACTCTCCCATCACTGCAAAAAGTAACTACCAGTGATTGAACAATGATTCCTCCCTTTTTGATGCTGTTCTGCCAAAACAGAGCAAGAGTGGGGTGCCTGCTGTCTTCTCACACAAGCTAAGGAACAGACCAAGGCAGTCAGGATATTGATAAGAGGCTAAAGTTTCCTACCTTGTAAGTCACACAGAAGAACTTAGTATTAGCAAGAGAATAATATTCATCATATAGTTGTTTCATTCTGATAATGGAATAGGATTTTTCTCATCTTCATCTACACCTTCTAGGAACACGTCTAAAAAAACTGATAACTTTCTCAATAAAGGGAGAAGTTGGGTTTAAGTAGACAATTGAAAACCTGCCTTAGAGAAGAATGGGCTGGGAATTTCCTGTTTTCCCAAACTTCCAGAGTATAGTTAAGGTGTTTATGTTTACATCTATAAACTATTCTCTCAACAGAAAAATAGTAAGTATACTTCTTATTCAATAATATTTTTTGATGTTGAGTTTTTGATGAAGACACCACTGTAGCCTTTTTGTTGGCACAGGTCTGATACTAACCAGGGGTTGAATGGTTTCATTCTGCTGCGTTGGAGGTATGTATCATATCTATTTCTTTGAGTTATTTCAGCATCCTCTCAAAAACTAGGTTCACTTTACAGAGAAAATGACATTGTGAAGAGATTTTTTTAAAAGGTATTTATTGAATTTTGATCCAGATTCTACACTGATTATTATTAGTATTTTTAGTTTCCATATGTAGCATTGCATTCAAAGATCTCTGATAAATTAAATTACACATGGGCTGTTAATACTTGTAGGTACAGTGGTACCTTGAGATACAAGTTTACTTCGTTCTGTAACCGAACTCATAAGTCAGTCAATTCGTATATCAAACAAATTTCTCCCATTTAAAATAACTGAAATAGATTTAATCTGTTCCAGCCCTGTGAAATATCCCCAAACCATCCTAAATTATGAAAAAAGATGTTTTTAATTAAGAAACACATATGTATACTTTACCAACGCATAACAAAATATATAAAAATTTTTAAAAAGTGTTATTTAGTATTGTATTCTTACCTTGAAGACAAATGAGCGCAGCTAATGGAGGTGAATGGCGGAGGAGGAGGGAAGGAGGAAGGGATGCAGGCACTGTAGACATGTAAACTAAAACTGCATTTTCTTAACACTAAATGTAAACTAAAACTGCATTTTCTTTACTTTAAACAAAAATAAAACTGCACTTTCTTTACTTAAAATGAAACCACAAAAACTTAATTGTAAAAAAATGCACTTTCTTAACTTTAAACTTAACCTTAGCTTAACATTACATATTTTTCATTTAATTGTTACCTGGTTTTGCCTTTTTGGCTTCACTTTTGGCACTTTCACTTGCAGGACTTTTGAATAAAAATCTATCCAAAGAGGTTTGTTTTTGCCTGCCTTTTAAAATGTTATGGAAATGTGACAAACAAGTGTCATTAAAAAGTGCTGAAGCACAACCAGTTGAAAACTTTTCCTGGGTGTTTCTTTTCAATGAATCTTGAAAGCTTCTCCCACATTGCCAGATAAGGGCCTAATATCCAAAATTTACAAAGAACTCATAAAACTCAACAACAAACAAACAAACAATCCAATAAAAAAATGGGAAGAGGACATGAATAGACACTTCTCCCAGGAAGAGATACAAATGGCCAACAGATATATGAAAAGATGCTCAGCTTCATTAGTTATTAGGGAAATGCAAATCAAAACTACAATGAGATACCACCTCACCCCTGTTAGATTAGCTATTATCAACAAGACGGGTAATAGCAAATGTTGGAGAGGCTGTGGAGAAAAAGGAACCCTCATTCACTGTTGGTGGGACTGTAAAGTAGTACAACCATTATGGAGGAAAGTATGGTGGTTCCTCAAAAAACTGCAAATAGAACTACCTTATGACCCAGCAATCCCTCTACTGGGTATATACCCCAAAACCTCAGAAACATTGATACGTGAAGACACATGTAGCCCCATGTTCATTGCAGCACTGTTCACAGTGGCCAAAACATGGAAACAACCAAAAAGCCCTTCAATAGAAGACTGGATAAAGAAGATGTGGCACATATACACTATGGAATACTACTCAGCCATAAGAAATGATGACATCAGATCATTTACAGCAAAATGGTGGGATCTTGATAACATTATAAGGAGTGAAATAAGTAAATCAGAAAAAAACAAGAACTACATGATTCCATACATTGGTGGAACATAAAAATGAGACTAAGAGACATGGACAAGAGTGTGGTGGTTACCAGGGGTGGGGGGAGGGAGGACAGGGGGAGAGTTAGGGGGAGGGGGAGGGGCACAGAGAACTAGATAGAGGGTGGCGAAGGACAATCTGACTTTGGGCGAGGGGTATGCAACATAATTTAATGACAAAATAACCTAGACATGTTTTCTTTGAATATATGTACCCTGATTTATTAATGTCATCCCATTACCATTAATAAAAATTTATTTTAAAAAAAAATCATTTCCTCCGACTCTACCTCCTTCCTCCTCACTACTAATCTCTTGCAGAAGTTCTGTATGTTGCATCATCTGTAGCTCCTTCAACTCCTCAGTTGAGAGTTTCTCCTCATGTTCTTCGACGAGCTCATTTATGTCACCCTCATCTACCTCCAGACCCATCAACTTTCCGACAGACACAATCTCCTCCAGCGCTTCTACCTCGGTCTCAGTCTCTGGTTCGAATCCGTTGAAGTCCCTGTCTGCAACAACATCAGGCCATAACATTTTCCATGCTGAATTCAAGGTTGTTCTTGTAACCTCTTGCCATGCCAAGTCAATAATGTGTAAACATATCATGATGTTGTAGTGATCTTTCCAAAACTCTCAAAGGGTTACAATTGTATTCTCAGTCACCTCAAAGCAGTGGCGGAACAAGTGCTTTGTGTAAAGCTTTTTAAAGTTGGAAATGACCTGCTGATCCGTTGTGTTGGGTAGTAGGTAGAGGACTTTCACGAATTTGAACTCATCGAGAATGTCATCTTCAAGACCAGGTGGGTGGGCTGGAGCATTTTCAAGGATTAGTAATGCTTTCATCAGGAGCTTATTTTCTTGAAGATATTTCTTCACTGTAGGACCAGAGACGAGATTTACCCGTTCAATAAAAAAATGCCGCGTAACCCATGCCCTAGCATCAGCGCACCGCATAACCTGCAGTTTTTCTTTAAGAATCTTGTGAGTCTTAAAATCTTGAGGACTTTCAAAATGATACACTAGCAGTGGCTTTACTTTACAGTCACGGAAAGCATTTGCACACAATGCAAGGGTCAGATGGTCCTTCATGGGTTTATGGCCTGGCAGCTTCTTCTCCTCTGTGATGATGAAAGTCCTCTGGGGCCTTTTTTCCCCCAAAACAATCCTGTTTCATCCCAGTTGAATACTTGTTGGGGGATGTAGCCTTCCTTTGTGATAAACGCAGCAAAATGTGCTATGTACTCCTCAGCTGCCTTAACGTCAGCACTCACAGCTTCACCATGCCTCACCACCGAGTGGATGCCAGATCTCTTCTTGAAATTTTCAAACCAGCCATGACTTGACTTAAACATATCTTCTGCTGCATCTTTTGAGGTTGATGGTTCTTTCTTCTCCAAGTTGCCGTAAATAATATGTGCCTTTTCGCATATTACAGTTTCCGTCACTGTATCTCCTGCCAGCTCTTTCTCTTTCACCCACACCAGCAGAAGCTTCTCCATTTCTTCATAAATATTTGTCCTTAATTGAGACAGAACTGTAGTTCCTTTCGCTGGATTTGCGCTTTTGATAGCATCCTTTTGTTTAAGGATGGTACAAATTGTAGATGTATTGCGGTGGTAGAGCCTTGCCAGTTTAATCTCTCATACACCATGCTCCTGTTTTTCTATTATTTCTTGCTTTACTTCATCGACATCATTTTCTTCTTCTTCTCACCACTGCCCTTTATGCTCACTTTCTTCAACCCCATGATAACACACAAAAAAAGTTAGTAAAAAATGCAAAAATGATGCAAGACTGAATACAGAGCATGAGATTTGACTTGATTCTGCGGGTAACACGTGAGAAAGAACGAGATGCTGATGTTGTGCTGCCGATACTGGACCCGTGCACCAACACACCAACTAGCGGCAGCTTCCCAAATCATGACTCATATCTTGGAATTTCGCTCGCATCTCAAACAAAAATACAGACAGAGTTGCAGCTTGTATCTTAAAAAAATTGTATGTTGATCTGCTCGTATCTAAGGTACCACTGTATTATATTAAAACTTGATACATTTTTCCCTGCCCCATTTTACAATTAGTCTTTTTCCAACTTCATAATTTATGACTATTATTATTTCACAAGTCTTTACATATTTTCCACTCAAAAATAGGTTTATTTCTTTGTAATGTGAGATTTTTCTTTTCATATTTAAACATATAATTTGCCTTTTCTGTTTTGGAATGCCTTCCTTTATATTAACCATGAGTAGCCTATTTATAAAAAGATAAAAATTGCACACATTTTATTGTAAGCCGTTGAGAAGATTCATAGTTATATAAAAAGGATAAGAAGACATTTATATTCAATAATTTTTGCACTCTGGTATTTAAGTTCTACAAAGGAGACAATGAAAAGAAAATATGTGGCAATTGGCTAATTTCTAAAGAATTAAATAAAGAAAGAAAAATATGTAAAATTGAGTTCTCTAGATACTTTTACTCCACATTTATATGCTGATATTAAATGATCTCTGTTGACTTTTCATCAAATTCAGTCCTTTGCTATAACTGCCACTGTTATTTTAATATTATGTTAGTGTCTATATCAATTAGGATTTTCTGTTTGCGGCTAAATCACAAGTTGTAAAAGTTTTTTTTCATGTTGTAAAAGTCAAGAAACAGGTAATTTAGGTCAGTGCGGTCCATTAAGGAAAACATGAAGGACCATGATTCCCACTGGCTTCTTGAACTGCCATCTTCAGCATGTAATTTTGGACACTGCTTCGCTTCCTGAGATCTCTACCACAGTTCAGGCAGAAAGAAAGGCAACAGGCGGGCAGTCCAGTCTGTCCTACCCAGGGACCACCACTTATAACTTGGGCTAGAACACAGCAACTGCCAGTGCAATTATTTTTAAATGTGTGTTTTAACCAAATAAAACAGGGCTTTCTTAGTAAAAAAGAAAAATAATGTATCGGTCATTATTGTATTGCTTTTTGACAGAAATGAGTTACAACACTTTATAATGATAGCCAAGATTTTCAAAGTTCTGAATGATTAAGATTCATCTGGAAAGTTTATCAAAGATGTGGAGTTCAAGTGTTTAAAAGAGATGATTTTTATTCACTAGGACAGAACAGGGTCCAGATTAAACTATAGTATCATCACAGTTAATTCTGATACCGATGGTTCGTGGACCATTCTTTGAGAAATACTGAAGAACTCTAGTAAAATTCTTTCTCTATGTTTATATGTGAGACTATTTTACTTTTGCTATTTTTAAAAATAACAATAATGATTATGTGAACATAATAATTACTTTTGTATCTTTACTGATTTTTAAGTCATAGTCAATCTGGGAGTTGTTATGTACTTTTGGAAGTAAACTCTAAATCTATTACTTAAGGTAATTTTCAGACATATTTGAAGATGCAACATAATGAAAAATTTTCAAGTTTGAGAGTATGCAAGTATCAAGTCATAAGAATTGTTGGTAAAAGAAGAATGCTTTTCTATATCTTCCCTTTGATTTTGATACTTATTTTAGAAAATATCCTTTTTGGCCTTCCAATGAACAGAGTACAGTCTACCTTAAGGGAAGCAAAGGGGTTTAGTAGTTTATAAATTACTAAGCAGGCCCTGCCCGGTTGGCTCAGCAGTAGAGCGTCGGCCTGGCGTGCGGGGGACCCGGGTTCGATTCCCGGCCAGGGCACATAGGAGAAGCGCCCATTTGCTTCTCCACCCCGCACCCCCTCCTTCCTCTCTGTCTCTCTCTTCCCCTCCCGCAGCCAAGGCTCCATTGGAGCAAAGATGGCCCGGGCGCTGGGGATGGCTCCTTGGCCTCTGCCCCAGGCGCTAGAGTGGCTCTGGTCGCGGCAGAGCGAGGCCCAAGAGGGGCAGAGCATCGCCCCCTGGTGGGCAGAGCGTCGCCCCTGGTGGGCGTGCCAGGTGGATCCCTGTGGGGCGCATGCGGGAGTCTGTCTGACTGTCTCTCCCCGTTTCCAGCTTCAGAAAGAAAAAAAAAATACTAAGCAGTTTCACCCTCTTTCTTACATTCAGTGATATGCAAGAGCAGGCTCGTGTAACTTAGTCAAAGCAAAACATTAGTATTTCATTCCCGATTTTGTGTTTAGTAACATCAGGTTGGTAGTATAAAATTGACCTTGGTGGGGTCCTGGCCAGTGGCTCAGTGGATAGAGTGTTGGCCTGGAGTATGGATGTGTACCAGGTTCCGGTCAGGACACATAGGAGAAGCGACCGTCTGCTTCTCTCCCCCTCCTACTCCCCTTTCTCTCCCTCTTCATCTCCTGAAACCAGTGGATTGATTGGTTCAAGCATGACCCCGGGCCCTGAGGATAGCTCTGTTAGTAGGAACCTGTCAGCCTCAGGCTCTAAAAATAGCTTGACTGATTCTAAATCGGCCCCAGACAGGATTGTAGGGTGGATCCCGGTGGGGGCATATGTGGGAGTCTGTTTTACCAGCTCCCCTCCTCTCATTTAAAAAATAATGCCGTGGTAGGTATATTTTACACTGCAGAAGTCAACAAATGCTACAAGTCAGGCTTTTGATTTGTTTTGTTCTTACTATTAAACTACCTGTCTTTTCTCGTCTTCAACCCCTGAGGAATTTGAGTTCTATTTTACATAGCTAAGAGTCGAGGTTAAAGGGAGATAGAAAAAAGAGAGAGGAAAAAAAGAAAGAAACAAATGGGAAAGGAAGTGAGGGAGAGAGAAAAAGATGAAAGAAAAAATTTAGTGAAATCAATCAAAATCTGAATCTGCCTTGTTTTACATTTTATTCAACATTTAAAAACAAAACAAGACTAAAAAAAAGAAGACATGAATTCAAATCTGAAGATCTAAAATAGAATTCTAATAAAATAAAATAAAAATATTTTTAAATACTCATTTCTATTTAAAAGTTTTTGGTTACATTAAAATCCTTTTACTCATCCTTCTCCAAATAAAGACTCTAGGCATTTTTGAAGAATGGAGTCTGCCCCAAAGAAGAAGGGTATGGAATAGCTCTAGAACAAAGTGAGTTATATAAATAAATGATTTACATATTCTATAGAATCATGGATTGCTGAGATTATCACAATAGAAAGTATTTATTTGCTTATAACAAAGTAGAATGTCAGAATGAGTCAACCCTCAAAGAATACTACAGAGTGATGCTTATAAAATTCTACAAAGACAAGCTGCATTGTTAGGCGGCCTCCACACAATCTTGTTTTGCAAGATGCCCTTGATTGATGCATAGAGTCAGCTATCCTTAAATCAACGCCTTATGTTAATAGTGAAGAAATAATTTTGTAATTGGCTTTGTTAGTGGCAATACTATGAAATCTCTAAGGCAAATTGTATGCTGCAAAATTGGATGAACTATTAAATGAGCACTTTAAAGATAATAGCCCATAGGTGATTGATAAAGGACCTGTAATACATGAACTCTGGTTAAAAGTTTTATTTTACAAGTTGATCTAAATAAGCATGGCACACCAGATTTGAAAAAAAAAAAAGCCTTCACTAAGGATATGAGATTTAGAAAGGCAGACACACCAAAGAGACATTGAAAAAATACAGTCACCATTGGTTCCAACATAATCAAATGTTATCAATCATTACAGGTTATACTTAGAGTATCTATATGTGTAAATTGCAATGCTAGTCAATAATTTAAAAATAACAAAGACTGAAATGGATGTTTTATAAACACATGAAATAGTCATAAGACTCTATAAGCTGTGTATGCATACACATTAAATGAACTTATTTTGATTCTAGGTTTAATGGTCATCTGTCTTAGTGTATGGATCCAACCACCTTCATCTATATTCACCATAAAAGGCATTTTTTTCATTGACGTTAATATTAATTTTATCAAATGTCCTTCTAAAGAGTTATATAACTGAACTATTGAAATAATAGTGGAAGATTAGATTCACCCAATCTCATGGTATTAAATAATCACTTGAAAGAAACCTAATTCAAAGTAGAGAAATTTAAAAAAAAAAGGCTAATTGTGTAATAACTGAGAAAAGCAGGTGTAGAGTGACAGAGGAAGAAAGGGGTCAAGGGCTCACATACTATATTTAGAACATTTTCTACCTACTCAACCTTGTTTTTCCCTGTTTTGGCTACCTGCTTTGTTAATACATACCAGCTTTCTCTGTGTGTTAGGGAAAGGATAGTGCTTAGTTAGCAATCTTCTTACATCAGGTATCTGGAAGCAAGAAAGCAACTTTTAACCCTCCAAGCAAAGAAAGTCAGTGGGGTGTAAATTATATGCCTATCTTTAAAACTAGTCACTGTGGACAAGGTAATGAGTGGCCTGAAGGCCTAAATGAGTGTCTAAATCTGGGAGTAGTTGGGATGATATAATTGGCAGCCTCACTGTAAGGCCAGGGGCCGCTGCCATCATGGCTATTCTCATACAGGTTCCCATTAGATTCAGACAGATGGTAGAGAAACAGTGGAGCCAAAAATTGGTGGGCCATTTCTTTATTCTAGCCTTGCAACTGGTGGGCGAGAAACATACAGGGCACCAAAACCCACTCACACATTCTCTGGTTCCACAACCAGGAGAATCTTTTCTGTTTTTTTCTAGAATCAAAGGTCCCCCCACCAAACTTAGTCCCCTCTGGTTCCACATCTCCTTCTCTCTGCACAAACTCAAAAAATATGACCTCCTTCTTCTTCTTCTTAAAACTTTTTGGGGCAAAAACCTCTCCTCCAGCAACATTAGCATCACAATGGCCCTTCTCAAGCAGGAAGGTAATTAACAGTTTCACCTGGGCAGCATCATTCACATAGGCAGTGCCACTTTTAACAAAGTGATCATAAAAATCACATTTTACAAATTTATTTGCCCAACACTCACTCTTAGCAATATTTAAATATTTCTCAAAGAAGAAATTATATGCACTATACCTTGTAGCCAAGTATGTAGATATGATTTCTGGTATTCCTTAGCTTTCCCACAAAAGTAAGCAATTGAAAAGTTTTCTCCAGTTTACACAGGAAGAGCTGATGAACATATATAACAAGTTCCAGATTACAAATTTTTTATAGACATCATCATATTTACTTCAGGTGATTTGAATAGATTTTTGTTACTTTTACAGAGTCTCTTAATTCAAGTTATGAACTTAGTTTTTCATATTTAGTTCAATTAATTTTAATTGTAATTATTTCAAATGACAATTCTAAAATTTAGAAATGTTTGTCAACTACCCAAAGTGAATAATAAGAATTCTATTTCAGAATTTCAAACCAAAATTTTACGTTTTTGTTGTTTAAATTTTGAATAATATTGAAAACAAAGCTGGTCTAGATTGTATTTTACTTTCTTATTAATTGATTGATTTATATTTCTGTACTATCATTAGCCTGCCTTTTAATAGAAACCATGCACCAACATAAGTAAGAATTCGTGTTACATTCATTTGTATGAACATTTATAACTTACTTATTGATGAATTAGAAACAATTACTCCATTTGCACTACCAGATTACCTTGTTTTTGATTAACTTTCTAATTTGCATCAATAGAAATAGAAAGTTATCCTATTTTTTACAACAACACTATGAATGTATTGTTCAATTTTCTGTTCATTTTATGGAAGAACATCAGAATGTCCTTAGCCTAAGACTTTACTCAAAAATCTAGGAACAAGAATGCTCACTAAGAACATTTTATCCTGGAGAGGAAGGAAGAATTCTATAGATCTTTGACATGAGGGCTTATACAAAATTGAGCTTAATTGGGTAATAGTTTATTAAACTCAGATCTGGGAAGCAGAAGAAATTGTTTTGTATATTAGTAGCTATTTGTTGGTCAATTCAAATTTATGAAAAAAGGTGAAGGAGGAAGATATTGGGGCTAAGGTCATGTATAAGTTGGGTGGG
Organism: Saccopteryx leptura; assembly: GCF_036850995.1. Lineage (NCBI taxonomy): Eukaryota > Metazoa > Chordata > Mammalia > Chiroptera > Emballonuridae > Saccopteryx > Saccopteryx leptura. Next base: position 125,869,457 of record NC_089504.1, on the reverse strand, counting down.
AAGAAACATCTGTAGTAAGTGTTAGATTCAGGGAGGTGTGCTGTGGCTGCCAGAGTGTAACTATTGAAGGAGCAGGAACAGGGAGGTGCTGATAGGGCCCCTGTGAGACTGAGAACAAAGAAGATCAGTGTGCTGTGGCTGCCAGAGTGTAACTATTGAAGGAGCAGGAACAGGGAGTGCTGATAGGGCCCCTGTGAGACTGAGAACTAAGAAGATCAGCACAAAGGAGGACAAACATCCTGCATTCTATTGGTCAGAAACCCTTATCAGAAGTTTATGTTTGAAATTTGCCACTAAGCTAAACCCTGCTCCTGTTGCTATGCTACATGCAACCTTCCTAGCAAATAGCTAACTGCCACATCTGCTTCTGTAAACGCTTGCTCACTTAGGATATATAAGGACCTAGTTTTAAGTGCCAGGCGTGACTCATTTGCAGCTCCTTGTGAGTACGGTGTCTCCGGACATCTTGGGAGTTTGCCCCTGTGCAGGTTAAACTTGGCCAATAAAGTACAATCTAATCTCCTGAAAGTCTTCAACATTTGTTCTCATACCTGGTGAATGCAACAGTAAGCAAGGACATGCATACAATGTTTAAAGTGAAAAATCATGCATTTCAGGATCTCCTGTAATTTTATCCTGCTTTATGAAGTATGGACTCATCTTCCCTCACTTATGTTTAGGTAACTGTAAAGCCAGTAGCCATGGCCACCATCACAGCCACCTGGCCCATGCAGGTTTTCACTGGATTCGAACAGATGGTAATGAAACAACAAAGCCACGAACTGGTGGGCTATTATCTTTCATCCTCGCTTGCACCTGGTGGGCAAGTAAAAACACATACTGGGCTCCAAAACCCACTGATTCAGTGCTCACAAAGCTACTGACTTATCTGAGTTTCCTAGAATCAAAGATTTCTAGCTCACTAGCCTCATTCTCCTTTGTTCCCCATCTCCTTTTCTCTACACAAACTCTGCACTAACTGGCTTCTTTTTCAGCACTCCACAATCTTGGCTGCCTCTCATCTCCTCCACATGGCCTTATTCTGCTCTCCAACCTGCTCTCTGCTCTAATGCTAATCTCAGGAACCGAGAGAGCAAGCTCCCGTTCTACCCCCATTTTATAGTGTAGAAATCAAAACCTTTAATCCAATATACAAAATAAGGAAGTCTCTGGTACAAAGTCCACCCCACATCAAAAAGGGTGGGAAAGGCTTAGTCCTAAAACCAAGCCCCAGGTTACAAGGATCCTGCCTGGCCACAGCCTGCCCCCAACACACATTAATATAATCACGCCCATCCCAAGCAATAAGGGCAGCTAATATTATCACTTGGGCGACGGGCCTCCACGTGGGCAGCACCATCTTTCACAAAGTGAGCATAATATATTTTATCTGCCCAACAGTAACATTGCTTAGATTGCATATCAATAGAATATCTCCTTATTCATTACCAAGTAAATCTAGATTTTTGGATTATTTATTAAAATAAGTTATTTGTATTTAACCTGATGAAAACACAAAACCTAAATAAAACAAAACAAATATTAAAAACCTTCTTTTACTTTTTGTTACTAAAAAGAATGAACTAACTACATAAATACATTCTCAATACTTCCATTCTGTGTTCTAATATAATCTCTAATTGGATAATTAAAAATATGTAAGGCTTGCTTAATGTATGTCAATAATATATAATGTAACACAATATTTTAAAAGATGAATTAATTTACTAATTTAATGCTAATTAATTTGAAATCTATGTTATTATAAAAATATATTATGTAAAAAATAGCATCAGTAATTCTATTCATTGAAAACCACATACTATGGCCCCTAAAAATGTATTAAAGCTGAATAACAAACATTTTGCAAATTTTAGTTTTTAATAATGTATCAAGGTAATGCTGTTCATCACAAAATATGCTCAACTGATTACAGTAAGCTTTCCTGTATAATAGCTATAGGGTAATACATAGATAATAATTAAATATATCACTTTCAATTGATGGTCATTGGTTTTGACTCAAAGCCAACTGGAATCCACATTTGGGGTGCAGAGAAGAAAGAAACTTTATTTGGTGCAAAAGAGCTCAATTGTAGTACAACATCGTTGTAAAAAACAGCAAGGCTGAGGGGGCAGCAGTAGGGCCAGGCCCTACTCCAGCTAGACAGCTTGCTCTTCTCCTCATGGGTCAGCTCTGCTCTGTGTCCCTGATATATCATTGATGTTTAAACTCCGCAAGGGAAAGTGCACTTACAGAGCCAGAGCAGTGCCGTGAACCGCACGACTCGTAATTGTGTAGGCCTCAAGTAGGAACCGTGAGAGATTAAGAAATAAACACAGAGAAAGAAAGATTGGATCGGGAGCACTTCTGTAAACTGATTCCATACAAGAAGGGGAGGGACCTTGGCCAGCTTTATTATATAGTGCAGAAAACAAAAGCCATTTGAAAAACAAGGAAGTTTCTGATACAAAGTCACATATCTAAAGTATAAACAGGAAACAGGGATCCTCGTAAGAGTGCACCCACTTCCCACCATGCAACAGCCAAGGGTGTGTGGAAGAGCTTAGTCTTAAAAGGGTGAGTGGAAGAGCTTAGTTTTACGAAGTTGTGTGTGGGGAAGAACTTAGTCTTAAGAAGGTGTGAGGATGAGCCTAGTCTTAGGCTAACCCCAACTGTAAGAACTTTGTCAGTTTACCCCGTCTCCCACAAAGGGGAGTTGGTTTATGTAGACAGAAGTCCCCACCCCTGATTCCTGGTTGATCTGTCCTTATGCAAATGAGGACTCTCCAACTCCTCACAGTTTGATTGGTCCAAAAGGCACTATCCTGATTGGCCAGAATAGACCTGCTTTGATTGGTTGATGAAGAAATTGATAGGGTTATAGCTGCACAATTCCAATTGGATGAGGAAAGCCTCAGTCTTAATGGTTGGAATGGAATTCCAAGAGCTCCTTTTTAAGGGCTGGTTCAGATGACAGAAACATAGTGCAGGCAGCCAGGCAGGTAAGTGCAGAGGCAGGTAGTTCAATGCAGGATTGTCTCTGAAGTTCAGTTTGCATGAGAGGCCCCAGAGTAAAAATGGCTTCTAGGCTCTATATTTTTAAATTTGAGCCCAGTTAAACATCAGAAGCCAGCTCTTTATATCACAGTATTCACGCAGCCTAATTTGAAATTACTCATTGCTTTTTTATCAATGTAAATAAAATATGTCCAGTCTGTTGGGTATTTAAATTATCAACATGGTGACAAAACAGGTTTAAACCAACATTTAAAGGTTCCCAGTCATTATCACAAAGCCACATAAAAGGAAAACCATACAAACAGAACTACCTTTCTATACAAAATGTGATTTGACCCAGATATCTCTGGGTTAGCCTGGTACTGAAAACAGTGTTTGCATAAATAATAGATACAGTTGCCACATGGGAAAATATCTCTGTTATGGAAATAACAAAAAATAAATAAAAATATGTCAGTTACCTCATTCCTCCCACAACATTGGACTGATCTGGGAAGTATCACTATTTCACCATGTCAGTAGTTCATTAACAATAGATATTTTAAAGAAACATTAATATAATACATAGTACCATTGTGCTTATAATGCATAGGAAACTATTTTCATAACTACAATAAAGGCTAAGTTAAACACAACTTCCTGCCATTAGATTAAATTGAAAATATATAGTAAATTTACATGAAGTAAGAAGCTTGTAAACAAATAATTAATTTCGTGTAAGAGTAAATTTAAAAGTTATTTTCTTTCCTACCTGAGAACCTCTCAGAAATAAATGCAACATGGTGAGTAACATTAACTGACTCACCTCAAAATAAACATTTTAAATGTATCAAAGCCACAGGATATTCTAGCACACAGCTTTCCTCATCCTGCAGAAACCCAGTGACATTAAATTTCTCCCTGTCAAAAAGAAGAATTCCAAAGTGTTTAGACAAATAAGTTTAGAAACAGCTATCCAGATTCAAGCCTCAGCTTCACCACTAACCACCTTTAAGATTTTGATGAATCACTTAAAGTATCTACCTCTTTGTATTTACTTTTCAAAAAACAGAAATAAGAATTAAGGTCCTACCTCATAGTACTGCTTGATGGTTAAATTGTTGAATATATAAAACACACTTTATTTTTGTTACAATATTATAGAGTGTCAGATGTACAATATAGTTGATAGGGTTGCAGGTGGGGGCCATGACCCCCTTCCCTCTTAAGTAGATAAAGGGACATTAAAAAACTGGACATTCCAGATCACCTCCCCCCAAGACATCCGATTGACTCACCTAGATGTGGAAGGTCCCCTAGCTTACTTACAGTTAATCATTTTTTCTCTGTAACAACTACCAGCTCCCACCCTCGAATCCCCTATTTAACCCAACCTGTGAGAGAACCCATGCTGACCTCCACTTTAGGAGTCAGCCTGGCAGAGGACCCCTTAATAAACTTTTCTTGCCTGAACTTAGGTGTCCTCCTTTGGCCAACCTTACAATAGTGTATATAACTTTTGAAGTTATCACCTTGATAAATCAAATACTATCTGACACCATATATATTTATTATAATATTATTGATTATATTCCCTATGTTGTGCTTTATATCTTCATAACTGTTTTTATAACTGGAAATGTGTATATCTTCCCCCTTTCCCCCTTTTCATCCATCTCCCAACCACCTTCTTATCTGGTAATCATCAAAATGTTCTACATATTATCAATGTACAAAACTTCCAAACCTGTGAGTGTGGTAAGGTGCCAAAGAACTGTAAAACTTAGTATTGGCAACTCCATTTTAGAGAAGAATACAGAAACTTTCTGGTCATTTAGTTTAACTAGAGAATAAAGGTTATCTGAAGAACTTCCTTTCCCTTTCAATAGGAGATAATATTTACATATCCTACACTGATTTTAACTCTTCCTCCCTTCCTGGAATCCTGAGAGTAACATATACCTCTAGACAAAGGAATGGGAGGTAAACACTAAGAGATTTGTGAATGTCTTTTGATATGTAAAATGACATCACTATTGTGTTACCTTATAAATTTTAATATGTAGAAATATTTTTTACCGATCCTATAGACAAATGTTATAAGCTTGTTAATGATTGGTTATTGTGTCATGTTCTTCTTCCTTTCCCCCCTAATCTGTATGTAATCAAGTCTATATAACGAGCTGCAGGGCTATTTTGCATGCGCACGATTTGGATCAGCTATACCCTGTGTAAGTCATATGCAGCTGGCTTAATCAATAAATCTCCTCCTAAAAATTTGTTGGTCAAATAAGTTTGTAAATGTGATATATATGTTTGCTCGCTTGTGACTTATATTGGGTGTGGGGGACAGGCTATAAGCAGGCCAGGTCGTTGTAGCCTGGGGTTTGGTTTTGGGACTAAGCTTTTCCCCACACCCTTGAATGATTGTATTATCTGGGTGGTGCACTCTCATGAGGAATCCAATTATGCCTTGGATGGGTGACTTTGTATCGGAGACTTCCTTGTTTGTATATTGGATTAAGGGATTTTGGTTTTCTACACTATAAAGTGGGACAGACCAGGAGCTTGGACACACAGTTCCTGCTATCACAATTGCAGGGGCTTCCCTGATCCCTTGCCCTTCATGGGAAGAGCTGGTTTTCTGCTTTTCCCTTGTCTTCTTTTGTGGTTTGCCTGTCTTGGTGAGACACCAATAAATAGGATGGCCCCCCGTCCTCTGACTCCGCCATTTCTTTATCGTCTGCCCGAATCCAATGGGAACCTGCATGTGAATGGCCACGATGGCGGCTCCTGGCCTTACAACTGGCGTAGTTTCCGGCAGGATTCAGAGATTGGTATGGAGCCACCACCCTTGATGGGTGGGATAGAGTACTGGTTGCCGCTCTGGCTCCCCATGGCTGTCCTTTTAGGGGCCATGGGCTACATGTTTTTTACTCAAGAGGAAACTGCCCGAGGTCAAAAGCTTCAGTATGAATTGAAAATAGAACGGCAGAAAAGGCTGGAATTGGAGCGAGCACTGGAGAAGGAATTACGAGTTCGCGAGTTGCAGTTTACCCTGGAAGTTGAACGTGTTCACCGGCAGTTGTTGGAGAAACAACTGCGGATTCAAGAGCTCGAGTCTCAGCTTCTGGCCAAAAGCCAGCAGCCACAGGAGCCTAAACGGTCACCAAAGGAGCAGCAGCATCCGTGCCGGTGGATTGGCTTTGAGTCAGCGGGAGCAGGCACTTGCGACTCCTCTTCTGAGGATGAGAAGGCTCAGGCCAAAGCAGCCAATGGGCAGAATTAAGAGCTGTTTGGCTAGTTGCCCATAATGAACCTTCACCTCTGGTGATCTGTACTGACAGTTGGGCTGTCTATCATGGACTGACCCTTTGGATTGCTACTTGGCACATTAACCAGTGGATGGTAATGCACCGTCCATTATGGGGTCAGGCCATGTGGCAGGACTTATGGGAAATAGGACACCAGAAGCAGGTGACAGTATATCATGTCACAGGGCATGCCCCTCTAGCCCATCCTGGGAATGATGAGGCAGATACGTTGGCAAGGGTGCGATGGTTGGAGACTGCACCTGCAGGTGATGTGGCACAGTGGCTCCACCGGCGCCTGCTCCATGCAGGACAGAAAACTATGTGGGCTACGGTTAAGGCTTGGAACTTGCCTGTGTCCTATGCAGAGGTACTTGCAGCCTGTGAGCAATGTGCAGTATGTTCCAAGGAACACCCTCGGAGACCACTGGTGTCACCTGGACAGATCCAGAGGGGTCATGTCCCACTGACACGATGGCAGATAGACATCATTGGACCCTTACCAAAGTCAGAAGGGTACCAGTATGCAGTCACTTGTGTAGATACTGCCACCGGGCTGCTTGCTGCTTACCCCGCTCGTAACCCTGACCAGAGGGCAGTCATACAGGCTCTGGACCGCCTGAGTGCTGCATACGGGCGACCGCTGGTCCTTGAAAGTGACAATGGTACCCACTTCACTGGTTCAACGGTGAGGCAATGGGCTCAAAAGCTGGGGGTGGACTGGAAGTACCATGTTCCCTACCACCCCCAGGCTGCTGGTATCATTGAGCGTTATAATGGACTCTTAAAGCAGGGACTGCGACAGGAGGGGGGCACCGGCTCTCTTACTGGATGGACACGCCGCTTATGGACAGTACTTCGGATTTTGAATGAGCGACCTCGACGGGGAAGCCCAGCTCCAGTAGAGGCCCTCCTGCATCGGACAGCTGCCCCTATTCAGTTGCAGATACGCACCAAGGACATTTTACTCAAGCCAGGTTTCGGACAGCAGGGCAACGTGCTCTTGCCTGCTCCAACAGCCCTTCTTAAAGGACAACGGCTTCAATGGACTTGGCCCTGGACTGTACAGGCCCCCCATCTGAGATGGGTGGCCTTGTTGGCACCATGGGGAAAGGGGTTAGAGGTGGACCTCCAGTTAACTCCTTGGGCAACCAGCACCTGGCCACCTAAGGTAGAAGTGTATTATCCCTTGAGTGCTCAAGGGGACAGCATTTTGAAGGGCACCTTTGTAATTTCTTTATGGCCAATAATGAGTTCCCCTATTTTACTACACATAGAACCAGCAGATGCTGGTGTATTGGCCAATAAGGTTTGGTATGCCCGCTCAGGGCGGCCTCTGGTGCCAGCTACGGTGCTGTCTGCAGACAAAACTCTGGCCTGTATTCTGCCAGAGGGAAAAGATTTGCCTCTCTTGGTGCCACTGACAGCTCTCTCATTTCGCCCATAGTTTTTGATCTGTTAATCCTATTGCTGTAGTTGGTACTATTTCTGTTTATGCAATGTATCCTACTCCTTGCACAGTGACCATCATGGAAGATGCCTGTGGTTTAGATTGTAAAGCGAGCAAAAGGGGTGGAATGTTGGTCAAATAAGTTTGTAAATGTGATATATATGTTTGCTCGCTTGTGACTTATATTGGGTGTGGGGGACAGGCTATAAGCAGGCCAGGTCGTTGTAGCCTGGGGTTTGGTTTTGGGACTAAGCTTTTCCCCACACCCTTGAATGATTGTATTATCTGGGTGGTGCACTCTCATGAGGAATCCAATTATGCCTTGGATGGGTGACTTTGTATCGGAGACTTCCTTGTTTGTATATTGGATTAAGGGATTTTGGTTTTCTACACTATAAAGTGGGACAGACCAGGAGCTTGGACACACAGTTCCTGCTATCACAATTGCAGGGGCTTCCCTGATCCCTTGCCCTTCATGGGAAGAGCTGGTTTTCTGCTTTTCCCTTGTCTTCTTTTGTGGTTTGCCTGTCTTGGTGAGACACCAATAAATAGGATGGCCCCCCGTCCTCTGACTCCGCCATTTCTTTATCGTCTGCCCGAATCCAATGGGAACCTGCATGTGAATGGCCACGATGGCGGCTCCTGGCCTTACAAAATTCTTCTGTATCCTGCCTTAGTGTCTCTATGTAAACCGTGGAATTAAGATACATTACTTTACAACATGAGAACTTTTTTGAGTTTATTTAAGCCAGACTGCTGACAATTGCCAGGAAGCAAAGTCTATACTGAGAAAATACTTTGGAAAATGGCAGTTTCACCAGTTATTTTAAACATTAGAATGAAAGGGGAAGAAATAAGGGGGTGACATGAAATTGGTGATTGTTGGACAGATAAAATGTATTATGCTCACTTTGTTAAAGATGGCCCTGCCCACGTGAGGCCATCGCCCAGGTGATATTAATGTGTGTTGAGAATCCTTGTAGCCTGGGGCTTGGTTTTGGGATTAAGTCTTTCCCACCCTTTTTGTTGTGGGGTGGTACAATCCAATCATGCCTCAGAGAAGTGACTTTGTATTAGAGACTTCCCTATTTTGTATATTGGATTAGAGGTTGTGAAGCTACACTATAAAATGGGGGCAGAACGAGAGCTTGCGCTCTTGGTTCCTGGGATGATTAGCATGAGAGAGCAAAGGGAGCAGAGCAGAGAGCAGAAAGAGGCCATGTGGCCAGGAGAAGCAGCCAAGATGGCGGAGTATTGAGTGAGAGGCCAGTTTGTGCAGTTTGATGCTGGAGAAGGAAGGAGATGGGGAACAGAGGTGAATAAGTCTGGTGAGCTAGAAACCTTTGATTCTAGGAAACTCGGATAAATCAGTAACTTTGTGAGCACTGAATGTGAGTGGGTTTTGGAGCCCAGTGTGTATTTTTACTTGCCCGCCGGGTGCAAGCTAGGATAAAAGACTATGGCCCACCAGTTTGTAGCTCCGTTGTTTCTTTACCGACTGTCCGAATCCAATGCGAACCTGCATGAGCCGGGCTGCTCTGATGGTGGCCCTGGCCTTGCCTCCTGGCTTTACAGTGATAAATTAGGGAGGTGGAAGAAAGCAAAGCAGGGAAATCTCTGGGATTGGATAAAAAGTGAAAATGTATTTACTGAAACTTCTTTTACTAGACAGGCATAAGAAAGTTAAGTTATTAACATGATAATAACAACGAGGGGATTTATGGTTTCTGCTCTGGTGGGGTGGCTGCCCTAAAGGGACAGGAAAGGAAGATGGCCCTTCCATTTCAAAGGTGTATTATCAGCTACATAATTGTAGATGCACAAGACAACAAACAGGCTCAATTAAGGTAAGCACTGACCTTTGTTAGAGAAAATACCTCCCTAGGACATGACTAACTACCATGAACTGCTTTTAATTAGAAAGCTTTAATTTCAGATCATCCTGTGTGGTTACTTTAGGTCTCTGAGTCTGCAAGGCCACCATGCAGGTTTTTCTTGAATTTATCAGGTTCAACATGTGGCTCCTTTTTCATCCCTACTATTTATGAGGTTTTTTTCTATTTTTTTGTTCATTTATTTTGTTGTTCAGACTCCACATATGAGTGAAATCATAATTGTGTTTGTCTTTCTCTGTCAGACTTACTTCACTGAGCATAATTCTTCATATGGTTGCAAATGGCAAGCTTGTATTCCTTTTCTTATGACTGAGAAATATTCCATTGTATATAAGTACCACATCTTTTTTATCTAATTGTTTATTGATGGACACTTAAGTTTTCCATATCTTGGTTATTATAAATAATGCTGCAATAAACAGGGGAGCATATATCATTTTGAATTAGTGTTTTGGGTTTCTTTGGATAAACACCCAGAAGTAAAATTTCTGGGTCATAACAGTATTTCTAGTTTTAATTTTTTGAGAAAACCTCCATACTGTTTTCCATAGTGATGGCACCAATTTACAATCCTACTGTATGGTCAGTAGCCACTGCCACCATCATGGCCATTCATATGCAGGTTCACATTAGATGTGGACAGATGGTAGAGAAACAGCAGAGATGAAAACTAGTGGGTCATTTCTTTTATTCTACCCTCGCACCTGGCTGGCGAGTAAACACAAACACACTGGGCACCAAAACCCACTCATTCAGTGCTCACAAAGCTACTGACACATCGCGTTTTCCTAGAATCAAAGGCCCCCACTAGCTCAGTCACCTCGTGCTCCCCATCTGCCTGCCTTCTCCTTTCTCATCTTCGCACAAACAGGCTTCTCCTTCAGCACTCAGCCATCTTGGCTGCTTCTCTGCAAAAACGTGGTGTCCTTCCCCTCCCTTCTCTTTCTTCTTAAAACTTTTTGGCGTGGAAACCTCCCTCCAGCACACATTAGCATAACAAAGCCCCTTCCCAAGCAGGAAGGTAATTAGCAGTTTCACCTGGCAGCGCTATCACATGGGCAGTAGCCATTTTTAACAATAAAAGTGAGCAAACCCCCAAAATATAGATTTTACAAACTCATTTTCCCAATACCTACCAATAATTCACAAGGGTTCCCTTTTTTCCTATATCCTGCCAAAACTTTTTAAAAAAAATTTATTGATAACAGTCATTTACTAATAAGAACTAGATAAATAAATTCACTGAAGTAGCAGGATACAAAATTAATATTCTGAAACCAGTTACATTTAAACACCCTAATAATGAAGTACCATTTTTTTTAAAAAAAAACCCATTTACGGTTGCATCCAAAAATAATAAAATACCTAGAAATAAAAAACCCCAGAAAATAAAGACCTATATTTAGTAAACTATAAGACATTCAAGAAAAAAATTGAAGAAGGTACAATAAATGAAAGACACAGTTGTCCCTCGCCACATTGTGGTTCACTTCTCGTGGTCTCACTGTATCGTGGATTTTTAAATTGTACATATCTAATTTTGTATGACAGAATTTTCACTATATCATGGGATTTTGTGATATATAGGTATTTTTATATATTTATTATTTTAATTATTTTTGCAGTAAAATAAGCAAAATAACTGTGAGAAAGGTTAATAACAGTGTGGAAAGAGTTTATAAAGCCTTAAAATATATATAAATAATAAAATAAATATAGGATTGCTACTTCAAGGATTTTTGCTTATTGCATGGGGTTCTGGAACCTACCCCCCATGATAGATGAGGGACCATTGTATACTGTGTTCATGGATAGGAAGAATTAAAATTGTTAAAATTTCCATATGACCCCAAAAAAATGTACAGATTCAATGTAATATCTCTTAAAATATCAATGAAAATTTTCACAGAACTACAACAAATAATTCTAAAATTTGTATGGAACCCCAAAAGACCCCAAATAGACAAAATCATCTTTTTTTCTTGAAGTTTGGAGATATCACACTACCTGATATCATATACATTATAAGTCAATAGTAATAAAAAGCATGGTATGACCTGGCCTATGATGGTGCAGTAGATAGTTGACATGGAATGCTGAGGTTGCCAGTTCAAAACCCTGGCTTTGTCCAGTCAAGGCATCTATGGCAAGCAATCAATGAACAACTAAAAGGAATCACTATGAATTGCTACTTCTCACCTCCCCTTCTGTAATATCAACAAATAGAAATCTTTTAAAAAGCATGGTATGAATTGGAAAGCCACATGTATAAGAATAAAACTTGACTACAGTTTGTCCCCTGCAGAAAAATTTAATTGAAATAAATCAAAGGCCTGATTATAAGATCTGAAATAATAAATTACATAGAATAAAACATAGGTACTAAACTTATGGACCTTGGTCATGAAAAATCTTTTATGAATTTGACCCCAAAGGCAAGGGAGGTAAAGGCAAAAATAAATGAATAGGACTATATCAAACTAAAAAAAACTTCTGCACAGCAAAAGAAACAACAAAACAAAAAGGCAGCCAACCAAATGGGAAATGATATTCACAACCAACAGCTCTGATAAGGAGTTAATATCCAAAATACTGTATATAAAGAACTCACAAAGCTCAACAAGCATCAAGAAAATAATCCAATTAAAAATGGTGAGAGGACTTGAACAGACACTTTTCCCAAGAAGAGATACAAATGGCCAACAGATATATAGAAAGATGCTCATCTTCACTAGCTATTAGAGAAATGCAGATCAAAACTACAATGAGATACCACCTCACACCTGTTAGATTGGCTATTATCAACAAGACAGGTAATAACTAGTGTTAGAGTGGCTGTGGAGAAAAAGGAATCCTCATTCACAGCCCATGGGAATGTAAACTGGTACAGCCATTATGGAAGACAGTATGGTAATACCTAAAAAAATTAAGAATAGAATTATTACATGACTCAGTAATCCTTCCAGTTGGTATCAACCCAAAAAGCTTAAAAACATTGGTATGCAAAGACACATGTACCACTATGTTCATCATAGCATTATTTATGGTGTCCAAGATATGGAAACAAAAAAAATTGTCTTTTGGTGTTAACAAGTGTGTTAGGCTTGCTCACTTGAATTTTGTCTGATTGGTGCATGATCACAGGGCAGCGCCATGTATGCATAGTCTATGGAAGGCTGCGGTGCTTGTCTTCAGGGTGGCAGATTCAAGCTGTGGATTTCCTGCCTGTTTAGGAGGGGCCATTGTTTGCCGGGCAAGGGGTTTCAATGCACACCACCTGTCTGTCTTTGGATAGAGAGTCCAAAGAGACAAAGGGAAGCGGTCTTCCCTGGCTGCTTGCTCTTCCGCCATTGCCATTGCAAGACTCCAATAAATGGACTGGCCCACCATTTTCTGGTTCGACAGTTCCTTTACCATCTGCTTGAATCCAATGTGAGCCTGTATGCCTGTGGTCATTTGCCTTACAGTGTCCCTTGATAGAGGAGTGGATAAAGAACATGTAGTACATATAGACAATGGAATACTACTCAGCCATAAGAAATGATGATCTATTGCCACTTATGACAACTTGAATGGACCCCGAGAACATTATGCCAAGTGAAATAAGTAAATCAGAAAAAGGTAAGAACTATATGATTTCACACATAGATGGGATATAAAATTGAGACTCATGGACATAGATAAAAGTAAAGTGGTTACCAGGGAAGGGGAGTAAAAAGGGACACACATACAGTGACAGAAAATGATTTGACTTTGGGTGATGGGCACACAACACAATCAACAGTTCAAATGTTATGAAGACATTCACCTGAAACTTATAGATTCTTATTGATTAATGTCACCCCATTACTTTTAATTTCTAAAAAAAGAAAAAAAGCATGGTACAGCATAAAAACCAACAACACATAAATCAATGGAATAAAATAGAGAGTCCAGAAATAAACTACACACTTACTGTGTATAGTCACTAAATTTATGTCAAAGGATGTAAGACTATACAATGAGGTTAAGACAGGCTATTTAATAAGAGGAATGGACAGGCACATGCAAAAGGAAGAATTGTTAGTTACAGAATAGTCATGGGGATATAAAATACAGCAAAGGGACTATAGTCAATAATATTTGCATAACTGTGTATGGTGTCAGATGGGTATGAGATTAACTGGAATGATCACTTAGTAAGTTATATAGTATCTAATACCTGGGGTTGTAATCTGAAACTAATATAATATTGTATGTCAACTGTAATAGAAAATTTCTTTAAATGATTAAAGAAAAGAAACTATTATCACTTTCTTATATCATGTGTAAGAATAAACTCAAAACAGAGACTTAAATGTAAGACTTGAAACCATAAAACTTCTAGAAAAAACCTAGGAAGTAAATTTTTTGATGTTCCTTTCAGTAATACTTTTTGGATATGTTTCCTCAGGCAAGGGAAACAAACAAACAAAAATAAACACAAATGGGACTACATCAAATTTAAGTGTTTTTGCATAGCAAAGAAAATTATCAATAAAAGTAAAAGACAACCTACTGGATAGAAACCAAAGATACATCTGATAAGAGATCAGTATCCCAAAATATAAAGAATAAATATAATTTAACACCAAAAAAAAGCAAACAATCAAATTAAAAAATGGGCAGAGGACATGAATAGACACTTCTCCAAAGAGGACATAAAGATAGCCAATAGACATAAAAAGATGCTTAATATCACTAATCATCAGGAAAATAAATATTAAAACCACAATAAGAATTATTTCACATCTGTCAGAAAGGTGAAACACTTTAAGACCATGTCTGATTCACAGTAAGATCTGTTTATAAGTTTATGTTATTGTTTATCCCTGTTCTAGCTGCCCAGATTATCTTTCTATGGAAGAAAGACTTTAAGTAAAGTTTAAAGCATAAACCTGGAGTAGAAAAAAAAAATTTACAGGACTAATGACCAATTTGAGAATCTCAAAAAATAGACCGAAGAAGTGTGGTTGATTACCACAAGGTCCAGCCTTCCAGGAGCATGTAAGAAAATCACAACTGGAGAGCAGACTTTTGTTTCTTGGGGTTTTTTTGTTTGTTTGTTTGTTTGTTTTGCTTTTTTCTTATTTCCGAGGCTGTTCTTAGAGTAGCCTCTTTCAAACCAATCAAACATAAATTCAGTAAAATAAATAATGAAATGTGTGAATTAGAAAAAAAACAACAAAATATATTAGTGCCATATTATCCAAGTTGAAATCACAAGATGTAACTTGTAATCCATAATACCTAAAAAAAAAGGTCATATTCTGAAGCCATCATAAAGTATGTTTTCCTGTCAGTCGTATTTGCTCCTCTGATGTTCTATCTCTGCCTCAGTCGTAGCATTCTCTTAATGTGAACGGCTGTCTAAGGATTCATCCTTGAATTGACCTTCTCTCTTGACCCTAGTTTTTTGTAAAAAGCCCAATTTTAATACTTCAAAATCCCTCTTTCTTTCCTTTTTAGTTTTTTTCCTTTCACAATTTCTACCTCACTCCAAACTGTGACCAGCTTTGCCTTGACTGTCTCCTGGCTTCCCTCGTCAGTTGTCTTCTATTGTAAGTCAGGGAATTCTCGACCTTAGAATGCAATCAACAGGCCCTGCAGAACATGACCCAGGCCACATTTCCAATGCAACTTCTTCCTGGAGTGTTTGCAGTACTCCAGGAGTGCTAAACTTGTTCTCATGTTTCCAAGCCTTTACTACCCTTTCCTAACTCCTTCCCTTTATTCTTTAAGCTGAGATTCAAATATTTTCTCCCCTGAATTTGCATATTCTGGGTTAGCCTTTGGGGTAGTTATTGTTTTGTTGCTATCTGCTCAGATCTCTTTTTTCATCACAAAAATAAGACAGATGGCCCCAGCTTGGCCAGTCACAGTATCCCTACTTCACTGGCAAAAGTTATTAGTCTAGGACTGATTGAGCCTGGTCAATCAGATCTTTCAGATCTTTTTCTTACTGTACTACAAGGGAGCTCTTCTTCCCGGCACATAGAACAGGACACATGTTAACCTAGGTCAGCTAATGGCCACATATTTCATCACTTGAAAAAGCCTGTCTGTAGGTTAAAGACTGTTGCATGTAGAGAGGAAAGAAAGGTAGAGAGTATTGCTGAGTTGAATTCCTCTTCTAAACCCTGAGGTTCTTAGAGGTGCCAAGGATTCTGCAGAACCTCCTCTAAATATGAGAATTTTTAAAATTCTTTTTCAACATACCTCCTTTCTTATATAAGGAACCACAGATTCCTCACTAATAAAAGTACTCACTCTAGAACACATATATCAGAGCACTCTTATTTTCTATTGTATTTTATTTGTTTATTTTATTCCCCAAATAGACTGCAAATTGGGGGAGGAGGGAACAGGGTAGTTAGTGCCTCACGTCAGATTCAGCAAAATGTTAACAAAATAAATAAAACAATTGTTGAAAAAATATGTTAACACATGACTAACAAAGTTTTCAAAATAAAGCAAATTTGAACATTATATACAACTATTAATTTGGAAATAATGCATTTTATAAATTATATATATATTTTTCACAATAAAATTATAATATTTGACTGCAGTGGTCATATAGCCCAATGTTATCATTTTGCAGATGAAAGATATACGTTCCCCCAAATGATGAAGCTTTACAAAATCACATAGTTGGTATGTGACAATCTTCTCAAGCTTACACTGGAAAAAGAGAAAAAATAGTAAAAAAAATATATTTATATATACAAACAAATATAAATGAATTAAATTAGATAAAATTACTTAGTTATCTTGGTGATGATGCTCTCATTCATTTATAGCTTTATTTCTATTTATTGCTCTGCTTTTAACAATAAATTTCCCAGAAGTTAAAATTCTAGTCATTATAAGAAAATTTATTTCTTTTTCTTCTATATTATGTTTATCCAACAGAGAGTAAATCAATAATGGAGAACGAGTCTGTCAACATGACACTGAGGAATACAGTATTGATTCTTTAGCTTTTGACATTTATTCCATGTACTGTAATCATTATACATCAAGATTTTTTTAAAGATTTTCTCCTTATTAGAAATAAACAGTGAAAATTGATGTGACTCTGTCTTACAAAGTTTGCTCTGGTGGGCTTCTCAGAGTACTTAGTAAGAAAAAAAATCTTCAGACATATATAATACATAAATGGTTTAGTGTCAAAGTTATAAAGCATTCTAAATCATATAAACTGTATGTGAAGTTTAAAAAGGCAACAGTTACTTTTTTTTTTCAGTAAAAATATTATTTTTTTAAATCTCTAGTTTGCCCAGGCCGAATGCTTGGTTGGTTAGACTATCATCCTGAAGTGCAGAGGTTGCTGGTTTGATCCCCGGTCAGGCCACATACAGGAGCAGATGGATGTTCCTGTTTTTCTCTATCTCTCTCCTTTTTTCTTTTCCTCTCTCTAAAATCAAAACAATAAACATTAAAAAAAAAAAAGAAAGAAATCTCTAGTTTCTCTAGTTTAAGTTCTTTAGTAAAGATAGGGGTTAATTTCATCTGTTTAATTTAGTATCTGCAAACAAACAAACAAAAAACCCCTTTTTTTTGTTTAACTCATGCACCATTTTTGCTCTTTCAATAAAGATTTAATAACATCAAGGTCTATCCCAAGTTTGAAAATTCCTCACCACTTCCATTGCTGTCACCTTCATTCAAGCCACCATCATTCTTCACCTGAATTATTTGAGTAGATTCTTAATTAGTCTTTGTGTTTTCCTGTCTGGTATAATCTACCTTCAGCTTTCTGTTCTACATACAATGTCCATAGTGATCCTCTTAAAGCTTAGATTTTGTCCCTCCTATCTTTCCACAGCTTACCCAGAGAAACAGTAGCCCCTGTGCTACCTCCCAGGCCTGCACAATCTATTATATTATAGTTACCTCTTAGACTTCCAAGTGCTGAGTCCTCCTGGCTATGCTTCCAACAACCATCTGTTTCTTACTGTTTGTGACCAAATCACGCATCCCCACAATTCAGGGCATGCCCTTTCTCCTTCCTCTGAAGTGCTTCATACCCTGTCATTTACATATGTGTGCATCTGCATACATGTGACCTATTCAGAGACACCTGGAGTGACCATTGTATATAAAATTAGCCACACTCTTGTACCATGCATTGCTTTCTCACAGTGCTTGTATTCAAATCACCTTTATTTTCCTTAACAATTTCGTATCCATATAACTTTTATTACAGTATATTTTGTAATTGTTCTATTTCATTATTAGTTATTGCTGTTATTCTTTTGCTGTGTCTAACATATATTAAACTTTTCATATAATAAACATAGTAATATAGGGTTTGATACTGTCCATCATTTCAGACAGTGACTTGGGATCTTGAAACTATCCCCTGAGAATGAAGGGGAAATTCTGCATGTCATGCATTTGTATTTCTTCCAGGTTAGTGGCTTGAGAGTGTATCTTTCCCAATGTGAGTTCAGGTGAGACCCCCTTAGTTAGAGTCTGGTGTAAGGGGAGTTTCTGAAGGAGAGGGCCCAAGTCAGCTCAGGTTGCTGACTCTCAAAAACTGTGAAATGATAAATTTGTATTGTTTTTAAGCTGCTAATTTGAGGGATAATTTGTTATGCAGCAGTAAATTATTAATCAGGTTAAATAATTTTATATAAATTGATCTGTAAAAAGAACTTGAAAGATAAATTTTTCTGGTGTTTCCTAAAGACATTTATTCTTTTTTTGGCAGTACAATAATTTATCATTAGCAAAGTAATTGTTCTCTGAAAATAAAAAAAAAATTTAACCCTTGAAGACATCATCACCATATCTAAGAATAATGAAAAGTTCTTGAATGCTTTTTTATTTTTATAATTATAAATTTTATTTTTATAATTATAAAATTATAACTATAAATTATAATTTATAATAAGGATATATTACAAAAATTATTTCATAATATATTATATATAAAGATTAAATATGCATTTTTACAATTGTGCTCAGTTGGTTTCCCACATACTTTATTTTATTGCTATAAAAGAAATTGCTTGGCCCTGGCCAGTTGGCTCAGCGGTTGAGCGTCGGCCTGGCGTGCGGGGGACCCGGGTTCGATTCCTGGCCAGGGCACATTGGAGAAGTGCCCATTTGCTTCTCCACCCCCCCTCCTTCCTCTCTGTCTTTCTCTTCCCCTCCCGCAGCCAGGGCTCCATTGGAGCAAAAGATGGCCCCGGGTGCTGGGGATGGCTCCTTGGCCTCTGCCCCAGGCGCTAGAGTGGCTCTGGTCGCAGCAGAGCGATGCCCCTGAGGGGCAAAGCATCGCCCCCTGGTGGGCAGAGCGTCGCCCCCCTGGTGGGCGTGCCGGGTGGATCCAGGTCGGGCGCATGCGGGAGTCTGTCTGACTGTCTCTCCCCGTTTCCAGCTTCAGAAAAATACAAAAAAAAAAAGAAGTTGCTTATCTGTGAAACTTTCCATTTCTTATCTCTTATGGAGCCTTTTTAATTCTTTATTCTGTTTTTGTTATTGGCATATCTTTGAAATTATTCTTTGACTACATAATCTCTCATCAAATTTTACAACCACATTTTTCTTTGTGACTCACTATATTTTTTTAAATTTACTGTCATTTTTTCCTTACAATATAAATTCACAAAACAACAACAAAAAACAAAACCAAAAACCAACACCAGAGACCACCAAGGCTTTAGAGCAGGGGTCCCCAAACTTTTTACACAGGGGGCCAGTTCACTGTCCCTCAGACCATTGGA
This sequence comes from Saccopteryx leptura, assembly GCF_036850995.1. NCBI lineage: Eukaryota > Metazoa > Chordata > Mammalia > Chiroptera > Emballonuridae > Saccopteryx > Saccopteryx leptura. The sequence goes on along the minus strand of NC_089504.1, from coordinate 125,850,046 downwards.
GGGCCGGACTATAAAAAAAACTATGAACAAATCCCTATGCACACTGCACATATCTTATTTTAAAGTAAAAAAAAAAAACAACAAAAAAACCGGGAACAAATACAATATTTAAAATAAAGAACAAGTAAATTTAAATCAACAAACTGACCAGTATTTCAATGGGAACTATGCTCCTCTCACTGACCACCAATGAAAGAGGTGCCCCTTCTGGAAGTGCAGCAGGGCCGGATAAATGGCCTCAGGGGACCGCATGCGGCCCGCGGGCCGTAGTTTGGGGACCCCTGCTTTAGAGGGTTCCCATTGTACTTCAATAAAAATCACCTTAGCACATTTGTGCTAAAAAACGACAGTAGATAATCTATAAAAGTAAGAAACTCAAGAACATTTTAAGAGGAAAAGAGTTGGCTGTATCTAAAGCTAATAGAGTTAAGAAGCTACAAAATCAGCATCATTAAATTTGAATTTTTGTTTCTAAAACTCCATGAAAGAAGTGGATGGTCAAAATCTTGACTAAGAAGAGAATCATCACATCAAGGAAAGTATCTCAGATGTCAACAGCTGAGGATTGAAACAAAGCTAGTCATTAGTTTAAGATAGTTTTATCCTAGAAAGAAAGCAATTATTATGTTCTTTTCTCTTATTAGTGAGTTGTACTACATCTTTACATTATTAAATGTTTACTGTAGCCTGGCCTAAACCTTTTATCTCATTATTCTTGGTGGGGCGGTGTGGGGATACTATATTTCATTATCTCCATCACTTATGTCTCTTTGTATAACTGCAACCTGGAACTTAATTATGTGTCTTCAATATAATGCAACTCAAACTATTAATTACTTGTGCTTAGAAGTTCTACTTTCAGATATTAGAAAACAAACAAACAAGAAAACCACAGAATGACTTTTCCGTCCTGAACAACAAAAGCATGCATTTTCTTGTTTCAAGTTATTTTCTACACAGGAACTAATACCCTGTTCAGCAGATATAGCCAATTGTAAATGAGAAACATCTTGATTTCTTGCAAGTTCAAGTATTAGTTTTAGCCCAATAAAATTGCAAACTTCTTAAATAAAACAATGGTTTAAAGGGGGGGGGGATAAATGGTGATGGAAGGAGGCTTGACTTGGGGTGGTGAACACACAATACAATGTACAGATGATGTGTGGTAGAATTGTATATACGAAACCTGTATAATTTTGTTAACTAGGGTCACCCCAATAAATTCAATAAAAAGGGATATAATTGGCTTTATAGCAGTAATTTTATATTGGTCAACCTAGCAGGTTACCTGATTTCCAATTACTTTTTTAAGAAAGATTAACCTACCTTTGGATTATTGTTCTTGTGAAAGGAATATTTGTTTCCCACATAGTTTTTACAATGCATTAAACGCATTTGCATATGAGAAGATTTTATCTTTTCCAAACTTGATCATAGTCATATTTTCAGCATGTGTTCAGACTTGAGAACACAATATCACATACAATAGCAACTGGATTATTTCTTGCCCCAGGTGTGGACATGCAGCTGGCGTCGGTTCAGATTTGTGTTTCAGTTTTCTGCTTGCAATTTGCTGTGAAACATAAATCAGCTTTTTAAAGCCAGAACTGAACTTCTCTGGTGATTAGTGAAACATGTGGTCAAGCTGGTTTTATTTTTTAATTGCAGATGTAGTATATACTCATTATAGAAAACTTAAAATATATAATTAGGCCAATTGAAATCGGCAAAACTTATTTTTACCTGGAATATTTTTACCTCCATTATTATTCTGATGTATGATCTTTTAATTTTCTCCTGTAGTATATTTATATAACTCAATATATGCATATATATATAATGTGTGTGTGTGTGTGTGTAGTTGCATAGAAAAAAAAATGTATGGTTAATGAGCCTGTTAAAAAACATTTTTTTTTCTAAATTCTTGTCACTGTAGTATCCTCTATTACTCTGCATTTATAAACATTTTGAAGCACACACTATTAATAATTATCTCATATTGTATTATTTAAAAATAAGAGTATTGGTATATTCCTTTAATGCCAGTATACAAAGGTGTGCTTCAACTCATATAAAATCAAATGTAATGACAATAAAGCTTTGTCAATTGACTTAAAGGCAAAATAGAAATGAGCAGGTTACTAATTCAATAAAGTAAAATTGGAAAAATAAAAGACCCAGACTAATTTAATTACGTCTAAAAGAATGTGAGAAAACAACTGCTAGAACTATATTTAAATTTGAATTTGGTAAGCTAATGTTTTGCAAAATGTTTCATAGAATATTATTTTAGTATTTTTATGTATAACAACAAAAAAAATGTTTAGTAACCAAATACACCTGGACATACTTAAGTGAAGAAGGTTTTTTGTTGTTGTCATTGTATATTTTTTGTGTCTCTTTAAAACATTCTCAGATCTTTTAATATGCTGATATACTTTGCAATTATTCATAATACAAAGTAGAATACAATATTTTCTAAAATCTTTACCCTTGGAACTCCTTCACTCCTTTGTTTTAAAAGATCTGCTACCATTTTTTCTATCCTATTTCTTGATTTGACTGAACAAATTCCCAACCACTAGATATCACAGTATTTCAATGCACTTTCTGTTTCCCCCTATTTTGACTTTATAATTTGGAACTCCAGGCTCAACTATTTTTATAACATGCTTACTATTATAAAGTCTCTCAAAATATGTTGACCTTCTATTCATCTGTCCTTATCAATTTCTAAAAATATGTGAGTCATATCAATAACAAACATTTCACAATCACCCATACCCAAATTCTCTAAGTACAGAGCTTTATTGAAAGATGTCTCAAGACTATGCTAATAAGATTTACCACAAATTCCTGTTATATGTCCTCACTGAGCCTCCACTGCTACTCTAAAATATGTGTGTGAGTGTGTTTGTGTGGCTTACTGATAACATTACCAAAGTCTGTATGTAACATGCTCCATGTCTTCTTGACAATCCTGAAGGTGCCTTTCATACTTTACAATCCTAAGAGAATGGTCTGTCTCTTCATTTTTCAGAGATTCCTTAGTCATTCTTCCTATTTCATATCACTTGCTAAGAACAAAACTTCTCTATTTGCTAAGACTAATCCTCTGCATGTATTTTACTTATCATTGTTTCTTACTTTCTCCTGCACCCTATTTCTCAGTTTTTTATATGTCTTCAACATTTCTCAGTCTTACTTCTTTTCTTTCAGCTTAAAATGCTTATATGTCTACCATAATATAAATTATCAAATTTCTTTATTTTTTCTTCTTCTTCAGTTCCCAGACAATTTCTTTTCCAAAGTGTTACTCCTTTTATCAACATCTATTCTCTTGTTCAATTGTAATATGATCTTCACAATACTCCTGAAACTGATTCTCCAATCAAGAGGTAACTTCCTTATCAAAAAACCTGAAACCTTTTTCAGTTTTCTAATTGTCTGAACAGTTGGCCCGTTGATTATCCCCTCTTATGTGACTTCATTACTTGGCCTTTGAATTCTTGCAATATCCACTTTTTCTTAGCTATCTGTGGCCTCTTCTCCTCTGCCTCCTTTGATGACTCAGCATTCTTCTATGACTAAATATTTACCCACCATGTGGAATTCTCATCCACATTCACAATGTCAATTCTCACCTTCAAAGGTAGCACATGGAAAGATTAAAAAAATGATTAAAGTCTAGGTCTACCCCAAATTATTCTGATGTAATTGATCTGGGCTCAACCTGCATATTGCAATCTTTATAATATTCTTAAAGTTAGTCTAACAAGCAGCTAAGACTTAAGGCAACTGCTTTGTGAATTTTCTCTTAGCTGTAGCAACAGGCTCTTTTTTAAGATTTTATTTATTGATTTTAGAGAAAGGACAGAGAGAGAGACAAGGGATTAAGGGGAAGAGTGGGAAGCATCAACTTGCAGCTTCTTCTCATATGAGTTTTACTGGGCAAACCCAGGGTTTGGAACCTGCAACCTCAGCATTTCAGGTCGACGCTTTATTCACTGTGCCACCACAGGTCAAGCAACAGATTTTTAAATTCTAACAGTGCCTTAAAATCAGCAAATCATAATCTTTAATTTTGTATCTGTTCTTAGTTATATTGTCTCAAATTACAATTTTATATATTTTATTGTCTTTCTTAATCATAACCCAAATTTTAAAACATTTTCTTACAGATAATATTTTTCCTTCTATAATCCCAACTGTAGCCTTTGCTTAGTGTTTCATTGCCTCCTGCCTAGACGGCTGTAATAACATCTCTTTAGTATACCCTTCTAGAATAATATTCTCCAAAGATGTTTTGATTATGTTATTGATAATTTATTGACTATTCAGATTCAATACAAGCAAATACAAAACTTCTCTATCACTTTTCTTATGTTTTCTTTCACCAGACTACACTCCTCAGATCTTATGCTATTCATTTGTCATCTTACTCTTGTGCTTATGATGATCATTTTCTCTCTACTTACAACATTCCAATCCTTCAGAGTTCAAAATAAGATCTTTGACATTATGCATTTAGTTTCAAATCTCACTGTATGATCATAGGAAGTTTACTATCCTTTTTTTGACTCAGTTTCTAAAATTTGTTTGGTTGAAATGATAATATCTCTCAGAGTTGTAAAATTGAAATAAATTAATGATTATAAGGTCCCTAGATAAATATAGATTCTCAAAAATATTAAGTTCTTTTCCCAGGTGGTTTTGCCTTTTACTTAGGTCTTTCTTAGATTAGTGTCTTCTTATCTTTTATTATAGTCAACACTCAACTCTTCTATGTTTATATATCTTGCTTTTTCAATACGTTTTTAGAGACTGCACTCCTGTCTTGAATCATGTCTCTTTCATGCTCATCACAGTATTTACCATGTATTATATTCATGGTTGGCATCATCAAATATTGTTGAATAAATTTTGCTAAGTAAATTATAAAATTTTCTATTGAAGTACAAACCAGAATCTTAGAAGTTTAAATTGTGAAAGATTTTATGGGAGCCCATAAAATGTAGATTAAAAATGCCATGTACTTTTTGGTATTTTAAAAGAAAACATGAAAGAAGGAAAAAAGGAAGGAAGAAAGGAAGGAAGAAAGGAAGGAAGGAAGGAAGGAAGGAAGGAAGGAAGGAAGGAAGGAAGGAAGGAAGGGAGGGAGGGAGGGAGAGAGGGAGGGAGGAAGGGGAGAGGGAAACAGAAATAAAGAAAGAAAAAGAAAGGAGAAAAGAAAAAAATTAAAATCTCACTTTGGAAATAAATGTATATACAGTTTAAGATTGAACCAGAAATATAGGAGTTCTTGCTGTCTGTCACTGACTTAGCCAAAAAGATAGAGACGGGGATTAAATCTTTATGGGTGCTTGTAAAACCAGTAGCTTCGGCCACCATCACAGCCGCCTGGCCAATGCAGGTTTGCATTAGATTTGGACAGTTGGTAAAGATACAATGGAGCCAAAAACTGGTGGGCCATCAGCTTTAATCCTAGCTTGCACCCAGCAGGCAAGAAATACGCACAGTGGGAAAACACTTCCCTTTTCATTCAGGGCTCCCAAAGCCACTGACTTATCCGAGTTTCCTAGAATCAAAGGTTTCTACCTCACCAGTCTTATTCACCTCTGTTTCCCATCTCCTCTCTACACAAACTCTACACAACTGGCTTCTCCCTCAGCACTCCACCATCTTGGCTGCTTCTCCTGGCCTCCTCTGGGTGGCCTTTCTTTGCTCTCCTCTCTATGCTCTCTCCTTAATGCTAATCTCAGGAACCGAGAGAGAGCGAGCTCCCGGTCTGCCCCATTTTATAGTGTAGAAATCAAAACCTCTAATCCAATATACAAATAAAGAAGTTTCTGATACAAAATCACTTATCTGAGGCATAATGGGATTCCTCATTAGAGTACATCACCCCACATCATGCAATCAGTCAAGTCTTAAAACTAAGCCTTAATAACCACCCTGCCTGCTTACAGCCTTTCCCCCACACCCAATACAAACTTTAAGCGAGCAAACATATATATCATATTTAGAAACTTATTTGAGCAACAGTGCTTTTTCAAATGGCCAGCAATCTGGGGAGACCGGAGTTACATTCTCAAGTCCTCTCAAACCCCTTTTTCCAGCCAACCTTTTTATAAGGGGAAAAAAAGGTAGGTAGTTAATCAGATCATAGTCAAAGTTAATTGGATCATAGTCAGAGGACTTCTAAAGGCTTTGCATGCAGTCCCTGGGATACAAAGGGGGCCACTCACAGATCTCCTGAGGCACAAAAGTGTATTATTTGCAGTCCCCTGGGGTGCAAAGGTGGACCCCTCACAGAACTTGTTAGGTCATGTAAGCATCCCAGTTCCTGGTATCCCAGTTTCTGGAGCAAAGGTTTTACTTGCATTAACCATTATGCCCACTAACCATAACCAGAGCCACCATTACTCAAGCTAAAATTTTAACTCTTGAGTTCCCCCTATCAAGATTAGATACTGATAGGAGCAAGCCAGAAAACTAGTTTCATTCCCTGCCTACAGTGTTAATCATATGGTGATGCTGAGAGAAAAATACTCTGATCTGCTTTAGTGCCAACATCTCTAAAATGTAGGTAAATTCACTTTTAACCCTTGTCCATGTGAGTAGTGGTGATAAGACAATATTACATAAGAAAATATTTTGAGGTTTTTGTAAAGTTTCAAGAAACTACCTATATAAAGTGAGATCATCATTGCATATACGGTAAGTGCTGTCTAAGTGTGTTTCTGCCCAGATTTAGAATGTTTAATTCATTTTTATCATTCTTCTTTGTCATGATTTTGTGTTAACATATCACTCACTATACATCAGACCTACTTTTCCTCCCCTGCCTCTCTTGTCGATTGTCCTACCTGAGGTTCAGATCTATCCATATTCAGCTTCCTCACCCATCCCTAGGGTTGTGTACATAAAGGTTCAGACTAACACTCCAGATGTTTTATTACTATTACACTATTATGCATGATAATAGATTACTGGGAGAGCATGGATAAACAAATTGGTTTGGAGATTTGTCACCTTGAGTGAACTCTCCCATGGTGGCCCTTGGGAGTGGCAGAAAGGGCAGGGTGAGAAAAACAGACACTGTGCCTGAAGCTTCAGCCGGTATCTTCACAGATAATTCAGGAATGTCCCTGTGTCATTCTCTCTCAAAGATAAAAAGACTGATAAAAGTGAGAGCCTCTAGCAACAAGCTTTTATTGAATAAATGAATGAATGAGAGGATTACTTGGTGTGTATTCCATAGAGGAAAGTTCTCTTCTTTCGCTCCCATTATAAGCTTGGAGTAAAAAATAAAAAAGAAATGCATTCAAGAAAGAAGGGCTGTAGTAGTGCAAACTCTGATCTAAGGAAGCTATAATTAGATGAGAGACATATCAGCCAACTGTTCTATACACAATATATTCAAAATATATTGCAATAAAGCAATACACAACAATGAAACATTTAAAAACAATGCTAAATGTGGAGTGTAAAGCCAGTAGCCACGGCCACCATCACAGCCGCCTGGCCCATGCAGGTTCGCATTTGATTTGGACAGTCGGTAATGAAACAACGGGCCAATAACTGGTGGGCCATTAGCTTTAATCCTAGCTTGTACCTGGCGGGCAAGAAATACACACAGTGGGAAAACACTTCCCTTTCCATTCAGGGCTCCCAAAGCCACTGACTTATCCAAGTTTCCTAGAATCAGAGGTTTCTAACCTCACCAGCCTTATTCACCTCTGTTCCCTATCTCCTTCACTCTGCACAAACTCTGCACTAACTGGCTTCTTGTTGCACTCCACCATCTTGGCTGCCTCTCCTGGCCTCCTCCAGGTGGCCTTTCTCTGCTCTCCTCTCTAATACTAATCTCAGGAACTCTCAAGAGCAAGCTCCTGATCTGCCCCACTTTATAGTGTAGAAATCAAAACCTTTAATCCAATATACAAACAAGGAATTCTCTGATGCAAAGTCAGTTATCTGAGGCATAATGGGATTCCTCATGAGAGTGCACCACCCCCTATCATGCAATGGTCAAGGGTGTGGGGAAAAGCTTAGTCTTAAAACTAAGCCTCAGGCTATAATGACCCGGCCTGCTTACAGCCTGTCCCCCACACACAATGCAAACTATAAGCGAGCAAACATATATATCATATTTACAAACTTCTTTGACCAACATGGAGTAACATTTTCTTAAAGATTGTCAGGTATTCATGACATTCAGGAACAATCCCTCTTCTGCTCATTTGAAAACTGCTGCTGATTTTCCTCTAGTCAATACACAGAAAACATAAACTACTAATTGAGATAAGTGAGAAGGTACATGCCCTGTAATTGTGCAACTGTTCATCAGATGACTGATGTAAGTTGAAGTCAGCCAATATTCATGAAATAGTTGTCTGTCCCAGGCATTTTTCTAGTGATTAGCATGAAAAGATAAACAAATGAACTACACCTGTTTATTTGCTGCTTCTAAGGATTTATGGGGGTGAGTTACAGAAGGATTTGATTCTAGACTCAGCTCTTCCAGAACTACATGATACTTTTCTATCAGTTTTGTTGTTTTTGTCCAAACAGGGAAATAACACAAAGGAAACTGCAGCTTAATTAGAATATCAGAATTGGAATGGCAGGTGTTACATTAACACAGAACTGGTAGGGAATCCACTTTTCTATTGAGAGTCCAGAGGCCTGAATCTCAGTCCTCATTCTTCCATAATTTATTCGTGAAGCTTCAGCTGTGCAGGACTCTCTTTACTCTTTTGTGATATGAGAGACTTCAAGAAGTTTTAAGTTCCTCTCAGACCCCATCTGCAATAAGACCATGATTAAAAAAAAAAAAATGGGACTTTGAAAAAAACTTGGCTGGCCAAAATAATGGTACTTGGAACACTGAATATGATGATTTGATGTGAGTAATCTAAGAAGATTCTGAAAATTTCAATTGAGGTTACTGATGTCTAGTAAGAGTTTTTAGAGAAGTTAGTGAACTGCTAACTCCCTCAAAATGCAGACAAAATGAGAAGAAAAGCAGCAGTCAGGGTGATTCACATATTCGACAATTGAGCACTGATTGCCTGGGAAAATGATACCTTCTTTTTTTCTTCTTCTTCTCGGTGCCTGACTTGTGTATTCTAGTTCTAACCATCGGGAAAAATTCCTCTAGCATTATGCATAAAAACTCATTACTCACTTTGTATGCAGAAAGCATATACACACTTCAAGCCTCATTTAATGTGTATGTACAAGGAATGAAGAATACTAAGCATGGGCTCTAATTATGATTTTAGGATAGTGCGGTAAAGCATCAAGTGGTGACCACCCATGATCCTAGCTAATGGTGGTATTACATGCAATGAGGTGGAGACAGAGACTTACAGAACCAGTTTCAGCGGGATTTCCATGGCGACAGAGGCCTACATGCAGAAACAGTCTGTTTGGGATGACACTAGATCACTGCATCAGAGCTTCAAGTAGTTAAATCATATCACATACTCCAACTCCATTATATATGGAAAACTGCTTATTTATTTGTTTGAAATGTAAACAAATATATAGAAAATATTTTTAAAAATTTAAGATCTAAATAAGTATACAATTTTATAGTTTTGTATTAATTTGGGAATTCTTCAGTCTCATTCATTGTAATTGGTATTTTGTATGTAATATAAGAGCCTTTCCGGTATTTTTATTACTAATTTCTTCAACATAATAATTGCTAAAATAATTTTTTTTAAATAGTAACATTAGGATCAAGGTCAGATATATCTCTTCACAACTGTTTCATAACCATCGTGTACTTCCTTACACATCAAATTTAGTCACAAATTCCCTCCTCTCTCAACTGAAATGAAGTAAAATTAAAGAAAAATAGTCAACAATGTCCTACTTATTTTGGAAATTGGGGCTTTATTCTGTTATACCTGATATTATCTGTTATAAAATATAATGGATTTTACATATAATAATGCATATTTGCTGAATAACAGATTTATTTTTTTTAATTGAGAGAAGGGAGATAGAGAGACAGACTCCTACATGTGTAACCCCTGTCTGGGGCCAATGTTCAAATCAACTGAGCTATCCTCAGCACCTGAGGCTGAGGCTTGAACCAATGGAACCAATCCCTGCAGGAAGGAAAGAGAGAGAAAAGGAGGGGGGGGAGAAGCAGATGGTTGCTTCTCATGTGTGCCCTGACTGGGAATCAGACCTGAGACGTCTGCATGCTGGGCTGACACTCTGTCCATTGAGCTAAAAGGCCAGGGCCTCAGTAATAGTTTTTGACGAATAAAAGACAGCTTGCATATTGTAGCATCTTTAGCCAACAATCATATCACTTTATTTTTCTGTTATAACAGTTTGGTTTTCAATCTTCACATTAAGAATCACTAAACAGTTCTATATTACTTTTGAGCACTGGCAAATATGACTTTATAAAAATTACATGTTTATAAAATAATGATTTTCAGAACAAATATTTATAAATGTGATCTCTTTATCTTGAGAAAAATCACAGACTCTAAACAATTAGCATCTCTCCTCTGCTGTAAATTAATTTCTTAACATAATTAAATTAAATATTGCTGGGAATTAATTCTTCCTGAAAATCAGTCCTATGTTTTTGACAAATTATCATTTGGTGCCTAAGCTTTAGGCTTCATAAAACATGTTACTTACCCTAACATCTCTTAACTTTGAAAATTGTAGTCTATTCTGAGATTCTTGGTATTTTTACTACCTTTAATTGCATTATCTGTTCTGTGAATAAGCAATTCCTTCATAATGTGTTTCGATGACCGAATATAGTGCAACTTTATCTTGACTTACTGGGTTTTGTAAATATTTTGATTCTTGACTCACATTAAGTATAAACACACAGTCATTCTCTGAGGAAGAATGCATTCATTGCTTGTAAAACATATTAAATATCTCATTTCAGAGCTCTATTTTGTTTTCTGTTTTCACGCACACATTTTTAATTTTAATGTTGGACTGTAGTAATATGTATAATGAATTTTTATGATGTAGTGAAAATTGTATAGATAATCAGCTGAAATGGCAATGGGATGCACTAGCAAACAGTATAAATAATCCCCCACTCCTGACAATAAACACTACAGATTCTGCTTACTGTTCAGTCTGGTGAGCATTTGTTTTTTTAAAAAGACATAAACAGAATGATCTGTGCTTCTTATTATTAACTGATTCAAAAGTAATATGATCAAGAAAGTATGATAGTAATAATAGCTGTCATTATAATAATAACCCACTGTATGCCAGGTGCAGTGCTAGGTAGTTTTCATGCTGCATAGCTCATCCTTAAAGAATTTCAAAAAAAAGTCAGGTATTATTATCTGAATTTTCCAGTTGGGGGAACTCAAGCACAGAATGATTAAATCATTTGAGTGAAGTCATAGAGGTAACAAAGGCTGGAATCCAAATTTGAACAAAATTTATCAGGCTTCTTTTTTTTTTTTTTTTTTTTTCAGAGAAAGAGCAAGAGTTAGAGAGAGGGATAGATAGGAACAGACAGGAACAGAGAGAGATGAGAAGCATCAATCATCAGTTTTTCATTGAGACCCCTTAGTTGTTCATTGATTGCTTTCTCATATGTGCCTTGACCGCGGGCCTTCAGCAGACTGAGTAATCCCTTGCTCAAGTCAGTGACCTTGGGTCCATGCTGGTGAGCTTTTTGCTCACACCAGATGAGCCTGCACTCAAGCTGGCGACCTTGGGGTCTCGAACCCGGGTCTTCCGCATCCCAGTCCGATGCTCTATCCACTGCACCACCGCCTGCCTGGTCAGGCCAGGCTTCTTGAATGAGAACTACCTTAGCTATTTTGTAGAAATCACATTTTAATTTGAGCTAAGAAAACACAGCACGTTAGATAGTTTATTATTCTTAATATGCAAGCATATTTATGGTACATTTAAGAAAAAGAGTGTACCATTGAAGATATCTGCCACATGGCCACAGTAGTCTACATAGCTGCGTGATTCCTTCTATCATTTCCACCTCAGATTAAGCACTGCCTAGAAATGGTACAATACATACTGTGTCTTTGAGCAGAAGTCTGCAGTCTTTGGAAGTGCTTTCTAATAAGTTTCTGTTTCCAGATTACCTTTGGTTTTGAACCCTAGAACTGCTTATGTCTTTTCAAAGCCAATGACCTGTTTTGGTCATCTTGAGAATGATAGCTCTTCACATTATTTCATATTTGCTTAGTAAAGTCTTCAGTTACTCCCCAGCCCTGCTAGAATTAGTAAAAACAAACAACAAACAAACAAACAAACAACAACAAAAAATACTCGAATGCCATTACTTTAAAACATTTGGGTAGCTATTTAAAAGCACAATAGTTGTGGCCACAATCCAGACTTCCTCAGTTAAATTCTCCAGGGTAAAGTTCAGAAATCTGTATTTTTAACAAGTACTCTTTGTGATTCTGTCATGGATACAGGTTTGGTAATTACTGCAGAAAGCCTCATGGCTCAGGATGGCCTAAAAGTTAAATCTCTAACCCAGGGCACTTTCCTTTCTAGTCTGTCCTACTTTTGATTTGCCAGTCACAGTTAGCATTACTATACCCCCATCTCTTATAAAACTGCTGTTCTCAGTATTTGACATTTGTTCATTCTCTAATCATTTGAAAGATGACCTCAGGAATGGGGGTTGTGGGTGGATGCTTAAAAAAAGAGCTCTCCTGTCCATCTTTGAGTTTTTCCTCCAGGCAATTTAGTTATTTGGTCAATGACTTATACTTGAAAAGCATTACTAGTCACTATGTCAAACACCTGCTCTTACTGGAGAAGAGTAACTCATAAAAATGTTACATACCTAAAATGTAATGCTAAGAAACATTACCAAATCTTAGTTTCGTTTTTTAAACAGTATCCAACTTTCTCTACTCTCTTGTCTGGGTATGACAAATGCTACATAGAGTGGAAAAACCCCACAACAAACAAACCACTTTTAAAATAAGATTTGGAATGGAAAAATCTTATCTTGAATGTGTATCTGTATGAGTGCCCGTGCATCTGTGCTGAGATAATAATAGTATATACTTTCCAAGACACTCAAATTATAATAATGAAATAATTTACAGGAAGGAAAAGAGTTAGTATTTATTTTGAATATAAAAATAGTTTAATCAAGAATAAAAGCTAATGTTTTTTAATTATTATTTACATTTATAGAATAACTCTTATTTTCCTGAAACTGTGCTAGCCCTTTAGCTCCATACCTAATTTAGCAATGTTTTTTGGCAAATACTAGGTGAAAATCTTCATTAGACACTAGAGAGAAACAAAAATAACAGATAACAGGTTACTTTTCTCCCCATCTCTATTTCCTGCATAGTTTTTCTGTTCTGGAAACACAATGAGTCTTTTTTCCTAGCCACATACTGTTTAACTAACATAACCACGACCCCTTTGTCTATCAAGGCCCACACTAACTGCCCTACACTGCTGCCCTAATTTGGAAAAAAATAAGAAATAAAATTTAAAATGTTGAAAGACAAAAATTTTGAGTTTTATTCACTCTTCTGACAGTAACTGCTACTTTTCGTTAACCTTGTGCACCTACAGGTTCTACAGGAGATAAAGTGAAGAGAATAGAACCAAGAACAATTCTATGTAATATTTGTCGTGCATGCACCAAATCCATTAAATGCATTGTCTAACATAATTAAACCAAGTTAAAAGGACCTTGAGGATTATCTGAGTTAATTATTCAACTTATAATTTAAAAAAAAAAATTATTTTATAGGTAGAAATTTGGCATCCTTTCATTCAAATGATTTGCTTACAGTATTCAGGCCTAGTTCATTCTTTTGTCACTACACGTGAATTTCTAGCTGTTTGATATTAATGAAAGTCTAAAGAACCTCTGCAAATAAATAAAAAAGTCAGACAAATATCATATACAGGAATATATTTTCTGTCTTCTGGAATTATTTTATTAAAATCCATGGAGATGATAGAGAACATACACTGATACCATATAGGAGAAAAGGCATGATGTTTCCCTACTTTAATCTCTTACTGTGCCTAATTTATAAATTAAATTTTAACATGGGTATGTAGGTTTATAAAAAAAACACATAGCATATGTAGGGTTTGGTACTATCCACAGTTTTAGGCATTTGCTTGGGGTCTTGGAACATATCCTTCTGGATAAGGAGGAACTACTATATAAAAGTGAGAATATTTGCCTGACCAGGAGGTGGTGCAGTGGATAGAGCGTCAGACCTGGACGTGGAGGACCCGGGTTCGAGACCCTGAGGTTGCCAGGTTGAGCGCGGGCGCATGTGGTTTGAGCAGGGCTCACCAGCTTGAGCCCAAGGTCTCTGGCTCCAGCAAGGGGTCACTCAGTCTGCTGGAGCCCCCACAGTCAAGGCATATGTGGGAAAGCAATCAATGAACAACTAAGGTGCTGCAAGGAAGAATGGATGCTTCTCGTCTCTCTCCTATCTGTCCCTCTCTCTGATTCTCTCTGTATCTGTCACACACACAAAAAAAATTTTGAAAAAAAATTGAAAAAAAAAGTGAGAATATTCTTTGATGGCAAATTAAAATAAATATGTACAAAACATAATAAAAAGTTTTGTTATATCTTATTTGTTATCTCTTTATAGTGTCATAAAATAATATCTGATCTTAAATTGTGTGAATTAGCTGAGCAGTTATATAATTCCAACTGATATAAAAGTTTATTTGTAATATAGCCAAGTAACACTCCCAGAAAGACAAACAATGTCATGTGAAAGAGTATAACTATTTATTATTCTGAATTAATTACATTTGAAGAAATTATATATATTTTATATTTTTCATATCATGTGTGTTAAACATATTAAGTAGTATGAAAATAGCCTAAAATATTTTTAAAATCTATATATGGATAGAAGTTATTCCTTTTGTCACTGGAAAAATACATTTTAAATAAAACAATAATCCTACTTTGAAAATTATAAAATGCAGCCACAGAAATATATTTTGTCATGTACAGTAAATGTTTAAATAAATATAAAAATAAATTTTAATGAATTAGATTAGCTTCTACACATTAATGAAGGGCCATTTATTTTTATTAAAAAGAGAAAATAGAGATTTTATTTAGGATATTTCAAAGGTATAGTATGTTGTGTGTATGCCATTTGAAATTCAACTCCATAAAATATATTTTTCTTACATGCATACAATGCAGAGAAAAATACCATAATTTAACTATCGAGAGGCTTTTACAAAGACAATATTTGCATATCTCTAAACAAGTAACTGCTAATTTAAAATAAAATAAAATAATTGATACCACATTAAAACTTTTCATAACATGATTTAGTGCTTCCCCCAAAGAATGTAAAAGTAGAATTACTGTTAATGTTTTGAATCTGCTAAAATACATATTTACATGTAAAATGCACAAGCGTCACCATGTATAAAAAATTTTTAAATGTTACAGTTTAGCAAAGTCTTCTAAAATTTAACGAGTCAGTTCAAAAATTAAGGGCAAAGAAGTTGATTGGAGGCAGTAGGGTTAGCAAGATAAAAGACAAAGTAGTAAAACAATGAAAAATATATTGAGGGAGGGAAGTTAGATAAGCACATAAATAAATATAAGCTAAGCCACAACATAAATGCTCCTCTCTGAAATGTATACCTAAAATATTTGTGGATTCATAGAAAAGCTATTTGAACTGGTTGATTGCAACAATAAATGTTTCACATAAGAGACAACACACTACAGACTGAGAATAGATAGGGTTTCAGTGTCTGGTCAATGGAGGAAAAATTCTAAGTGGAATGATGGACAAGGCACAGTGGGTGAAAATTTCATTCTTGTGATAGGAAGACAGATTAGTCAGCTTTGCTTGCTACTTCTAGCTGTATATAACAATTGTATAGTTAACCTGTCAGGTTACTCAAGAATTTATAAACACTTTATTTTAAAGCTTTTATAAAGAATTAAAACATTAAAGCGTCTATCTAGTTCTATCTTCAGAATTCAAATTCTGAGTTAATTTAATAAAGAGTAGTTCAGTTTCCAGAGATCAGGGCATTGTGTTTTATTATTTTTATTTATATTAACATACTACTCTAAATCAGACACTCACCATGGTAACTGGTGATTTAATATTGTAATGAATCAAAAGCACAAATATATTTATATAACTAAAGAACAAATAAAATTCTAGAGTGAATTTAAAACTCAATTGCACTGCATTCTGACAAAAGTTTTTAATATTAATTACTGTAAATATATGGGAGTTAGTTGATTCTTAGAATTTATCACTGTTCTTAACTGTATAAAAGCAACAGTTAGTTCAAAGTTTCTAATAAAATTATCTGTCTGACCCTATTTCTATATCAGAACCTCTTTTCAATTCAGAGAATTAAGCAAATTATATAGCAAATAAGCAATCTTTTTTCATTATTTTTTCATTAAAGACACTCTAGGAAAACAGCATAATTGGTTTGTCACTAATGATGATCTAAATTTAATCCACAGAACTAATAAATATGCCAATAGTTTACCAGATTGCTGCATGATTTAATAGACTATTAGGCAGATACACTACCCTTTCTCAGATGACTATTAAATCCTTTTCTATTAAAAAATAATAATAAACCCCTGATATCCTTATCACTTACTTTTTATCACTGTACATGTTCTCTTATGAAAATTCCTACCTTTCTTACCAGCCAACTTCAAATAAAGCATTTAGCAATAACTCAGTGCAAGAATTGATAACATAGATGCTCCCTATTTTGAAGTGAAATTCTAAATATTTTCCCAAAGATTGATGAAAAGTCTGGGGGATGGAGCAATGAAAAAATAGATTAAGAAGCTGAATTAAAACGTGCACTATAGCAAGCATAAGAATGAAAAGGAAGGCCCTGGCTGGTTGGCTCAGTGGTAGAGCGTCGGCCTGGCGTGCAGGAGTCCTGAGTTTGATTCCCGGTCAGGGCACACAGGAGAAGCGCCCATCTGCTTCTCCACCCTTCCCCCTCTCCTTCCTCTCTGTCTCTCTCTTCCCCTCCCGCAGCCGGGGCTCCATTGGAGCAAAAGGTGGTCAGGGCACTGGGGGTGGCTCTGTGGCCTCTGCCTCAGGTGCTAGAATGGCTCTGGTTACAACAGAGCAACACCCCAGATGGGCAGAGCATCGCCCCCTGGTGGGCATGCCGGTGGATCCCAGTAGGGCGCATGCGGGAGTCTGTCTGACTGCCTCCCCGTTTCCAACTTCAGAAAAATACAAAAAAAAAAAAAAAAAAAAAAAAAAAAAAAAAAGAGAAATTCTGGAAATCTTAACCGATATTCATATATAAGTAAAATAGTATTTCTATTTACATGGGCACTGACATACAGGAGATGTGTCAACTAAAGGAAAAATAAACTGTGGCAATATTCATTTAACAGTACAATAAAATTGTTTCAATATGATTATATCATGTGTTCACTGTCCGAAAGCAAGGAAGTGAGAGAAGGAGAGAAAAAGAGAGAAAGGAATTCTTAACTAAAAACAGGCAAAATCAAGCAGAATCTGGCACTCTAGTAATTGCTAGTCAAGACAGGATATAAATAATTCATTCAATTTGTTGTATATTTACTGGCATGCTTGGGGGAAGGGGGTTGATCTAGTACTTTTTTTTTTTTTTACTTTGCATCTTAGATGAAGTACAACAAAGACGATCTGAATTATAGTATAGTATTGATAGAAATAATGCTTTTTGTCCCTGTGAGTTCTTCTCTGCATGTTCAGGGACAAAATGGCATAGAGAGTTCTATTTTACCCTCACAGGGGACACCAAGTTGCATCCCTTCAACTTTTGTAGGGAGTACACAAACAGGACCACGATCAGGTGATGTTCTCTGTAACCTACACCATACCTCACTCAAACAACGAAGCTGCATAGACCAGTGTTTTGATCACAAGTCTGGCCTTGCCAGCTAAGGAAAGCACATATCTGTCTATTGACAACTTTTAGGCCTCTTTAGAAAAACTGTTGTTGCATGCAGCCTTTTCCCTTCCTCATCCATACCTCCATTGCGATGACCCCGCTGTTGGTCTTTGTACTTGTCCCCCCAGTAGCCCTTCCCACCTCCTGTTGTCTAGGCCTAGAAAGGTAGAGGGTTCAGGAAGTGACAGAGGTAATGTACATTCTAAGTATCAATGAGACAAACCAAGATTAAATTAGTACAGTACAGTTACAAGAGAGTAGCTGTCATGTTCTTTACAGATTTAAAATTTTTAATAATACAGTATGTATATTACAGCACATTTTACCTGTTCATGTGTATAGCCTGAATATATTGATTGTCTAATATTAAGAATTAGGCTTATATGTGTATAAATCATTTCTCGTAGAAGTTATAAGAGGCTATAACTCCCATCGAATTATTTCTCTTATATACTCGCAAGCTATATGTGCTACATTCCTAATAAACAGTTCATTGTTTGAACTTGTAATAATTAGGTCACCTTGGATATCTTAAATCAAAAACAAACTGACACATTTTTCTAGTTTTTATTAACTATTGAGTATTTTAACATGATTTATATGATGAACTATTTAAAATAAAGCTTCCTAATTAAATTAAACAAGCATAAAGAACACTAAAGTAGATCAGAAAGAAGCCATTCAAATCACGTTGACAACAGCACCACATCTCCTACAGTTGTTTCTGAGTCCTGACTGTGGTTGGAGCTGATGCCAGTGTCCGAGTCTGTGTCATTTGTATACATGTTAAATACTCTTTGAGTAAGGAGAGGAACCTCTCCACTGCTGTTGGGGACCTCAGATTCCTTCCCTCTGTTTTCCTTTAGCTGACATCCATCTTTGTTGCTAATATGAAGTGAACTGAACTCCTTGGCCAGGAGCTCGTATTCTTTTGCTTTCATTTGAAGCAATGAGTCACTGTATTTAATCTCTTTCTGGATGCCACTCAAGTGAGAGTGGATTTTCAAACCAGCTTTCATGCTTTTTTCCAGATCACACTTAACGCTTTCTAAACTTAGGCTTTCAAGTTCACTTGCAGCTGCCCCTTCTGATTCTTCGTGTATCTCAATGCAAACACTTTTGACCTCCTTTTCTATTTCAGCGGAGAGCTTCTCAATGAGCATTCGGTAATAGGTTAGCCGTTCCTCTAGCTGTAGGATCCCATCACTTTTACTCAGGTCCTCCAGAATCTGGTTTTCATCATACTGCAAGTCTGGCTTGTGCTCAGCTTCACTAAATCTGGGCATTAAATATGCATCCTGGACATAATTTTCTCCATCATTCTCTACCCGATCCAGGTGGAACTTAGCTTCACACTGTTCGATTTCCAGATCCAGCTCTTTCATTCTCTTGACCTGCTGGTGAATAGTATGGTCCTGGGAAATAATCAGATGAACTAAGGTCTCCATACTATCTCGATCATGGCAAACTGTGTCTTGCTTAATTTTAGCCAGTTTCCGGAAAGTTTTTCTGACTATTCTTTTCTGCTTATCTGGTGGCAATGTCTTCATGTAATTTGCTGGGCTGAGCTCCCAAAGTTTTTCTGTGTTTTGTACTAATTTGGCTTCAGCTACCCGCCACAGGGGAACTGGTAGAAAAGCATCTGCTTTAACCAAAACAAATTGCATATTGGGCTGCTCATCCCCCCATGCTTTCCAAAGCTTCAGGATTCTAGTTAGTGGAGGAAGAACCCGTTCTGAGCCTCTCCACTTCTCTATAATGCAGTAATCACTCGGCTTCCCCAGAAGAAACCGTTTCTCTCCAAGTGTTGTCTCATGCTCCTCCAGCAAAGCCTGAATGACGTCAGCCGAGGTGGTGCGTTTAGTTAAACCACAGACAATCTTCTCTTCTTGGCAAACCCAAACCACAATTTCCTTCTCTTCTGAATCCATGTCTTTAGTAGGAGATCTGAAAGAAAAGCAAAGCACATTATATTCCTGTCATCACCTGTGTAAACTCAGTAAGATGGTTTTACTTTAATACCCTTAAGGAGAGACGTGTTTTGAGGTTGAGACTACATAAGAATCCGAAGTTTTATTGCAAGAAAAAAAATATTACAACCACGGAAAATAATTTCCTTTTTAGTGACACTAAGTTAATAAGTTCTGATAACCCACTACCATCGGACCAGCCGAATTTCCTTTTTATATCCTAGTGGGATCTGGAAAGAGCAAATTCTCATCAAAGACAGTTGAGGCTATTTTGATTCATCTTTAGATGTCAACCACAATGTAACTAAATTAAAACTGCTAGAGTTAAGACAATTATCAAAGTGGAGATGAATCATAGAAGATTGAACGAGACTATTTTTGCTGGAACCTTAGGATTAGAGAAGGGTGAGGAATGCACAGGTAAGAATGGTGACATGATATTGGAGTCATAGAGTTGAAAATAGTTCACTTTTGAAAATTGTCATTCTTTCATTCAACAAATGTTTATTGCATGCCAACAATGTGCAAGACTTGTCTGAAGATGCTAAAGATACTACAGTAAACAAAATGAAGACACAGACACAAATGTGTAATTAATATAATACAGATAGTGGTAATTGCTAAAAAAATATTAAATTGGATAAAGGGATACAGAGTGACTTGGAAAAAGAGGTCTATTTTATTTAGAGTGTTTAAGAGAGACTTCTCTAAGAAAGTGACATTAGAATAGAAACAGAGGTTATGAGGAAGCAATCAGAGGCCTAATGGAAGATTTCTGAAAAGAGTGAACAGACGTGCAAGAGTCAGGAAGTGTGTTCAAGGGACAGAAAGAACATGAATGTAGTTGGGGGGTGAAGATAGTGAAGTTGGGGGTTGTTGCTGGTAGGAAAGAGCGGTCAAAAGACAGGTGAAGAGGTCTTGCAGAAAGGTATAGCCCTGCAGGCCATGATAAAGTATTTGGATTTTGTTCTAGTTTTAACAAAAAGCCATTGGAAAGTTTCAAGAAGAAAAAATATGATATAATTTACACTTTAAGAATATCTGGCTTCTGTTTATGGAATAGACTGTAAAAAGGGCAAAAAGTAAAGGCAGGAGGGTTAGTTGAAAGCCTAGTGAAGAGGTCTAAGAAAGGGATGAGGATTGCCTGGACTAGAGGTTTAGCTGTAGAGATATTGGGAAGCGGATGGAGTTGGGAGATATATAATAGATATAATCAACTGAGGACTTGATGATAGTAATTTCCTTTATAGTATAAATAAATGCAGAAAAGAAAACTGTTACCTCAAGAGAAAAAGACACAGGCACTAAAAGAAGCAAGGAATTTCCATAATTTCTAGACTATAACTTTTGGAAAATTTTTACAATCATATTTCTATGACTGTAAATAAAATTGACCATGTCTGTCATAATATCTCTTTAAAAGACTGCAAAGAAATAAATAATATGAAATGAATTATAATCCATATGATTTATGGAGGCATAAGATTTTTGAGTAGTAATTGGGTTATTGTGAGAGTTAAAGTCATTTATCACTTTATTTATGTAGCACCCTCAAAGCATGTGACTACAGGAAGCCCATACTGAAAGAACTTTCCCTGGTTTCTAGAGTCATTTAACACTTAGAATTTAGTTTATAGTGCTTATAGTTCAGTAGCAGCAGTGACTAATATTATACTATTATCTTTATTTTAAATGACTAATTATTATACTTTGGTTATTGACTCTCCTGAAATCATAAAGTGACTGCTAAAAAATAAAAAACAAATCAGTGACACAAAATAACATAGAAAATTAGAACTAGCTCTTAAAAGTACCTGATAAAACTCAAATATTCAACTATGCTAATGAAATTTTATAAATTATTCAAAATGTCATTGAGTTGTGATTGTTCTCTTATGAAATATTTTACATGTAATGTCTCAGTATAGAATAATATGATACCTGATAGTATTTATGACACATCATTTAATAATTCTAAGTAACAAAAAGTAGGGTAGAATTTAAGGTAAAATTATTTTTATATTTCAGTTAGTAGGAAAATAATACACAAATACATTCTAAACTAAAAAAAATATATTCTCCAAGTCACTAACACTAACTACTATTTTTGTTATGCTTTATAGGGCAAATTACCTCTAAATTAATCCTTGGCTTAATATGGTTTAATCATGTATATAAAATATTCAAGTTTGATGTGAACTTTTTTTTACACTGTGTAGTTACTAAATTGGATAATTTGAATAGAATTAATATATATTCAATGTATGCACGGTATGTTTAATTACAACTAGTTTTCACATCTATTTTTAAATAAATAATAGTCAAAGTAACAAAGTAATTATCATAATTATTAATCTTATGAGATAATATTGATAGTTATGATGTTAAAACTAAGAATGTCTTTATTTTATATTATCTTTTAGTCTTTAGGGTTAAACTCTAGAAGAAAACTTATTTAAAAAGCCAGAAATTAATATTATAATCAATTAAAACATTTAATATGTGCCAGCACTGTTCAAAGCTCTTACATATTTAAAATCATTTAATCCTCACAATTCTGTAAAGTAGGTAATAATATTATTTTACTGATAAAGAAACTGAGTCACAGGAGGTTATTATAGTGAGGCTCCAAAGGTCACATAGTTAGTGGTGCAGTGAGGATTTCAACTCAAGCAAGAAGCTGACTGCAGGGTTCTAACTACCTCTATTACACTATAAAAACAAATTTACAAGTTTGATAATTTAGACATGCAGATTAAATTGAAAAATAAAGGTCATGCAATAAACTATATTTTTAGGAGGAACTTTATTCATAAATTAGCCTTTTATGGCAATGGCACCATAGTGCCCCTATTAGAGCACTCAACTGGTCAAAGAAGGTCAACAATTCCCAATGGCCAGCCTTGGAGGAAAATGTGTGGAAAGGTGTTACCTTCTGTGCTTTTTTCTTATTAATCTTATTCCTACCCTGATGTAGTGAAAGGGATTTCTAACTGGCCTCAGACCTCCCTTAGCTGACAAAACTCTCATATATATCATATAAAAGCCATTATGTTGTGCTTTAGAGAAGTCCCTATGTCCTGTTCCACTTTCTGGCTGGGAAACATCAGTTCTGGGTCTGTAACTAAGGATGATCCATTACCTATAAGCTCTTCAACCCTAGACTATAGCTGTGAAGAAGTCTGAGAAGCAGAGATCAAGGAATTCTTTAGTATAGTAGAATGATAATAATCATATATATGACAACTCTCTAATACTTTCATGACCTTTACTCCAATTGGAATTCATTTTGTTTTGGAAGGCTCAAGTTCTCATATATTACAACTTTCCCTAGAAATATGCTAATTTTCAGCTCCTGTGGACAATGTAATACTAATAGTCAATCACAATAAGGAAAGATTTTTATTTCCATATAACATATGAGAAAATTAAGGCCTTTATTAATAACTTCACAATCTAATTCCAAACTTTTTTTTTTTTAAGTCTTCCCCAAAGTCCTTGGATTTTCTTAGGTTAGTTATTTCTAAATATTTTGTGAAATTTTTACAATTATCATTCAAACAAGATAATTTTCAAAAATTATGCCACTTGACCGAATATGTTTAAAAGTAATGACTGTTCATTACTGAATTTAGACAATAAGCTTTGCATGCTTAGTGTAAGCTTCCTTATTTTTAAATTCTGCTTTGTAGCAGGCTTAGGATTTTAAAAACTATATTTACTTTATTGTTGGCTCTGACCGAGTTTCTATTCTTTCATTCGACAAATATTTACCAAGTACTTCCTGTGTGTCTGGCACTGTCATGGAAATGTGCATGATACAAAGACATGCACGGTTAATAAGACAATGTCCATGGGCTACTATGGCAAAGAGTGCTAGAGTTGAGCAAGGAGTGCTTTAATGTCAATTCTAGTGTTAAGTTCCTTATTCCATCAGTGGCTCCCAGAAGCTAGATTGATACCCCTCAGTATCATATAATAAAAAAGGAACATTCAAATAAAAAATATAGAAAGGATGCAGAATAGTCATCAAAATTAAACCAATTTATCAATTTTAATCACTATTCTTTATAAATAATTGTTTTTATGTGTTCATAGACCCATACAAACCTGGTCATTTGATATAAATAAAGAATTTTAACATTGGCACTGGGACTCAATAAATGTTCCTCTCCAAACCATTGGGAATTTACTATCTAGTATAAGTAATGTCATCGACAAACACATTCACAACAAAGGCTAAAAATACAGACTTGCTAAATTGGTTTTTCATGTAATATAATGTAATTAACAGTTCTTACCTAATGATTTAAACGTAGTAGTTGAGATATATAACCTTCAATTCTAATGCAACAAAATACAAATAAATATACACATTATATGCCTAAGAGTGTTATTTTGCTTTGAGTTGTGTATGTTTATTGGGGGGAAGTGGTAAAAATTTTACTGGATCTTAAACTTTCCAGAGAACATACTCTCACATATAAAAACTGAAAAATCATAGAACTTTAATTTATGAAGTCCCATATCTCAATCATTCACTTCTATTTTAAATTTTATCCTATGTTTTACTTTCACTTATAATCAATCTGATTCCTGTTAACTCTTTCTTTTTAGCTCCTCATACTCTGTACTTGCTCACTCAGTGTTACTTAATAGTTCAATTAAAAAGTTTTCTGCCTGACCACTGGTAACACAGTGGATAGAGTGCAGACCTGGGATGCCAAAGTCCCAGCTTTGAAACCCCAAGGTCACTGGCTTGAGCACAGGCTCATTAGCTTGAGCACAGGGTCGCTGACTGGAATGTGGGATCATCAACATGATTCCAAGGTCTCTGGCTTGAGCACAAAGTTCACAGCTTGAGCTCAAGGTCGCTGGCTTGAGCTAAGGGTCACTGCCTTGGCTGGAGCCCCCAGATCAAGGCAGGTATAGGAAGCAATCAAGAACAACTAAAGGGACACAACTAAGAGTTGATGCTTCTCATCTTTCTCTCTTCCAGTCTCTCAAAACAAACAAACAAACAAACAAACAAACAAAAAAAAACCCCAAAAAACCAAACCCTCTATATTAAAAATGTTTGTACTCAGGTATGTAATAGTTACAAATATTATCTCCATTTTACAGGTGAGGTAACTGAGACAAAGAGGGGGAAGGAACATGCCTAAAGACACAAAATGATAAAGTAGAAATGTTCCTTCCAACTCCTATTTTTGGTGTTAATTAGTTTTATTTTTTAGGACTACTCCATAAAAATAAGTTACAATAGCCATGGTGACTACCCACTTACTACTAGTTCCTAATTTATAAATTGTATTTATTTCAAAAATTATTTTTAAATTAATTGTTTGAAATTCAATGCATTCCCCCCTCCTATAAAATTAATGTCCCACCTGTTTTAATCAATCAAACTCTGGGTTTGAATGCTTTTAGGTAAAGTATACATTTGCCCTCCTTACCTTTTATTTGCACATCCAGTATAAAGTCAAGTGTGGAGGGAGTCCCATAGATCTGACTCCATATATGAAGGGAGTAGAGACAGAATGGCAGCACCTAGTAAGGTTAACGTGGACGGTAGTGGCAAGAATGGTTCTCTCTAGATACTCTGGGAGCAGGTAACCAACAAGTGGACTTCGTGAGAGGATATGGAAAGACCATGACTAATTTCAGGTATTGACTAATTACAGTTAAACTGGATATAAGTGAGAATTGCTTTGATTATAAGATTTATAATTGATATGTTACATTATAGAGTAAAAGTACTAAAAATTGTACATTAATGAAAATAAGGTGACTAGCGTACTTACATTTAATTCACAACAATTTAAATTTGGAATCAAGTTAATTTGATAAGTGTTCACTCACATAATTTGCAAGTAAATATAAAATTTGATAGGCCAGAATTTAGTCAGATTATGGATTCAAAGTATGGTGCTTAACATTCTCTAATGTCTTATTGTCCATGAAATTTTTTAATAAATTCTATGGCCAAGAAGATTTGACTCAATTACCCACATCACAAGCATATAATAACGTTATTTACTTTAAGGTGTCCAGTTTAGGGAGCCAAAACAATGAATAAATAAAAACATTTTAATGCCTTACATAAGTAGGGTATCTCAAATTTTGATTCTGATTAAAACACAAAAATCAACAAAACAAAGATTATTACAATAAAATATGTGTAGAAAAGTTGAATAAGTTATGATTGTTTTGACTTGATTTGAACTAGCTTGTCTATTTCAAGAATGGTTCATAAAAAAGAAAAAATGTTTTTAATAGGTAAAATATGACTCTCACCTATATATAACTGTTTTACACAATCATCTTTTACTATGCTGATTCATTAGATATTGCATTAAAAGTAATTTGAAACATTATTCAACAGATTTTACTATACATTGTAAGTCTGTATTATACTACATCTATAATTATGTGGTATATATTATGATATTTCTCGTGCACATACTTTTTAAAATTATATATGCATTTTTAATACTTTATTAAATTTGATAACACTGGATAATCTTATGGTTTTCACAAAAATATTTTGTTTCTTTAGCATACTTCTGCTTAATTTATCTTAAAAAGTTTATAATGACAAAATGTTTGAAAATTATTTGTATGTATACCGAAGAAAATTTTTAAAAAATCATAATGCTATAGTAACTACCCATTTTTATCAAATGCTTTAATTCTGTTTCCTTTTGAAACCATTCATAAGATTCATGTCAAGATTTGCAAAAGACTGTAATGGGGGCAAATGGACTAAAATATTAAATTTATATTATCTTAACTATCAGTCATAGTCATTTTGAATTGTAATACATTATTTTTTTTATAAACCTCCATACCCTTCACTGCAATCCTGAAATGGACAGATCTGACTCACATTTCTCACAGGGCTGCTGCAAATATTAAATAAGAGAAAAAGTAAAAGTGCTTTGAAAATTATAAAAAATAACCTGGGTAAGTAAAGATTATTAACACTAATAAAATTACTGTTATTATTACTTAATGCAGAGCAGAGTGTAGTGATTTTGGTATTGTTATTAAGTAACTTTATTGAATTTTCTACAGTAGTTAAAAATATTATTTTACAAATACTTCCAATCTATTCCATAATATTTTTTCACCTGTTTCAACTATTGTAGTCAGTATTTTTACATGTACACTTCTAAAATAACATCTGATGAGGTAATAAGAGACATTTGAAAACATCATTAATATAATCTTTGGAGCATAGATGAGCTGAGAATGTTTTCAATCTTACTTTGATTTATAACTCTGATTTGGTTAAGATTATGCTAATGAAGCTTATTCTACCTATGTGTGTATGTGTGTGTGTGTGTGTGTGTGTGTGTGTGTGTGTGTGTGTGTGTATGGTTATTCTTCTATAACTATTTTATTACTCAGTTTTGCCTATTTAAAATCTTATCAAAAAATTAAGAATATTTATACGTTCAATAACACACTTTAACAACATGCGATACCTTCTCTTACAGGTACCGTATTTCCCTGTGTATAAGATGCATCTTTTTCAGAAAAATTTGGGGTCTAAAAACTGGGTTGAGTAGTATCTTATATGTATCTTATATATGGTTGTAGATTTTTTTTTACTTAAATTTCCCACTTTTTCACACTTGTTTTTGTGCTCATTGTTGAAGACAGTGAATTGTCATCAGACACAGAAGAGGACAAGCTAATGGATGAAACTTTTGACAGTGATGAGGAGTGGTTATGATTTTTATGATGAATACAGCTTGAGTTCAATAACTTTATGTAATAATTTTTTTTTTAATTTTGGGCCCCAAAATTAAGGTACATCTTATACATGGAAGCGTCTTATATATGGGAAATACGGTACTTTTCCTTATTCACTCTGAACTAATAGTGAGAACTAAATATGAGACTATCTGCATTCACTCTATTGTCAATTAAAAACAAAAGTATTTCCTCATTGATAAATAATATTAATACCTGAAAAACAGCTACACAGAATTAAGATAATTTGGTTTGTAAGTAAATGCAATATTCGTAAAAATATTTCTTTTTTTTTTTTTAGTGGTATGATTTTATTTATTTATTTATTTATTCATTTTAGAGGAGAGAGAGAGAGAGAGAGAAAGGGGGGAGGAGCAGGAAGCATCAACTCCCATATGTGCCTTGACCAGGCAAGCCCAGGGTTTTGAACTGGCAACCTCAGCATTTCAGGTCAACGCTTTATCCACTGCACCACCACAGGTCAGGCTAAAAATATTTCTTCAACAAAATTCCACTGAGTAAACATTATGTACAAAGCATTAGGAAATAAGTAAGCAATTTAAATCTGGAAGTTTTAAGATAAAATATTAAATATGATATTTCAATGCCAAATTAATGACCCCATAAAATGTATATTTACAGAAAAAGATTTCATGTAATGACAGAGATAGATGGATAATATTTGGCCATGTTTATTTAGTTCTTCAGAGAGAAAAAGCATTGAAGTTAGGACACAGGAGAATAAATTTAAAAACATTATTTCTTCATATCTATCTATCTATCTATCTATCTAAAGAGAGAGAGAAAGAGTAGACATTAAAGTTTAATTGAAATTGGATATATAAAATTATCAGGACAAATATTTCATATTAACTCTACATTTCAAACATTAAGAATTGGCCCTTGCTGCTTGTCTCAGTGGTAGAGCAACAGCCAATTGTGTGGATGTCCCAGGTTCAATTCCTGGTCAGGGTATGCAGAAGAAGTGACCATTTGCTTACCACCCTCCCCTTCTCCCTTCTCTCTCTCTCTCTCTCTCTCTCTCTCTCTCTCTCTGTCTCTTTCCCTCCTTCAGCCAATGGCTCAATTGGTTTAAGCACATTGGCCAGAGTGCTGAGGATGGCTCCATGGAGCCTTGCCTCAGGCACTAAATATAGTTTGG
Source organism: Saccopteryx leptura (assembly GCF_036850995.1). NCBI lineage: Eukaryota > Metazoa > Chordata > Mammalia > Chiroptera > Emballonuridae > Saccopteryx > Saccopteryx leptura. The sequence goes on along the minus strand of NC_089504.1, from coordinate 125,821,189 downwards.
TTGTGAGTATGGCCCCAGAGGGGCAGAGCATCGGCCCCAGATGGGGGTAGCCAGGTGGATCCAGGTTGGGGCACATTTGGGAGTCTGTCTTTCTATCTCCCCTCCTTCACTTGGAAAAGAAGAAAAATAATAAAAATATAATCATTATAATGATAAATTATTAATTAAGAATAATTAAATTATAAGAAGTGTCAGCATATAAACACCAGAATTCAATCTATTATATTTGGACTTCTGAATGCATTCTTTAAAAAGTTTTCTTTATTGATTTTTAGCCAAGAGTAAAGGAAAGAAGAGAGAGAGCAAGAGAGACAGGAACATCAATCCGTTCCTATATGTGCCCTGATGGGGGATCGAACTAGCAACCTCTGTGCTTCAGGACAATGCTCTAACAAACTGAGCTATCCGGTCAGGGCTGCATTTTTATCTTTAGAACTTATATCATAATGTAGTCTATAGGTATTTATAGAAAATGTTTGGACCTTGTTATACATTTTTCTTGGAATCTATAACACATTTATCTTCTAGGCCAGCCTGAAAAGTATGATACTGACATATCTAGCTTCCATGTTTAGGAGTGAATTGAAGTAAAATGCTTTTATTGCTCAACTCTTTGCAAAACCACACTCTGTGCTTGGATATCAAAAGTTAGAACTTTCCAGTTTCAAGCTATTGCTGTTACCTCTGCCTGGAGATTTACTGAAAATACTCATCAGATTAAAGTATAAAAAACTATGAAGCTTTGAGAGGAATATCCGAGTCCTGGCCCACCACCCAAAGAATTCTGTTTCTTTTAAACTACCATTACTTATTCTTTAAACTGAAGATTCTCTTTCTAAACCAATGGTTCTCTACCTGTGGTGATATTGCTCCCTCCCCAGCCTCCAGAAAACATTTTTGTTTCTCACATTAGAGTCTAGGGTGCTGCTAACATCTAGTGGGTAGAGGCCAGGAACATAAACGTCTACCATGCACAAAAGAGCATCCTCATTCCAGGCTAAAATGTCAATAGTCATGCTGTTGAGCAATCTTGTTCTAGGTTTACAACAAAATATACTTTCATTGCAGTTTCACATTTAACCCTTTTTTTGTTACATCTCCTGGAGAAACTAATAGTAAAATATATGAAAATAAAAATTTACAAACAAGTGAGACTTTTCCAATCTGAATTAATCTAAAATAAAGGATGAAAGTTAGCATTCTACTTAATGGAACACAAATGGAACTTCTTTTTTCTCCTTCCACTCCATAGCCAATCTTTATCTATGTTATTCTTAATCCTGCATAACTGAGCTTCCCTTGGTTGATCCCAGAGATGGTCCTAAGGAATACTGATCATTTATTCATTAGGACCTACTAATATGGAATAGGGTTGTTGAGTTGGGGAAAAAACTTACATTCACAGATTAGAAAATTTCTCTTCTGCATTAAGAAATATTTGAACATCTGGCTGTCAAATATGGGGAGTGAACTGTGGTGTAAATAATGTATAGATAGAGTGACATGATGGTAAAGGTCAAGAAGACCAGTGTAGGGCCAGGAGCATGGTGGGGGCTAGGAGTCAGCAAAGGGGTTTTCATTGTATTCCTCTCTTGCTCCTTCTTTGCAGGCCATTCTGTCCTGAGCAGAGAGGACAAATACCAGAATTGGAAATGTACGTTTCTAAGCACCCAGAGTTTGGGTGAAGAGGTAGCCAAGATAATACCTGCAGTCCTTACAAGATAAAAAGGAAATTTCCAGAAATAATTGGGGAATGAGAGAAAAAAATGTATCTGCTATGACCTAGTAAAGGTTGGGGGTATTGTAGGCATGTACACTATGCTTAGATAAGTCAGAAACAGCCTTTAAAAATACCTTAGCAATAAACCTACACTAAATATAACATTATCTTGTTCTGGTTACTCAGAAGACAATTTGCAATGTTATAATGTCTTGAAGTCACTTATTCAAATGATTTGGCATGGCAATATAAAACAAAAAATCTGGTTGTTTGTCCTTTATGATTGCTGAATACAGAGCAAGGGCTACTAATATTTTACATTCTATTTTACTTTTGACAGTGTGAACATACTGTCATATACTTTTTTCACTGTAGTTGAAAGTAAATGCTTTTCAGCCAGATTTCTGATTCCATAGAAAAATGAGAATCGTGTGCCTAATATTTTCTTAACATAACATAACTAATACCCTTCAAATTTTGATTTAACCTCAAAGCACATTTATAATCCTCAAAAGACAGAAGTTTATTTTACTCTGTCTATTTTATTTTATTTAGCATAATACAGTTTATTTTATTTTACTTAGCATAATAATCTCCAGATTCATCTATGCTGTGGTAAAAGGTAAGATTTACTTTTTTTTCAAGGCTGCATAGTATTCCATTGTATAAATGTACTATAGCTTTTTTATCCACTGTCCACTGATGGACACTTGGGCTGTTTCCAGATCTTGGTTATTGCAAGCAAGCAATGCTGCAATGAACATGGGGATGAATATCTTCTTTTGGATTAGTGTTTTAGGATCTTGAAAATAAATTCCTAGAAGTAGGATAGCTGAGTCATAAGGCAATTCTATTTTTAATATTTTGAGGAAACACCATGCTTTTCTCAACGGTGGCTACATGAATCTGCATTCCCCTCAGCTTTGCAAAAAGTTCCATTTTCTTCACATCCTCACCAGTACTTGTTCATTGATTTAATTTGGGACAGGTCTCTGATTTGGACCTTGTCTGTAAGGAAGACCTTTTGAAATTGTGATTTAACATGATTCTGTGTGAGCTTCGTAGTTAAAGAACAGGTACTTAAAAAATAATAAAGGGACTGGGAAGAACAGTGGGGGTGTGTGTAAAAGAATAGACTGGATAATAAACATTTATTGAATGCTTAGTATATAAGCATATAACAGGCATTGCTATATGTATTAACTCATTTCATTTCCATCACAACCCTATCAGATAGGTCCTATTGTCAAACCCATTTTACAGATTAGGAAACTGAGGCTCAAGAAATTAAAGACTCATTCAATACTGATACAAGCTAATTAGTAGGGGAAATAAAAATAATAAGGTAATAAAAAATTAAAAATTGGATAAATAAGAATTGAATCAAACCATTGATGAATTCTATTAAGTTTAATATAATAAACAACATGCTTCATTTTTTTCTCTAAAAACAAGATTGCAAATCTGAGTCAGATATATAAAGCTATTGAGAAACAGGTTTCTATGGCATCATAAGAGAAAATATAAACAACAGATTACTTATTACCTATTTCAATACACTGTCAATACAAACAGGATCATCTATCAATGCAATATTCAATATTCAATGACTAACCTTCTTAGAATCTAAAAGCTTGTCATTATACAGACTCCTAATTTTTTTTTACCAGTTTAAGAAGCAACTATAAAATTTGCAGTTTCTTAGTAGATGCTTATAAAATATTGAATTGCCATTCAATTAAAAAATTTTTACAAATTGGTTTAAACCAAGCCTCCAGGATATAAAGTTTTCTCATATCCAGGCCTGCTGCCCATTTTTATATGGTACATAAGCTAAGAATGGTTTCCACATTTTTATATACTTAAAAAAAAGAATAATTCTTTTATACAATATGAAAATTATATGATTCTCATATCATTGTCCATAAAATCTTACTGAAACACAACCATGCTCATTATTAATATATTTTCTACAACTGTTTTCATGCAACACTAACAAAACTGAGTAGGTGAAAGGGCAATACTATGGTTCACAAGGCCTAAAATACATATATGACCCTTTACAGAAAAAGGTTTGCTGACTCTTGGGTAGACACAGTGAAAAAGATTTCTTTACTTTAGGAAGTCTCAGAGCACTTAATATGCTAATGTCACACCATGATGCCCCAAGAGGAGGAAAAGAATTCTAGTATATAGTATTTCCTAAACTTATTTTACCTTCTAGGTATGGCATCTCATAAAATTCACGATTTCAGAAAACATTTGTACAAATTCAGTAATTTTCTTTACTATATGAAACAAAATGTTATTTTTCTCAGAAGCCACCACTATTTAATAAGAAATTAAAATAATATTTATCTCATGTTACCAAACCATGATTATATATAATTCCATAAAAGATGTGGGTGGGTTCTCATATAAAGCATTCTAATTTTTGTAAGAATAGACGTTGAATAACCTAGGAGAGAACTGCAGGTCTCCTTTAAGTCTTAGAGAATTTCACATGAATGTATTTTTTGTTTAAAACACGATGTGTTCTCCATTCTTTCAGCTTTTAAAGGTTACATTGACCTTGGAAATCTATTTTAAATCTGTCTTAGCTATTTTCTGTACTTAAAAATTGATCACCTCAGGAAAACTGATGGCCTTTGAAGTAAAGCAATATGCTATTAATGGGCTTCAGAACATGGGAGCCCTAAATATGAAACCTTCCTATACTGAATATTTTTAGCTTATGGAGTTTGAGAAAATGGGCAAAGTGGGAAGTTCCCTCTACCCACGCCTGTCTCATGAAACAGATCACAACAACCTTATGTGAGAGGTGCCCTCCTCGAGGAAGGGGGTACCGTCATCTCCGATGACCAGGAATGGAAGAATCCAGTAAACAAGACGAACAAGATGTGCTGAGTTTACTCCACTCACTACTCTCTCACCTTATATTATCTGACCTGTCGTACTTCTCCACAACTGTCTGCTCTCCATCAGACCTAGTCTAAAATTACGCAGGTGTCACCATTTTTAGGCTCTTCATTTCCTTAGAAAAGTTCCCCCAAGTCATGTAAAACTTACAATAAATGTTTATGTTCTTTTCCTGTTAATTTGTGCCGGTTTAAATTCCAGACCTTCTGCCTGACCTGTGGTGGCGCAGTGGCTAGAGCATCAACCTGGAATGCTGAGGATGCCGATTCAAACCCCTGGGCTTGCCTGGTCAAGGCACATATGAGAAGCTACTACAGGTATACTAGTTGGTGTTTCTTGCTCCTCCTCCTCCACCCCTTTCTCTCTCTCTCCTCTCTCTAAAATCAATAAATAAAATCTTAAAAAAAAATTTTTTTTCAGACCCTCCTAGGGACCTCAAGGGTGTTGGGAATTTTTTTCTCTTGTACATTATAGATAAAATAGATAAAACAAAAAAGGCAATATTAAATGACAATTTTGATTGTCTCCTTTAAAGACATGCACACATGCAAACACACACATTTAAGTTAAAGCAAATTAACATTAATGAAGCAGGCAAACTGTGAGGAACTTCTGGACCACAAGCTTTCTCTGGTGACTTTACCAGAGGGTGACAAATGTCTCCTGAAGTAATACTTTGGGGACCACAGTGCTGCAGTCCCGGGAAGAGAAAATCACACACCTTTGAGTCATAAATAATTCAAGTCTTTCTTAGGTCACTAAAATTTTGAATCACTGTTTTGATAAATGAAGCATGAAAAATACTGCTATCAGTTTCCACTAAATGCAAACCATTAACATTTTATTAAAATAATTTTCAATTAAATCTATAAAAAATGAAAAATTTAATTAAAATTACCCTGAAAATTCAATTTTCATATATATGTAGATGATAGATAGATAGATAGATAGATAGATAGGAAAAAAATCACTATTCTATTCTTTATTAATGCTGGCTTAATTTTCTAGATAATAATAATATATATCAATCATGGAGAATAAGAAAAACCCTACACATTCCATAACTGCAGGGTAGCTATAATACATAATTCCCACTAACAGGGTAGCTATAATACATAATTCCCACTAACAAAAAAAAAGGGAACAGAATGTAAAGCATGTCTATAGGAGACTACTGAGGGTTAAGTAAACTAAGCTCATAGTTCAGATTCCAAAAATTGATTATAATCAAAATGTAAATATTTAACATGTAGTATTTGCCAGATGAAATGCTGAAAAATATCTAATCTCATAGGAAATTCTAGTGCTTACTTCCCAGTGTTACCTGTGCCTAGCAAATACCTAAAGCTCCCTTACTGATTTGTACTTGGTAGGGAAATATTTCATAACAACAAAGCATAAGTATACAGTATTTATTAAAGGAAAGTTACCTACCCTGAACATTTCATTTAGTGATAACTAGTTATGTCAACGATTAGCATTTGTTTTCCTTTTGGCAGCTAAGTCAATAATTGTTTTCGCCTTCTTAGAGAAAGATATTTACTAATGGTGGTGATTTTCAACTTGTATCTGCCTGCAGCCACCTACTCTTCCCTCTCTAAATGTGTTCTCAGATGTGTTGGCATATTTGAATGGCACTAGAAAGTTTTAAGGATTTGAATTATTCAGTAGAATTGCCAAAAGCCCAAGATGAGTTTCTATATCCCTGATTTTTATTTTCTGAACATACTTTGTAAAAAAAATGTAATAAAATATGACCTCCAACTGGAAACTTATCTAAAATAATTACCTCTTCATATTAGTCATAAATAAATTACCTAAAGGGCAACAATAAATTAATAACTTGTAGGAACAAGAATACACCAGGGCTTGTCATGTCATTTTGTTTACGAAAAAGATATTGAAAACATCACCAATAAGAGAAAAACACTGGTTGCCTAAGTCAGAAACATCTTACATTCATTTACCTTCCCAATATTATAAACTCTTAATATGCTCTGAATTTCACTGCCTCTACCTTCTCAAGGACTTTGCTCTATAATTTATTCCTTTTTATCCTCTTTTAATCTTCTACCTTTTCCTCTGGTCCTTCCTATCATTTTGCCAGATTTTAACAACCAATATTTGACCACATATTTGACTCAGTCATATTTCCTTCACGAACAGAAATAGCAACCCACAGTCATCACTTTTCCTAGTTTTACTTTACTATAACAACAACCCACCATAATAAAACGACTTCCCCCCTTACCCATCCCCAACAGACACAAGTCTTCTTAGGTTTATCAGAGGTCTCCTAACTGGCAAACCCAGTAGCCATTTTTGGCACTGATCTGACCTGACTTCTCTTGTAACATTAAGCACTGTGACCTTTCCCATTGTTTGACTTCTTGATTTTACTCTCCATGATTCTTCCTTTACCTTTTTAGCTTCTCCCTCTCAGTTCCCCCATAGGTCTTGCTTCCTCTGCACATTCAATGGATGTAGGTGTCATGCAGGAATGGCCATAAATTCTTTGCAGTTGAACTAAGGCTGTTGTTTGATGAAAAAGCTCGAAACGAAAGACCATATGGAGAGCAGTCCCATCTGAACCTAGTCCTCAGCCAACACACTGCTCAGGAGACAGCCCAGGTGAAACCACAAAAGAACCACCCCAGTTTACCCACAAAAACTTGACAAATAATAAATTTTGGTTTTTAGCTACTAATTATTACAATGTTTTATTATGCAGTCAGTGATAACTGGTATAATTGCATTGCCCAGGTTTCCATGACTCATTTGTTTCACTATACACATCATATGAGTGACTGTAATATCACCCACAACCAATTGTATGGTACTAGATCCCAAATCCAATTATTGTAACCTTAAACTCTAGGCCCATATTTCCAACCTCCTGTTTTTGCTTTTACCTGATATTTTTATTTGTCTAGCCTAGGGGTCCCCAAACTTTTACACAGGGGGCCAGTTCACTGTCTCTCAGACCGTTGGAGGGCCGGGCTATAAAAAAACTATGAACAAATCCCTATGCACACTGAACATATCTTATTTAAAAAAAAATGGGAACAAATACAATATTTAAAATAAAGAACAAGTAAATTTAAATCAACAAACTGACCAGTATTTCAATGGGAACTATGTTCCTCTCACTGACCACCAATGAAAGAGGTGCCCCTTCTGGAAGTGCGGCAGGGGTCAGATAAATGGTCTCAGGGGGCCTCATGCAGCCGCAGGCCATTTTTTGGGGACCCCTGGTCTAGCCCAAGGCACTTCAAAATGGATCCATTAAAAGTAATTCATCATCCAATTTTCTCATATCCCAAACTTTCACATCTCCTGATCTTTCAGTCTTACCAAATGTAATCATATTCTCTTCACCCTGTCTCTCAAGCTTGAGACTGGGAGTCTTCCTTGATTCCTTTCTCTGTCTCTCCTCCCTTGTTCTATTATTCTTCCTTCCAAATGTCTCAAACATGTTCCCCCTTTTCTATCACCGCTACTGCAATTCAGGCCACTCTCAGGTTTACAATAGATTACCCTAGCAAGCTATGAAAATTATATTATAAACTCTTGCTCACTTCACATTTGTGTCCCATAATACTACAAGACTGCTGTTTAAACCGCAATCTAGTTGTGTACTTTTTGTGATTAAAATCTTTAAGTAGTTTTCATGTCTTTTATTTTTTATCTCTTTACCTCTCTTCCTCTCCATTTCACCCCTTCTCCTCTCTCTCTCTGTTTTTCTCTCTCTCCCCTTCTTCCCAGTCCCAGCCTATCTCTGCTACTTGCTCTTAGGATTCCTTCCATGATCTGCTTCCTCCAACTCATAGCCACACCCTCTCTAATATGCACATTAACCCAACAATTCCTAACTTCTTGCTGTTCTCTAATATGAGGGCAACCTGACTGTCACATATATCACCCTACAGATTACCACATTAAATAGAACTGTATCTGCCATATTTTAGTTTTCACCCTGGGCTTTTTAACAATCTGTTTCCTTGGCCTGAAACATTTTTCTTCCTCCTTCTCCACTGGACTAACTCTTCCTCTGCTTCAAATATTGTTTCCTCCAGGAAACCTTACCTTCTCTGAATAACCCAAATTCCATCCCCCAGATGGAAATTGGTTTCCACCTTTGATGCCTCTGCAGAACCCAGTGACATTTAGTAATGGCATTTCTACCTTTCTTTTATGATAGTTTTTCAGTCAGGTGTTGGACTAAGTCTTTCATCTTTGAAGTATAAGTGCCTAATATAGAAAATGTTAAATGTTTCTTTTATTTTTTTGGTGTGGGAATGGGGTGGGACGGGCAAGGGGGGATTATAAATGGGGTGGAGATAAATGAAGGGAATCTCTCAGACAACTAGGGCCTGATGGTTACAAGTGTCCTACCACCTGTGTTTATAAATAAAGTTTTGTTGAAATGTAGTCATGCCCATTTAATTATGTGGGGTCTAGAGCACACTACATTGGCAAAGTAGTTGAGAAAGTAATATGGCCCAAAAAACCCAAAATATTTATTATGGAGCCTTTTACACACAAAAAAAAACATGCCAACTTCTGCCCTAGATGACTTACCTGCACCAAAAACATTACATTTTTATTTACTTAAATACAAAAACATCCTTTGAACTCTAGTATCTACACAATGATTCTGTGTCTGATTCTCTAGAAAGAAAAGTAAGAATAATATGATCTTTAAACAAAAGAAATTTACAATCCCATGGAAGCAATGGCCATGTTTAGAAGTAACTTTAAATAAAGTGAATAATTAAAGGATCACTAGAGGGATGGCAGCTAAATGCTTCATAGTAATTGGATGGGTTTAACATAGAATTAGTCAGCCTGAAGGACCTGATTGGGAAAACAGTGTGTTTTGCCCTTAAAGCCCCGTTCCAGGTGCAGTCTGTTCCCCATTAATCAGCCCCATATGGATGTCAGGAGGTATCAAAATAGGTTGGATGAAAGGCTGCTTTCAGACTCATCTCAGGTGCAGCATGTGCAAACACCAGGTGTCTGGAGGTGGACGATTTGGAAACACCCAAATGACACCTTGAATTTTTTTCACTCTTCACCCTGATGTTCTTCCCACCCCAAATTACCCTTGTTACTTTTTCTGTTCTTTATGGTGACACACTATACTCCCCGTCACTCAGACTCAAAATTGTAGTATTGACTCTTTTTGTCCATCCTGACACTTTCTACTGCTCCCATCAACACAATTTTGAATTTCTATAAATTCTGCCTCCATGGTGACTCCTCATAGTGACCGCTATCTGAAATTTCTTGTTTCAAAAAGTATTTGAAACAATACATTGTTTCTTATAGTTTTATTGTCTGCCCGTCCAACACTGCACTGTAAGTTTAATGAGAGTAGAGATCTCGACTATCTTATTATTTTATCCCTAGCACCTACAATAGCATAGGGCACATATTAGGAGGTAAATAAATATATATTATTGAATACATGAACTTTATTATGCTACTTTAAAATGCCTGCCTTGTATTTTAATTGTTTATGTTTATGTGTCTAATAATCAGCAAGTTTTTAAAAAATATGATCCATATCTGATTTATCTTTAATCTCTCATAATGCCCCCAAACATCTGTGATTCATTTAATATTTTGGGATTTTTAAAAGTCATCAAATAACCATCATATTGAGTCACAACAAGTAGATGTCCAAACTGACAGAGTGGGATGCTCATGACTGCTTTGTTTTTAGGTGCTAAGTCAGATAAGAAAGCAATACAACAGTATGCCCTTACTTCCTCAAGTATTACATAGCACAAGCTGCCTTTTTACTTAATCAGCTAAACTGTGATTATAGAAAGTTCTCCTAACAAAAATGCAAAACCACTAAAAATTATCAACATTAAAAAAAAAGGTAACTTAGTCTAAGTTTCATGCCTGTTACTAATAATCTTAGGAAGACATTCTTTGACTTGAGTAGAGCAGGCAGTTAAGAAACCCAAGTTAATACAGGTCCACTGTTGTTAAGTGCCTAACTGCCTGTACCATTTAAAAAGATAGAATCTCAAAGGCTATAGTCTCATTAAGTGCTTTTCTTACTTGTGCAAAACTCTTTTCTTCATATGAGATTATAGTTATTATATGTCTACCTTAATAAAACAGCCATTTTTTAAATTTTTGTTTTATTATTTTTTAATTAAGGGGAGGCAGAGAGACAAATTCCTGCATGCACTTTGACCAGATTCTACCCAGAAAGCCCTCTACTGGGACAATCTGCCATTCACCCTGTTGCTTGGCAACAATTATTTTTAGGACATGAAGCAGAGGCTCCAGGTAGCCATCCTTAGCCCCTGAGGTGGGGGCGGGGAGGGGGAGGAGGTGTGGAGAAACAGATGGTTGCTTCTCCTGTGTGCCCTGACTAGGAATTGAACCCAGGACATCCACACACCAGTCAACTCTCTATGACTGAGCCAACTGGCCAGGGCCTCAAGTCATGGTTCTTAATAACATCTTTTAGACCTTCCAGGCAGATGGAATGTCTTAAGTGCAGTGCAAAAAGAGGTATACTCAGACTCTATTATGAAAGATTGTGATCTTTCCAAGTTAATGTCCTGCTTCTAGTTCGTAAATACCTTCAGTAAACTGCACTGCAGGGAATTCTGGAAGGATTGAAAAAGGTCACAGTAAATGAGGAGCAGTAGAGTAAGTAATGGTATTTGAGGTGACTATAAATGTCCTAATCATTGGTTGAAAACAAGCATACATTGTGCAGTATACCAGTAAACTCAGACATAAAATTCCTATCAATTATGCAAAATACTTAGTGAGTATGAAAATTTACTGAAGTTAAACAACTATCTGTATTAATGGAAATCCACAAAATAGTTGAATAACTCAGTTAGTTTGACCAATTTAATATGATTATTCAAATGAATAACAGTTAACTACAGTTGATTGTAAGTCTAATATAAACATCTCTTTACCATTTTTCTGAACACTTCCTTACTTGTAATATGTTGTTTTCTACCAATGTAACCAAGATTATGGATTGTCATCAAAATGACGATATTTCTGCCTGCTTCTCAATTCTTTTGATTATCTTATCTGAGTCAGTTTTAGCTTTGTGGGATTTAGCACCATCATACATCGTACACATCTTATTGTGGTCCCTTCTCTTGTCCAAGCCTCTCACCTAACTGTGGGAATTTAATAAATGTTAATTATCATGATGCTCATTGTATTTTCCTTTACCTCCATTTACTTCTATCTTATTTACTTTTACTTACAATCAAAAAACATTTATTGAGCGCCTACTCTACAGAGAAACAGTGTTCCTCAATTCTAAAATATTATGCTTTAATTTTCTTAATTGCATTATAAATAATGCATTTTTATCTACCTTGTCAAAAATAGTTTCCCATGAAAGAGTGATTTAAAAATAAGTTCATGCATGAGATATTTAACTATAATGCTGTTTTCTCAATTAGAAGTTTAATCTCTTAGGAACGGTGTTGTGTCTTTGCATGTCTGGTACAACAGCAAATCCAGAGTTTACAGTCCTAAAGAAATAAAATAAAAATGCCAACTATTTATAACATTCATATATTTGTGTTATTGAACTTAAAATTATGCTTAGCAGATAGTAAACACTCAGGAATTCTTAGATATTCTAATTTATAAACTAATCACATCTGATTTTAAATGGAAATAAACATATTTATTATTTTACCATAATGCTACTTTTCATAGTGGAGGTTTGTGGCAATATATCACATTTTAGGTGAAATGAAATCACAAAAAATAATTATTGTAATGCTATTTTTTGAAGTTATCTTGAAAAGGTAAACAAGCAGGACAAGAGAATTAAACTTTAACCTGCAGAGGGTATTTTAGAATTATAGAAACTGAGACATAAAAAAACCTTAAATATTTAATTTCTCATTTTATTAATAATAAGGTTAAAATATTTAAAATATATATAATTTTTTCTTTAAATCAAAACTCTACAAAGACACATAAAGGAATATTCCTTAAACTATGCTGTGCTAGGCATTGCAAAATCATTAATGGTCTTACAATTTGGCTCAAAAGAAAGTGTGAGAGTCAAACCTAAAAGATATCAGAATTTATCATATATTTTTCAACAAGATTCAATGATAGTGCTGTCTGGCATTTATAGACTCATTTCTACTTTTATTCTCTAATTTATATATAATCTATTTATGTTCAGGGAGGAAAAGAGATCTGTGGTGACACAGAAGTTTCAGTGAGTCAAAGTTGTGATTTCGAATCCCATCATATCACACCACATTTAAGTATTAACCACTTAGATATAGTTCGTAGCATTTTTAATCCAACAGAGCTAAACAAAGAGTACATATTTATGAAGATTTTAATATGTTGCAGCATTTCATTGTCTTTAATATAGAATGAGATTTCTTGATAGTTTAGGATTAAGTCTCTTTTAGACATGGCAAATTTAGGCCTAAATAGGCCATCCACTATAATGGTTAAAAGCATGGATTGAAATCTTATCTCTCCCATTGAATCATTGCATTGTCTCTAATGCAGAATAGGGAAAATAGCAGTACCTTCTTCACAGCATTATTTTAAGTATTACATAAATTATTTAAAGCAGTGCTTGGCACATAGTGTTATAAAAAGTATTAGCAGTTATAGCTTAGGAATTTACCCTAAAGCTAATAAAACTTAAGCATAAGGGCTGCCTTATTTGCACAGCTGCCTTTCAAGACCCCAGAACGACCTTAACAATATACTTATTCATAATTGGGTATCTTTTTACTTAAAGAGCATCCCCTCTAATGATCAAACTTGGATTTACTTTTTCATGTTATTGTTGTTGTTTCTGTGTTAGAAAGATTAAGTATTTGCCACAGGGCATACAACTAGTAATAGCATATCTGAGATACAACCTAAAGTCTATGTGAATAAAGAGTTAGAATTCTTAACTAAGAGATATTTTTCTGACTATTACTAATGTTTTCCCTTGGTCACATAACTGCAATTATCTTGTACATTGCATAAATCCTCCTTTCATGTGAGAAAAGAAATGTTTCACAATCATATTTCCCTCTTATCCTAAAAGGTAGAGGCAATGTTCATCCTCGGCAGTGGGGGATACAGTAGCCATCCACCACTGTCTGCCAAACTTCGCTCATTCATATTGGGTTCTGTTCAAGGAGCATGAAGTAGAGTGAGTACCCCTAGTGGAAAAATAAGTTACCTTGGTTTGCTTTCTACAAAAAGCCAAATAAAGTCTTTCATAGCATCTATTTGTCAGATATGGCCCTACACCATTTGACAGGAAGGAGGAGTTGAGCCTAGGATCAGGGATAAAGAGAGGTCAGCCTTGAATTTCTGGATTTATTCTTTAAGATACCAATGCATCAAACATACTGATTTACTAGTGTGATCAAAGTACACTATGGGAATCAGTTATTTGAAGAATATATGTTGAAGCAATTTATTCAGTCAATATATATTTATTGAGCACCTATTCACTGTTTACCTAGAATGAAATAAGATAGACATAAGTTCCTGATATTTTATAGCTAGCTATTTATTTAAGAAAAAAGAAAAAGGAGCCTGCCTTGTGGTGACACAGCGGATAAAGCATCAACCTGGAAGGCAGAGGTGACTGGTGGGAAACCTTGTGCTTGCCCAGGCAAGGCACCTGTGGGAGTTGATGCTTCCTGCTCCTCCCCCTTCTCTCTCTCTCTCTCTCTCTCTCTCTTTCTCTCCTCTCTCTCTAAAAATGAGTAAATTTTTAAAAAATCTTAAAAAAAGAAAAAAAGGAAGGCTTTCTAGCTTGCAGATATAAACCATTTAGGATAGTTTTTTTTGCCAGCTTATTTAATTTTCACTGATTATTTTTATCCTTGAAATACCATGCCAATGCTAAGCATCTTCACAAGGCTCTATTCAATTCCCATAAAGTAATAACTATTCCCTCAGATGACCATTCACATTAGTAATTGCTTTTACATTATAATAAACAAATATGCAAACTATCTCTATCTATTTAAAAAAGTAAATAATTGATTCTTAAGAAGTCAATGTTATATGTGTTGTATTTAGCCAAAAAGATGTCTTTAAAAACTCCTAAGCAAATATCCATTAAAGAACATCAAAATAAAAATAAGCCCTGGCTGGTTGGCTCAGTGGTAGAGCATCGACCCAGCATGAGGATGCCCTGGGTTTGATTCCTAGTGAGGGCACACAGAAGAAGTGCTCATCTGCTTCTCCACCTTTCCCCGTCTCCATTCTCTCTATCTTTCTCTTCCCCTCCTGCAGCCAAGGCTCTATTGGAGCAAAGTTGGCCCGGGCACTGAGAATGGCTCCATGGCTTTGGCCTTAGGCTCTAGAATGGCTCTGGTTGCAACAGAGCAACACCCCAGATGGGCAGAGCATCGCCCCTAGTGATTATGTCGGGTGGACCCCGGTTGAGCGCATGTGGGAGTCTTTCTCTCTGCCTTCCCGCTTCTCACTTCAGAAAAATACAAAAATAAAAATATAGAAGTACACTGAACTGTCCCTTTCACATGTACATGATGCAGATATGTTGCCTTTAGAAAAACCAATATGCCAGAGACAAAGAGGTTTCTTTTCAAGAAGTGGTATCCACATGCCCCTGGAAGAGGTAAACTCCTACCTCCACTTCAACTTTCCTCCACTTTCAGAACTAAATAAAAGAGGGCCACATTTTTTGAACTCTTAAAGCTATTATTAAATCTCCTAGACCTAGACCTACATACAATCAAAACTTTCTAAGTTATGCAGTCCAGCTAATAAGGACATTATATAAATAAAATCATTAACCAGCTACAAACTTTTAAAAACTTTTGAAAAAAATATCCATTGAAGTACTTTACATCTTGATGTTTTATGAATTAGTACAGAACATATTAACACATCTTATGTAGTGAATTTTAAGTTGGCTTATCGTTGCTTGAGTAACAATTCAAAATTTAACCTAGAGCTCAATTTCACCACTGCTACTGCTCTCAGATATTTTTGCCAAGAATAGAGCATTCCAGTCATTGTTCCTAATGGGCTGTCTGCTGCCAACTAGCAACTCCTTAAATTACCCGGTATCGTTAAGGGAAATCTCTTTCAGGAACTCCTGGGAACTAAAAAGGTGTAAATATTCAAATATCTGGCATTTCTCAATCTAGGTTTGGGACCATTTAAAATATACCGCCCAAAAAATTTAGGGGATATTTCAAAATGAATAAGAAGTGATAAAATATCCCCTAATTTTATGAAAGGTTAGACAAAACATTACATAATAATTTTCCATTCTGCAGAATTCATAAATTACCATACTTCTAATTACAAGGAGAAAATACCCATCTTGCCAGCAAAACTTAAATCTACTAACCACAAAACAATGCTTCCTTCTGGTGAAGCATTCATGGCATGATGTACTTATGAGAGTAATATAAAGCACCTGGTTTTTAAAAACTTGACCGGATATGCTCTAATCGATTAAAAAACAAAATAGATGCAAATTTTATGCATCAATTATAAGGAATAGAGCTGTAATTAGAAATATATTTTTGGAGTCTTTTAGTTTCAAGATGATATTATGACAATGTTTTTATTATCACCAATGATAGATACACTGTGTGTCCGTAAAGTCATGGTGCACTTTTGACCCGTCACAGGAAAGCAACAAAAGACGATAGAAATGTGAAATCTGCACCAAATAAAAGGAAAACCCTCCCAGTTTCTGTAGGATGATGTGGCAGCATGTGCGCATGCACAGATAATGACGTAAAACCGTGTATACAGCAGAGCAGCCCACGACCTTGCCAGTAGAGATGTGGACAGTACAGAGGAAAGTTCAGTGTGTTCTGTGGCTCGCTAAATTCGAATCCATGACCAAAGTGCAACGTGAATATCGGCGTGTTTATAATGAAGCACCATCACATAGGAATAACATTACTTGGTAGGATAAGCAGTTGAAAGAAACCAGCAGTTTGGTGGAGAAACCCCATTCTGGTAGGCCATCAGTCAGTGATGAGTCTGTAGAGGCTATACGGGATAGCTACCTAAGGAGCCCTAAAAAATCTGTGTGTGTGTGAGCTCACATCGAACTGCACTGAATGGGTATGAAACCAGGAGAATTTTCCTTTTATTTGGTGCAGATTTCACATTTCTATCGTCTTTTTTTGCTTTCCTGTGACTGGTCAAAAGTGCACCATGACTTTATGGACACACTGTATATCTATAAGTATAGGAAAATTCAAAGGAAAGTCAAGAGTGAACTGAATAGTACTTGACAATAATTATAAAGGCCACATTAACTAGATTAGATCCTTTCATAATCATTGTTAATTTTTTTCTCTTACAAAGCACCTAAATGAAACATTCTACTTTAAATTTCCAACAAATATATGGGATGCTGCCTTACTATGACAAGTTTCTGATTCCTGCAAGGTTTGGTAAAAGGTTCTACTAATTCTCTGATCCCAAATTTTATTCATTAAAACCCCAAGGAATCACAACTCACAACCAAATATCCCTAAAGTCTATATAGTGACATTCTACTTTCCTGAACTTCTTTTAAAAAAGTTTCTGCACTAGTTTTAAAAATAATTATTATCTTAAAATAGAATTTAATATAAAGATAATCAGAATTGCAAATATCCTATGTGAATATTTGAATATGTTAAAAATCCAAATTCAATTATTGAACATCCATGTAAATATCAAGTGAAGTTGAGCTTCATTATTGCTTCTTTGACTTTTACATGAGAAACACCTATCGCATGACATTTAGAATACACTTTCAGAATCTTTTTTTTTTTTTTTTTTACATAGACAGAGAGTCAGAAAGAGGAATAGACAGGGACAGACAGACAGGAATGGAGAGAGATGAGAAGCATCAATCATCAGTTTTCCATTGTGACACCTTAGTTGTTCATTGATTGCTTTCTCAAATGTGCCTTGACCATGGGCCTTCAGCAGACTGAGTAACCCCTTGCTCGAGCCAGCGACCTTGGGTTCAAGTTGGTGAGCTTTTGCTCAAACCTGATGAGCCCGCACTCAAGCTGGTGAGCTCGGGGTCTCAAATCTGGGTCCTCTGCATCCCAGTCCAACGCTCTATCCACTGAGCCACCGCCTGGTCAGGCCACTTTCAGAATCTCAACTAGGTTATTGAAAAGAAAATATCTAGACTCTCCAACATTTTTATTCTTCATATTAAACAAAAAACTGTATATCTTCATCAATCTTTAGGATTCAGTCACAGAATATTCTATATATTATTCTGGAACTAAAGTAAACAATCCATCTTCTGAAAAGTACTCTTCCTATTAAATACTACAATTATAAGTGTTTAAAAGATTAATTCTGATATTAAACATAAATAATTTTAGATTGGCTTGAAATAAAAAACATAAAAAGTTTGCATATTTAAATACAATTATTTTGTGACCATATATCATTCTCAAATTTCCTGAAAACTATTTCCCAAATTGTTGCATTAAATACTTTTTGAAATTTAGAAAAGATGATCTAGTAAGGTAGGATTAACTTGGTGTCCAAATCCATATAATTATTGTCTATCTCCCTGAGTTTTGAGTTATATCAAATGTCAACCAATTATTTATAAAATAAAAAGAATTATAAAGAATTTATGTAATATCAGTTGACATCAGATGATGAACATAGAATAAAAATAATTACTATATTTTAGTTTGAGTATAAATTATAATTTTAGTTTACAAAATTTTATAAACAACTGTATTGTAGGTCCATTACGTGGCAGACACTGTTCTGGGCATAAGAACACAATGGTGACTAGACATACATGGCCCTGTCCTCTTCAAGCTTTACAGTTTGTATCTTTGAAAAGCTTTTGTGCCTCATTCTTTGAAGTTTCATTTATATCTCATTCATCTCTAAAACTCTCAAATGTTTATGTATTACAAGACTATTTATAAAACTATCTCAAGAGGTTCAATCTGGGATGATTAAATATCACTATAGGAGAGAACAAAAATGAAAAGACAGACTATGTTGTAGAAAAGTTCGATAAACAAACTTTCCTAAAATTTTATGATCTCAAGTTCCTAATATTTTTTCTAGTCATCTGCTGACACAGATGCAATTATATTCAAGTAGTTCTTTCAACTGTACAAATTATATATCATGAGGTGTACAAATATATTGCTCAAATTCTTCTTTTACATTCTACAAGGAATTTTATATAATGTCTGAGGAATGCATTTCTTGTTTTCAGATAACTGTTTCATCATCAATCACATTTTCTATGAAAGGACAGAAACTCATCATTTAAGGAAAATTATTTGATTTTTCTATGTCCTAGTGGGATTAGTAAATAATATGGATAAACTTAATCATGTAACTAAGTTTCAACTATTGTTTCACATTTGAGAAAGTGGAAAAATAAGACAAAAGAAAAAATATTTCATCTATGGCAAAACTCAATACTGAAAAAATAAATATACATTAAATCTTTTTCAATACACCTTATGGCTTATTTACTGCTTAGTTTGAAATACCATTATTTTATATACTCGACTACCACTATAGTTTAAATTTTTCTTATGGGTTAGAAAAATACAAATTGGTAAACAGAAGCACTCAGTTATAAGAAGAGTTTAACATCCACACTATTACCACCTTTGCCAAAACACATCCATAATAAAGCATCCCCTCTGGGAAGACCATTCCATTTTTACAGAGAAACTTGAAATACTATAAAACTCCTCATTTTGATTGTACTTTCTTTACAATTTTTAATAATTCTGCATATTGTCATATTAAAAAGTGTTTGTATACTCACCTACTTGAACAAAAACTAGTTTTATGGGCAGAGTAGATGGTGCGGTGGCGAAATTAAAAGTGGACAGTACTTCCAAGAGGAAGACTCCCAGGCTGCACACAAAGTTTTACTGCACTGTTATCTGGCATACCAATGACAGAATGGTTGAATTTATAATAAGAAACAAAACGCAAGTATGCGTGTGTGTGCAACAGTCCTGAACTACAGGGGAAATATTCAAAAGGATTAGTGTGCCAGAAATATAACTTGTCTTATAAAACCATGAACTTTACCAAAGTCATTTTTTTTACATATTTTAACAGTATTTAAACAAACATATTCATATAAAATGTAACTGAATAATCATTGAAAAGTAGCAAGGGTTTTCTTTCGACAAGTGGAGTATTCTGGAATATTTTTAATGCATTAAGATAGAAACTTATTTTTGATAACCATCACTAATGTATCTTTAATAATACCCAAAAGCATATCTTTATTTTAACATACAGTTTTACCAGTTACCAGAAATATCATATAATGGTATATTATAAGTTATTAGCAAATAAAACTGGTTCAGAAAATTTTATAGCATTAATTATTGCTGTTTTAGTTTCCTAAGCAAACTTACATCTAAATCATGAATACATTTGGAATGAGTTAAAAACAAAATGTTCCAGTGGACATTCATGTACAAATTAAACTGTGGAGATTTCCTTTAAAGTTGTATCACTCTATAGTTATGCAGGCACTTTAAAATAATTGTATCATTTCCTACCATCTAATTGTATGCTTTTAAATTTACACTAAATAAATTACAAGTACAAACAGGTATGATTGAGAGAAGAGTTGTGGAAAAGCCCTTATGCCAAAATAAATACATTAAAAAAGTAAAACCCATGTCTAAAATTATCCTCATTTTTTTTTTGGCACAGAAATGTAGTATTGAAGGTGTTAATAAAATATTTTATAGGACTGAAACACATTTACTGGCTCAAAAAAATCTGTCTGAGAGAGAGAGAGAGAGAGAGAGAGAGAGATTTACTTACACAATGGGCAATGAAGGATTGAAGGAGCAAAGGAAATCAAAGCAAAGTAAAATATTATTAATAAGGTTTAAGGAGGACAGCTGTTTGAACCCTAGCTTAGTGCTAACATCACCTAAAGTTCTCAACGATTTTCAAAAGAAACAAATCACAAAAATTATCTCTACAGAGTATTTTCAGTGCAGGAACTTTCCAAGCTTCAGGGGAGCCAAAGCATTGTTTCAGGGCTGTATAAGCAGCTGTGATTTTCGCTCTAATAGTAGTTAAGGAATTTTACTTGTATATACCTACATCAAAATTTTAACTTTTTCTATAACGCACTGAAGTTCTCTCTGAAGCAAATGAAACTTGCAAGCACACTTCTTTCAAAAATGCAAGGCAACAGAAAGAGAGATTTTGGCGATGCTAGTGGTGGAACGAACAATAACTGGCCAAAGGAGGGGGTGGGTGGGGGGAATGAGTTAAAATAATCATTTTTTCCGTGATCCTTGTCCTGGTCACTATAGTCATTGTTACTGGAACAATACTCTCACTAGTTAAGTATAAATACAAGACCTAACGCCCTAGGGCTTTGTCCCCCACGAACAATTTTCATCAGAATCTAACTGCAACAAAGCACATACTTTCACTCAAACTCCCCGAACGAGCACACACACATTGGACTTTACCTGTTTTTATGCCGAGTCTTTAGCAAGTTTCTTCCAAAGGGAGCCATGGTCCGCCAGGCAATTAATTGAACAGGGAGAACCTTATCTCAAAGTTAGCTGAGGGTGGGGGCGAGGGGGTATCTGGATTTCTAGGGTGAAAGGGGGATGACTGGAAGCTTCCTCCTCACCTCCTCAGATGTTCCTGGCTTTCAGCTCATTAGGAGCCGGCTAAGAGTTGCTGGAAGTTGTGCAACTGCTGCTTAACTTTGAACTGCGGGATTGTTGTGGCTGCTGCACCTTTGGAGACCTGCCCAGCTTTAGCCTCCGAGAACGCGATTGGAAGCAGGAAAAGAATAAAAAAAGAGAGAGAGAGAGAGAGGAAGGGAGGGGGACTCTATTGTATTCTGTACTTATTTGCAGACTTGCTAAACTTTAAGAACTGCCAACCGCACAGGCACGGTAATGGCCATGGAATGGAAATTTCACTCGAGTTGGAAACCCCCCTCCCTTCTTTCCACACCCAACCACACAAGATGAACTGCACGTACATAAAAGATTAAAAGTAAATACCCCACCTCCCAGCAGCTCCAGTCTGTGAAAAGAAACCTGATCGCGGCACGCAGGAGTGAGGGCCCAGAACTCTGCCTGCGGATTCGACACAAAAATCCCCCGCCCGGGGTGTCAGTGCTGTAACCTCTGCGGAGGAGGGGCGACGCTGGAGACCGAAGGCAGGTGGTCACAGACCCCTCGAAAACCTCGGTCCCCGAGGTCCTGAGCCTAAGCGCTTCCCCCAACTCCACTCCACGTTCTTGAAGTTCATCTTCCCAAAGGCCAAGGACCAAAAGGCACAGCATTAGCCGAGGAGCGGGTCGGGGATGGGGGTCTGACTTTCGAGGGGTCTACGCGGGCCTCTGGTTCGTCCCGGGCAATTACTGGGCCTTTGGGGGAGTGGGAGTTTGAAGGAAGAGCCAACTGTTTGTTCCCGCCCTTCACTCAAATAGTAAAGAGACAGTCCGCGCCCGGAGGCGCATGGAACTTGAAATGCGCAGTGGAGGTGGAGGGGAGGGCAGGCATCACCAGGTACCCCTGAACTCGAACCCACGACCCGACCCGGGCAGTCGGGGCAGAGCTGGACAAGGCACGCGGGTGCGTGCGGCGGGCCCAGCGCCCCACCCAGCTCCCCTGAGCCCCGGATACCGTGGGAAAGCGGTGCCCGGGGTCGAGGGGCTACAGAGTTTTCCCAGGACTTCTTTTTCTAGGATTTCGCCTCAATTCTCCTCCCTTCACCCCTTCTTCCCCTTCCGACGCAAAGCTTCTAATCATTGACTTCCGAGGTAAAGGTGGAGAGAGAAAAGAAGTCAAAGAACTGTGGGTTTACGCTGAATCACCCTTCAGGTGGATCTGAACCCTGACAGAGTGCATGGACGGCTCACTTCCTTTGAGAACCCGCCCACCCGCCAACCCCAACAACATCTAACAAAAAATGGTGATCTCAAAAGTTACTATAGTGTTATACGCATTGATTTATTCAGAAAGCTACAGAGCTCAAAAAAATAATTTTTCCAATATCTACTATGATCATTCTTCTCTAGTCCTCTAAATTGTGTATTACTGTATCTATTACATATAAGTATTTTATGTATTATTTGAAATGTGTTATTTGTTTATAATTGTATTTATCGCATATAAGCCGTGTGTGTATGTGTGTGTGTGTGTGTGTGAGAGAGAGAGAGAGAGAGAGAGTATCCCCATTTGTAATAAATTAGTAAATATTACAGCAGCCAATGCTTTAGTTCAATTACCTTTTTTTCTAGCCCTGGAAGATAGTATAATTTAAGAATATATGCCCACCTTTTAAATAGATCTATGGTAATAGTACCAAAGAAAACATTTAAAACACCAAAACTAGTAATGGTGTATTTTGTTTTACATGCTTCCGTTTACATATGTATTTGTTGAAAGACCAGAGGGCTCCTGAGCACAGCATTGACATAAGTGCCAGCCAGGTTCCTGTATGTACATATGTGTGTGTGTGTACACTGTGTGTATATATATGTGCATATATATATATGTATATAATCATATACACTCTTTGCATGCAACATAAATAACAATTTAGGGTGTACATCAATTTCAGTTTTTGTGTTTATTTTACAAGCACATCACAAAAGAATAATTTAAACCACTATGGAAGATCACCCAGTTATTCTAAGTTGTTCTAAACATAACTCTCTAAGCTATATTGTTTACTTTTTAATATAATGCCTGCCGTCAGTTTGCAAAGAATTTTGCATTCACAAATATCCTGTTTCCTGTAGTTTCGGTTCTCCACCCTTATTAAGATTATTTGTATATATAGTTTTTATACAAAACATTTTTCAATAAAGGAGTTTTAATGGAACAAGAGGAAACAACATTACATCTTTATTAGTATAATCTTATGTTGTGTTTCAAGTTAGCACAAATGAGTCTCATTTATGATGTTGTTATTCCTCACATAAAATATTCTATTAATACTGGTCATGACAAGCTCTTTGATGTGTAAGAATGAAAACACAAGTGTTAATATTCCTCCATATTAAAAGTTAAAAGGATTCAAAACATGGTCACTTATATCTAAAAAGAAAAATAAGCAAATAATAATTTTAAAAGAAAATAAGAAAACTATGTTTTTAAAAACTCAACTTTACTAGTAACCAGATATTATATTTCTAAATTGAAATGAGATTTCATTTGCATTTTCCAAATTGCCTGATTTTAAAAATGATGATGGATGCTTAAGTCTGTCAGTATGATACAGTCACTACTCTACATGAGTAGTACAGCTTGTAGAAATGAATGTGCTATGTACATCAGTAATCTTCAAAGTATTTAAACTCTTTTGTCCAAGTTTATTTTCATAAGACTCTTTCCCAAGGCAACAACCAAAGTTTATTAATTTGAGAACTAAATGAAATATTGTATACAAGTGTTGACACAAATTATTAGATAAAATACTCATTTATTTTTTTTACAAGAAAGATAGGGAATAGAGTAATATTAAAAAATGATCTCAACTTAAAAATGAGGCAAATTAATGTCAATGTCTTTTTCATGATATAGTGGAATACTGTATAATAATTTCTATTAGATTATTCACTTCTTCAGAAGAAGGCACTTTTTAAAACTTATTTCTTACTGTTGGTTATGCCCACAATCTGAAAAATTAGGTGTTAAATTGGAATAAAGAAGAGTGAGTTGCAAATTATTTTTGTTCAGGAGTGACACAAATGATTTTTGTCTAGTAGAAAGGTAACTCAAGAGGTTATGGTTTTATTGCTCTGTAGAAAATTACCAATTTCTTAAAATTTAATTTTTTTTAATCTATCTTTTTATCTGTCTATCTGGCGAGAGAGAGAGAGAGAAAGAGAGACAGGGACAGATAGAAAGGGAGAAAGATGAGAAGCATCAACTCATAGTTGTGGCACCTTAGTTGTTCATTGATTGCTTTCTCATATGTGCCTTGACCAGGGGTCTCCAGGCAAACCAGTGACCCCTTGCCCAAGCTAGCAACTTTGGGCTCACACCTGCAAACCTTGGGCTAAAGCAGTGACCTTGGGCTCAAGTCAGCAACTATGGCAGTGGTGGGATTCAAATAATTTAACAACCAGTTGTCTGACCTAATGACCATTTTAAGTATAAAAAAAAAAGATATTCCAAAAGGTAGTTTATTATTTCATGCATTTAATATGTAAATGAGAACAATAAAAGAGGTACACAAAACTAGATTATGTTAAAGAGTTTTAAAATAGTAATGAAAAAATATTAACTAATACTTGATAAGAAACTGAACTTATTTAAGGTATTTCCATGTTGCTTTTTGACTGGCACCCTCACTTGCAATTCTTCTCACCTATGGACAGAATGAACATTACTATGGGTGCTTGGAATATGCTGTTGCACAGATGAACATTAAGAAAAACTAAGGAATGAAAATTTGTAATTTCCACATTGGGTGGCTGCCCAGGTGCCCATCTTAGAACCCTGATTATAAGTGCCACCTTAACAACTGGTTTGCTGAACTCAACAAAGAATTAGGCATTGGTTCTGCCTAACCATCTGAATCCCACCATCTGACTTTGAGCTTTAAGCTAACAACCATGAAGTCATGTTTAAGATCCCATGCTCAAGCCAGCAAACCCACGCTCAACTGGTGAGCCCACTCTCAAGCCAGAGATCTTGGGGTTTCGAACCTGGGTCCTCAGCATCCCAGACCTGCACTCTATCCACTGCACCACTGCCCGGTCAAAGTATAGCTAAATTTTATTTCAACATTCTTTCTTTAGTTCACTAATTATATATAGCAGTCTTTCTTAACTTCTTTTGGACCATCTTTATTATTCTGCTGGACCCCTCATTAGTAAATTAAGCTAATCTTCGATACTTACCTACTTATATAATTCATACATTTCAGATTTTTGAAAATTATACTTTAAAACTCAGAATGCATCAGTTCTTTTCTGAACCAATATGAAATCTTCATATAAGAAAGAGTGTGTGCAATCTCTAAAAGATAAAATGTGTGAAATAAGTTTTGATGGTAGAAAACACCTTTTGTTCACCTATGAGTATGAAGTTCAACCAAAATATATAAAAGGATATATTTTCTTATCTATTTAAATTAAGTGAAAATCAACATGGAAAATGATAATGAAAGAACGAATGTTTTCTCAACCAAATCAAAATTATTATTATTTTTTTTATTTATTTATTTTTTATTTTATTTTATTTTTTTGCATTTTTCTGAAGCTGGAAACAGGGAGAGACAGTCAGACAGACTCCCGCGTGCGCCTGACCGGGATCCACCCGGCACGCCCACCAGGGGAGAAGCTCTGCCCACCAGGGGGCGATGCTCTGCCCATCCTGGGCGTCGCCATGTTGCGACCAGAGCTACTCCAGCGCCTGAGGCAGAGGCCACAGAGCCATCCCCAGCGCCCGGGCCATCTTTGCTCCAATGGAGCCTTGGCTGCGGGAGGGGAAGAGAGAGACAGAGAGGAAGGAGGGGAGGGGGGTGGAGAAGCTAATGGGCGCTTCTCCTGTGTGCCCTGGCCGGGAATCGAACCCGGGTCCTCCGCACGCTAGGCCGATCAAAATTATTTAATCGGTGCTTGAGTTGACTTCAAAAGCTAAAGTGTTAAAATGTATTCTGATAGAAAACCCATTTTTTGTATGTGTGGGTGGGGGGAGACTCTGCTTAGACCATCAAAAACAACATTTTTACCAAATGGGAACCATAGCGTTACACTACAATGTATAACTGTAAAATCTCAAACAAGTCAGGCAACACTTTTTTTTTAATAACCCAAAATAAAGTTTTACATAAAAGGAATCTAACAAGCAAATGTACAGCTGCAAAATGTTTTTTGTCTCTAATATCAATTCCCTCTAAAATATTATGGTACTGCTCTGCAGTTTCCAAGCAAAACTAAAGTTTTGTGAACAGAGTTGCTTGGTATCATAAGAATGAAAACTTCGCAAAAACAATTTTGCCAGTGGAAACAAATATCTTTTAAAAAGGTGGTTACTGCTAACAACGTCAACGTCTACTGAAACATTTTCGTAAACGTTTCATGTGTCGCACAGATGACGTGTACTGTGGCTAGGGTCAGATGTTGGAGGCTTCCCAGGCATCAAGTAGGTTCTCCTTAACAGCAGAAAGTACAGTATGAAACAACTCAAATAACTGAGTCTGCCTCTTTGGAGCCCCATTGGAGTGGGCGTCACATTTCTCACCATTTCTCCAGTTCTCCACTGGCGTCCTGGAGTACAAAGATAGTTAGGGAAAGCTGTCTTTCCAGAGCCATCAAAACTTGACTAACTCGCCATGGGGTCGTTAGTGCTGTAGTGTGCCTCACAGGCTGCAGCAAAGGCAGACTCTGGAAAGAAGTTGTCATGGTACGCTGCTAAAAACCTGAGAGAAAGGGGTCAATGCGCTTCAGTAAAGCCTTCCAATTCTTCTCAGAAAAGGACATCTTTGCAAGGATTTCTGAAAGTTTCATAAACAATAGCAGCAAGTGTTGTGCCAGATAAACGTAAGAGGGTGGAGGCACATGGTCACCTAGAACGAAACTGTCAGATACAAGTTTCCAGGAGAGGACCTCATTTATTTTATTAGTTCCCCTGCCTTCAAAGTTGCGCTCGCTGTCTTGCTGGGGGTCACAGGAACAGGAGAGGATGATCTGCTATACACAGGAGTCTTCTTTCCAGGTTCGGAAATAGCTTGGGCTGCTGGCAGACGTGTCCTGCTGCGGACGCCTGGGCTGAGGCGGGATGCTGCTCTCAGGCAGCCTGTTGCACTGGCTGAGAGGCCTGTGGACCGCCTCAGAGACCGCAAGGCTTCTGGGGCAGCCTCGTGCCTTCTGGAGGAAGGGGGCGCGGTGGTGGTGGCCTGTTCCACTTGTGGTTGGCAGACTCACTGTGGACTATGGGGGTGGACGGATTCAACAAAGGTGGGCTCAGGGAGAGCTCCTCCTGTTCCTATTAGTGTTCATGCACTTTCCTTAATCTGAACGAAAATATTGTTCATATGGATACAACAAAACCAGTGAGAGAGTGTAATCAGAGGTTATTATTAATCCATGCACCATCTTCTTATAAAGGTCAACGTTCTTTTCTGCTGGGATATAAGGCACATTCGTGTTGGTATGTGTCGCAGCACGATGACACAAGGTCTCTCATCAGATGAAAAGGCTGAATCGATAGCAAAATGCTTCAGGTAGGGTCCTAAAATAGTCATGAGGTTGGTCTGGCATGGACGTTTCCCTAACCGGTTCCTCTTGTTGATGGAACAAGGATCGTCCTCCAGCTTCTCCTTCAGCACTTCAGGGATGTCTGGAGTCATTGTTCTTTCTAACATCTCCTTTTGTGTGTGCAGCTCTGGTTCATCCTTTATTTCAGTGCTATCTTCACTGTCACTTTCTTCACTTATTGCTTCATCTTTTCCTTCACTAACTGGCATCAGAGAAAATGCTTATTGAGTTCTCATCATTTTCATCTTTTTCTTCAACGGGGAGGCTTTTTAAGGCAGAATTGACAGGAGGCGACCATCAGTGCTTCTTTCTTCCTGTTCCTAGGAGAGCAATAGCTTTTCCCAGCAATTTACACTGTAATCTGTGTCACAGAGGACACGCTCTTCAGCTGCCTTTCTAGCCCAGCTTTTGTTTCAACCATGGAAATGGATCAGATATTCTGGGATCTTTTTGCCTTTTTCATCATTCTTAACAATAAATAACATGGACAATCTGAGTTGGTCGTCAGGGCACGGAATGGAAACCACATGGTGCAGAGGCTCCCACAAGATGAAGAGGGATTTAAGCACCAGAAAGTGGCCTCCTGGACATCCGGACCTCACTGATGTCACAGGCTCAGCCCTGTACACCAGGCAGATGCAGAAAAACCTGTTTTTGAGGAAGGTATAATAAAGAAATGTATCAATTCTTGGTTTAGTTCACTTATGGAACCAATCTCTATATTAAGATGTCCTTCTTTTTAACTGTTTTTTTTTTCTAGGTTTATTGAGATCTAACTGACATGTATCACTATATAAGTTTGAGGTGTAAAGCATAATGGTCGGACTTACATATATTGAAATGATAACTGCAATTAGTTTAGTTAGCATCCATCATCTCATATAGATACAATAAAAAAGAGAAAGCAAAAAGAAAAAAAATGATTTTTAATGATGAGAACACTTAAGATTTACTCTCTTAAGCACATATATATACATATATATATGATCATGTAACAGTGTTAACTATAGTCCTTATGCCATACATTGCATCCCTCGTACTTATTTATCTTGTTACTGAAAATGTGTATCTTCACCAGTTTCTTCAATTCCCCTACGCTCACTTCCCACCCCTGGTAATCACATTCAAAGCCTTTTATCATATAAAGTCTTCTGACTTTCAACTTTAGGGTAGCAGATATAGGACAGGAGTCAAAAGCATTAGTTTTGAAGGTGCATAGACTGGGATGCATGTCATAGCTCTGCCACTTCCTAGTAGACATCTTGGATAAATTCCTCAATTTCTCTGATCCTCGTTTTCTGATCTGCAAAATTATGAAAATAATAAAAATGCATTCTCATTTTCCATTAAAAGTAAGTTTAAGAGGATGTTTTTGTTAAAAAAAATATTGTCAGATGTGTTGTGCAATTATTACTAGAAATTTACTCTTCCATTTTAATAATTAAATTGTCTTACTGGTATAATTATCATATGTGCCTGTGCTGATAACAGCTAGTTTTCCCCATGGCCTGCATAAAACTAACAGCAGATCTGAGGTTCTAGATCTTGGAGTATACACAGTTACTTGACTCTGAACAAATCTGTCACTACTTATATGGTAATTTATGAGGAAAATATTCTACATAGCTTATTATAATAAGTCAGTTTATCTGATTTACTCACAACCCTATGCTTAATTACGAAAAATGAAACAAAACAAAATGAAAAACACCCGGAATCTCTTTTGTTTGGACAACAGAGAAAAACTCACAAATAATCAAAACTGGCAAGAATAGCAGCATCCAGATTCAGGTGAAAATCTTTGGATAAGTACGATATAGCAAAAGGGCACCAGGTGGAGCAAAGCTGTTCATAAAAGAAGGTAGAGCCTGACCAGGTAGTGGCGCAGTGGATAGTGTGTTGGACTGGGACACAGAGGACCCAGGTTAGAAACTCTGAGGCCACCGGAGGCTTGAGCGCAGGCTCACCTGGTTTGAGCAAGGATCATCAACTTGAGCCCATGGTCGCTGGCTTGAGGAAGGAGTCACTTTCTCTGCCATAGCCCCCTGGTTAAGGCACATATGAGGAAGCAATCAATGAACAATTAAGGTGCTGCAATGAAAAATTGGACTTCTCATTTCTCTCCCTTCCTGTCTCTCTGTCCCTATCTGTCCATCTCTCTGTCTCTGTCACACACACACACACACACACACATACACACACACACACACACACACAAGGTAGAATACCTCAAAAAATTTAGGGAAGTATAAAAAACTGAATTCCAGAGTTGCTATTATTATTCCAATGAGACTATCATCTGAAGAATTTTCCTGTCTGAAGTTGTTCATGGTAAAAAAAAAAAAAAGTCATGTCTAAAATTTGGAATGGATATGAATTTTCTCCCAGGATCTTTTAAATAATGGATGTAGGTAACATGGTTAGTGAACTAATCTCTCTAAAAGGTTTGAGCATGGATGAAATAACTCCCTTAAATGTTAGGAAAAGCCCAGAAGCAAAGATTTTATTTCAATTTTAATATTCTATGGTGGCAATGTTCTTTCGATTTTCCAAAAAAGTTTAGAATGGCTCCCCTAAGCTTTTGAAGGACTTACATTATCATATAATCATATGTCTAATTAGTCATCCAGTTTCAATAGGCTTTTAATTAATTCAACAGTATTTGAATAGCTAACTGTTTGGGTATTGGCTAGATATTTGTGTCTTAAATAAAGGGACAAATTTCTTTACTAAGTAGCCATGGCTTTTATTAACTCTGAAGAGATTTAGTGACAAATTCCTATAAGGGTGGCTATTATTATAAATTGCTCAACTTCAAAGAAAGTGTTATGAAACACAGATACTTTAATAAAATTAAATGTGTGCATATGAATATATAAACACCCTCAAATAGACATTCACATACTGTACTAAATAACAGATCATAATATATTGTAGTGTGTTACATAAGGCATTTTTATGTCTAATATCTCATTTGATTCCAATGTGGCCAGCAGAAAATAAAATATTATTTTAATTTTATGAATTAAAAGGTTAAGATTTAGAGCCATGTGAAGATTTAACTATTACTCAAAACAATGAAGTCAGACTGTATCCAAAGATGTTAGAGTAGGTAAAAAATATAGATACCCTCTATTTACAATGTCTCATTATATAACTGGAGAACACAAGACTCAGATAAATATACCTGCTCCAGGGCATGTGTTAGCATGGAGGAGAACCAAGAACAAACTTTCTCAACTATGTTAATAACCCAGATATAGTGTTTTAGTTAACATATATAATAGAACAAAATACAAATCTGGGAATTTAAACAGACCTTAGAATTCATCCATGCAAGGATGTATTTTCCTGTTAAGGAGAGCGGAGAATAATCAGTTTCCAAACCTCACAATAGTAAGCTTGAAACACAATTCTTCCAACTGTGTAGTCTTTTTAAATTATATAAGTGTATATGCTCATTCTATTTGCAAGCATTTAAATAACTTGAGTTCAATCTCACAGAACAACTTTATTTCATAGTTTATTAAAAAGTAGTTTTAATCCAGTGACAATAATTTTCATGAACTCGTGGAGCACTAGCAGAATTTTTCTTTAAAAAAAATAGAAAGTCTTTTAATGATATATGGTATGATCATTACAAAAATTTAGTCTTCAAATTTTAACGTGCCAAAGACTAACAATAATTTTAAAATTCAGAAGTCTCCTTTAACAAATATAGAATGGATTAGGAAAGAAAAATGAACACCATATGGTTCTAGTTCTGACATTAAATAGCACTTTAGGTAGTTCAAGCCAAGAAAGGTTTGGTGCAAAGAATTGTTTACAAAGGTGTTGAAAGGAATGAAGAGCAAAAGCAGGATACCAGGAAGCTGCTACCATGCTTGTGGTGGAACCCAGGAACCCGCAATACTTCTCAGCTGCTGGAGAAACTTCTTTGACCAGCCACACCTGTTAAAACTTCAGGGCTGCTCCTGGCAAAACCCTGGAGTGTGCACTCCAATGGTGCTGGGTCAATATTTGTAAATCTCTCAGATCCTCCCACTTTCAAAACGTCTGCCCATATTTCTCAATGTCAGAACTAAAGAGAAAGTTGGCACTTAAGATAATAGCTTGGCAAAGTTTCTCTGAAATAATTTGCTGACTTCTTTGCCTTGTTGGCACGTTGAAAAATATAGAAGGATGTGGAGTTGAAACAAATAAATTGTATACGATTTCACATTAGGTAGTTTGTCAACATATAGCAACCTGGAAGATTGTGGAGACAAAAGACACATTTTCTGTGTGTAAACTGGGGGAAAAGGAATTCAAGAATGTGATAAATAATGCCAAGTGAGAGAGATAAAGGCAAAGCCTTTGAATTGTCCTATATTATGACTGATGTAAATATATATAAAACAGTGAATGTTCCGGACTTGATTCATACTGGTAATAGAAAACTCTCAGTCAATATTTGCTTCCCTTTGAAAAAGATCAAATGCCCTAAGAGAGCTGGAGAACTGCTACCATGTGCCAAATTCCTCCTCACCTAGACCATGAGTTCTGGAGTCTGACATCTCTGAATCTGAATTTGGCCTTTTACTTACTAGTTGTATGACATCAGGGCATTGAGTTATTTAAACTCTCTGAACTTTAATATCTTACCTAACCTCCAATAGATAGAATTCATACCTAATATGATGGTTTTGAAAATTACAATAGGTAACATATACAACATTCCAAGTATATAACATATAGCCAATAAATGGTAGCTCCATCCTCCAGTAGTTCCTGATATTTAGTGTGTGTGATTTGGGCAAAAATTATTTTTCCAGATTGGATTGTTTCTAGAAGAGTTAAGACCACCTCTTCTTTCCCCACCTCCTCAACTACTCTCACATGCAATTACTAGAATTATTACTTGTAAGGAATTACAAGTCTATGATCAGCCTTTAGGTTTGACTAGTTTCTAGATATTATCAGTAAATATTAAAAAGAAGTCAACATTTATAAATATAACATAATATTTTTAACTCAGAACCTTTAAAAATTCTACAAAAGACAATCATTTATTGGCTTAAGACCCTGAGGTTTATCTCAAATATTATTAGTACCAAAAGTAAAAACATTAAACCTGTTTTTTTTCTTTGAAATGCCTTATGGGAGTGATTCAAATTAATCTGTAGTAATTTGAAGAGACTATTATATAATAACAAATGTTGCTGATTTGTATTTTAAAATAGTTAAATTATTAATATTAAAATGATACAAGTATAATCTTAATAAACATGATCATAATATTCTTTACCATTTACATTTGGCTCATGTTTAACAAACATTGATTTGAAGTTAGTTCTTTGACACAGTAAGTGTTTTTTGAAACCTTAAAATATGCAAGACACTGAATTAAATGCTTATTATTTAAAAATTAAATGGCACAGTTTTGACTTTCAAAGAGCTTGAATTGAATGGAAATAACAATTATAATAAAAAGTATTATTCCTTGAATTGAGTTAGGCTCCAAGTAGAGTGATAATAAAGGAGAAAAGCAATTAAATCTATCAGGGAGAGTTGAGGAAAACTATAATAACTGAGAAGTAGCTGTTATTATTGCCATTTTATAGATGTTAACAATAATGGTTTAGAATTCTAATACAATCACTTACATGGTCTTTCTTTGATATTCAATTAGGAAAATATAGAAATGTTTCCTTTTATAAACTCATTACAGATTTTTGAATGTAATTTTAGTTCAACATACTACCAGCCATCTTTCCTTAATACAAAGAACATATTAGTCTCATATGTATCAAAGCACTAATACCAATTGTGATGGACTAAACTGTGTTACACCAAAATTAATAGGTTGAACCTTTAACCCCCAATGTTATTGTATTTGGACAGAGGGCATTTAGGGAGTTGTCTAGATGAAGTTAAATGACATCATAAGGGCAGGTCCCAAATCCCATAGGGCTAGTATCCTTAAAGAAGAGAAGAAGACACCAGAGTTCTTCTCTCTCACTGAGGACAAACAGAAAAAAGGCAGCAGTTTACAAGCCAGAATGAGAGTCCCCACCAGAAACCAAATTTGCCAACATCTTGATGAGTAACTTTTAGCTTCTAGAACTTTGGGAAATAAATTTCTGTTGCTTAAGACACACCCAGTCTGTGATAATTTTTATGATAGTCTGAGCAGACTAATTCAGCAATAATACAAAGCATATGAACTTGGACTAATATTCTGTGGGGAAGAACATCACAGTACACTTTGCTCTTTGAGAAAACACTACCTTCTTCAATCCCTTTGTGTTCTGGGAGAACAGGCAGGTGAATTTGCATCTGGATCTAGGAGCCTCCTGGGAAGTTCATGAATCACAGACCACCCCTTCTCTTGGAGATTCAACATTATAGAATTTCTCAATGACTATAAGTCATTCTATATTAAAATGATACCAGGGTTGCTAAGTGTAATATTAATTCAACAGTAAGAAAGTTCACAGGTTGCATCTTTCTCAGTAGGGTTCTACAGAAAAACCTGTAGTTTTATGAGGGAGGACCACCAGAGATTTCCAAATTCTAGCTTAGTTTGTCAGTGTAGCTTGGAAAGAAATGCGTGACCTGCAAAGTTGCCTTTTTTGCACTTGCAGGAATCTGAGTTTATTAGGTCAGTGAGCACAGATCTGACTTTGTGAATTTAGTTTCTGAGATTGGAACCTGTGAGAGCAATAGAAACAAGGGCAGCTAAAAAGCTATAACTGCAAGTAAGCTGTTTACATTTTTTTAAAATTCCTTTCTATATGCTCTGTATAGATAAGAAGAAGGGAAATGAAGACAAGAGGGAGTGGTAATACTCAATTTTCTGATGAACACTGTAGTTCCTCCTTATTCTTGGTTTTGCTTTCTGAAGTTTCACACCCATGGTCAACATGGTCTGAAAATCTTAAATAGAAATTTCTAGAAATAAACAATTTATAAGTTTTAAATTGGTGCCTTTCTGAGTAGTGTGATGAAACCTCAGGTTGCCCTGCTCCATCCTGCCTGGGAGATCAATCATCCCTTTGTCCAGAGAGCCCACACTGTGTAAATTACCTGCCCTTAGTCACTTGGTAGCCACCTCTGTTATCAGATTGACTGTCCTGGTATCACAGTGATTATGTTCAAGTAACCCTTATTTGACTTAGTAACGGTTCCAAAGCACAAAAGTACTGATGCTGGCAGTTCAGATATAGCCAAGAGAAGTGTATATGAATAGGAAAAAATATAGTGTGTGTAGGATTTGGACCTATCTTTATTTCAGGAATCCACTAGGGGATATAGGCATTTACTCAAGTAATTGATGGGAGAAACATAAATAATACGACTATATTGTCACCCAATAGAGTAGATTCTTGTGTGTAATAGAGCCCTAAAAATTACCATATAAAAAATGATCATGCTTGTGAACAAACTATCCACACAAGGATTTACGGAGTTCAGTGCTGAGGTCTTACAGCTGTGCCCACAGAGTCTCTGATGCTCCTCCCTTCTATAGGGAAAGCTTAATTCCCCTGTCCTAGAGTGCAGACAATTTTTAGTGACATACTTTTAATGAATAGCAGTAGGGTAGACTCAGTGATTTGCTTATAACAAGTAATGGCAAAAGTGATGAGGTATATTGTTTAATATTAAGTTGTGAAAAGACTATAGCTTCTATCTTGCTCTGGGGAAAGTCATGTTGTGAGCAATCCTATGGAGTCCTACATGGTGAGGAACTGGAGCCTGCTGCCAACAGCCACATGAAATGAGCTTAGAAGCAGACACCCAGCGCCTTCAGATATTGCAGCTCTGGTTGACAGTTTGGCTGAAACCTCGTGAGAAACCTTGAGATAGAACTACCTAGTAAAGCTGCTCCCAGATTCTTGACTCTTACAAACTGCCTAAATAAATAAATAAATAAATAAATGTATTTTAGCTATTAAGTTTTGGGGAAAATTGTTACTCAAAGTACTTGTGTCCTAATCACAATTCCAATGTGTTGAGTAAAGGCTATGAGTTTCCTCCCACACCACCAAGCATTGCTCCAGACACCCTCCGGGTGTTCTAACAATTTAGTGCAATTCTGACACTGTCTACATGGAGATAACACCAGATCCCACAGGAGAAGGTGCAGTGCTACAAGACTGTTGTTCCTTTCACCCCCTAATTTTAGCAAGTCCAGGTTGTTACTTATACTTCTGACTGACAGGTTATAAATCAGAGGTTCTCATGACCTCCTCCTTGGGTTTGATTAATTTCCCACAGTGGCACAGAGAAGCATGTTACTGACTAGATCACTGGTTTATTATAAAAAGGATATAACTCAAAAACACCAGATGGAAGAGATGCAGAAAGCAAGGTTTGGGAAAAAGGTATAGAGCTTCTATTGTCTCTCAGAATACACCACTCTCCCCACATCTCCAGGTGTTCACTAGCCAAGAAGCACTCTGAGCCCTGTCCTTTTGGGGTTCTGTGGAGCCTACATTACCTGGGCATGACTGATTCGATCATTAGCCATTGGTGAGTTGAACTCAATCTTCAGTCCCTGCAAGTGGGGGCTAAGGGACCAGAAGTTCCAACCCTGTAATCACATACTTGGTTCTCCTGGTAAACTAGCCTCCCATCCTTAGGTGGGGTCCAAAATCTGCCTCATAAATATAACAAAAGACACACTTATTACTCTCTCACTTAAAAATTCCAAGAGTTTTAAGACCTCTGTGCCACAAGTGAGGATGAAGACCAAATATATATATTTCTTATTAAAAATCACAACACCACACAGAGTAAAATATTATAGTCCAGCTCACTAGATATCAGAGAAATGCAAATTTTAAAAAGCCATTTCTTAAACATTAGATTGACCAAATTTTAATTCCTGCTTTTTACCAGGGTACACATTATTGATGAGAGTATTCAAATAAAACACTATGGGGAATAATTTTCTAATATACTATCTATAAATGTATAATTCATAGCTAACTCAATGGTTCTACTCAAAAATAATTAACCTCAAGGAGTATGTGTAAATGTCCAAATAAACACACTTTGTATCATTGTGTGCAATAGTGAAAAACAAATTATTCACTAGGCACTTCCTAATCCTTATAAGAGTTTATGATATAAGATGACTTTTTTATTTTTTGTATTTTATTTATTCATTTTAGAAAGAAGAGAGAAAGAGAGAGGAAAGGGGAGAGGAGCAGGAAGCATCAACTCGCATATGTGTCCAGGGTTTTGAACCAGCGACCTCAGCATTCCAAGTCGATTCTTTATCCACTGCACCACCACAGGTCAGGCTAGACTCATTTTTTATTCACCATTTTATAGATTAGGGAAACTGAGATTCAGAGAAGTAAAATAACTTCCTTGAGGTCACTAAACAACTAAGTAGCAGAGTAGAGTTTCAAAGTCATGCTCTTAATTACAGTAGGTTTCCTCAGAAAAAGAAATACTTTGAAATATTTTGAATGTATTTTAATAAGAGAATGTTTAAATAAATATTTCACTTCAATTAGAAACACCTCTATAAATATTAAAAATAAGTTAGATTTATATAAACTATGATAAAATGATATCAGTAATTATTTTCCTTCAAGTTAAACCAGGTCTCGCAGATTGCCAATAAAAAAGCCTGACATTGTTAAGCAGGCGATGTTAATGGATAGAGGAACATGGATAGCTCTAGCTGATTGCCACTATGCAGATCTGGGTCCATTATTTCTAAATCTTCTGCTTCTTTTTTAAGAGAACCTATGAAAATCTGAATTTCTAAATATGTGAAATCTTGCTATATTAAAAACAGAGCAAAAAAATTACATTTAAAAAATGTTAAAGCCAAATATTATATTTCTGAATGCAGGCTCTACCCACAATGCTGCAGGCTGGTAGCACCTTATGAGATTAAAATAGTGGGTTGAGAAGAGTTATTCAAAGCCACCTGACAAACTTCACTGAAACATGATTGAATTCAGTATTATATCTAAAGAAATAATATCTTAGTTAAAGAAACTTTAGCCAGCCACTAACATAGAAAAATAGAGAGAAAGAAGTGGTATGTTAAAACAATCTCAATATATATTATATATACTACAATTCCAAGAATCAATGTGTCTGATCTTACTATAGTGAATTCTGCTTAGGTTGATAGCAGAGCAGTTGAAGTCATGGATTCTTAAGCCAGACTTCAGGTGTTAAAATGTCAGCTCTATCTACTACTTGCTGGTTACTCAAGGTTTCTGTGCCTGTGTGTCCATTTGTAAAACAAGGGTTAAAACTGTATGTAACACATTGAAATTCTGTGAGAAAGTAATGGCTCAATAAATATTAGCTATTATTGCTGTGGAGATGTAGCAACCCAGAGGCTAGTGCCAGAAACCATTCTTATCATTTAAGAGCCTTTGTGCTGATGTCATTCTAACAAAACAATTCCTAATTATCATAGAGCTGTGTACAATGAAAGAATGTTTTGGCCTGAGGGAGTGAGAGCAGACACTGTGGTAGTTAGAGATCTCAGCATAAATTAAGAAATTGCTAATCTGATTAAGGTACTTTACAGTCTGGTGTGTTCAATTATCAAGAATTAGTAGTTGAGGATCTTACTAGAACTAGAACTCAAAGATGATCAGTTTTGTGTATCCTAAACCGTGGTGAATTCACCAAGATAAATGCCGACCAGAGAGAAAACTTGGCATCTAGGCCATTGGAACGTTTTTTAAATTTTTTTTCCACAATGAGAATTTTTTAAAAAACTTTATTTCTCAAAACCATAATAAAAGAATGATGTCTCTCTTACTCATCATCATTAGCTCTGTGCTTTACAGCAAGTTCAATAAATGTAAATAGAATAAAAGGATTAAAAATGAGTGAATAATCCAAAAACAGATTTTTAAATAACATATCAGGTTGTTTGTTACCATTTACCTTGTTTTAATCAAAGTGTTACATAGAAAGTTATTTCTATTTCATTGATGGTCCTATTTAATGTAATTGAGTTATAAATATTAAATAATTTACTGTGGCTTTTACAATCGGAGCAGGGATTGGAGAGCGGGAAATGAGATTTGGAAAAAAAGAAAAGCAAACTTTTCAGAAGATAGAAGAATTATTGCTTTCTACCTTATTATATGAGGCTAGAATAATGCTAATGCCAAAATTAGTCAAATGTATTTCAAGATAATTACAGACCATTGTCTCATGAGAAGACCTGAAAAAAAAAAAAGACTTAACAAAGTACAAGCAAAGTAAACCAAAAAAATTATAAATAGGATAATTAGACAAGATATAGTGAGGTTTATCTCAGCAACAAAATGTTAATGTTATCTTAAAAGTCAATAAAAATAATTCAACATATTAATAAAAGAACAACATTCATATGACATCTCAGTAAATATAGAAAAAGTATTTGACAAAATTATATATCCACTAAAGATAAAAACTCCCAGCAAACTAGGGTAGGGAGAAAAAAACCTTGAGTTAGCATAAAACTTAATTGTGAAATATTGACTCTTCTCACTTAAAATCAAGACTTGGGTAAGAATTTCCCTCTTGGCACTTCCATTCAACATTGTAGTGGAGGTCCTAGCAAATTCACGTTGAAAAAAAGTTAACAAGGAAACAAATGACTTAAAATTGAGAAGAAACATATAAAAGTGTTTTTATTGGCAGATAATGTGATTGTTTAAGTAGAATAACCTAAGAAATATACCAAAAGCTAATAGATATGATAAGTAAATTTAGTATAATTTCAGGATATAGTGACAATGTACAAATATATCTCTGGTGTCTATGTGTTAATAATAAGCAAGGAAAAAAATAAAATTTAATAAAACAGACTCTGAGCTGAAAAGTTTGTGCAATGTTGAATTTCTTCTACATTGCTGAATGAAGTTTTAAAAGACCTAAATAAGTGGAGAATATACAGTATTTAATACTCAATATTTTGAAGATAGCAATGGTCCCCAATTTGGCCTCTTGCTTTGAAGCATTCTCAAACAAATGATGCCTGAGCATCCAAATATCAAAAGGTGAATTTGAATACGGACCTCTATGGCATTCATAAAATATAACTTGAGATGTTTTACAGATCTAAATTTAAAAGCTAAAATTATAAAGCTTCTAATAGCAAATATAAAGGAACATTTTTATGATATTAAGGCAGGTAGCCTGACTTGTGGTGGCACAGTGGATAAAATGACCTAGAACATTGAGGTCGCTGGTTTGAAACCCGGATTTGCCTGGTCGAGGCACATATGGGAGTTGATGCTTTCTGCTTCTTCCCCTTTCTCTCTCTCTTCTCTAAAATAAATAAAGCCTTAAAAAAAATCAGGCAGGCAAAGCTTTCATAGAATATTAAGAGCACTAATCAGAATAAATAAAGAGATAAATTAGGTTTCATCAAACTTAAAAAATTTACTCATTGAATGATAGTCATAAAAATATACAAGTTACAAACTGGGGGATAATATTTGCAATACATATATCTGCCAAAGAAATTTCATAATGTGACAAGAAAAAGATGAAGAATTCAATTAAGCAATGAATAAAGACCTGAACAAACACTTCCCAAAGAAAAATATAAGAATGTCCACTATTAGCATGAAAGAATTCAACATCATTAGTCATCAAGGAAAAGCAAATTAAAATCAGAAAATGCTTTACACCCAACATAATGGATAAACTTCCAAAGAATGGCACACCACATGTTAGCGAGGACATTGCCATTTTAAAATGATACAACCACATAAGAAACTGGCAGTTCTTTTTTTAAGCTTAACACATGCCTACTCTATAATCTATCACTTTCATTCCAGGTATTTATACATGAACCATGAAAGTCCATGTCAAGGAAAATACTAATATCTGAATGTTCATAAGAGGTTTAATTATAAGAGCTCCAAAGTAGAAAAACACAATGTCTATCCCACAAGAGATGTATAAACAAA
This sequence comes from Saccopteryx leptura, assembly GCF_036850995.1. Classification (NCBI taxonomy): domain Eukaryota; kingdom Metazoa; phylum Chordata; class Mammalia; order Chiroptera; family Emballonuridae; genus Saccopteryx; species Saccopteryx leptura. The sequence goes on along the minus strand of NC_089504.1, from coordinate 125,780,346 downwards.
TTATAGTATATTTCTACAATAGGGTAGTATTTAGGAATGAAGTATGTGCAATAATACAAATCAATCTCTAAGACATTCTATTGAGCAATAATAAAAACTTGCAGAAAAGTACACACTGTTTGATTCCATTAATATGAAGATCAAGAATAGGTCAAATTAAACATTTGTATCTGATGTCAGAGGAATTCAGTGGGAATGTGCATGAGAAAATTTTGGGGTGTGAAGAAAAGAATCTTCGACTTTATTGGGGTTTGAATTACACATATTTGACATTTGTCAAAAATCATTAATCTTTACACTTAGGGATCTATGCTTTTCATTGTATATAAATTATACTTTAGTTAAAATAAAGGTACAGAGGGATAAAAGCTGTATGTTGCACTACCGTTAAAAGACCATAAAATTGGAAAGCAAAGAGGCAAAAGTACAATAACTTTGGAGAGACAGAAGGATAATGTTCACATAGAATCTCTCAGATGCAGTCTAATACAAGACTTTGTGAACAAATACTTAAATAATTTAAAAATGTAAAGTAGAAAGAAGATGAGAAAATAAGAAATAGGAAGGGTGAGAGTAGCTTACAATCAGATGCACAAGATAACATTTATTGAGTGTCTCTTATATACGCACTTTGTGATATTTGTGACCTTATAGGAACAACTATAAAGTATATTGCCATCATTTAGACAGCAATTATTGTCTTTATATTACAGATGATGAAAGAGGCCTAGAGTGTAAAATCTAAAGCCACATAGGTAGAAAGTAGTTGGAAAACGATTAAACCAGGGACTAGCAATCTGGTAAATCTTGAGGCTGAATTCAGTACATAGACATATTAATTTGTCTACTGTTTTTAAAAAATGAACTAAATATTGTGACATTTCCATAAAAATAAGTTCTAAAAATGCTCAAAAATTGGAATATCTACCATCTTGAGTCTATGTTTCTATGAGGAAAAAATCATGTCAAGTTCAGGAGCAAGCAGACAAGCCCTTAAGTAGGACTTAAATAGGACATGTCACCTGATTTGGTTTTTTCAAGCATTTGAATAATGATCTCTGATTTATGACCATGTTTGCTTGACTTCAGGGACAGAGGAGACATAAAAAAAAAGTTGACAGTATCACACAGTGACATGGACAGAAGATCATATAAGTAGAACATCTATAATTTAAGAGCTAAATTTTTTTTTATTGAAAGATAATGGAAAATGATACTGCCAAAAGTAAGATATTATATAACTAAAAAAGAGAAAAAAATAGTCTTATTCGAAAGGCAAAGTCCATTTTACAGTGACTAATACCCTTTAGATGTTTTCCAACTCGTGAGAATGTTGTACTACTAATAAAATCACTTTCTGAAGATAAACTGATTTCTCAGAATATCTCGACTGATATTAGAGAAGGACCTGTCTCTGGGATAAGAAATGAGGTTGGACTCGGAGCAACAAGGACCAATGTGATTAAGAAATCGAAAATAGAGGAAATCTGAAACCTGCTTAGAGTTTCCTTCTCTGTAAAATTAAAGTACAAGACAAGTTGTTCCATAGAGCCATTTTTATCTGCAATATTCTTTAGCTTGATGAATTAGGATCATATCAAAGTGTGGCCTAGTATCATCCCTGGAAAGCCTGCCTGCTATTTTCATTATATATAGAATAGTGACTCCACCTAGAACAGTGGTCCCCAACCTTTTTTGGGCCACGGACCGGTTTAATGTCAGAAAATATTTTCACGGACTGGCCTTTAGGGTGGGATGGCTAAATGTATCACGTGACCGAGACAAGCGTCAAGAGTGAGTCTTAGATGGATGTAACAGAGGGAATCTGGTCATTTTTTAAAAATAAAACATCTTTCAGACTTAAATATAAATAAAACGGAAATAATGTAAGTCATTTATTCTTTCTCTGTGGATCGGTACCAAATGGCCCATGGACCGGTACCGGTCCACAGCCCGGAGGTTGGGGACCAGTGACCTAGAGCACAAAATGGCAAAGGTTCTCTTTCCCAGGCCGATCACTGTGACTCCCTTTGGGCTGCAACCTTATTTTTTTTCTCATTCTTCTTTTGTAAGGTTTTCATCTCCCACCCTGGTTAAAACAATCCAATGCATGCAGAGCCCATTGAAATACTGTACAGTCTTTATAATGAGAAGAAATATTCTGAGATAAACAGTTTATTTGTTTTAATACATGTAATACACCCAAATCTAGAAAGGGGTGGGGGCTGGGGAACAAGGTTAAAGTGATGAATTAGAGGCAGTTTGAGGATAGAATCAAAACAAACCTGAAATTTTGCTAAATGTACTTTTAAGTGAAAAATATTTGCCTGTCCTTTATTTGCCATGTTTTCCACAACATGTTGATACAAGAATTCCTTGGACTTGTTATTGGATCCGGTATTAGTACCACAAAGATCAGCTGTTGCTTTAGAAATGAAAACATTGTTTGGTGCTATTCAACCTCTACTTAATAAATCCCCTTATCCTTACTTAAACTCTCTGCAGCTCTTTATGTTTTAAACCTACACAATAGGAATAATATCATTCTGTGAACCCTGCTTCACAATATGCTATGTTACATGAAATCAAATTAACCTGGCATGGTGCCTGTCATAGAGTAGGTTTTCAATAAATGAATTTGAGGTTTAATCTTTAGATTACTTAGAGACCTCTGGTATTAGTTACGGCGTCTACCTCTAGACTCAGAATGCTATATTGTTCACTCTAGTCCTCTGCTTGTAACAACTTGCCCTTACTTATTTTTTCTGCACAGATGGGTTGACCAAATTGGAAACACCAGCATGAGCCTTGAGGACTACCATAGTTCCAGTTTTCTTTATTGGTAACTTAGAACTTGTCAACTGCAATTCAAAATAATATTCAAGACTCCATTGTAGAAAAGTATTGTCTCATACCATTTGGCTAGAAATCTCTCCAAAAGAGATTTGGTTTCTGGGTTTCACTGCTCACAGATTGGAGAATAAAAATTTTCTTATGAGAAGTGAGTGAGAGATAGCTTCCTAAAACCATCAGGAAGGGAAGTTTGGAATATCATTAGTTCATTAATTCATCCAGGTAACAATATTTACTGAGTGACTACTAAGGCGAAGCATTATTTTGTGTTTTAAATTTTATTATTTTAATGAAAGAAAAAGGGAAGGAGGGAGAGAGAGAGTGAGAGAGAAAGAAGAACATCTGTCTGCTGTATGTGTCCTAACCAGGAATTGAACCGGCAACCTCTGTGCCTTAAGATGAAGCTCTAACCAACTGACTTATCCAGCCAGTGTGTTATTTTGTGGGGTTTTTTATTTTGAGAATAGAATAAACAAGACAAAAAAAGGTATCTGCTTTTACTTTAAAAAGACAAAGAATGGAAAAATAAAGACTAGAGATTGGTGTAACAGTGGGATGGGTTTTAAAATAACTAATGGTTTTATCAGTTACCTCTGAGCATAAAAATGCTGCACTACTTTAAAACTCAGTTACTTAAAATAAATCACTTAATCCTCTTCATATGTTAGTCAAATATATGCAGTTTCACACTGCAGTTTTGCAAGAGTTCTAGTTTGGCTTTGATTCATGTTTCTCCTCATTTGGAGACCATCCTGGTAAAGGTCTGTGGTGGTGGAAAAAGAGTAAGAAACTAGACCAGTACAGCAATCACCTATCAAGTCTTTGTTTTCCTTAAGTCTGCTAACATCCCATCGGCTAAAGCAGTCTCACGGCCAAAGTCATGGTCAAAAACTGAGAAAGTGTATTCTACCCACTCTGGAAGAAGCAGGGAATGAACATTTGCTGAACAGTCATCTAACTACAGTCTTTATTGAAGATCTCTGAGAAAAAGAGTTGGCGTGTTTGACAAAAAATCCCTGAAGTTCAGTGTGCTTGAAAAATACATATAGAGGGGAAGAATGGTAGGATATGACAGCAGAGAGTGAGACAGACCTACTCAGAATAATATAGGGCACAGTCAAGAATTTTTGCTAAGCATAGTAGGAAACCTTTAGAGGGTTTTAGCAGGGAGCAACAAGTATAGATTTATATTTAAAAAACAAAAAACTTGGCCCTGGCCGGCTGGCTCAGTGGTAGAGCATCGGCCTGCAGTGTGGAAGTCCTGGGGTTCGATTCCCAGCCAGGGCACACAGGAGAAGCACCCATCTGCTTATCAAACCTTCCCCCTCTTCTTTCTTTCTGTCTCTCTCTTCTCCTCCTGCAGCCAAGGCTCTATTGGAGCAAAGTTGGCTCAGGTGCAGAGGATACTCCATGGCCTCTGCCTCAGGAGTTAGAATGGCTACTGCTGCAAAAGAGCAACACCTTAGATGGGCAGAACATCGCCCACTAGTAGGCATGCCAGGTGGATTTCAGTCAGGAAAATGCAGGAGTCTGTCTCTCTGCCTCCCAGCTTCTCACTTCAAAAAAATATCAAAACAAACAAACAAAAAACCTCTCGCGAATGTGTGGTGATTGCATTCAAATGGATCAAGACTGTTGGGAGGGCCATTGTTCAAATGGTTCTTGCTACAGCTCAAGGGAATGATGATGGCTTATATTTGGATGATGATAATGAAGTACGAAAAATTCTTAAATTGATAATATCTTTTAGGGGCAGACTTACACTTCAAGAGAGTTTTCATAGCTTAGAAGTGGTAAGCAAGGAGGAAAAAAATTGTAAATGGCTTCTAGTTTTTGGATTTGTGCAGCTCAATAAATGATGGTTTTAATTACTGAAATGGGGAATACTAGAGGAGAAAGGTATTTTTAGAAAAGCGTTTGGAGGAATTAAATGATTTATTTTAGGCAAGAAGTTTGCCTAATGATCCTTCCGGTAAAGCAGTTGAGGATGTGATTGGTTATACAGTTAGGGTAGTCAGAGATGCAGATTGGGAGATGATTAGGGAGTAGGTAAAACCCCAGATCATTGGACTTATCAGGATCACTAAGGAAAGACTCTAAGTCCAAAACAATAATAAAACCCCAAAGTGCTAATATTCTATGCTATTGTATTCTAAATTAAACATCTAATATCTTCTTAAGATAAAGAAAGTGTTTCAGTGAATCTACTCCTGGTAGCTCAAGAGCATCTGTTTGGTTTGGGTATTACAGACACTAGATAAATTTTCTTAGATTTTTAACATAAATAAGGGGGAAACTTTTCTTTTAATGAAAATTCATCTCATTTTTTTTACTCGGCATTGGCATAATTATACTTTAATAAAATGAAGCTTATAAGAATAATTTCTTGAGTATTACACATAGTGGATAGTACTTTTGTGGATATCAAAATTTTTTTAGATAGGAGAAGCAGGATTATAAGTGGATCAACAGTAACTACAACGTGGAACAACTTTCCTTAAATCTGGCAACTTGTTACCATGTGAACCCCAGGAAAAGCTTGTGTTATAATTGGAGTTGAAGTTGCAAAATGTTTTAGCTACAGAAATCTGTCATCAATTTTTCCAGTTAATTGCTTATAAAGATACACAAGCAGAGACAGGGAAAGCCAAAGGGAAATGAGCTGGGTATTTATAGCGATTATGGGAAAAGCATGGTTACATATAGATTGGGACATTGGATATTTGGTTTACATTTACCTAAGTCTGCATGTTTGGGGTTATATGCATTTAGTGTGGAAGATAGTGCATGTGGGTGTGGGTGTATGCATGCATATAACTATCTCTCTGTCTAGAAAATGGACATTAATTGAACAGAAAAATCAATTGAGTTTACAAAGAGATTAAATCACTGTTTGTTCAGATGAATCAGGGTTACGATTCCAAACCAGAGACTCATTTAGAAGAATGGTGTAAACCCACAATTTATCCTAAGCACTCACCTGATAAATGCACATAATCCCAGGAAAGTATTCTTAAATAACTTTTAAAAGCTGACTTTCCTAGTCATGGAGGGAAAGAGTGACTAGAGAAAAGACTTACTAACATCAAATATTAAGATTAATGATAAAAAGGAGTTTTAAATCACAGAAATTAGAGATGTAGCTGAAGGAAATGTTACAGAGAAAACCATGGAAAAAATGTTAGAAATGAAAAGGAATCAGTATTTCAACTTAATTTAGTAAATATGTACAGATTGGATGGTTAAGGATTACAAGCCTTGGAAGAAAAGGATATACACTGAGTGATAGTCCTTCCCTTCTAGAAATTTACATTTGAAGAGGACAAAAATATTTTTTCTTCTCCCTTTCTAGGTTCTTAGCTGAGATCCCTCTATAATAAAAATATAGATTAATGGGAGGAAAACAAATGGAGAGTTTAATAATATGTATCATATATATCTCCTGTATACATGGGAGATACCCAGGAAAACTGAGTAGCTTCCCAAAATGGCCCAAGCCATCACCTTAAATAACATCTCCAGCTTAAGACAAAAGAAAATGTTGAGGGGTGAGACAAAGCCAGTTCTGAGAGGTTACCTAGAAAAGCACAGTAAACAAGAAGAGTATAATTATTATGCAGAATTGCTTTCTCCACTGACAACAGTTTTCGTAGGTTTAGTCATCCTTCTCTCCCAGGTAGAGAGGGAGACACACTTACAAATGTAGATACGCTTATTGATGTAAATATTCCTTATAAAAGTGTAACTCTGATTTAGTTTTCAGAGCATCTCCTGTGTTTGTTATTTCCTAAAAACAACCAGCTCAAGATAATCAATATGTCAAAGAGGCATATTTTGGGGTAGCAGCTTCTGCTCCCTTTACAATATATCACAAATGAATGAGCATTTAGTAGAAACTGGGAACAGTAAAAGTAGGTGAGACCACTTTCAGGATTCAAATTTAGAAAAGTTTACTTAGATTAGGCTGTGAAAGAGTCTCTTAAAAATGAGAGAGAAGGTCAGGAAGCAAGGGACCAGGAAATCAAAGGGAATCTGGAAGGCAGATTCTAGATGGCAGAAATACCACTGGTTAAATTCTAGGTATTAAGGTATAAAGAGGTTGGAGAGCCTGATAATCTGTTAATGGAGTAATGAAGCCTCCAAAGGTATAGGAAGAAATCATCTGGAACCAAAGAATCACTTTTCATCAAATAAGTTGTTGAGCTTTCCCATCTCTAAATTAAAGAAGTTTACAGACCACTTTTTCCAAATGTCAATACTTTTGACATCTCTTGATTATGTTGTTATTAACTGAAAAATGTCTTAATTAAGTCACAGTAGAAGTTTAGATTTCTACATATGGTAGAGATGCTGCCATCTACAGGTACCCAGATAAATCTATTTAAACAAATAAATAAATGAAACCTAGATTTAACCTCTCCATGGTGACCTCAGATGGGAAGGCCAACACATGAAGATTATCAAAGGGTAATGTTCAAACTCTTCATTAATATTTGAAAGGCTAAATAAAAGAAGGATTTTAAGCCTTCATAGAAAGGTGCCTAAAATCTTGCATTAACAAAATCATTTGAGTGTTTCTTAGAATACTTTTTAAAGGCAAATATCCACACCTACCTTACCTTTTTAAAATAAATTGTTTTTTATATAGCTTGAAGGCACTGGGGCTAAAAAGAAAAGGAGTAACAGATTTTTAAAACTATAAGTTAAAAGACAGATAATATATATCAAATATATATATATGTATAATTTCACTACAAAAAGTTATATGTAGTTTTTTTCCCAAAAGAATAATAGTTCATAGCATCTATTTATTTGATTGTTAAGCATTTGATATTTCCTCCCAATATTTTCAGATGCATCCTATATTTAAAACAATTCTCACATTGACAGCTTATATACAAGTGATACACTTTAAACAAAATTTATTTCCTTAGTTAGTCTCCCTCTTTTTTCTAACCAATTAGAAATAAATTTTGTCACCATTATCTGAGCTTTATGTATTAAAGAAATTACTCGAGGGAAATTGGAATCACACTTCCTTTTACTATTAGGCTTAGCACACATCTTAAAGATTATTCTTTGCATTTGCAATTCAAAAGAAAATAGAAAACAAATTTAGCTATAATTCAAAGAATATATAATTTCTTTAAAAGTGTACTTAAAAGGATTCTATCACAAAGATGCTCTGACAGAGGAAGCTAAGCAAAATTCTTGTAATTCTGTGATCAGTTGCAAAAATAGCCTTTTAAACTTCTTTTTCGCCCCCTAGTGGCAAAAAGGGAAAATTCACACGTATACATAAATATTTTACATTTCTTTTCCAATTAATTAGCCTTTATACAAGTTTCCTCAAATGAGTCATGTTCAATATTGTGTTGCATGAAAAATTTTAAAGCAAACTAAAAGTTATAAAAGCATTAGCTATTGTTAAATTCTAAACACCAAATTATATAAATGACTCTTTGTTTTAAAAAAGAATTATTAAATGATTTAAATTAATTTATTTTCTTAATTTTAAGACAAAATGGAGAAATTAATCTCATAGATTTATACCATATAAATGAACTCTCTGTATAAATCAATCCTGACTTATTTTCTTGATTGTTACTACATAATTGATATATTTAAAAAGTGAACAAGCCTGACACCTTTACCTTTAACTATTCAGATTCCTGACAGCAGATGACTCGATATATCTTGAAATGCTTAATGCAAACAGATTGCTTCATGCTAAAAGACATTTTGAGCAATTTCTTCTGAAAACTTAGAGGGGGAATGAGTATCATTGTAACTTATGAAATACACGAAGACACTCTCTTAGAAATGTAATTTTGGTGAATGGTGGTTATTTAGAATTGTCTAATTTCCAGAAGTGCAGTCTCATTTTCATGACTATAACAAAGAAAGAACTGTAATACAATGGTGAAAACCAGTGAGAAGTGGATTATACAATGAATAAAATATATATAATAGCATTAAGAATGACATAAAAAGAAGAAAGCATCAACAACAATCAGTGATACGGTAACACATTTTTCCAACTGTTAACACATAATTTATGGTTGGATTTTAAAACCTTGAAATTTTTTTCTTAAACAATTAATCAAAAGTCAGCATACATAGCTAAGTAATTCTTCTCATTACTTATTATAAAAACTTTTCAACTTTTAGGATATAATACCTCATTCCTTGGGGTATTAGTATTTTTAATTGATTTTTTCCCTGTAGCTAAATTTCTTTACTTAGCCCTAATATTACTTTCTTCCTTCTTTTAGCATCTATTATCTAAGACCTATATTAGTCTTGGAACCACAAAACATTCTAAAGTATGAGTTAGCAGAAAAGAATCTTAATCCCTTAAGAACTTCCAAAACTAAAGAATCATTAATGTCAAGGCATTCATTTATCCTGGAGATGTTGCATATATTAGAAATGACATCTCTTATGCTTCACAAAATCAAAATGACAACTTCTTGGAGTCAAAGAATGAGAGGAAATGGGGAAAGAATTGTACTGTAAGTTCTTTCTAATATGTTCTCTATGGAATTGCTTTTAAACGTCTCCTTTTGTGTGTCAGAAATCTGAAGTAGCAACAGCAATTAGGGAAGATGTCACTTTCAGTGGAGGTTCAGAAGTGGGAGAGGAGGGAGGCAAAGAAAAAGGGGTGGAGGAAGTGGAGGGAGTGATGGAGATGAAGGGAGGGCACATCCTGAAAAGATAATCTCTGTATACTCTCATGACATCATCCTCCTGCATAGGTATATATAGGGAATGGCCAAAGCAACTCTCATACTTCAGTCACTTTCAAAATCAGCTAAAGGCAGGAAGCACTAGAGAAAGTCCCTCCACCCTTTCAGCGTGTCTCTGACGTTTGTGGACTTGGCTCCCTAGGAATCTCAAGGAGATGGTGGCAGAAATGAAACTTCAGCTGGTATGCATGATACTCCTGGCTTTCAGCTCCTGGAGTCTGTGCTCAGGTAAGCTCAGCTGCATTTCACAACTCCCTGAAGTGATTTCTTTTTCCTTTACTGTAGTGTGTTGCTACTTACTTTAATGTATCCAGGGAGAAGGCTTACTCCCTTATTCTGAATTTTCTTCTTAGTGTTAGGAGCTGAATATTTTCTTTTTCTGTGTTTATGATTACAAGGACTGAAAGATTTCTGTTTTTAAATCTACAAGGCAATAAAAGAGATTTTAATGAAACACTTCATGCCCTTCTTTGGAATGTAATTACTAGAGAAAAAAAAAAAAACACTTCAAACTAGGCTAGTCGCTATCTAACAAGAAGTAAAGATGCAGTGCCTGTCAAAGTGTGAACCCTTGATTAAAACCTATTCTATTCAAAATGCTTTGTCTCATTCTCAGTCATTCTTTAGGAGGCAGTGACTTCACCCTCCCACAAATTATTTTTTTTTAACAATGCATGTGTTAAGTTAATTTGAAAATTGATGATTATTGAATAAATGAATGAGGCATTATTTGTAAAAAATTATTTTTAGAAAAGTACAAAGATATTCCAAGTCCTTTCTGAGAATAAATTTTATATAGTCTTTTTATGTGACAAATGAAAAGCATTCTATTAATTAATTATTTTTTGCATGTCATTTAAGTTGATACTAAGTGTAGCTGGGAAATTGGCTTTTTTATATTAATAAAAATTGTTTGCCAAAGTGTTTTGCATGTGGTAATAAAGAAGAAGCCATCTATTTCTAAATATCTATCAAAAATTCATTTAAGAATAAGATTTAAATTCGGAAGAGTAATAAATACATCATGATTGCAATATACTTCAATTAATATTTTAAATAATAAAATAATCACAGCAAAATGAAAAAGAAAACAGAATAAATGCAGGAAAAATAATTTAACCTGTTTTGTACTTTTTATCTTATAAATATGGCATTAAAATGTTTAATGTAAACTGATTTTATTTAAATTATAAAATTAAATCTAGCAGAAAATATAAAGGTTAATTATCAACATTTTTAATTCTTTTGATCTTTAAAAAAATCTTTGGCTTCTAAGTTTCCAAATAGTTTTATGAGTTAAATACCAGATTTTCTACAATTACGTTTTTATCTATTAGCTACATGAGGTTAGAGGTGTACTTAGAGCATGTGAGAAAAACTGGGTTATTGATTATTAAATTTTGAAAATTTTTGCTGTCTTAAGCCAAAATTTATGGGGATTTTGGTATACATTTTTTATAAATGGCTAAAGAAATTTGTCATTCCTTTTGAAAAACAGATTGGGTCACTAAAAAGTAGAAGAAAATGATCTCTGGTATAACTTAGTTGCAAGATACAGTGTAACAAATGGTTTCCCTAGTGTCACATTTCTTTTTAATAAAAGTGTATAGTTCAAGGAAGATGAAGTCATTTTAACTTTTGCTTTGCTTTATGACATATAGGTCAGTGAGTTTGAATTAAGTTATCTTATTGTAATGTTCTTTAACTTTATTTTTATTACCTAATAGTATTTTCTACTTATTTCTCTGTAAAATATTAATTAGTAGAAATTGAAAAGGATATTCTTTTTAAAAATCAGAAATCTATCTTAGTGTTATTGTACATGTATTAGTGTACATCACTTTTGTTTAAACAATTTCCTTCACAGACTGTGATAAAATCACTAAGTACACATAATTTTAAATTCTTGTTTAAAAAACAAATTTTCCAAAGTGTATTCTTTATAACAGCATCTCAAGTCAAGTAAATCTGAATATTTTTCCTATTCTAAATTTTTGTACTCTAAAATTATCTTTTTTTTTGTCTTAATAAGGCTCTGTATATACCTTTTCATTATAATGTTTTTTAAATCTCAATATACTTATATTTGGTATATGTAAACTATTAGTGTTTAACCAGCATATTTGATGACATTTCTATTATATGAGATAATCAGTTTTTAATTTTGAGATCTTAGAGATTAAATAACTCCAAATCACCAATAGCCCTCTTGGCATAAAGTCACATGCTTATTTGCTTAGAAGTGCTTTTATTATTCTGGCTGACTCTTAGTCAAAAATAAAACCATCTATTTTTCTTCTTAGCACTATTTTAAGTAGCATAAATACATAGAAAGACAACATCCTCTGAGATTAATTTTTTTAGATTAATCTAAAATTTACAATTTACAATGGAATTGTATGATAGGTGATTATACAGTAAACATGTGGTTTTAATTTTACTCAGATTCAGAAGAGGAAATGAAGGCGTTAGAAGCAGATTTATTGACCAGTGTGCACACATCAAAGGTAAGTTGTTGTTTTTTTTAAACAAAGAATTGAAAAACATAAGAACTCTTTTTTTTAAAACAAAGAATTGAAAAACATAAGAACTCTCATTATAAATACGGTGTTCTTATCCTATAATAATAACTTCCCATAAAGGCTGAAAAGTTTATTGGAAAGCATTTCCTCTTTTTGGGAAAATTTTCTTGAGTTCATAGAAGTTAAGGGTGTTGATGTGACAGGGAAACAATTATATTGACTATCAATCAGTATATTGTAGCTTTAATTAAATAGTCACATATTATTTATGTGGATATATACATGTATTTAAAGGAATCATTTTTTGTTCCTATCAAATTGTGTTTGATGAAAGGTATATTGGCTCAAGTTAAACACATAAATGAGAATTAAGGGACATTTTCAACTTTTTTTATTATATTGGGGAAAGTAAAATGGAGTGTCTAAATTAAAAATGAAAGTTCATGACACTTCTTAAAAGACATGTGATGGAGTGTAGAGAGCAATAGATTGGCAAACAGAAACCTTGAGATTTAACACTGAAGCTGTGACTTATGAACTATTTGCTCTTAAGCAAGTGGGTAGTTACCATTACTTGCCTTCACTTTTGTATTTTTAAATGCTATGGTTAGAATTCATGATCTCCTAGACATTTACATTAAATCCATGCCTGGATTTAAATTCTTCCTATAACAGAAGTGTTATCTGCTGTACCTGCTCATTTGTTTTATTGAATCAAGTAAAACTTTGTATACTGGACCCTTTAATTCCTCTCCTGGGGTTTTGAAAACAAGGTTTCTAAATTTCAACCTGTACCTGGGAATAAAACTCAATTAGAATATACCTGATTACCATGCTATTACACAGTATTGACTTACCCAATGTGAATCTAAAGGTAGAGCTAGAGTATAGGGTCTCTAACCAAAGATGCTTTTCAAAAAAAATCAAATTTTGAGGTGAGGTAGTCACCTGGTGTAATCACTGTTAAAACATTGAAATACCAAGGCTGAAGACTCATCAGAAGCTAAGGTAAGAAAACTCCTGTCTGGGCCCAGGCCAGTTGGCTCAGTGGGAAAGCATCAGCCTAGTGTGTAGAAGTCCCGGGTTCGATTCCCAGCCAGGGCATGCAGGAGAAGTACCCATCTGCTTCTCTACACCTCCCCCTCTCCTTTCTCTCTGTCTCTCTCTTCCCCTCCCGCAGCCAAGGCAATGGCTCCAGGGCCTCTGCCTCAGGCACTAGAATGGCTCCAGTGGCAATGGAGCAATGCCCCAGATGGGCAAATCATTAACCCCTAGTGGGCTTGCCCAGTGGATCCCAGTGGATGCGGGAGTCTGTCTCTCTGCCTCCTCGCTTCTCACTTCAGGAAAAAAAAAGAAAGGAAGAAAACTCCTGTCTGATTTCTGAGGCAATGCTCCAACTCAGGTATCATATCAGGTTTCTCTTCTCTGATTGGGTAAGCATATTTTAGGTACTACAATCATTACTATAGATATAGAATGACATTTGCTAGCACTTTGGTATACTTTTATTGAGAAAGAAAACCTAGTACAGTATTTTTTTTCAGGCTTTCAAAAACTTTTGGAATGTTGTAATTTTCTATGATCAAAATCAATGCCTTATATACAGTAAGAATTTTTTTTGTATGCAGTAAGAATTTAATAAACATTTATGAACTAGGATTCTTTTCAACTTTTACTTTTTGTATGAAACAGTAAAAACTTCAAGCTATACCACAGATAACTTTACTTTCAATTTAGTGAAATGCTTGAATTCACCATTTGTTGAACACATGCAAAGACAGTATATTACAGCTAGCATTAGTTATATAAATTGGGTTTCATTTAATTAAGGAAACAGAAATTTGACCAGAATCTTAGTCAGTGTTAGAAAGTTAACTCAAATAATTATAAGTAAGAACAACAAATACTTTAGTTTTCCTCATCTCAAAAACAAGAATACTCTAAATTTATCTATAAGCTTAAAGTCTATTATAAACATTTGTATAAAATAATTTAATAAGAAATAATGTTCATTATAAAAGAGAAATTATGTATAACATGTATTAAAGATAGTAAGAAAGACTTTATTCAAGAGGACCTACTACAATGGGGGTTTTGCAGAGATAGAACACAACTCCAAATTCAATAAGAACAAGTATGGATCTATAGCCAAGGAGTTGGGTGGAGGTTAGTGAAAAATTACTAAGAGGAAACATTAAGATTAGGAGGATTTTTCCTAAATGATTCAACAGAATTCTGATATTGAGGGTGGAAATCTAATTTATATATGTATATTTATCTATCTCTAGGGTGATCAGATACCAAGGGTGAAACATTTTTGCTATATTGACTCAACAAGATTTGCACTAAAACTGGTCTAAGCAGAAAAGGACAGAACTCAAGGTTGGGTAGAGGGCTCAGAGGAGCCTGACTCAGGTTTGGCACCCTTGTCCTTTTCCTGAATAAAATAGTTTAAACTTTATACAAAATGTTCTCAAACACATGTTTACTTAAATAACCTTTGGTTCAGAGTACTTCCTCTGCTGTGATCCTTAGGTACGAAAGGGTTAGTTAATGTGACATTAAATAGTAGTGGTATGTGATATAGTGACTTTTATTGGCAAAAGAAAAGACGATTAACAATTTCCTCATCAAACAAATAATCAAGAACCTTAGTCATGACAGATATTTTATGAATAAAGCATTTTTGTGATCAGATTTGTTTGGAGAACATTGGATACTATATTAGCACCATTGAAAAGGTATAACAAATACTGTATTTACAATTAAAAAGCATTGAGGATACCTAAATTCAGGAAGCCTTTACTTTCCTTTAAACTAAAGTTTTCCAATTTATTTGACAATGGAACTCCTTTTTAAAAACAGTGAGTGCAAAACTAGTATTCTAAGAAATACACTATAGAAAATGCTTATTTAGATGATCTCTAAAGAGCTGTCCAAACATAACATTATAGTATCTATTAATTGGCAAGATAGAAGGTGTTGCTGCCACACAATGGAGCATATTGCCTCTACATATCCGTAGAAGAAATATTCAAGCAATAGCTGGATAATCATATTCATGGGGTGTAGCTGAAAGAATTTTCAAACCATTGAAAACATCATAGTGAATGTCTTTGTATTCACAGATTTGCCTGCCGTTAGGATGAAATCTAAATCAAAGGGCATACACATTTATAATTTTAATCCATATTGCCTAAACAACCTTTAAGAAGTTCTACCAATCTACACTCAGACCAAAAAATATGTGGGAAAGTGTCTTTGTCCCCATGTCCCCATAAGTACCCCAGTGAATGTACATGTACTTTTTAAAGTCTGATCTAATGGTAGCCATGCTGCACATCATTCCACATATTTCTTTCATGTATGATTCTGATTTTGTGACTTTTTGGCTCACATTACTTATCCCAGGTTTACATTTCTTTCAGTTTATTTAATTGGGGTATTTACTATTTTCTTTTTGAAGAGCTACACCTGTGTTAAGAATATTAACACATTGTGGCAGCTTTTATACTATAATTTGCTTTTTTCATTTTTTTCACTATAGTTTGCTTTTTTCATTTTTTTTCACTATACCTTGCTTTTTATTTTAGTTCGGGATGTTAATTTTCCAAAGAGATAATTTACACATTTATGTATTTAAATGATCTTTTTCTTTATGGATTCTGGCTTAGATATTTGTTTAATAATATCTTCCCAGTTATATAAAATACATTCTATATATTCACACACTATTTTATATTTATCATATTTAACTTATATGGATATTATTAGACTATAATATGTCAAGAAAAGTTATAATTAGCTCAAAATCCAGATTTCCTCATAGCCAATTGTCTCAATGATATCAAATGCAAACTCTGCTATATGCTACACCTTTATATTGATATATACTTGGATCTGTTGTTAAACATTATATTCTCTTCTGTTGAGTTTTGTGTTTATTCATGCTCTATTACCTCACTCCTTTCATTCCTGAAGCTTTAAAATGCATTTTACAATCTGGTAAAGTAAGTTGCTCCTCATCACCTTTTCATTTTTCTATATCTTTTTGGTTATGCTTACATATTTATACTTCCAAATGAACTTTATAATTAGTTTGACAAATTGCCTCTTCTAACTTCCAGTCTCCCCATATTTTCCAAATTGTAACTTTCATTTGCAATTAGATTACAGTTGGAGACTAATTCAGAGAGAATCGACACCTGAAATTACTGTTATTGAGTCTTCCCATCATGGCTTTGTAGTCATTCAAATTTTTATGTCCTTTAGGAAAAATTTGTGCTTTTTTCATCTATGCACTTTGAAATGTTTGTTAATATATACTAATTATTTTATATTTAAGGTTGCTTAAGTTTTTATCTTTTCTCATTAATTATTGTTGGCACATAGGAAGGTTGTTAATTATGGTAATAACAGTTTTAGACAAGATCTAGAGAATGTTGTAATTTGCAAATATATTGGTGCACTGTGATGCTGCCTATGACAACTCTTCATGTGTGAAATAGACTAGTTGTCTCTTACTATTCTCATTGTCCAAACCTATTAGTAACATCTTAGCCTCTGTTCCATAAACTAAAATGTAATTAAGAAAGAATGGTATATTTACTATCTTCATCTGTGATGTGATATACATATATTTATATATTTTTACTGCCTGTCATTTCTTTTTTCTTTCTTGCTTTGCTCATATAGGTGTGAATGTGTGTATAAAACTTTTTAAAAATACGGACTATGAAGCATTGGCACTATTCAACTTTGTGATATGAAGTTTCTAAATCAATGATAGTGTATTTCTTAGGCTAGGGTAACAATTAGACCCTAAAATGTAATGGCTGAGCACAATATAAATTTATTTATATAAGTTTTAAATGCAATATCTATTTTTTCTACATATATATTTCAGACCAGTAAGGCAAGTGTTCCCTCTTGGAAAATGACCCTGCTGAGTGTTTGCAGTCTTATAAATACCCTGAACGGCCAAGCTGAAGAAACGAGAGAGTTTCATGAAGAGGAGTTTATTCCAAGAAGGAGATTTCCCACTGCCTTAGATGGCTTTAGCTTGGAAGCAATGTTGACAATATACCAGATCCGAAATATCTGTCACAGCCGGGCCTTTCAACACTGGGAGGTAAAACAAAAACTAAATATGAATAGAATTATAGTTATCTCCCATTTGTACCATTTAAAAAAAATTCTGATCATCCTCATAGCAGGAAGACATAAATATTAAAGAAGAATAAGCCATGTGTTGAAGTTAGCATTCCCTTAGATCTTCAAAGTGTCCTTTAAATATTTGGAGTTGAGCAAAATATTTTTCCTTCATCTTAAAAGGGAAACATATCGTAGGACAGATTTGATCCAAATGCTTAAATGAATGACATGGTCAGGCACTTTTTGGTTGTGTGTGTGGTAGCATTGCCTAAGACATTTAGGGAGCTCAAACTGTTTTCTTAGAAGCACTAAGTCATGTGTTTATAACAAACACAAAATACAACAGGTTTCATTAGATTTTGAATATATTTGATAAATAAATCCTGAATGAGAGGGATATATACTCTTGTATTCATATATATGTTCCTATTTTGATCGAATGTGTAGATTTTAGGCATCCTTAGCAGCTAAACTAAGATTACCACAGTCAAGACAGCCAAGTTCCATTTTACAGAATTCCAATGAAAACTGCATGAATCTGTGGTATTAAACACTGGAAACTCATCACCTTTGGTTTGGGAATGTCTGTTTGGAAGAGATTTCCAACAAGGAAAACATTTCTGTGAGATAAACCTCAAAGTGTTATTTGCTTAATGTTTCATGTTATGGGCTTACACCAACAGTAGGGATCTGAGGGTGCCTCCCCTGTTAATATAAAAATCTCTGTAACTGACTATCACAAATACCTTGTGGAAAAGAGGAAATGTAAAACAGAACTTCTGCTGTTTATTCTAACATACACAGATGATGTTTTCTAGATGAATAACCATTAAGTTAGTTGGGGTTTTAATTGTTGAACTATCCATTTTTTTCCACTGATATGAGAGAAATAAAGAGAGAAAGGAAAGAAAGAGAGAGAAGCATCGATACCTTGTTCTACTCAGTTGCACACTCATCAGTCACTTCTCGTATGTGCCCTGCCCAGAATCAAACCTGACACCTCAAAGTGTTGGGAGGACACTCTATCCATATAGCCACCCAGTCAGGGCTAAACTGTTCAGTATTTAACACATTAAGTCATTAACACTTGAGAAATACTACTTTAATATAAGGAAATGACAATTATATTCTATATATCCAGGAAAAAACAAACTCAATAAAATATTATACAGACAAATCACGTGCTATTTTAAACATTACTGAGTATAATAAAATAATAATATCATTCAAAACATAGTACAAGTAATTATAGACTATGAAGGGAGAAACAAAAGATTAAGAAATGAGCTTGTCTGACAGTAGTTTTTTATCATCCTCTGAAATTGAATAGCTGTGGGTTGAAATAAGTACTACCTGTGATATAATTCAATGCATATGCATTATAATTAAAAACTTAGTCTTTGTTAAGTAATAACAAAGTTAAATAATAGTGTAGCACTTCAAAGTTTAGAAGTCAATCACAAATTGAATACAAATCTTAGCCTGCATTTATTTTTAAATTTAATTTAAATTATGTACAAAAGTCTAGAAAAAGTTAATTCTTAAACATTTTAAGCTAGCTGAAAGTTTTGAATAAGTAAAGTATTATCAGAAAAAGTGTTTGGAACTAATTTTAGAATGGGACATACTCTATGAGATATTAGAAAGGCTAGGTTGATAAACTTAGGAAGAACACTGAACAGAGAATCAGAAAAATCAGTTCTCATTCTTCCTTAGGCACCTAATAGCCATCTGTTCTTGGAAAAACACTTTATTGCTTTGAACCTAATATGTCTCATTCACATACGTCTTACTGTCTGAATAACATATTGGAAAAGATGTAGAAAAATACTCTGCAATGGAAGACAATGCATGTAAGTTTCACTCATATTCTGTCTGTCTTGCAGTTAATTCAGGAAGAAGTTCTTGATAATGGAAATGACAAAAATGAAAAAGAAGAAGTTATAAAGAGAAAAATTCCTTACATTCTGAAACGGCAACTGTATGAGAATAAACCCAGAAGACCCTACATACTCAAAAGGGGTTCTTACTACTACTGAGAAGATACATATTTTATTTCCATGTGAATGTGACTTATCATTCTTTAATTATCAAATTATATCTGAGTGGAAATGCAAGGAAAAACAATTATTTTGTCTCTTCTACAATTTTGGTTTATTGGATGAGATTTATCTGCATTAGAAGTGGACTAAATGTTTTCAAATAAATCTACATCTTAAGCATGATGTGTTGTGTATACTTGGAGTAGATATTAAATCACATATAGAATGTTTAGTAATTTTGTAAAGAACTTAATGAATTGTTTGAACAGTTAAAATATTTGACATTTTAAACCAAATTGTAAGAGCTTATTATAGGGTCCTATAGCAAAGTCTAGCCTACATATCATCAATCCCATTAAAGTAATAGCACTTCTCTTATTATTTAAATGAAAGATTTTTTTTTTAAGTTAGAGAAATACATGTCCTTTTCCAAGACTTAGTTTTTGAACATCTCAGATATGGGGAGGTAATAAAGTAAGGTCATCTTAAAATAATGATTAATGAGCTATTGATAATTATGCCTATCTTAATAATTTTAAACTGAATTAAGTTTTTCTGTTAAATGAACTTAATAGCCAATAAAGAGACAATAAGCTATCAGAACCACATGTTTCTCTGAAGACTTACATCCATTAGAAGAGGTACCAATTATTGGCTTGTTCTTCTTTCATGATTTAGTAAATGATGACTACATTTTTAACTTCATTGAGGAATATGTGTAACTAATATTTTTTCTGATTGGGAGAGATTTTTTTGAGGCAAATGGAATACTCATAAATATTTGTGAGGTTTCATAAGCCCTCACAGTTCTTATATTCCATTAGTAGCGGCATCCCAGACTCTCACTCCTAGAAGTGTCCAGGGAGACTTCTCACAGGGCTGCTACCTAGCCCGTAGTCATCTATAAAAGACAATATCAGGGTATAAGATGTTCTGGAATTCAGAAACATTCAGAACTCCCTGTCCTTTAGTGAGAATGCCCCTCCCCTAGGCAAAACCTCACTCAGTAATATTAAAAGCAGCCCACCGATCTCTGAGCTTTCCTGTTATAATCAGGCTTTCTCATGACCACCAACCTACCACCTTTTACCATTCTATCAGCTTCAACATTAAAAAGTGCTCAAAGCACTGATCTTAGGAAGGTAGCTATTTCATAGTGATTAGATTGTGTACTCTAAACTCAGAATGCCCAGATTCAGCCCCACTATTCACTAGTAACCTTGGAAAATGAATATAACCTGTTTATTCAATAACAAGATATGGGAAACAATGAGGCATGGGGAAGAATAAAACAGTCTGATATCTGTAAAATGCTTATCATGTTGCCTGGAACATACTAATAACATGAATTTAACAGTTCTGGCCACTTTCACACCATTTTTCCTTTTTCCTTCAAAAACTACAGAGCATAACACAATTTCATATATTAATCTTCTGTGTTTTGAAAAACTACTGATCTCCTAATTAATTACTTTTTGCATTTATAATATCCCTGAAGACTTCCACATACATGTACAAGAGGTATTCAACAATTTAACATTTATGATCCCATTTAATCCATTTTCCCCACCTCTTTTTCACTCTTCACTTTCTACTCATGCTCTCATTTTGCTTTTTACTCGACCTAGACTCTAAGGTCCAAATAAAATCAATCTTTTGTAACCCTCAACTTCTTGTCCTGTATCATGTAAGCCATTGAAAATTTTGTTAAACTGAAATCTTCCTCCAATTCTGACCTCACCTGAGAAGCTAAACATATGTGGACAAAAGCACTCAACACTGTTGAAGTCACACTTAAAATTTGTGATCACAAATCTCAAGTAGGTCTTTAGTCCTTCCCAGCACTCCTAGTACATTTCCCTGGTTCTTTTTTTTTTCTTCTTCTTCTTTTTCCCTTACGTGAGAAGTGGGAAGGCAGAGAGACAGACTCCTACATTTGCCCAGACTGGGATCCACCTGGCAAGCCACCTAGGGGGCGATGCTCTGCCCAGTTGGGGCTGTTGTTCCATTGCTCTGCCACTGAACTATTTTAGTGCTTGAGGCAAAGCCATGGAGCCATCCTCAGTGCCCAGGGCCAACTTGCTCCATCTGAACCATGGCTGCAGGAGGGGAAGAGAGAGATAGAAAGTGAGAAGGGGAGGGGGAGGGGTTGAGAAGTGTGAGAAGCACATGTCGCTTCTCTTGTGTGCCCTGACCTGGATTTGAACCCAGGCCTTCCACAAACTGGGCCAATGCTCTACCACTGAGCCAACCAGCCAGGGCTATTTGCCTGATTCTCACTGAAATTTGTTTCAGACCTTCTAAATAAAATATGTATTTCCGATGGCTTTAGGCGACCCCTGTGTTTTGGTCGTTTGACCCCCGCCGGGGTCGCGACCCACAGGTTGAGAACCGCTGTTCTAGCTTCTTTTGAGTTGCAGCGCTCCTTATTCTCCTTCCTTACATCAGATGACTATCTAACTATTTCACTAAAACTTAAAAGCAGTAAGAAAAAAATGTATCTTTTCTTATTACCAAATATAACACACACTCATCCTTCAATTTTAGTGATAGAACTGTTTATTCCCATAGCAAAATTGTCTATTCTCTTCTGAGGTTTACTCTTTTACTTCCTTATCTCAGTAAATGGTCCCACACCCTATTCAGGTTGAAAATCTAGTAGTCACCTGACCAGGTGGTGGTGCAGTGGATAGAATGTCGGACTGGTATGCTGAGGACCCAGGTTTGAGACCCCAAGGTTGCCAGCTTGAGTGCGGACTCATCTGGTTTGAGCAAAAGCTCACCAGCTTGAACCCAAGGTCTCTGGCTCGAGCAAGGGGTTACTCAGTCTGCTGAAGGCCCAGGGTCAAGGGGTCAAGGCACATATGAGAAAGCAATCAATGAACAACTAAGGTGCCGCAGTGCTCAACGAAAAACTAATGATTGATGCTTCTCATCTCTCCGTTCCTGTCTGTCTGTTTGTCCCTGTCTATCCCTCTCTCTGACTCTCTCTCTGTCTCTGGAAAAAAAGAGAAAGAAAATCTAGTAGTCATTCTTAACTACTTCCTCTAAAACATATCTGCATTTCATCCATTAAGAATTATTGTTGGACTTCTCCTAGGAAGAAATACAAATGGCCAACAGATATATGAAAAGATGCTCATCCTCTTTAGTTATTAGAGAAATGCAAATCAAAACTGCAATGAGATACCACCTCACACCTGTTCGATTAGCTATTATTAACAAGACAGGTAATAGCAAATGTTGGAGAGGCTGTGGAGAAAAAGGAACCCTCATTCACTGTTGGTGGGAATGTAAAGTAGTACAACCATTATGGAAGAAAGTATGGTGGTTCCTCAAAAAACTGAAAATAGAACTACCTTATGACCCAGCAATCCCTCTACTGGGTATATACCCCAAAAACTCAGAAACATTGATACGTAAAGACACATGCAGCCCCATGTTCATTGCAGCATTGTTCACAGTGGCCAGGACATGGAAACAACCAAAAAGCCCGTCAACAGAAGACTGGATAAGAAGATGTGGCACATATACACTATGGAATACTACTCAGCCATAAGAAATGATGACATCAGATCATTTACAGCAAAATGGTGGGATCTTGATAACGTTATACGGAGTGAAATAAGTAAATCAGAAAAAACCAAGAACTGCATTATTTCATACATAGGTGGGACATAAAAACGAGACTAAGAGACATTGATAAGAGTGTGGTGGTTACGGGGGGAAGGGGAGAGGGAGAGGAAAAGGGGGAGGGGGAGGGGCACAAAGAAAACTAGATAGAAGGTGACAGAGGACAATCTGACTTTGGGTGATGGGTATGCAACATAATTGAACGACAAGATAACCTGGACATGTTTTCTTTGAATGTATGTATCCTGATTTATTGATGTCACCCCATTAAAAAATAAAATTATTTAAAAAAAAGTATAATACAATAGTATAATAAAATACACATAGTTATTAAAATTGTACTGTAGAAGAATATTTAATAATATGGAAAAATGCTCAGTATATATTTTGAGAAACTATAAGGATTACAGTTGTATTACAAATGGTGTTGTTTAAATGTCTTTATAGAAACAATTTAGCAATAAACCCTCAAAATTAAAAAAAAAAGAATTATTGTTGGTTTGGCATTCAAAATACATCTCAAAATCACCTAATTGTCTGTCTTTTTTTTTTTTTTTTTTTTTTTTTTTGAGAGCGGCAGGGAGAAGGAGAGAGAGACAAGAACATCGAGCTGCTCCTGTATGTGTCCTGACCGGAAATCAAACTAGCAACTGGGATAAGGCTCCAACCAACTGCGAGTTATCCGGCCAGGGTATAATTTTTATTGATTTTTAGAGAGACGGACAGATGAAGGGAGAGGCAAGGGAAGCACTCAGTCATGCATTTTTTGTTGCTTCTTGTATGTGCCCTGACTGGAGATCGAACCCTCAACCTTGTTGTTTCTGAGACGATGCTCTTAACTGACTGAACAAACTGGCCAGGTCTCAAATCCACTTAGTACTTCTTGCCACATCCACCAGTATAGCCCTAAGCCACAAGTTCTCACCCCAGGACAATGCCATTTCTTCCTAGCTGTTCTTCCTGTTATCATTTTTATCCATCTACATTCACATAGCAGAATACATTTTTTAAATTAGATAATATCACACATCCCTTCTCAAAATCCCACAATGTCTTTCCACTGGGCTTCGAATAAAACCAAAATTCTGTCTTAGGTAACCTTCAGTAATCTGGCATTTGCCTATTTTTCTCTATGTACTTTCACTCATTCTCCTCCCATCACACTGACCTATTGATGTTCCTCTAGGTATCCAGCCTATTTCTGCTTGTTTTAGCCATTGCAGCTGCTAAACTCTCTTTTCTGGAAAGCTTTCTGGCAGAAAATTCTTTCTCCCTGAGGACCCAAGACATCTAGTTAGAGACTGCATTTCCAGTCTCCCTGGCCACTAAGAATGACAGTTGGAGCTAATCGGATATTGAGTGGAAAAAATGTGTACAACATATGGCTCTTTTATAACTTAAAGAGAAACTTCACCCCTGAAATTTGACTTTTCTTCTAATTTTTTTGTCTCGAATGCAAATCGCTTTTAACCACACAAAGCAGATACCATTCTCTCAAGAATGGCACTAACTGATAGAACTTAAGGCCTGTAAGCTACTTTGGGCTACAAAACTGTTTCACCACCCTGGACCAACTAGACTGTTACTTGAAAGAGAAATGCATTTCTAACTTATTTAAACTGCTGCAGTTTTCATCCTCATGGATACAACATAGTAACCATTACGTTTATTGGTACCATCTTTTCTCGGCCTTTTCATGGTTTATTACTTCACATTATTTAGATCTCTGATCATGTATGAATGATCAATGAGGTCTTTTCTTAACACTCTATCTTAAATAACACTTATCACTCAATCAATATCTCTATCTAATTTGCTTTGTTTTTCTTCATATTTGAAAAAAAAAAAAAAGCAACCCCTGACAGTCTTTGTTTGTGAGCAGAGCTGGCACCCACAGCGAGGTCACAGCATTCTCCTGTCCAGCATAAACAATTTCACAGAACTAAAACTGCAGACACAGTCATTCTAGTGATAATGGCAGAAGACAACAAAAAAGACTGTTGGGGACCGAATAAATAAACAGGGTATTTTTGCAATCTGGACAGAAGTGCTGGGCCCAACCCCCACCTCACCTGCCTAGTTAACAAAGAGCTACACCTGATTCTCATTTGTCTCACCCATGTTCTCCGGAGGAGGAGGCTAGAAGCTAGTTTCTTATTAGTGTAAAGTAGATTTGGATAGTATGGTGGGGGCTGGCTTTGAGTTGCCTTGGAAACTTAATTGAATTGCTAATGGACCATGTTTTTATCCATGAATAAAGGTGGATGCTTTTTTGGGAGATGTTATGTTATGGCTCAGGAACAGTAGAGACTGTTTGCCTTGGTGTCCTCCTGAACCCATCTGTATGTATATACCTTTAAGTCTCTGTCTATCATTTATTCAATTTCATACCTTTTCCCTTTCGAGACCTCATAATAGATTTCTTGCGACTGGACCGCGACACAAGACCACTCTGTAATCATGTCTGAGCAAAAACAGAAACAAGAACACTACAAATCACAATGATCAAATATCTTCCCTTCCCACATAATTTAAGTGAACGCTGCTTCTGGACCAAAATGTTTTAATTCTGCTTTATTTTTCTAACTCCTGCATAAAAATGATAATGCTAGAATTGCCTTCACTGTCTTAAAACATCCAAGCCGGAGCAAAGCCGCACTTCTGGAATATTCTTCAAGTAATCTAGCACAAGCCCAAATTCTCTATGAGGCTTCTACTTGTACCCTATTATGGAAAGGCCCCATGATTTCCTACAGAATGAGATCTCCAGTACCAGGAAACCCAACTTTGTGTGAGTGGGCTCCTGGTAGTCTTTGGCTGGTGGACATTTGCAAAACACGCAACATGACTTGAAATTGTATAGTCATTCATTTGTTTACATGTTTATGGTCTGCCACTTCCCACTAGAATGTGTAAATTTTGTCATTCTTATTCATCATTGTATTCCCAGGGTTTAGCACAGAGGCCTGGTCAAGTGTCAAAAGGATTTGTTTAATGAGTGAATAAATTAGCAGCCAAAGAATTCTTTCTCTTAAAATAGGACATACTAGACATATCTTCTACAGATTTTTAAGCCCCAACTCAGAGATTACATTTCACAAGTTTTGGTGTGAATTCAGGTATCTAGAAAAAGTTGCTGGTCTTATGTGAAGCAACACAGAATCTGAGATGAAGAAGCTCACCTTCACTAACAGCAGCAGCCTGGGGAAATTATCCCTCATTTTTTGTCTATTAGGTCACTTATGAGAAGAAAATAAACAGAAAAGCTTAAGTAAAAACAGTAGCAGTTGAAATGGAAGAAAAATGGATTTATGAAACATAGAAAGAACATAAATTAGTACTTGAATATGTATGTATATCAAATCTTCATGATGTACACTTTAACTTTTGATTTTGTCAATTTTATCTAAACAAAGCTGAAAAACATAGTGAATCCAGAATTTACTCCTCTAGCCTTCATCCCTTTGGAGTTTGAATGCTTCTAATCAAGCATAGACTTTAATGCAAATTATAATGGGAATGGTTTCAAATGTCCACTTTAGAAGTCATAACAATATTTAC
Organism: Saccopteryx leptura; assembly: GCF_036850995.1. Classification (NCBI taxonomy): domain Eukaryota; kingdom Metazoa; phylum Chordata; class Mammalia; order Chiroptera; family Emballonuridae; genus Saccopteryx; species Saccopteryx leptura. The sequence goes on along the minus strand of NC_089504.1, from coordinate 125,753,832 downwards.
AATATAATTTACAAACTTAGAAGCCCAATAATGTTTCCAGGATTTTATTTGCATGTTCTTACAATATTACTTAAAGTTAGATATTATTAATCCTGTTTTACAGATGAGGAAACTGAATCTCAGGAGAAATTAAATGACTTGCCCAATTTTGAAGTGGCAGTAAGTGACGGAATCAGGATTCAAATTCAAGTATGTTTAATCCAAAGCCAGTGACTTTGTCATTCTATTCCTGTGTGTCTCAATAATAACAAACCATTGATAACATACTTGAGTTTTAAAAAATGACATCCTATATTTGAAATTTTATATAAATAACAGCTAAAACATATTTAACTAGAATCTTTTGGTTGATGAAGAAAATGAACAATATTTCTTAAAAATGTAATTTTCAACTTTGTATTAATGTGCTAATATATAAATTCTCAAATTAAATATTTCAATACACTATTATTTTTATCATTAATATCAGTAATTAAATAAAGACTTGTTTGAAGACTTTTTAGAACATTAACTTTTCAAATATGTTTGTTAAAGTAGAAATAAATATTTCTACTTTTTGTTTTTTCTGAATCAGTTTGTTTTTTGAACAAAATAAAATCTTAAATGGCCATAATAAAATATCAACAAAATTTTATTTTATATTTTTATACTTATATTATAACAAATATGGAGATCTTTTTACCATTTTAACAAATAAAAAGGTTAGTTATTATCCATTCACATTTATTTGCATATGAAAACATAATTCAGCTTTTTACTTAATGCCAAAAAATAATCTTGAAAAGAAAAATACATCTACTTGCCCTAAATGAGAGCACTCTTATTGTACTAAAAAATAACAAAAATTAAACTGTCTGACCCTTTACCAATCTTTTTATTAATTGTGAAATATAACAGGATTATAAAGCAAGTCTCTTTCAATTTTTACTTAACTTAAAAATGTATTGAAAAGATTTTTAAAAACGTTATACTTTTTTTGTGTAAAGCCAGTAGCCATGGCCACCATCACAGCCGCCTGGCCCATGAAGGTTTGCATTTGATTCGGACAGACGGTAATGAAACAATGGAGCCAAGAACTGGTGGGCCATCATCTTTATCCTAGCTTGCACCCGGTGGGCAAGAAATATACACAGTGAGGAAAACACTTCCCTTTCCATTCAGGGCTCCCAAAGCCACTGACTTATCCGAGTTTCCTAGAATCAAAGTTTTCTACCTCACCAGCCTATTCACCTCTGTTCCCCATCTCCTTCTCTCTACACAAACTCTGCACAAACTGGCTTCTCCTTCAGCACTCTGCCATTTTTACTGCTTCTCTTCTCCTCCAGGTGGCCTTTCTCTGCTCTCCTTTCTCTGCTCTTTCCTCTAATGCTAATCTCAGGAGCCTAGAGAGAGCAAGCTCCTGGCTTGCCTCATTTTATAGTGTAGAAATCAAAACCTTTAATCCAATATATTAAATACAAACAAGGAAGTCTCTGATACAAAGTCACTTAAAGTGGGAAAGGATTAGTCTTAAAACTAAGCCTTAGGGCAGGGGTCCCCAAACTTTTTACACAAGGGGCCAGTTCACTGTCCCTCAGACTGTTGGAGGGCCAGACTAAAAAAAAAACTATGAACAAATCCCTATGGGCCACATGCAGCCCGCGGGCCGTAGTTTGGGGACCCCTGCCTTAGGGTATAACAACCCTGCCTGCTTACAGCCTGTCCTCCACACCCAAAGCAAACTATAAGCAAGCAAACCTATGTATCAGGGGTCGGGTACCTATGGCTTGCGAGCCAGATGTGGCTCTTTTGATGGCTATATCTGGCTCACAAACAAATCTTTAATAAAAAAAAGAATAACTTTAAAAATATAAAACATTCTCATGTATTGCAATTCATTCATTTCCTACCACTCATGTTCATGGTTGCAGGTGGCTGGAGTCAATCACAGCTGTCCTCCGGGACAACAACACATTTTTATTGGATAATGCGTAAGGTACACAGGTTGTTGTATGGCTCTCACGGAATTACATTTTAAAATATGTGGCGTTCATGTCTCTCTCTCAGCCAAAAAGTTTCCTGACCCTTGCTATATATCATATTTACAAACTTATTTGACCAACATCTTGCCTTTTATCTCCTGTTAAGCTGTGCATTGTAAATAAACAAACTCAATTCTTCTCAGACCATATAGCTAAAGAATACAAAATACTTATGTCAACATAGGGAACATCCAAACCTGTAAGAATTTTTTTTTATGAGTTTATACGAGCCAAACTGTTGACAATTGCTGGGAAGCAAAGTCTCAACAGATTGAGAAAATGCTCCAAAAAATGGCTGTTTTACCAATTATTTTATAGGTTAGAATCAAAGCAAAGACATAAGGGGATTACATAAAATTGATTGTTGTAGATTAGGGAGACAAGAGAAAGCAAAGCAGGAAAATCTTTGGGATAAAAGTAAAAATGTATACAGGGTGTCCTTGGATTACAACACAGTTCCATTCCTGCAACAATAATGTAACCCAAATTTCAGTGTAAGTTAAAACACACCCTGGCCTAAGTACTTACCTATCCTAACACAGTTGTAAAATCATAACCTAGAACATAAAAACATGACTAAGCACGGAAAAAGGAAAAGGACATTTTAAGGCCAGTGGCCGTGGCCATCATTGTGGTGCAGGTTCTCCTTGGATTCGGGAAGACGGTAAAGGAACAGTGGAGCCAGAAAATGCTGGGCCATTCCTTTATTAAAGTCTCTTAATGGCGGACGAGCAAACAGGCAGGGAAGACCACATTCCTTTCTCATTCTGGACTTTCCCGGACTCTCATGCCCCAAAAGCAAAACAGCATTCATCAGCCAAACAAGCCTGGCAGAAATCAGGGCTCCTAAACCCCTCAGCACTCCTTCTCTATCTCTCTGGACTCCAGCAAAACAGGCTGGGGGGAAAGACCCCTTCTCTAGCAAACAATAGCACACAATCACCCCTCCCCAAGCAGAAAAGCAATCTGCAATTTGCAATTTGCCTCCTTGAGGCCAAACCCTGCCCCCGCAGGCTTCCACAGACTATACACACACAGTGCTGCCCTAATACCTACCTGTACAAGCAAGCAAACCTGAAAAAAACACTTGTTTTCCCAACAGACATAAATATACTGTACTGTATGTAAGATGATCAGCAATGGGGAAAGGTCATGTGAGAAACCAGACCTGGGAACGTTGGCTAGAACCGCTCACAACCATGCATGCCAAAAGAAACTTCCCAGGAGTCCTTGGGAAAAGAGCGTCTGTCTGCCAGCCAGTGAGAGTTCACCACGTCATATTAGCTCGACCACCCTAGAGACTCTCTAAATATCCCCCATGCAGATCACCCCATGCGACTTCCCTGGCCTCTGTCCCCAGGACCAGGGAACATCATCCAGGAAGTGCTCTGTACTAAATAAAACTTTTACTTATCCACACTTCGTGGCTATGCCTCTTCCTTCTTCCTCAGTGGGGAAAAATACCTTACACTGTACACAGTACTGCAGTAACAGAAAAAATGACAAAAAATGAGTATAAAAAATCCTTTACCTTTATTCCTGTGGTTGGCTTGCACCTTGGAAGGGACATTTCAAGGTGAGAGAGAGTGACCTATTGGGAGGAGGAAGCTGGAGAAGCAGGAGAACCTGCAGAAGGTGCTGCAGATACTGGGTCAGGTGAATCAGGATTGTCGCCCTAAGGCATAAACTGAAACACTCACGTCCCAATTTTTAAGTTTTTATGGGAGTGAGTATCCTTAACTCAAACCATCTATGTCAGGGGTCAAGAAACTACGGCTCGCGAGCCAGATGTGGCTCTTTTGATGGCTGCATCTGGCTTGCAGACAAATCTTTAATTAAAAAAATAATGTTAGCCTGACCAGGCAGTGGCGCAGTGGATAGAGTGTTGGACTGGGATGCAGAGGACCCAGGTTCGAGACCCCAAGGTCACCAGCTTGAGTGTGAGCTCATCTGGTGTGAGCAAAGCTCACCAGCTTGGACCCAAGGTCCCTGGCTTGAGCAAGGGGTTACTCGGTCTGCTGAAGGCCCACGGTCAAGGCACATATGAGAAAGCAATCAATGAACAACTAAGGTGTTGCAACAACAAAAAATACTGATGATTGATGCTTCTCATCTCTCTCGGTTCCTGTCTGTCTGTCCTTATCTATCTATCCCTCTCTCTGACTCTTGCTCTGTCTCAAAATAAATAAATAAATAAATAATGTTAAAAATATCAAACATTCTCATGTATTACAATCCATTCATTTCTTACCGCTCATGTTCATGGTTGCAGGTGGCTGGAGCCAATCACAGCTGTCCTCCAGGACAACACCAAATTTTTCTTGGATAATACATAAAATAAATACGGGTCATTGTATGGCTGTCACGGAATTACATTTTAAAATATGTGGCGTTCATGGCTCTCTCAGCCAAAAAGTTTCCCGATCCCTGATCTATGTGGAGAGGGTCCTAATCTGAGGATACCCTATACACTGAAACTTCTTTTATATAGGGAAGCATAAATAGTTAACAATTAACATGATGATAACAATGAAGGAAGGATTGTTGGCTTTCGCTCTTGTGCGTTGCCTGCCCTGAGGGGGCAGGAAAAGAAAATTACCCTTTCATTGCAAAGGCACATTATCAGGTACATTATTATACAATTAAAGACAACAGACAGGCTCTATTAAGATAAGCACTGACTTTTTTTTTTTTTTTTACAGAGACAAAGAGAGTCAGAGAGAGGGATAGATAGGGACAGACAGGAACAGAGAGAGATGAGAAGCATCAATCATTAGTTTTTCATTGCACATTGCGACACCTTAGTTGTTCATTCATTGCTTTCTCATATGTGCCTTGATCGTGGGCCTTCAGCAGACCGAGTAACCCCTTGCTCAAGCCAGCAACTTTGGGTCCAAGCTGGTGAGCTTTTGCTCAAAACTAGATGAGCCCATGCTCAAGCTGGCAACCTCTGAAACTTGAACCTGGGTCCTCCGCATCCTAGTCTGACGTTCTATCTACTACGCCACCGCCTGGTTAGGCAGCATTGACATTTGTTAGAGAAAAATACCTCACTAGGACATGACTAATCACCATGAACTGCTTTTATGTAGTTAGAAAGTTTCATTTCAGACCATCCTATGTGGCTACTTTAGGTCTCTGAGTCTGTAAAGCCACCATGCAGGCCTTCTCTGAGCTTGTCAGGTTCAGCATGTGGCTCCTTTTTCGTCCATACTCACAAAGACGATAGCTATTGTTGGGCTAAATTAGAAAAAGGTGTTATTTCCAGTGAACACAACCTTGGGCCTGGGTACGAGACTGGAATATGGTCAACCCTGTGTCTATCCACTCTCTTTTGGACGTCTTTGTCCATATGGTCAGGTTGAAGAACTTTTCTTGTTAATTTAAACATCAACGGGATATTAATTTGAGTCTTAATTTATACTAACTGAGCAAAGGAAACCTCTTCTAAACCTCTGGCAGTTAATGTTTAATAAATATTAATTTACTGATTAATTGACTAAAGTGGTGTTGGGCAATGAGTTTGTAAAATTTGTGCTTTTTGAGTTTGCTCTCTTTTATTGTTAAAAATAGCACTGGGCAGTGCCAGGTGTGTAATCCGTGAATTTGCAAATTACCTTCCTGCTTGGGAAGGGCAATTGTCTTGCTAATGTGTTCTGGAGGAGAGGTTTTCTCACCAGAAATGTTTTAAAAAGGAGAGAAGGAGAAGAAGAAGGAGAAGAGAAGCCAAGATGGCAGAGAAAGAGAGAGAAGCCAGTTTTGCAGAATAAGAAGTCATGTTGGCAGATGGGGAACCAGAGGTGAGGGGCTTTGGGACTGGTGAAGACTTTGATTCTAAGAGAAACCGGAGAAGATTCTCCTGGTTGTGGAACTGGATAATGTGTCAGGAGCTCTGAGTGAAAGGGAAGTGTTTTCTCTGTGTGTTTGCTTGTCGAATGGTACGAGACTTAAAAAAAGGAATGGCCCACCATCCTCTGGCTCCACTGTTTCTTTACCATCTGTCCAAATCTGATGTGAAACTTCATGTGCATGGCCATGATGGTGGCGTCTACTGGCTACACAAGTGGCAAATTAGATTTTAAGAAAGAAAGTTAATTTCAAGTCTACCTCTGTGCTATAATTATTTGGGAAAGTTAGAATTGATTCTGGACAAAATTACAAATAAGTAGCTTTTCATCATTTATTTTCTAGCACCCATTTTGGATCATTTTTATTCATCTCTGCATGACAACTTGATAATGAGGCTCTCAGATCTTTTTATTCCCCTATAGTGCGTTTATTAACATGATTGTAATTACTTCCTCTTGGAATCCAACCTTAACCCGCAAAAAGGAATTTTTTGAAGCTATCATAGCAGCTACAGAAATATTAAAACAAATTAGATTCATTTATTCATTTACTCAGCAATAAAGGTATTCGGGTAGGCACTGTGGAAAAGCTGTGAATGGGACAGACTGGATTCTCTCCACCAGGATCTTACAAGCCCTACTGCAACATTCCTCCTCCCTAACCTTTCAGGTTCTACTTTTTTTTTTCCTTTCACTGATTCTGCATCCTAAAGCCTTAGATGAACAGTTCCCTCTGAAATAACCTCTCCTGTTGAAGAGGGATATGAGTGCTTGTCATTACCATGCTCTGGTTGGATGGAGAGGAAGGAGATCTGTAACCCCTCCTATACTATATATTTGACCTCTCAGACATTTGGAAGTACGAAGTAGTGAAATGACATGTTTCTGAGGCATAGAGCTAATTAATTATAGACCTGATATTAGAAATGAGATCTATTTATTCCTTATGTAAATTCTTCAATAAGAAAGACTTTCTGGGCATATAAAGCTTGTCCATTCCAAACAATCAAATTCATTATCTAGATTGAGTTTACTTAGAAATGGAGAGCAGAATTCCAAGTTGGAGCAGGAACATTGATTGGTTGGAACTTGCTATAGAACTCTGGACGACAGACTCGAGACCAGTATTTTCAAATGAAGGCTGTTTTGTTTTGTTTTGTTTTTATGTGAGTTAAAAATGTAGATTCTATGACTCTATTGTTTAGTAAATCAGTCCTTGAGAGCAAAGTTTGATATTTTTATTTGTAATAAACTACTCTCATGATTTGAATTGTCAAATTTGGGAAACACTTTGTTATTAGCCATTTATTTTTATTTTTTTATCTTTTTTAGGTGAGAGGAGGGAAGATAGTGAGACAGACTCCTGCATGCCTCTTGGCCAGGATCTACCCAGCAACCCCCACCTGGGGTTGATGCTATTTTTAGCTCCTGAGGCTGGCACTCAGACCAATGGAGCCATCCTTAGTGCCCGGGGCCAAGCTGGAACCAATTGAGCCACTGACTGTGGGAGGGGAAGAGGGAGAAAGGGAGGGAGAGTAGATGGTCGCTTCTCTTGTGCACCCTGACTGAGGATCCAACCCAGGACGTCCATACAACAGACTGACACACTATCCACCCTGCCACCAGTCAGGGCCTGTTATTAGCCATTTTTAGAGACTTATTTTCTACCTAATAAATCTATTTTTGGTTTACATTAATTTTCCTTGTATCAAGTTCCAGGCTAAAAATTTCAGTATTAACTTGGAGAAGAAAACAGTTGAAGAGAATTTAAGTTGTACTAAAATTTCCTAGTCTTTATTCTTTTTACACAGTTATAAAATAATATATGTGAAAGTACTAGAAATCTTAAAATCATTAAACAAAGTTTTTATTATGTTGCCCTCTATTACCACTCACCAATGGCAATATCTAAAGGAGAGAATTGGGAGATGCCTTTATATTTTCACTTGTCTGCCCTGATTTCTTACTCCACAAACCCACCATCACTCACAGAGATGGGAAGACTGTGGGGGTGCCACACCTGGCCCAAAATTTCATTCTTAATCAACAATCTGAGTGACTGTTAAATGATTGTTGGTAGTATAAACGTTCTCTTGAAATTTGAAGAACTTGATATAAAGAGATATATTATTTTACATTATCAGAATAGTACAAGGCTTTAAAATTTTGTACACTGGTGAAAGTTAAAACTGATGAAAATGAGCCTGAATTTGTGTCTACTTTGACTTCTTTTAAGTATCAAAACATAAGTTAAGGCCCTGGCCCGTTGGCTCAGTGGTAGAGCCTTGGCCGGCATGTGGATGTCCTGGGTTCGATTCCCAGTCAGGGCCCACAGAAGAAGCACCCATCTGCTTCTCCACCCTTCCCCCTCTTGCTTCTCTCTCTGTCTCTCTCTTCCCCTCCTTCAGCCATGGCTCAGTTGGAGTCAGTTGGCGTAGGCCCTGAGGATGGCTCCATGGCCTCTGCCTCAGACGCTAAGAGCTCGGTTGCTGAGCAACAGACCAATGCCCCAGAGCAGAGCATCATGCCCTAGTGGGCTTGCGGAGTGTCTGGTCAGGGCAGAGGCAGCAGTCTGTCTCTCTGCCTCCCCTCCTCTTATTGTAAAGTATCAAAGGTTACAGAATTAATAATAATATTTTAGGAAGCTTAAAGAACATTTTATTTAATTTGAGCTAGGTGTGCAGAAAGATTTTGTAAATGTGATTTCTATGCTTGTGTGATGAGCATCAAAACTCGATGGCCGACAGCATTGTACTGTAAATGCAGAGGGGAAGGAGATTTGGATTATCTGACCTTCCCTCCACACCTATAAGGAAGGGAGTGAATAGCTAGCCAGGTGCAGGGAGAGAAAGAGTAAATTAAAACTTTTCTTATATTAATGGGCCATTTACAGGAATTTGTTCCCATGGAAACTACCCTCCCCCTCCTGAAAGTGTGTAGTTAATGTATATATCTCTGAACAAAGAAATGGCAGGTGAACACTGAAAAATATAGGAATATCTTTTAATATGTAGAGTGACATTTTTACTATTGTGTTATTTTGTAGGTTTTAATGTGTAGAAACGTTCTTTATGAACCCTATAGACAAATGTTATAAACTTGCTAATGAATTGTGTCCCACCTCCCCCCCTTCATCCTTTTTCCAAACCTGTATAGGTGAAAACAAAGGTTATAAGCTTATGCCGTGATGTCAGGCTTTTCCCCTGCCCATGTATAATTAAGAGTATATAACCAGCCCCTAGAATATTAATGAGACACACGATTTGGGACTGCTGCCCCATGTAAGATATATGTGGCCGGCATATTTAATAAATTTCCTCCTTTAATAAAACTCTTCAAAAACTTATTTGGACTTGGTGCCTCTACAAAAACCCACAGAATTGTGGATTGGGTACTTTATAACACTCTCACTGAATAAAACAAACAAATAAACAAACAAGTTAAAGAAGGAAGTGTGAACATGGCAGCTGGAGGCTGAACAAGCCGTGCAGCTCTAGCATGGCGCACAAAAATACATACGATGTGGACTATCTGGCTTTATCTTCCCTCATGTCACTCTGCTCATTTAATTGATGTTTTTCTTGTGATTTCTGCTGCCCCTCTTTTGTCATGCCTTTTCTTCTCTTTTGAAATTACTTCTACCCTTGCCCAATTGATTGAATGAATAGGCCATTGCTTAGCCAAGGCAGACAAGGATTTATAGACTTTTACTCTCCCTCTACTCTTGTGGATAACCCTGTAGAAGGATGCCCTCTAGAAGGAACCAGATCTACCCTTTTGCAAGACTCAACTATAAGATCCCCTATGTATATGGGGATTCTACTCATAACAATTCTCAGGTCTTATTTCAAATGGCCAAGGAGCTCTTCCAAAATAGAGCTTCATTAGCATCTTAATGTGCTAGTGGCTCCAGGGATTCACTTTTCCAGCTCAGTGTGCAATCAGTAGCATAAATAGCAAAGTTCTCAGAAAGACTGGTCTTAGCTATGGGATATCTACCCAGGAAACATCTGAAGCTTAATATCTTTTTATAAAGCCCAGCTACCCTAGTCAACAAATTGATTCCCTCCATTGGGCATTGTTGACTGAGACTCACACAAACCAGTTTTTCTCTGATTAAGAACAACAGCTTCAATGCATTAGGCTTTCTGTAACAGAAAATCTTTCAGCACTTTCAAGCATTTTGCAAATGATGGCACCTGATTTTCACTTTGTTCCCACTTAAATTACTTCAGACTTTTATAGGGCACTCAATAAATGGATTTTCACTTTAAGAGAAGAATTCAGATGAATACTGAAATACTTTCAGTTGAAAATATGTGCAAATGAGCCTAAATAAGAGTTTTTAAATTTCTCAGCAAGGTCCTGGGGAAAAATAAAGTCAGGGAAATTAAGCCATTTCTTACAATCTTATTATGGGTAACTTTTAAAAGGATGTGTGAAGGAATATAATATGAGCTTGCATTTACCATGGTGCCTCCTAATGAAAGGCAAGGCAGCTGACATTTACAAGAAAGGGCTTCATGTCCCTGGCTTTAAATTCAGTGAGTGTTAAAACACCCTCAGTGTAATGCTTGTAAAGCTAATTCTTGCTCATTTAACACTCCTCTAGTAGAGGAGTTTAACTGTATTCAAGAAAGCTATCTGACTCATTTGCTGTTCTTAACCAATTTTTAATCAGGACAAAGCTGCCTACCGACAGAAACGTTTAGAAATGTTCAATTTATTTCTTCCTGAAATGTCTTCTTGATATCTAAAATGTGCCAAAATGAAACTAACTGAAAATTGCCAAAATATTTTTATGAAATCTCTGGAAAACAGTCACAAAGACAGCAGAGTGAGTATCAATGCCATATTAGCTTTCTGAGATCATTAGGGTTTAAAGTCTTAGAATTTTGTTTCATTTTCAGAAATATTTTCCAAAAATTCTGATCCTTATTTTGTCAGGATAGAAAACAGTTTAGTTTTTAAATTAATTTATGTATTCTTTTAATTAACAGATACGTCTTAAGTATATACTCTTAGAGGCACGGTGTCTACCATTGGTAAGACCAAGTTAAAGAAATGCATCTTTAACTTGTGTATTGTGTATAATTATCTTTCCAAATCACGTGCTGTGTCAATGTGACTAAATTTTGGCTGCTTCCTAGTATTTCCTTGAATAGACAGCTGAAACTAATTCTTTGTACCTTATGTTTGATCTTTCCTCTCTCCTACCTACTGGGCCTCTAGTCATTTTGGACTTTAATGTCTAGAGAAACACACTAAGTGTGTCACAACAGTGACCTGGAAGGAACTTAGGTCCCTGAGAAGCAGAGCCAATTTACCAGCCTGGATCCTGTACTTCTGGATTTGTAGATGAGAAGAAATAAATGTTTACATTTTATTAAGCTGCTAGTATGTTTAATGTTTTCTGTTACTGAAACTAACAGAACTAACAGTTGTGATCAAATCATTGCCAATGCTCTTTTGCTTTATACATCCTTTGTGGTATAGACCAGAAATATTTTTCCAGAAAACATTCCCTGATGGGGACCAACAAAATCAACTGAAATTTAAAGTAATACAGATTACCCATCATACATGATAGAAAAAAAATATATGACAGAGAAGTTAAGAAACATAGAATATTGAGAAATTGAGGAAGAACTAAAATATTTGAAGAGATTTTCCAAAATTTACAAATAGTTGAATGATTTCCAAGCAGGATAAATAATATGAATACTTATACATATTAGTGAGACTTCAGAGCACAAAGAGAAGCTTGTAGAGGTAGTATACCATTCCTAAATCCATAAAAGCAAGCCACATAAAAAAATCAAGTAGACTGAATTGAAATTTCAATAGCAACAATAGAAGACAGTGAATATGTCTTCATTTAGCAAGAGAAATAATCCTCAGCTTAATTTCTATGTCCAGTAAAAGAACCTCTCAAGAGCAAGTGTAAAATAGAGAGAATTTGTTTAATTTAGAGATTTTAATATTATAAAAATAATTTTAGAAAGATAATAGCCCCATGAAAAAGGTCTGAGATACAACAAGAAGTGGTGAGTAGAGGTATTGGTAAATACAAAGGTAAATCAAAACATAAAACTACTAATGATCTAAATGCAAAATAAAACAGACACATTTCACTCAATTCTTATGTCATTTTGGAAGCTCAACTTCTTTGGTTTTTCTCTCCTTGGAATTGTCTCTTGTACAATACCAATCTCTGGCATGTCTATTATTCCTGCTCAGTTTTATTCATTCTCTTTTTTCTATGTGTTTAAAGGTTGGTGCTCTAATATTTCTATCTTTAGTCTTTTCTTCTTATTGTAGTCAGTTTGCTAGGGTATTCTAATCTACTCCATGATTCCACTAGGATTTACTATGCTCATGATCAGTCCTTCATCTTTAGCCCAGAATATCTCCAGAACTCTGCAGTGTCTGAGGATATGGGGACTGACCAAGAAAGAGATAGGAGCCCAAAATAGCAGTAATAAACAAGTTTATTGGGTAATGCTTGGGCAGGATTGCACAGGAGGAGAAGTCCCTCCCAGAAGGAGTACTTCCAGCCTCCACTTTTGAGGACAAGGAAACTCTCTCCAAAAGAGAAGGATTGGAGCTAGTGCTCATGTGTTTGTGTGATATTGTGCAACTAAAACAAGGTAGAAACTGTCTAAGTCAGAGGGCTCTGAAGGGTAGCTGGGGCCTCAGAGTCAATTATATTGGGACCATCTTTGGCTCATTTATCTAAAACACTCCAGATTCATCATTTTACATAGTAGACCTTTCTACTCCAAATATCAAACAAATATCTGAAACATAAATTTCCCCAAACAGATCACATAATCTTTTTCTGAAAAACCTGTAATTGTTGCTTCACTATTTCTAATGAAATGGCATCAATGTAATGCCAGCTAGACAAGTTAAAAGGCCTGGGTATCATTTTATATTCTTTCACACTTTCTCATCTCTTTTTCAGTTTTGCAACTTGTAAATTCTGTATCTTTTCTCACATATTTCTTCTTGCATTTTTCTCTCTTCTCTATACCACTGTCACTGCATTTGGGTCACTCCCTCTCTATTTGTCACTGCTAAGTCACTCATACTTTCCTTGTTTCCAGTGATATTCCCCTCCAATTCATTCCTTATATTTTTGAATGGAGATATTTCTAAAAGCCAGTTTATGTCATCTCTGTGTTTAGAAACTTTAAATATTGCTTAATTAATTTGAGGGGAAAAAATGAAACAACAAATCTTTAACAAATGGCAGAGTAGCCCTTTCAGATACATTGCCTGAGCCCAATTATTTTATAATTACTTCGTGTAGTTCCATTAATAGACCATATTTTCTATGCCTCTGATTCTATTAAGGGTATCCTCCATCGTTTGCCCTTAACCTTCGTCTGAAATTTACACGCTACTCTTCATAATCCAATGTAGGTTCCTCCATCCCCAGGGATCCTTTATTATCGCTGCAGTGCTAAATGAGGTACACTTACACAGCACGCTGTCCATATCCTATTGATAGTACTTTGCATACTCTGAAATTATAAAATGTTTTAGGGGAAAAAAAGAAACTAACTCAGTTTAGGTCTTCAACACATGCTTTTTGCAAGGGACACAATTCAACCCATACACAGTGGGAAAGTCACAGTTCAGGAGTTGTCTGGTAAGTGGTGGAATCTAGGAGACAGCTTAAAGAAAAGATCAAGTTGGAAGTACAAATTATAAAATTAAGAATCATAATCATATAGCTAGCAATTGACAAATGCATTGTTGATGCTAATTAAGACATGGTAACAAAGAGAACTAAAAACTGCACACTAAGCTTTATTGACAAAAATAACTATAATTATTCATTCATCTAATTATATGACTATCTGTAAGAATATATAGGAAGTGCTATATGAAGACAGAAACATGAACATCATTAATTAAAGGAAACACGTTACCTTATAGAACAAGATAGAAAGGTAAGATAGTCTGAACTTCACTGTTATTGTCATTCTCTCTCTCTTATTCTCTCAGTCCAATAAAAATCAATTTAAACCTGACCAGGTGATGGTGCAGTGGATAGAGCATTGGCCTGGATTGCTGAGAACAGAGGTTCAAAACCTCGAGGTTGCTGGTTGAAGTGTGGGATCATAGACATGACCCTATGGTCACTGGCTTGAAGTCCAAGGTTTGCTTGCTTGAGCAAGGAGTCACTAGCTCAGTTGGAGCCCCCTGATCAAGGCACATATGAGAAGCAATCAATGAACAATAAAAGAGCTGCAACTAAGAGTTGATGCTTCTCATCTTTCTCCCTTCCTGTCTCTGTCTCTGTCTCTCTCTTGATGTATATATAGTTCACAAAAAATTCCTTCTGTCCTTGTCTCTCTCTCTCTCTAAGAAAAATCAATTTAAAAATTTATTTTCTGCATCGTGTGCATATTTGTGTCAGAGTTACAGAAGTGAAGATTTGAAATGAAGATATTCTGAATGGAAACTTAAAAAACTTTAGTTTGGAAGTAAAAAAAAAATTAGTTTGAAGAATTGCTAGAGTTATTTCAAAAATTTTGTTTACCCCTGGCCAGCAATGCCCATTCCAATTTTTGTTCAGTTTTTTTTTATCTTATTTTGGGAAATAATAAAATAAGTGTTGGGCAAATAAGTTTGTAAAATTTGTGTTATTTGGTTTTGCTCACTTTTATTGTTAAAAAATGGTGCTGCCCACATGAATGGCCATCGCCCAGGTGATATGGCTAATTATTTTTATGCTTGGAAAGGGGCTTGGTTATGCTAATGTGTGCTAGAGGAGAGGTTTTCCCACCAAAAAGTTTTAAAAGGAGGAGCTAGGAGGCCATTTTGGAGGATACCACCTTGTTGCAAGGAGAGAGGCCATGTGGTTGCAGAGAGAGAAGCAGCCAAGATGGAGGCATGCAGATGGGGAAAAGGAGGTTGCTGAGGCTAGTGGGGCCTTTGGAAAACTGGAAAGATTCTCCTGGTTGTGGAACCGGGAAACATATGAATGGATTTTCGTGCCCATGTGTTTGTTTTTTATTCATTGGCCAGTATGAGTCTAGAATAAAGGTAATGGCCCACCAGTTCTTGGCTTCGCAGTTTTATTACCCTCTGTCTGAATTTGATGAGAACCTGCATGTGCTTGATGGCTATGACAGTGGCCACAACTACTAGGCTTACAATAAGTAAACCTGCTGAGACTAGAGTCAGAATTTCTATGTGTTTATGGACAAAGAACCATCATGTATTTTGGATATGTATAACCTCTACAAAGCAGCATAGCAACATTAAAACAATTTATGAGTCACTGTAAGGATATTATAGTGACTCTTATTCCTCCCCCTTCCAGGAAACCAGTCTTTGAAATAAGTACAATACATAGCCATATTTGGATCCTTCAGCAAAACACAAAGATGAAAAGTACCCCATACATTGTTATCTACATCTTTGAAAGTCATCTCTTTATCTCTTTGTGGTGGGCTGGGCTTCAACCTAGGCCATCTGTGTGCATTTTGGCAGTAGGTGATTTCTGAGAATCATTCACTGTAGCTTTTATTGAAGCAATCAGCATGCTGCATCAATTTAGAGGCTTCAGTAATGATGCAAAACCTTCTGTTGCCTCCATTAGTTATGGTTAAAAGCGAGAGAAACAGCTAAAATCATTCTGCCTCTCCCACAAGGTCACACTCATTAACTGATGGAAAGGGAGAGAATTATGCATTTCCCTGAATGCTCTGCCCCCTGGGTCAGAAGGTTGCCATAAATATGTAAAGGAAAATAGCCTCTGTAATTTTATTAAGAGAGGAAAGAAATTTATGCCATTTTAAAGGTGGCGAAAGAGAAAGCTTTCCCTTTCTGTAGCTCAGTGACAGAAAGTGGGAAAATATCAAAAGGAAAATTGAATGAAATACAAGGTTTGGTATATTTTGAACACTTTTTTTCTGAAATAATCAAAAGTGACCCAAGTTTTACTTCTAGATTGGGGTGGCCTGAAAAATATCAAGCTAGCTGACATTACTATATTAATATGAAAACTAAATGCACATGTTAAAATTGAAACATTGCCAATGTATTTTCATCCAAGGTTTAAATAGAATGCATTTTCAATTAAAATATTCAGTTAATGTATACACACTTATTACATTGCCTAGTTCAGTGTTTCTAAAATATTTACATGAAATACTAATTCCCTGGAATATTAATGCTTTTTTTTTCTAAAAGGTCTCCTGGTGGAGGAGGCCACTAGGCTTAGTATGGTCATTCCCTGTAAGACGTTGGTCACAAACAATTTACATGTCCTGGGACTGTTATCACATGTAGGGTCAATAGACCTCCATAATTTTGATGCTTCATCATAATTATAATATAGACCATTGGAAGTATTTATATCTCAAACCCAGAGATGAGGTCCAGTTTATTAAATGTACTTTATGCAACCGTATGCGGTAATAATGCTGAGGTTTTATGTGACATGTTCAGTGTGTAAAAGGTTTAAAAACATCTATTCTGAGTTCTCAATGACCTGAGGACCTCTTCCAGCATTGGCAGAACATCATAACCAGCTACCCAATTGTGTCTCCCATAAAAAATTAGGGATTTGAGAAGCTACTTTCACCTAATATTCCCACAGTTTGAGAACTCCTGTTTGCTTTGTTGCATCTGCATTAATTTCATTAGAATTTATTTTTCAGACTGCTCATTTTGGGCAAGCCTCCAACTTGTTTCTCTGAGAAAGTATGTCACACAAAGTTTGGGAAATGCTCTGATTTGCAAAGTTAAACAATTCACTTCACTTTAAGATTCTGAACAGCCCTTGATATGCTAATATACAGGGACTATCACCATAAGTAAAATATAAGACAGGATTTCCTCAATTTATTGAAACAGAGTACTCGGTTATATATTTCTTGACAATGTTCATGTATACATTTTGAGAAGTGTCACATGCACCAACTTAATAAATATTTTTTGAACTCCTAGTACATGCTAGAATAGGTTGTAAGCATTATGAATTCATAAGAACAAGCTATCCCAGACCATTGCTTCACGGAGCATATTTTCTAGAACTGAGAATAGAGATAATAGATAAAGAAGCAAATGAACTAACTGTAAGATTTAACTTAGTAAGTAGGCCTATGAAAAAAATAATAAAGCAAGATCACATGGAAAAGTATGGGGCAACTTTAAACTGAATGATCGGATGCTCAGAAATGGCTGAATTCTGAGGTAAGTTTTAAGTTTAAAAACTTTATTATACTTGTGTTAATTTCATAAACCTTTGTAAAGCTTTGGTTTTGATTTTGATGAATTTCTCTTTTTCCTAGTGAATACAAACAAGAGCAAACTCAGAATAAATGTATTTTTTAATTTTTAAAAATTTTACTGACATAAAAATAAAACTAGACTACCTTCTTATACAATATACAAGAATAAAGTCAAATTGGACTAAAAATTTAAATGTAAGACTCAAAATCATAAACCTCTTAGAAGAAAACATAGGCAGTAAAATCCCAGACACTTCTTTTAGCAATATTTTTCTGATATATTCAATATCTCTGTATGCAACAAAAACAAAAACAAAAAATAAACAAATGGGACTACATCAAACTAAAAGATTTTTTCAGCAATAAAAACAATCAACAAAATGAAAAGACAATTTGCGGAATGTCAGAACATATTTGCTAATGATACATTTGATAAGGGGTTAATATCCAAAATTTATGAAGTCATATTAATTAAAACCAATAATAATAATAAAATTTTTTAAAAATGGGCAAAAGATCTGAATAGACACTTCTCCATAGAAGTACTATCAATGGCAATTGACATATGAAAAGGTGCTCAATGGCCCTAGTCATCAGAGAAATGCAAATTCAAATCACAATAAACTATGGCTTCATAATTTTCCAAAATGGATATTATCAATAAATTCACAAATGGTGAGGATACAGATTAGTGCAGCCACAATGGAAAACAGTATGAAGTTACCTGAAAAAATTAAAAATAACATTGCTTTTGAGTCAGTGATTCGATTTCTGGGAATATATCCAAAGAATACTGAAACACTACTTTGAAAGAATATATGCACCTCTATGTTCATTGCAGTGTTATTTACAATAGCCAAGATATGGAATCAATCCAAGTGCCCATCAACAGACAATTGGATAAAAAAAATAGTGGCACATATATATGATGGAATATTACTCAGCCCATCAGCATGGATGAACCTTGAGGGTATTATGCTCAATGAAATGTCAGTCAGAAAAAGACAAATATCATATAATTTCACTCAGATGTGGAGTTTAAAGGACAAAATAAACAAACAAATAAAATTGAAAGAGACAGACACAGAGAACAGACAGATGGTTTCCAGAGAGGAGGGATGTTGGGGGAAGGGGTGAAAGAGATGAAAGATTAAGAAGTACAATTTGTTAGTTTCAAAATAGTCATGGAAATGTAAAGTACAGCACAGGAAACAGTCAATAGTATTGCAATAACTATGTATACTGTCTGGGGGGTACTGAAAATATTGATGGAAACACTTTCTGAAGTACATGATTATCTAACCATTATACTGTACATCTAAAACCAATACAAGATAACATTAAAAGTGAACTATAATTTTTAAAAAATGTTATGTTAAAATAAAAAAAATGATATGTACATACCCGAAACCAATATAAAATAATATTGCATGTTAACCCTAACTTAGAAAAAAGAGAATTAAGTAAACAAAACAAAACAAAAGAAGGTCTGATTTGGATGAGTATAATAAATAAATATATAAAAGGTTTGCTGGGAAATATGGCACATAAGCATGAATAAAAATTAAAATATTAGCTTCATGAATTATAAAGCAAAACTTGTGTAATCACTTTCTAGTTGTAGAAAGAGAACCCCAGAATCTCTAGTTATGATCTTTTGCGAAGTGTAATTATTGCCCTGACTCTTCTAGTAACCACTGTCATAATTTTGATGGGTTTTAAAAAAATACTGAGTATATTTTGCTAAATTCTATCTATATCTTAGCTTTACCTATCTATACATGAAATTATGTAAATTGTGTCTGGATTTTTTCCCTTGACATTAACTTATGAGATTCATTCATGTTGTTGTAAATAACTGTACTTCATTTATTTTCATTGCTAAATGGACTTCACTGCATGTCATCCATCTCCCCTTGCTGGATATTTAGATTGTTTTCATGTTTTGTTACTACAAATAATGCTGTTATGAACATTTTGGCATGTGTTTCTTGGTATGCGCAATTATACTCATCTAGGCTAGAGAATATACCTAGAAATAAAATTTCTGGTTCTTAAGTTACACATTTTTTCAATGTTCTATAGAAAGCCAAACTGCTTTCGAAAGTTGTTATACAGTGGTACCTTAAGATATGAGCAGACCAACATACATTTTTTTTTTTTTAATGATACAAGCTGTGACTTGGTCCATATTTTTGTTCGAGATCTGAGCGAAATTCTGAGATATGAGTCATGATTCGGGAAGCTGCTGCTAGTTGGCGCATTGGCGCATGAGTACAGTATCGGTAGCACAACATCAGCATCTTGTTCTTTCTCATGTGTTACCAGCAGAATCAAGTCAAATCTCATGCGCTGTACTTGGTCTTACATCATTTTTGCATTTTTTACTAACTTTTTTTGTGTGCTATCATGGGGCTGAAGAGTGAGTGTAAAGGACAGTGGTGAGAAGAAGAAGAGAATGATGTCAATAGAAGTAAAGCAAGAAATAATAGAAAAACATGAGCATGGTGTACGAGTGATTGAACTGGCAAGCCTGTATAACCACAATACATCTACAACTTGTACCATCCTTGAACAAAAGGATGCCATCAAAAGCGCAAATCCAGTGAAAGGAACTACAATTCTGTCCCAAATAAGGACAAATATCCATGAAGAAATGGAGAAGCTTCTGCTGGTGTGGGTGAAAGAGAAAAAGCTGGCAGGAGATACAGTGATGGAGACTGTAATATGCAAAAAGGCAGGTATTATTTACAGCGACTTGAAGAAGAAAGAACTATCAACCTCAAAAAAGGCAGCAGAAGATATGTTTAAGGCAAGTCACGGCTGGTTTGAAAGTTTCAAGAAGAGATCTGGCATCCATGTGGTGGTGAGGCATGGTGAAGCTGTGAGTGCTAACGTTAAGGCAGCTGAGGAGTACATCACATGTTTTGCTGCGCTTATCGGAAAGGAAGGCTACATCCCCCAACAACTGTTCAACTATGACGAAACAGGATTGTTTTGGAAAAAAAATGCCCAGAGGACTTTCATCACTGTGGAGAAGAAGCTACCAGGCCATAAAACCAGGAAGGACCATCTGACCCTTGCATTGTGTGTGCAAATGCTAGCTGTGATTGTAAAGTAAAGCCACTGCTAGTGTATCATTCCAAAAATCCTCGAACTTTAAGACTCACAATATTCTTAAAAAAAAAAAAAAACCCTGCAGGTTATGTGGCGCCCTAATGCTAGGGCATAGGTTATGTGGCAGTATTTTATTGAATGGTTAAATCTCGTCTTTGGTCCTGCAGTGAAGAAATATCTTCAAGAAAATAAACTCCTGATGAATGCATTACTAATCCTTGAAAATGCTCCAGCCCACCCACCTGGTCTTGAAGATGACATTCTTGGTGAGTTCAAATTCGTGAAAGTCCTCTACCTCCCACCCACAACTTCAATCTTGCAACCTATGGATCAGCAGGTCATTTCCAACTTTAAAAAGCTTTACACAGCCCCTGGCTGGTTTGCTCAGTGGTAGAGCGTCGGCCTGGCATGCAGGAGTCCCAGGTTTGATTACCGGCCAGGGCACACAGTAGAAGCACCCATCTGCTTCTCCACCCCTGCCCCTCTCCTTCCTCTCTGTCTCTCTCTTCCCCTCCCGCAGCCGAGGCTCCATTGGGGCACAGTTGGCCCAGGCCCTGAGGATGGCTCTATGGCCTCTGCCTCAGGAGCTAGAATGGCTCTGGTTGCAACAGAGCGATGCCCCAGATGGGCAGAGCATCGCCCCCTGGTGGATATGCCAGGTGGATCCTGGTTGGGCGCATGCGGGAATCTGTCTGACTGCCTCCCCGTTTCCAGCTTCAGAAAAATACAAAAAAAAAAAAAGCTTTACACAAAACACTTGTTCTGCCACTGCTTTGAGGTGACTGAGAATACAATTGTAACCCTTCGAGAGTTTTGGAAAGATCACTACAACATCGTGATATGTTTACATATTATTGACTTGGCATGGCAAGAAGTTACAAGAAGAACCTTGAACTTGGCATGGAAAAAATTATGGCCTGATGTTGTTGCAGACAGGGACTTCAAAGGATTCGAACTGAGACTGAGACCAAGGTAGAAGCGTTGGAGGAGGTTGTGTCCCTTGGAAAGTCGATGGGTCTGGAGGTAGATGAGAGTGATGTAAACGAGCTCATCAAGGAACATGAGGAGAAACTCTCAACTGAGGAGTTGAAGGAGCTACAGATGATGCAACATACGGAGCTTCTGCAAGAGATTAGTAGTGAGGAGGAGGTAGAGTCAGCAGAAGTGATTTCTACAAGTGAAATTAAAGACATGCTGGCAATGTGGAAGAAGCTTTCAAGTTTCATTGAAAAGAAACACCCAAGCCCTGGCCGGTTGGCTCAGCGGTAGAGCATCGGCCTAGCGTGCGGAGGACCTGGGTTCGATTCCCGGCCAGGGCACACAGGAGAAGCGCCCATTTGCTTCTCCACCCCTCCGCCGCGCTTTCCTCTCTGTCTCTCTTCCCCTCCCGCAGCCAAGGCTCCATTGGAGCAAGGATGGCCCAGGCGCTGGGGATGGCTCTGTGGCCTCTGCCTCAGGCGCTAGAGTGGCTCTGGTCGCAACATGGCGATGCCCAGGATGGGCAGAGCATCGCCCCCTGGTGGGCAGAGCATCGCCCCTGGTGGGCGTGCCGGGTGGATCCCGGTCGGGCGCATGCGGGAGTCTGTCTGACTGTCTCTCCCTGTTTCCAGCTTCAGAAAAATGAAAGAAAAAAAAAAAAAAAGTAAAAAAAAAAAAAAAAAAAAAAAAAAGAAACACCCAGTTGATTGGAATGCAACCACTATGGAAGAAAGTATGGTGGTTCCTCAAAAAATTGAAAATAGAACTACCATATGACCCAGCAATCCCTCTACTGGGAATATTCCCCCATAACTCAAAAACACTGGTATGTAAAGACACATGCAGCCCCATGTTCCTTGCAGCATTGTTCACAGTGGCCAAGACATGGAAATAACCAAAAAGCCCTTTAATGGATGACTGGATAAAGAAGATGGGTACATATATACTATAGAATACTACTTGGCCATAAGAAATGATGACATTGGATCATTTACAACAAAATGGATGAATCTTGGTAACGTTATACTGAGTGAAATAAGTAAATCAGAAAAAAACTAAGAACTGCATGATTCCATACTTAGGTGGGACATAAAAATGAGACTAAGAGACATTGACAAGAGTGTGGTGGTTATGGGGGGGGAGGGAGGAGAGGGAGGGAGAGGGGGGAGGGGAGGGGGCACAAAGAAAACCAGATAGAAGGTGATGGTGGACAATTTGACTTTGGGTGACGGGTATGCAACATAACTGAATGACAAGATAACCTGGAGATGTTTTCTTTGAACATATGCATGCTGATTTATTAATGTCACCCCATTAAAATTAATAAAGAAAAAAAGAAAAAGGAAAAGACACCCAGAAAAAGTTTTAACTGGTCGTGCTTCAGCACTTTTTAATGACACTTGTTTGTCACATTTACGTAATATCATACTTTAAAAGGTAGGCAAAAGCAAACCTCTTTGGATAGATTTTCATTCAAAAGTCCTGCAAGTGAAAGTGCTAAAAGTGTAGCCAAAAAGGCAAAAAACAGGGCTGATTAAATGAAAAATACATAATGTTAAAGTTAGGTTAAGTTTAAAGTTAAGAAAGTGCATTTTTTTTTACAATTAAGTTTTTGTGGTTTCATTTTAAGTAAAGAACGTGCAGTTTTAGTTTTGTTTAAAGAAAATGCAGTTTTAGTTTACGTTTAGTGTTAAAAAAGTGAAGTTTTAATTTACGTGTCTACAGTGCCTGCATCCCTTCCTCCCTCCCTCCTCCTCTGCCATTCACCTCCGTTAGCCACACTCGTCTATCTCCAAGGTAATAAAACTATATTAAATAACACTTTTTTATTTTATTTCATATATTTTGTTATGCATTGGTAAAGTATACATGTGTGTTTCTTAATTAAAAACATCTTTTTTTATAATTTAGGATGGTTTGGGGATGTTTCACAGGATTGGAATGGATTAAATTTATTTATTTTATTTATTTATTTATTTGTATTTTTCTGAAGCTGGAAACGGGGAGAGACAGTCAGACAGACTCCCGCATGCGCCCCACCAGGATCCACCCGGCACGCCCACCAGGGGGCGACGCTCTGCCCACCAGGGGGCGCTGATCTGCCCCTCCGGGGCGTCGCTCTATCGTGACCAGAGCCACTCCAGCGCCTGGGGCAGAGGCCAAGGAGCCATCCCCAGCGCCCGGGCCATCTTTGCTCCAATGGAGCCTCGGCTGTGGGAGGGGAAGAGAGAGACAGAGGAAGGAGAGGGGGAGGGGTGGAGAAGCAGATGGGCGCTTCTCCTGTATGCCCTGGCCGGGAATCGAACCCGGGACTTCTGCACGCCAGGCCGACGCTCTACCACTGAGCCAACCGGCCAGGGCCATTATTTCAGTTATTTTAAATAGGAGAAATTTGTTTGATACACAAGTTGGCTGACTTATGAGCTTGGTTACAGAACGAATTAAATGCATATCTCAAGGTACCACTGTACTAATTTCTAAGCCCACAATCAATGTATGAAAATTCTTCTACATTCTCACTAACACCTTAGCCAATATAGTGGAATTTAATTTTGTTTTTAATTTACATTTCTGTTATGACCAATAAATTTGAACATACTGTCATATATTTTCTGGCCATTTATCCTTATTTAAATATTTATTACTTAGAAAACAATAAGATAAAAATAATTTAAAAAAATATACTGTACTCTATTGCACTGTAATGTAAATATTTTGTAATAGAATGTGTGGTGTCTAGTATTCTCATAATGGTGTTTTTAAAGAAATAATTTTTTATAATTTTATTATAGTCACATTTGGAAATATTATCTTTATAATTCTTTTTGTGTTTAAGAACTCATTTGTTGTCTTGTTAATTCTCTGTAATTTTCTAGTATTTTATCTTTCCCATTAGATTCAAATCCAACTTTAAGTGATTTTTGTATAAATGTGGAGAAAGAATAAATTTTCTTTTTTTTCCATATAGGTATTTATTTTTCCCCAGAATCTTTTATTTTTATTTTTTTAGATTTTATTTATTCATTTTTAAAGAGAGAAGAGAGAGAGAGAGAAGAGGGAGGAGCCAAAAGCATCAACTCCCATATGTGCCTTCACCGGGCAAGTCCAGGGGTTCAAATCGGTGACCTCAGCATTCCAGGTCAATGCTTTATCCACTGCACCAGAGGATTTTAACAGAATCCTTTGTTAAAAAAGATTTTCTTTTCCCTCTACTCTGAAATGCAAACTATCAATAATTAAGTGTTTTTTTTTTTATCTATAGGTCATATTCTAAAATCTCTACTCAGTTCCATTGATCAATTTTCTCTTCTTGAGCAATATCACAACATCATTATTACTTTAATTTAGTAATATCACATTAAACAAGTTATTCTACTCTAGACTCTATCCTATTTTATTGGTCTATATGTCTGTCTTTATGCCAGTACCATGCTATTATGATTATTGTAGCTTTAAAGTAAAATTTGAAATCGTAAAATGTGGGTCCTCCCCACATTTATTTCATTTTAGGAAGGGAGAGAGAAGAAGAGAGGGGAGGAGAAATGTCTATCTGTTCCTATATGTGCCCTGATTGGGGATTGAACCAGTGACCTTTGTGTATCTGGAGGATGCTCTAACCAACAGAGCTATTCAGCCAAGGAACATTCTTCTTCTTCTTCTTCTTCTTTTTTATTTTTCATTAATTTTAATAGGGTGTCATCAATAAATCAGAGTACATATGTTCAAAGAAAACATGTCCAGGTTATCTTGTTGATCAATTATGTTGCATACCCATCACCCAAAGTCAGATTGTCCTCCGACACCTTCTATCTAGTTTTCTTTGTGCTTCTCCCCCTCCCCCTTTCCCTCTCCCCCCACCCATAATCACCACACTCTTGTCAATGTCTCTTAGTCTCGTTTTTATGTCCCACCTACCTGTGGAATAATGCAGTTCTTGTTTTTTTCTGATTTACTTATTTCACTCCGTATAATGTTATCAAGATCCCACCATTTTGTTGTAAATGATCCGAGGTCATCATTTCTTATGGCTGAGTAGTATTCCATAGTGTATATGTGCCACATCTTCTTTATCCAGTCTTCTATTGAAGGGCTTTTTGGTTGTTTCCATGTCTTGGACACTGTGAACAATGCTGACTTGAACATGGGGCTGTATGTGTCTTTACGTATCAGTGTTTCTGAGTTTTTGGGGTATATACCCAGTAGAGGGATTGCTGGGTCATAAGGTAGTTCTATTTTCAGTTTTTTGAGGAACCACCATACTTTCTTCCATAATGGTTGTACTACTTTACATTCCCACCAACAGTGAATGAGGGTTCCTTTTTCTCCACAGCCTCTCCAACATTTGCTATTACCTGTCTTGTTGATAATAGCTAATCTAACAGGTGTGAGGTGGTATCTCATTGCAGTTTTGATTTGCATTTCTCTAATAACTAATGAAGATGAGCATCTTTTCATATATCTGTTGGCCATTTGTATTTCTTCCTGGGAGAAGTGTCTGTTCATGTCCTCTTCCCATTTTTTTATTGGCTTGTTTGTTTGTTTGTTGTTGAGTTTTATGAGTTCTTTGTATATTTTGGATATTAGGCCCTTATCTGAGCTGTTGTTTGAAAATATTTTCCATTTAGTTGGGAACATTATTCTTCTTGATCAGAATTTTTGGCTATTCTGGACCCCTTGAAATTTCATATAAATTTTAGGAAGGGCTCTTCTATTTCTGCAAAAATCTTTATTGAGATTTTTATAGGGGTTAAATTATATTTGTAAATTGTTTTGCGGTGTTGACATTTAATAATATTGTTTTTAGGCCTATGAACATGTATGTCTTTCTATTTATTTTGTCTTCTTAAGTTTTTCTGCAATATTTTGTTGTTTTTATTGTATGTCTTTCACCTCTGATTAAGTCCTAAGTATTTTATTCTTTTTAATGCTGTTGCAATTATTTTATTAATTTCCTTTTTAGATTATTTATTGTCAGTTTTTAGACACAATTGACTTTTTGTGTTGAGTTCGTATCCCGCCTCTTTGCTAAATTTATTTATTAGTCCTAAAAGTTTTCTTGGTGAGGAATCTTTAGAGTCATATCACCGGCAATAAGATTGTGTTATCGTAGCAATTTAACCTGAGTGTGTCTCCATTTTCTCCAATTCTTTTATAGTAGTGAAAATGGGTTAAAATTAATATTCATGGACAGTTTTAAAGGGATAATAATTAAGGGCAGTGGAAGAAACATTAGTAGTAGAAATGAGACAGGTTATCTGCCTTGTAATTTAAAGGGCATAATGCCTGTCAGCCTAAAGGCTTTGAGCTTCTTGACTGTGGATTGTATTTGTGCTCCTCAGGTCACTGCTGCTTTGAGTTTTTATGATTCTTGGGGACTAATTCACATGTATCCTGGTATTATTCAAGATACTTCTTTAGCATAATCAAAGATGAGTTAAAGAAGACAATATATTTACAGCTTTTAATGATTTTAATTAATTAATTTATTTTTACAGGAACAGAGAGAGAGAGAGAGGGATAGATAGGGACAGATAGACAGGAACGAAGAGAGATGAGAAGCATCAATCATCAGTTTCTTGTTGTGACACCTTAGTTGTTCATTGATTGCTTTCTCATATGTGCCTTGACTGGGGGGCTTCAGCAGACCGAGTAACCTCTTGCTCGAGCCAGCGACCCTGAACACAAGCTGGCGAGCTTTTTGCTCAAACCAGATGAGCCTGCGCTCAAGCTGGAGACCTCGGGGTCTCGAACCTGAGTCCTTCTGCATCCCAGTCTGATGCTCCATCCACTGTGCCACCACCTGGTCAGGCACTTTTAAGTATTTTAGAAAAATAATAACTTAACTCTTTTAAAAACCAAAAAAACACAAATTTTATTTCTTGATCTTACCAGGAAAAAGAACCTATAAGTTATCTTTCCACACTCTAGTATTCTTTTTTTTACAACTTCGTATGTTTAATTTCAAAGTTATTATTACAATTTTCTGTTATGATTATGTATGTAGAAGTAATTTCATATTCCGGTGTATAAGAGAGATGATAATTTTAAAAACATGGCAGAAGGGAAAAATATAAAAATAAGGGAAAAATAAAAAAACATGGCAGAAGATTATGAAATCCAATTCTTGAATTGAAATTTTAGAGAAGCCTAAGACTATTTGTGAGGAAAGGCAAATCTGGAGAGAAATTCCTTCTTAAACCATTTTTATTGTTTGCATTATATTGCCATCTAATGGTGACAAGTGAGATAAAAAGCAACTCATATGTTCATGGCCGCAAGTCTCCTCAGTCAGTGAACAATTAAGACTCAATAGATAAGTATAATATTCTTATTCTTTTGGTAGATTATTCTAAAGTTGACCCAAGAGTGGTTACATATTTTCAGATTGATTGGAGAATGACTCAATTTTAGGCTACACACATATTTATGAATGTTATTAGGTGCTCAATTCTTAATTGTTTATATAAAACTGGATCCTCAAAGACCTGGCCACATCAAGGAAGGGAATAGAGAACAAAATTAGAGGAGCTTGCAAGCCTGGTGATACTCCATCTGAACTCTAAAGCTTTCCTAATGCTTTTGAAAAACTTGACTGAAAGATCAGTATATCGCTGTAAAGTCCTTGTTTTGACAGAGAATAAAATAGATTTTCAGATAAACTCAAGTTTTTTGTTTGGGTAGTTTATTATTAGAATTAAAGTTTGATTAATCAGAATTGTGGTTCACTAACTTTTTTCCCCTCACTTTTGACCTATCATTCAAAAAATATCTTGTCATATGTATGTTATTCAGTTTGGTATTTTTAACGAAAGATGCATCTTTTCGCCATACAGAGTTTTTTTAGTTACCCTCAAGAGGAGACAAAAGGGAACATCAACGAATGGGGCTTCGGGTTTCTTAGGCAAGGGATCCTTTCTTCCCCTATGGGGGTCTCAGAGACCCCTATGCTCTTGTGAGGGAGAGGGTGTGCCCAGTGTTTCCACCAGCTGATTAGGGGAGCCCTGAATCGTACCCCTGCGCACACTGAATTCTGATAGAGACACACATTCTTTAATAAAGGCTTAATGTGGTCACTAAAAATCTTCATAGAAGTTGTCATTTCATTTAGAAAACATTGTACCCTTCTGTTAACATAAGCTTATATAGAAGAGGGTAGGAAGAGAAATGAGGTTTGTTACTGAGTCAGCTTTCAGAAGGGGCACGTGTATTTAGATATCCCTTGTTCTCTTCATTTTCTTTTTCTTCCAAAATTCATCCCAAGCTCCCCTCATTAAGCTTTCCTTAACCTCATCATCACCTTTTTGAGCATATCATCACTCCTCAGAAGATAATTAAAACCCAGCTCATGTTTCTTCTTGCTCTTGCACATATTAATGTTTGCTTTTTCTTCTTCTCCTCCTCCTCCTTCTTCTTCTTCTTCTCCTCCTCCTCCTCCTCCTCCTCCTCCTCCTCCTCCTCCTCCTCCTCCTCCTTCTTCTTCTTCTTCTTCTTCTTCTTCTTCTTCTTCTTCTTCTTCTTCTTCTTCTTCTTCTCTTTCTTCTTCTCCTTCTTCTCTCATTCTTTTTCTTCTTCTCTTCTTCTTCTTTTTCTTTTTCTTTTAGCAAAAGAGAGACTGAAAGAGAGAGACAGACAGGCACAGGTAAGAAGGAAAAGAGATGTGAAACATTAACTTGTTGTTGCAACACTTTAGTTGTTTGTTCATTGATTGCTTTCTCATATGTGCCTTGACGGGGGACTCCAGCTGAGCCAGAAACTCCTTGCTCAAGTCGGGGCTTTGGGCCCAAGCCAGCGACCTTTGGGCTCAAGCCAGCAGCCATGGGGTCATGTCTATGATCCCACACTCAAGCCAGTGAGCCTGCACTAAAGTCAGCAACCTTGGGTTTCAAACCTGGGTCCTCAGTATCCCAGATAGAAGCTCTATTCACCGCATCACCACCTGGCCAGGTTCTTTTTCTTCTTCTTTTTCTCCAGATGCTTACAGAGGTGAGCTCTAGTCCTTGAGAAGGTAGGGAAGGAAATGGTTCAGGATCTGCCCAACTGTAATGTGTGTGGCTCACTTTTTTACTTTATTATTCACCTGAAGATAAGTGTACACTCATGAATATTAATTTCTTTATAAGGACAATATTGTCTAGTACTTATTAAGATTATGTCTTCTATTAAATAGCCTTGCCGTGTTATGCTAAAGCTTCAAAATCAATAATGCGAATAGTCATTGCTTTAAAAATAGTGAACTCATGATATGTAGCAAAGAATTTGTATAAGTTTTCCATTGTTGCAGCAGCAAATTACCCTAAATTTAGTGACCTAAACTACACAAAGCTATCTTCTTCCATTTGGAAGGCCAGCAGTAGGAAATCAGATTTAGTAGGCTAGGTCAAGGTGTCTGCAGTTCGGTTCCTTATGGAGGCTCTGAGGAAGGGTGGCTTGGAGGCATCTGTTTTCTTGTCTTTTCAGTTTCAAGTGATTGTGTATATTCCTTGCATGTAACCCTGTAGTCTTTTTCTCAATCTTCAACTCATCACTCCAATTACAGCATCAGTCATCACATTGCCTACTCCTTTGCCTTTTCCTGCTCCTGCTTCCTTCTTATGAGGATTGTTGCAATCACCTTGGGTCCAGTCAGATAATGTGGGATAGTCTCTCTATCACACAGTCTTTAACTTACTCCAATCTGTAATGTCCCTTTGCTGTATAACATTCACTGGTTCTGGTGAATCAGATGTGGACATATTTGAGAGTCATTGTTTAGCCTACCACAATCTCTATGTAGATGGAGTAGAGAGCTATGAATGTTTATTTAGAGGAAAATATATTTTTGGTCTATTAGCAAATTAAATTACCATAGAGTTATTTAGGGACACTGATAATTATCAATAACTACCTTCTATTTCAATAGTATAATATCAACTAATAGATTGTGAGTGTTTATATTTAATGCACATTGTTCAATTTTTATACTCTTTTACTATTAATTTTTTATTCATAAAAGTTTAATTTATTTAAACCAGAAATGAAAATTAAAAACATACATTATTTTACATATTCTCATGTATTTCTGCCATTTTCTTCTCAAGTAAACATGTTTCATGGGCTTAGAATACTTTCTGTTTACTTTTATTTAAAATTCAAAATTCTAAAGGAAGTAAAAATTTCAAAGAAAGTAAGAAGTGAACAGGAACAGGCAGATATGAACAATTAGAGAAGCATAAATGTTTTTGGCCACTAGGTGGTATTCCTGATCCAAAGAACTGTAATAAAACAGATTCTAAGGCTCTCATTCCTTTTTAAAGTTAACTTATTTATTTTGTGTGTGTGTGTGTGTGTGTGTGTGTGTGTGTGTGTGTGTGTGTGTGTGTAAGAGAGAGAGGGAGAGAGAAAGAAAGAAAGTTTTATCATTTTGTTATTTTGGCATAATATTTAAATTAGTCAATCAGTGATTTCTGACATAAATGCTTGCCACTGAATTTCTATTTGACATGCATTTCAATACTACATGCAAGAAAACATATTTTTTAAATGCAGAAATAGACTAGCTTATAGATCGTATATTCTCAGTTTTTTTTAAATTTTAAATTTATGTTTTGGAGTATCATAAACTTATTGCAAACAAAGGATAGTTATTCAGACTCCTTCCTTTGGAATTTTAAGTATCAATACAGAAAAATTAACATAAAAAATTGGATCTAATGCTGTTAAGACTTCACAATATTGAACAACATCTGTTTTGTCCTAGATGACAACATCTGTTTTAACATCACATGGTAAAACATATAATACCTGTAATGCCGGTGGCCGAGGCCATAGCCAGGCAAGTCCACATTGGATTGGGGCAGACAGTAGAAAAACTGCAGAGCCAGAAAAGATTGGGCCATTCCGTTTAATAAAGTCTCACAATGGTGGACAAGCACAGAGGCAGAGGAAACCACCTCTCAGGCAAACAAACAGAAAAATGACCCCTCACAATGGCAGGCAGGCAATCCACCATCTGCAATCCCCCATCTCCCTGGAGCGCAAGCACCTGTAGCCTCATATAAGCTATGCACACATGCCTCTGCCACGTGCTCATGCACCAATCAGGCAAAGTGCTTGCAGCTGGTAACTCTGTGACCAAGCCTAACACAGCTGCCCTGCAGTATCTTTATCCATTATTTTTTAAGGTAATACAGCACAATGTTTGCAACAGATTTTTGTGCTTTGTTAGAGTACTAACTATTGTATTTTTATGTAAGTTTCCAAAGAGTAAATTTTGAAAGTCATGTAGGCAGAGCTACATTTTTTTAAGACTATAATTAGATTTTTATCTCTTTCATTAATAACTAAATCTTTGTGCAAATACAGTTTGGGATATTTTTTTCTACCAAATAATTAAAGTATGTTTTTACAAACCTAGATTCATGAATATGGAGTTTTGGGCAAACAAGTTTTTTTTATTTTATTTATTCATTTTTAAAGAGGAGAGAGAGAGACAGAGAGAGAGAGAGAGAGAGAGGAGAGAAGGGGGGAGGAGCCGGAAGCATCAACTCCCATATGTGCCTTGACCAGGCAAGCCCAGGGTTTTGAACCGGTGACCTCAGCATTTCCAGGTCGATGCTTTATCCACTGCACCACCACAGGTCGGGCTTGGGCAAACAAGTTTGTATCACGTTTGCTCACTTATACTTTGCCTAATTGTTGCATTGGCGTGGCCAGTGCCATGTGTGTGTAGTCTGTGAAAGACTGCAGGTGCTTGTCCTCAAGGCGGCAGATTGAAAATTGCCAATTGCCTTCCTGCTTGGGAGGGTTGATTGTTCGCTATCGTTTGCTAGAGGAGTCTTTCCCCTCAGCATGTTTTGTTTGAGAGAGTAGAGAGAGAGAAAAAGGGTGCTAAGGCTGGTGGGGGGAGAGTCCAGAGAATGAGTCCAGGCTTGGGAGCCCTGAGTGAGAGGGAAGTGATATTTCCTTCCAGTTTGCTCATCCATCCATCATTATGAGACTTTTATAAATGGAATGGCCCACCATTTTCTGGCTCTACTGTTCCTTTACCATCTTCCCCAATCCAATGAGAACCTGCATGGTCATAGCGGAGGCCCCTGGGCTTACATAGAGAGAGCTGGATAATAACTAGAAGAGGCAATAGAAACAGACCCACCACAGACCCTGATAATAAAACCATCACAGAGAGTTTAAAATAAATATGTTATACATGTTCAAGGAAACAGTAAATTAGATTGAGAAATTCAGCCATAGTCTAATAAAAAAAAAGAAGAAACTAGAAGTTAGAATATAAGAGGTGAAGTAACAAAATGAACAGTTTTTACAGTACATTAGAAACAGCTTTAGAGAGTTTTAGTAAAATTAAATATAGGTCAGAAAAAATAGCAAAATTGAAGTTCAGAGAAATGAGAACTTGGAAAATTATAGGGAAATATTGTTTCATAAGACTTGTTTCTGCTTTCTGTGTTTGTGTATCCACTGCATTAAAACAATATGTTGTATTCTGGATCTTTGAAGACAAAACAAGAGATGGAGAATGTTGGTCAAATAAGTTTGTAAATATGATATATAGGTTTGCTTGCTTATAGTTTGAATTGGGTGTGGGGGAAAGGCTGTAAGCAGGCAGGGTCATTATACCCTGAGGCTTAGTTTTAAGACTAAGCCTTTCCCATGCTTTTGAGGAAGCCCATTATGACTCAGATAAGTGACTTTGTATCAGAGATTTTTTTTGTTTGTATATTGGATTAAAGGTTTTGATTTCTACACTATAAAATGGGACAGAGGAGCCCATGCTAGAGGAGAGCAGAGAAAGGCCACATGGAGGGGAGGAGAAGCAGCCAAGGTGGTGGAATTCTGAAGGAGAAGCCAGTTTGTGCAGAGAGAAGGAGATGAGGAACAGAGGTAAATAAGGCTGGTGAGGTAGAAACCTTTGATTCTAGGAAACTTGGATAAGTCAGTGGCTTTGGGAGCCCTGAATGGAAAGAGAAGTGTTTTTCCACTGTGTGTATTTCCTGCCTGCCGGGTGCAAGCTAGGATTAAAGCTAATGGCCCGCTAGTTCTTGGCTCCATTGTTTCATTACTGTCTGTCCGAATCAAACCTGAACCTGCATGGGCCAGGCGGCTGTGATGGTGGCCGCGGCTACTGGCTTTACACAGAACTACTCTGTTAATTATTCCATTCACAAGAGCCTAGATCTTTTCCAAAGATATTTAGTTTTCATTACTCTTGGCAGCAATCATGCAAAAAGCACTTCTTGGTGCATCAAAGCAACTTTTCAAAGTCCAGGAACATAAGGAAGTAGATAATAACATCAGGAAGTTTTTTGAAAATCCTATAAAGTAAATTTGAAATGAAGTTTAAATGTTACCTTGATCAATAAACTCATGAGTAATGACTTTATCCTAATTACAATAATTTGTAATAAGCCTGATAGAAGTATATTAAGTGTTATTTTAGCAGCAAGAATGCATCTTCACACACTTTCATTGTACAGATTTTTAATTTAGTCATAGAACAAGGATGGTTCTGATAATCAGAAGGCTGAGGGAATAACAAAATCCAGTTCCTCAGTGGTATTTGCTACTAGACTCCAAGTCAATCACTAACAATCATAAATAGGTCATAAAATTATAGTTGCAATTTTCCCTGTATTATATGTTTCAGAGCTGTGGGAATTAAACATTGTCAAAGAGATAGAAGTGTTCAAAACTGAACTGTCCCTTTAATAATAGAACTCCTTTGATTTGGATTAACCAACTTGTCTTACTTGCTGGTGGATCCACTTCCAGAAGTCACTCCTTAATCAGCTCACACTTAACTTGAGCTCCACTGCAGATGCTCACCACAACTGAAAAGGGTACTCTGCATGGTTCAGCTCCAGTGTTTTGTTTTTTTCCACCCCTTTCATGTTCTCTTTAACCAAAGACACATATGATGCCACTTCTCCACATACGATTCCATGCTGTACCTACTTCCTTCCATCCCCCCCAGATCTCTCACTATTTGTAACTAATCCCTTCAGTTGGGACTCTCCAAAGTTTACCTAGTTTCCTAGAGTCATCTCTAAACATTGCACTTTTAACTAATTATTATCTTCTGAAATTTTCTGATTCAACATGCTATAATTTGGGGGTAAAGATTTAAGATTTTCCTCTAGTTTACCCTGCTTAAAAATAAGCAAATTGACTTAAATTAAAAAAAAAAAAATTAACAGAGACAGAGAGAGGGATAGATAGGGACAGACAGGAATGGAGAGAGATGAGAAGCATCAATCATTAGTTTTACCTTGCGACACCTTAGTTGTTCATTGATTGCTTTCTATATGTGCCTCGACCGCGGGCCTTCAGCAAACCGAGTAACCCCTTGCTCGAGCCAGCGACCTTGGGTCCAAGCTGGTGAGCTTTTGCTCAAATCAGATGAGCACGCGCTCAAGCTGGCGACCTCAGGGTCTCGGACCTGGGTCCTCTGCATTCCAGTCCTATGCTCTACCCACTGCACCACCACCTGGTCAGGCAAATTTAAAATTTTATAATATGTTTTATATATAAAACTGTCACTGTTATTGTCATATCAGATAATCTGATACGTGGATTTTTTACTGTTTAAGAGTATAAATTAACTATTTTTTTGTGGCAGAAACAGAGAGAGTCAGAGAGAGGGACAGATAGGGACAAACAGACAGGAAGGAAGAGAGATGAGAAACATCAACTCTTCGTTGCGGATCCTTAGTTGTTCATAGATTGATTTCTCATATGTGCCCTGACCAGGGGGCTACGGCAGACTGAGTGACCCCTTGCTGAAGCCAGCGACCTTGGGCTCAAGCTGGTGAGCCTTGCTCAAATCAGATGAGCCTGCACTCAAGCTGGTGACCTCGGGGTCTTTATTTATTTATTTATTTATTTATTTATTTATTTATTTTTACAGAGGCAGAGAGAGAGGGATAGATAGGGACAGACAGACAGGAACGGAGAGAGACAAGAAGCATCAATCATCAGTTTTTCTTTGCGATACCTTAGTTGCTCATTGATTGCTTTCTCATATGTGCCTTGACCATGGGCCTTCAGCAGACTGAGTAACCCCTTGCTCAAGCCAGCGACCTTGGGTCCAAGCTTTGCTCAAACCAGATGAGCCTGTGCTCAAGCTGGCGACCTTGGGGTCTCGAACCCGGGTCTTCCACATCCCAGTCTGATGCTCTATCCACTGCGCCACCGCCTGGTCAGGCGACCTCGGGGTCTTGAACCTGGGTCCTCCACATCCCAGTCCAACGCTCTATCCATTGCACCACCACCTGGTCAGAATTACTGTTTAAGACTAAAAATTAATTTTTAAATATGGTTAGGGAAACAAAGATGTCTCAGTGTTCTGTAAAATGGAGACAACAATGTCCAGCATTCTTTATTTACAGTGATTACAAAATTGTGTTTATAAGGGCTTTGCCAACCATGATTTTATAAAAGTATATAATTTTAGTAATTATAGAAGTACTATTAATATATGTTGATCTGTGATTAGAATTAATGAAAAATGGCTTCTTCATCAGTGATATATTTTATCTTCTTTGAAAATTCTACCCTCTCCTTAGCTAGTCCCAAATGGGATCACAGAATGCTATAACTAGAACAGATGTTATTTTACAGATGGAAAGTGAGGCCCAAGGAAGTAATATAATTTGCCCTGTAAATAGCAAGGACAGAATTAGATGCAGATCATTAAACGTGGAATGGGGAGGGACAGTGTGGGTGGGAATAGTTCAGCATTCTAAGTAAGGGTCCAAGCTCTGTTATTTTTTTTTTATTTAATAGCAAAGTATGCCTATATTTCCAGATATGTATGCATTTTTGAAATACAGAAGTAAATTCAGAATTATTTAAATGAGTGTCTTATTATAAATTGGAAAAATAGTTTTACACATGCCACAAGGCCTAGAATTAAACACTAGACCAAATAGGTAGCTTATTGTTAACTTTCATTAGTATACTAACTAGTTCTATTGAAGCAAGATTTAAAAATGTAATTTACAGTATTTAATTCCATTATTTTACAGTCATAAAAAGGCTCAGAGAAAGGCACATGCTTGAATTGATCTACTATATAAGACCCAAAACCCCTTCAGATGCTACATGTTCCTTGAGATGGTGCTAAGGAAGACAAACATGTACCAAGGAGATAAGAAATATTCTGGTGAGGGGCATAACATTCTAGCAGAATCACTGAAAACCTCAGGGTCAGTCATCCTCTATAATCTGAGTCTGAAGGTAAAAGACACTATTATATTTAGGCTTATATATAGCAATGAGAATGAGAGGATCCAGGCAAATAGAAGTCAGGTGGTCCCACTTAAATATCAGCAAAATTGGATCAAATGCTCATAATAATTGGTACATTTAGAGTGGTGGTTAGAGAGGGACACCTATGATGTCCATTTATGAAACACATATAGAATACATACTCTGTTTCCCACAACAAGATAAATGAACCATCAATAAGGTGAAACTTAAAATATATAATTAAAATAGTTTCAAGAATAGATGAGTGGAAGCCTGAGGTAGGATTCCATAATAAAATGTCATGATCTCATGCCTAGTTTCCAGACCTGAATCAGTCACTAGACCCAGAGTTTTTCAACTGAATAAGTACCCTGGAGCAAAAGGCAACTCCATATTTCTTGTCTTTCCCCAAAGTATAGCCAGCCATTTATTCAGATAACTGTACCCTGAAGAAAGAACAATGCTTGTCTTCCAAAGATGTTTTGGTGCAAGTTCTGTTATGATTTTGCACTGAGGGCATCCACTATTATACCCTCTCTTAGAGAAGAGATGTATAGGGGCCAGGCATTATTAGAATTATGGTCCAATACCATGTCATAGTGGGCCTAGTGGTTCCAGTGAGCTAGTGGGTGGTCAATTCATCAACACCAAATAATAGTATCAAATGGAGATACTTTACAGTTGTCAGAATTCTCACTCTTATCTCTTGCTCTATAAAGTAAGAGCTATAATAGTAAGTAAAGGCTGAGTGCAAACTTCTGACTCTGCAACTCCAAGCCAACAAGACAAATCAGAAACAATATTGAATCCCAACCAGAGTGACACAGATTAGTGCATCCCCAAAATTCTAAAGAATCCAAAGGGGCAGTTCTCATCAGAGCTATCATTTCATTCACCATAAGTCCCTGTAAAAACTAGGGATCATAGCAGATAACAGTGGATATGACAAACTCAACCAAAAAGTAGCCTCAATTGCAACTGCAGTGCTTGATGTGGTATCTTCATTAAAACACATTAAAATAGTCTCTGGTACATATTGTAAAGCTAGTGACCTGGCAAGTGCGTTCCTTTTAATATTCATTTGGAAGGAAAATCAGAAATAGTGCACATTCACTTGGAATGGACAAAGTATATATTCATATTGTTGACTTTGGGCTATGGTAATTCACCTAATCTCTATGATAATAAAGTCTAACGGGACATTGGCAATCTGTGTATTCCCTTGTATATTAGCTTTATTGGACCTGGTAAACTCTAGGGACTGAGGTAATACTTTCACTCCAGTAGGTAAGAGATCTTTGAAAGGGTTCAGAATCTGCCACATGTGTGAAATTCTTAGGGTTTAGTGGTCTGGGACATTCTGAGATCTCTTTTCTAAATTTAAAAAATGAAATATTGAACCTTAAACCCTATAATAATACAGATGCACATTGACTGGTGGGCCTATTTAACTTAGAGTAAGCATATTGATTTGGACTGTTTAACAGGTGATGTGGAAAGCTAATAGTTCTGATTTGGACTCAGAACAACAAAAAGGTTTCTGCAGGTCCAGAATACTATATAAGCATACAGTATGGTCTTGCGAGTGGGGCCATACAACTGGGCAAATCTTCTGGTACTAGAAGTACTAATGGTGAAGGAAGTGGCCATCTGAAAACTTTGGCAAACTCCATTAGGAAAATTGTACAAAGACACTTAAGTTTTTGGAGAAAGGCGAGGCCAAATGCAAGAGGGAAATTTATATCACCCAAATAGCAGCCTCTTACATGCTGGGTTATCAACCAACCATGTGGCCATAACTGCTCACTATAAGTTGGATATTTTATGACCAACCACATCAAAAGACTTGGGCATCAATAAGCTGTCATACACATTGTAAACTAAATATGTACTACCTAGATCAAACTTGAAAAGTCCTACAGGAGACAAGTAAACTTTGCCAAGAAGGATCCCATATTGCTTACCACTCAGGGCTACTATGTACCACTGTGTCTCAAACAGACACTTATTGGTCCAGGAACCAAGAGTAGGTGTTCCTTGTCATGACTACTTCTAGCTACCCCTTCGTAATTAGCAGAATTTATGCTCTCCATTCCTGCTCAGTTATCTTTGGGACAAGAAGCCCTGTTCCTAAAGGAAAGAATGCTCCAAACATACCATACAGTACGACTGTTACTAATTAAAAGTTCTGAATAACTGTGGTAACTGGGTAGCTTGCAGCAGTGTATCAGCAGAGAAAGTAAGAGACTGCCTGAGATAACTGGCTCAGTTCTATGAGGCAGTAGGGCTGCATCTACTAAATGAATATGCTCCATCGATGCCCTGAGACATCTCTTGCCCAACACAACTTCAGCAACAATGAACTGATTAAAGCATGGGGATCTGGAACTCAGACCCCTCAGAGATGAAGGTCTGTGTCATCCTACCACGTCACCCAATGGTTTTCAACTACCAGTTTTGGACCAGTGTTGGTTTGCCAGAAATTTTGTGCCAGTCTCTTTAAGAGCTAACCACATTCCACAGACTGGTGGTTGCAAAACACTGATGTAAAATATTTAGTCTAGTAGAATTGGTGCTCAAAGAGAAAAGAAAAATTTTAATAAGTAGTAGAAGTAGTTAAAAATCAGTAACCACTTTGGGAGCTGAAGATGACAATAAAATCGAAAGTTAATTCATACTTTTAACATTTGGATACCTAATCTCACTTATTGGTAATTGAAAATTAATTATATGAAGTTATATCTAAGAAGAAAAGGATATATTTTAAAGTGGGGTATTATTTGCAATAGCCAAGATCTGGAAACATCCCAAGAGCCCATCAGTAGTTGAGTGAATAAAAAAGTTGTGATACATTTACAGTGGACATTTACTCAGCCATAAAAAAGACAGTAATCTTACCTTTTGTAACAGTGTAGATGAACCTGGAGTGTATTATGCTAAGTAAAACAAGCCCATTGGAAAAAGACAAATATGTACCATACGATCTCACATGTATGTGGAATCTAATGAACAAAACAAGCTGATGAACATCACAAAAGATGAATCATGGGCACATAGATCAGACTGACAGCTCTCTCAGGGGAAGGGTGCGAGAGATCTGGATGAAGAGAGGTAAAGGGATTATCCAAGAAATATATATATGACACAAACACAGACACAGGCAACAGCATGGTGATAGCCAGAGGAAAAGGAGGGAGGGACTAGGTAGAGGTGGACAAAGGAATGATAATAAGAAGGAAAAGAGACCTTACTTGGAGCAATGGATGCAAAATTAAGCGTGCACATACTGTTTGATTGAGTTGTACTCTTGAAACCTATATAATTTTGTGAACCAATGTCATTTTAATAAATTCAACTAATAAAAAGAAGTAGGGGGATTAGTTTGTAAATCATTTGAAAATAGAAAAATAAAACTTAGGTGAGATATTTGAGTAGATGAAAAACATTTGCTCTAGAAAAAGAAAAACATTATGTTTTAAAAATATGGGTTCAATTTCCTTATGAAAGCTGTTAAGTAATTATTTAATAACTCAACCAAAGTCATCTAATAAATGAATTTGGAGCATAGGTCATTCAGTGAAATTCTTAAAATCTGGGGCATCACTATGGCTGTGAAAATACTTTATATTTTAACCTTGATGAGTTGCAAGGCATTAAAAGAAAGGCAGGAAGAGATTAACTATGTCCTTGTCAATCCTTCGACTATTCAGTATATTAACTATTTCATTGCCTTAAATATTTTTATTTTTCAATTGAGTTTAGACATATTATATGGTTCTTATCAAGATTATTTGCTTTATCTCTCTTTAATTTTTATAATTAAAAACTATCTTTTTAAATGTTTAATAATTACCATTGTTAGTTTGTTTACAAAAGTAAAAGCATTAGCTGCATATGTTGAAATTATAAAGTAAAAATCTAGATTTCATTTATTCACTTTCATAGTTCGCTACTAAACTTTAGTGATTTTAGTTCAGTAATTTGCCTTTTAAAAATATAATGAGAATGTTTCATGGAAATGATCATTTAAAAGAAATAATACTGAGAATTTTATTAATACAATTAAGGATTAGTTAATTAAAACAATAATAACTAAAACAAATTTTATTATCTTTTTTAGGATAAGACAGATATTTGAATGTATTCTTTTGAATGTGTTCTTTTCTGACAGGAATATAATTTAGTATGGATGTATAATTTTCATGTCATTTTCTGATGTGATGAATTTGTCTTTTTAATATTTCAAAGGGAGTTTCTAGAGAGAATATAATTAAAATAGTGCAATCATTCAAATTGAAAACTATGTTAACTTCGATTATCTACAGTTTTAGATTAATGTATTGAGCAGGGTCTCAAT
Organism: Saccopteryx leptura; assembly: GCF_036850995.1. Lineage (NCBI taxonomy): Eukaryota > Metazoa > Chordata > Mammalia > Chiroptera > Emballonuridae > Saccopteryx > Saccopteryx leptura. The sequence continues at coordinate 125,713,013 of NC_089504.1, read as the reverse complement.
TCTCTTCTTCAATTTCATATGAAACAGAAAGGTAAATTCTCTCAGAAGATTTAGGGAATAATAAGGTAGATTGATGATATACTGTGCTTCGTTTCTCTTATCATATCTAGAGCTATAACCCTTAGACTCCCTTTGATGACTGGCTTCTTGTTGGACTTAGTCAATGAATATTAAAAATAACATTTTAAAATAAATTTTTGTTTTCTATATTAACTCTGCTATTATCAAGAGTAAATACTAGATTCTTTCAATTCTTTAAATTTAATGAGCAGAAACTGATTAAAAAAAGAGAGAGAAAAACTCTTAGGCATGAACAGCAATGTGGTGATTGCTCTGGGGAGGTAAGAGAGGGTACAGGGAGGATAAATGGTGGTGGACACAGCCTTGACTTGGGGTGGTGAGCACACTATACAGTGTACAGATGATATTGTAAAATTGTGCACCTGAAACCTGTACTTTGTTCACCAGTGTCACCCAAATAAATTCAATTAAAAAAATGTCTTGGGGTTTTACCCAGGGAAAAGAAGTAATTAATTAATTAATTATGGTGACATGGTATATTGTCAGCCTTCTGTGATTTAAGATATGTGCTCCATTCAAAACAATGTTTATTATACGTTTGTTACTGGGTAGTTTTCTTCATCTAATTATTAGTCTAAAGAAAAATGATGAAAATTTCTAGCTATTGGTGTAAAATGATATAATTCTACAAAACAATGTCAGCAGTAATGTTTTTAGCCCTTGTTTATATTTTAAGATACAGATTAACCAGTTAGAAAATTTGCAGAAAATGATGGTACCTGAGAATCTACAAAACTATGTGCTGTCTCTTTCATACATATAACATGAAACTTAAATGTTTGTTTCACTTATAATTTACTTCTTCTCCTTTATATTTGTGACTGATATAATTGTATAGTTCTTTTAAAGATTTCCCAAATAATGTTGACTTCATAATAGACTGGCACAGTATTACACATGTAGATACATTTTTATATTCTGAAAACATACACTTCAGAAATAACAGTTTATGCTAAGTGAAGTAAGGCAGTACCATATGATTTCATTCATATGTGGACTCAAATGAACAAAGTGAACTAACAAACAAAATAGGAACAGATTCCTACATAGAGAGCAGTCTGACAGCTTTCAGGAGGGTATAGGGGTACTGGGTGAGATAAGTAGAGGAATAGAACAAAAAATGACAACCCTCCCCCCAAAAAAACAAACTCATGATCACAACCAACAATATGGCGATTGCCAAGAGGCAGAGAGGTGGAGAAGGGTATGGGGGCATAAATGATGATGGACAAAGACTTGACCTGGGTGTGAGGGGTGAACATATAGTATGGCGTACACAGATGTGTTGTAGAGTTGGACACCTAAAATCTCTTAACTAGTATCACCCTAATAAATTCAATAAAACATAAAAAAATAAAATAACTTATGGATTATAAACTCCAAAATTTTTGCATTACCATTTTAAAATGAATAATACCTACCCTGTAACTGTAACTAAAAATGCATATATACTACAATACATTTATAGTTTTTTGATATATACATGATTTCTGAAGACTCACTTTTTAAAAGAAAAGTTTTAAACATAAGAATTATTGTTGTCAGTTGCAAATTATAAAAAGCTGAAATAATCTTATGATTTAAATCTCTTATATGTACATTTTTTTTCTTTTCTTTTAATTAGGTAACACTTTTGCAACATCTCTTATTATTGTCTTAAATTGGTATTTCTTTTTTAAATTAATTTTAATGGGGTGACATTAATAAATCAGGGTACATATGTTCAGAGAAAACATCTCCAGGTTATTTTGACATTTGATTATGTTGCATACCCCTCACCCAAAGTCAAATTTTCTTCCAGATAGAAGGTGATGGAAGACCTTTTTTTTTTTTTTAAAGTGAGAGGAGGGAAGATAGTGAGATAGGCTCCTGCATGCGCCCCAACTGGGATTCACCTGGTAACCCCCTGTCAGAAGCCAATTCTCAAATCAACCAAGCTAGCTGTAAGAAGGGAAGAGAGAGAGAAGGAGTAGAGAGAGGGGAAGAGAAGCAGGTGGTTGCTTCTTTTTTGTGCCCTGACCTGGGATCGAATCTGGGTTGTCTACATGATGGGCTGACCCTTTACCCATTAAGCCAACATAAACTTTTTAACCCCATAAGTTAAGAGTGAGATAACTGAGTTTGAAATTCAGCCATTTGGCAGAAAAACAGACATACAGACCAATGGAACAGAAATAAGAGCTCAGAAATAAAATCACATAGTTATGGACAAATAATCTTTGACAAAGGAGCTAAAAACACACAATGGACAAAAGAAAGCCTCTTCAATAAATGGTGTTAAGAAAATTGGAAAGCCACATGCAAAAGAATGAAACTTTACTACACCTTGTCCCTATGCACAAAAATTAAATCAAATTGGATCAAAGACCTAATATTAGATCTGAAACAATAATTACATAGAAGAGAACACAGATACTAAACTTATGGACCTTGGCCATAGAGAACATTTTATGAATTTGACCCAAAAGGCAAGGGAAGTAAAGGCAAAAATAAATGAATAGAACTATATTAAACTAAAATGCTTTTGCATAGCAAAAGAAATTGACAATAAAACAAAAAGACAGCCAAGCAAGGGGGGGGGGGGATAATATTCACAAATAACAGCTCTGATAAAGAAAAGGGTTAATATCCAAAATATATAAAGAACTCATAAAGTTCAGCAATAATCAAACAAACAATCCAATTAAAAAATTGGAAGAGGACCTGAACAGACAATTCTTTCATAAAGACATACAAACAACAAATAGGTATATGAAAAAATGCTCACCTTCAGTAGCTATTAGAGAAATGTAAATCAAAACTGCAGTGAGATACCACCTCATATCTGTTATCAATGAGACAGGTAATAAATGTTGGAGAGGCTGTGAAGAAAAAGAAACCTTCATTTACTGCTAGTGTTAATGTAAACTGCTACAGCCATTATGGAAGACAGTATGGTGGTTCCTCAAAAAATCAAGAATAGAATTAGCACATGACTCAGCAATTTCTCTAGTGGGTATCTACCCAAAATACTTGAAAACATTGGTATGCAAAGAAACATGCACTACCATGTTCACTGAAGCATTATTCACAGTGGCCATGACATGGAAAAAACTAAAGTATCCATCAGTAGAATGTTGGATAAAGAAGACATGATACATACATACAATGGATTACTACTCAGCTATAAGAAATGATGACATAATGTCATTTATGACAACATGAACGGACCTTGAGAACATTATACTGAGTAAAATAAGTAAACCAGAAAAAGCTAAGAACTATATGATTTCACACACAAGTGGGATATAAAACTGAGACTCATGGACATAGATAAAAATGAAGTGGTTATCAGTGTGAGGGAGTTGGGAGGAAGAGAGTAAAGAGAGACAAATATACAGTGAGGAAAAATGATTTGACTTTGGGTGATGGGCACATAACACAATCAACAATTTAGAAATGTTTACCTGAAAACTATGTAATCTTATGAATCAGTGTCACCCTATAACATTTAATTTCTAAATAAATATAAAAAAGAGAAATTCATCCATTTCAAAAAGAGAAAATAGAAGTTTATGTCAAATTTACAATGTTTAATCAATTTTATTCTTTTTATAAAGAAAAAACCTTAATTATCAAGGATTTCTATATATTAAGTTTAAAGACTGTACTTGGGCAAAATACATAAAATCACCCTTAAGTATTTTTGGGTTCTTTATTTTTAGAAAAAATTAATTATTTTTATTAATTTTAGAAAGAGTTGAAGAGAGAGAAGGAGAGAAACATTAATTTATTGTCTATGCACTCATTGACTGTCTCTTGTATGTGCCCTGACCAAAGATTAAATCTATTAACTTGGCATATCAAGATGATACTCTACCAAACTGAGCTACCCAACCTGGATGATATTTTTATTTTCAATTTATCTATTAAAAATAAATTTCACTGTAACATACCTCAACATGATAAAGGTCATCTATGACAAACCCACAGCCAACATCATAATCAATGGGCAAAAATTAAAAGCAATCCCCTTAAGATCAGGAACAAGGCAGGGGTGCCCCCTTTCACCACTCTTATTCAATACAGTTCTGGAAGTTCTAGCCGCAGCAATCAGATAAGAAGAAATAAAAGGCATCCAAATTGGAAAAGAAGAAGTAAAACTATCATTATTTGCAGATAATATGATACTGCATATAGAAAACCCTAAAGTCTCAGTCAAAAAACTACTGGACCTGATAAATGAATTCAGCAAGGTATCAGGATATAAAACTAATACACAGAAATCAGAGGCATTTTTATACATCAACAATGAACCATCAGAAAGAGAAATTAAGGAAACAATCCCCTTCACTATTGCAACAAAAAAAATAAAGTACCTAGGAGTAAATTTAACCAAGGAGATTAAAGACCTGTACCCGGAAAATTATAAAACATTGATAAAAGAAATCAAGGAAGATACAAGCAAGTGGAAGCATATACCGTATTCATGGGTAGGAAGAATAAACATCATTAAAATGTCTATATTACCCAAAGCAATTTATAAATTCAATGCAATTCCTATTGAAATACCAATGACATACTTTAAAGATATAGAACACATATTTCAAAAATTTATATAAAACCAAAAAAGAACTCGAATAGCCTCAGCAATCTTGAAAAAGAATAAAGTGGGAGGTATCACACTTCCTGATATCAAGTTATACTACAATGCCATTGTACTCAAAACAGCTTGGTACTGGCATAAGAACAGGCATATAGGTCAATGGAACAGAGCAGAGAACCCAGAAATAAACCCACACCTTTATGGACAATTGATATTTGACAGAGGAGGTAAGAGCATACAATGGAGTAAAGGCAGTCTCTTTAACAAATGGTGTTGGGAAAATTGGACAGCTACCTGCAAAAAAATGAAACTAGATCACCAACTTACACCATTCACTAAAATATACTCAAAATGGATAAAAGACTTAAATGTAAGTCGTGAAACCATAAGTATCTTAGAAGAAAACATAGGCAGTAAGCTCACCGACATCTCTTGCAGCAATATATTTGCTGATTTATCTCCATGGGCAAGTGAAATAAAAGACAGGATAAACAAATGGGTCTATATCAAAGTAAAAAGCTTTTGTACAGCTAATGACAATATGAACAGAATAAAAAGACAAACCGCACAATGGGAGAACATATTTGACAATACGTCTGATAAGGGGTTAATAACCAAAATTTATAAAGAACTTGTAAAACTCAACATCAGAAAGACAAACAATCCAATCAAGAAATGGGCAAAAGAAATGAATAGACACTTCTCCAAAGAGGACATACAGATGGCCAATAGGTAGATGAAAAAATGCTCAATGTCACTAATCATTAGAGAAATGCAAATTAAAACCACAATGAGATACCACCTAACACCAGTCAGAATGGTGCCCATTAACAAAACAACACAGAATAAGTGCTGGCAAGGATGTGAGAAAAGGGAACCCTCCTGCACTGCTGGTGGGAGTGCAGACTGGTGCAGCCACTGTGGAAAACAGTATGGAGATTTCTCAAAAAACTAAAAATGGAACTGCTTTTTGACCCAGCCATCCCACTTTTAGGAATATATCCCAAGAACACCATATCACTTACTCAAAAAAAAAAAATGCACCCCCATGTTTATGGCAGCATTGTTCACAATAGCGAAGATCTGGAAACAGCCCAAGTGTCTGTCAGAGGACAAGTGGATTAAAAAGTTTGATGCATATATACAATGGAATACTACGGGGCCATGAAAAAGAAGGAAATATTACCTTTTGCAACAACATGGATGGACCTGGAAACTATTATGTTAAGTGAAATAAGTCAGGCAGAGAAAGAAAGACCTCACTCATATGAGGAATCTAAGAAACAATGTGAACCGAGGAATGGAATGGAGACAGAGGAGGAATCAAAGGGACCAGAGGAAAAGAGGACAGAGGGAAAGGGGATGATAGGAAGGGATAAACATGAAGGGAAGGGGGGAGGGAGATGTTGGGAAGGGAGCAAGGGAGATGTTGAGGGGAATACGGGGGGGGGATGCATTCAGGGTGACACTAGAATCTATGTAAACACAATAAAATAAATAAATAAATAAATAAATAAATAAATAAATTTCAGTGTAATGAAGGAATCACATTTATGATATAATATTCTCTATATGGAAACAAAGAATGTTGTGTTGCAAATATTAAACTTTCTTTGAATACAAAAATTCTTCTTAAAATACAAATTTTCTTCTGCCAGTAATTTTGAGTCAATGATCTAAATTTCTTAGATGTAATAGTGGTTATCTTAATGTATGCACAAAAACATTCATAAAATCATGGGTCATATCATAAAGTCTACATTATGACAAGGATTCATTTTTAGATAGTTGTTATATATACAAATTTGTTAATAACAATAAAACTTCTATGTACAATTTCTACTACATGTGCAGAACTCTGCATAACAAAATAATTAAGAGCTAGGAGATGAAAAAACAAACAGACTGTTTTCAAAAGTTTAATGATCTAAAAGTCCAGGTGTAATGGGAAATAGTCTCCAAATAAATATGAAAGTTACCAGTCAATAGTACTTTGATAAAAACATATGCCAAATATTAATATTTATTATCTTGAAACAATCCCCTGCTGTCTCCTTAACAACAAAGCAGCTGTTTCTAAGCTGGTATTCACATATTTGCTCTAAAAATAAAACACCAAGACATTTGAATAATTTCTCATTAGAGATGCTCAATAAACATTTCACTGGTTTGCCTTGTGGCATTTTGAGTGTTACTCTTTTAAAATCTGTTTTGAATTGTGAAAAACCTGTGGAAATAAGCAAAGTTGAAGTATGTAACACTATATAGTCCCTGTCAATAAATATTGCATAAACATTTATTGAAGCGTGAAAACATGTTTAAGATTGACTGGAAATTTTATTCATTACACTTACTTTCAATTTGCTTTCTCAATCAACAATTCAGATGGATATGACACAAATAGTACATTATGAAGCTATAGTCTTTATGATATATTGTATTAAGCCATGTTGGGCAAATAAGTTTGTAGAATTTGTGTTATTTGGTTTTGCTCACTTTTATTAAAAAATGGTGCTGCCCACGTGGGGTGGCTGATTACCTTCATGCTTGGGAAGGAACTTGGTTATGCTAATATGTCCTGGAGGAGGAACTTGTGTGCTGAAAAGTTTTAAGAGGAGGAGCTAGGAGGCCATTTTAGGAGTAGAGACCACATTGTTGCAGAGAGGAGAGGAGGCTATGTGGTTGTAGAGAAGGCAGGCAGTCAAAATGGAGGTATGCAGAGGGGACTGATTAAGACTAGTGGGCCTTTGATTCTAGAAAAATCCGGAGAAAGTCAGTAACTTTGGGAGCCCTGAATGGAAAGGGAAGTGTATTCCTGCTGTGTGTATTTTCTCATCCGCCGGTTCTGAGCAGGAATAAAGGATGGAGCACCAGTTATTGGCTTTATTGTTTCATTACAATTTATCTGAATTCAGTGGGAACCTGCACGGGCCAGGTGGCTGTGATGGTGGCCGTGGCTACTGGCTTTACAAGACACATGAAATATACTTTGGAAAAAAAATAAGTATTTTTTTTTTATAACTTTAGACTCTCAAAATTAATTTAGTTAAGGTTGCTTCTTATCTAACATATGTGCCACAGTGCATAATTTAGAATATTTTAGGATTAATAAAAAAGTCGGTACTATGAATCACTAAAGATTTATACTTCTGCTTCCTGAAGTTCTGACTTGTTACCTGAGACTAAGACAGTGAACAAAGAACAGCAGTCATTTATGTCTCTAAGAAGCCACCAAAATATAAGGAAAATCAAGCTTGCCTATTGCTTTCTATAAAAGTTGTAGATTCCTGAAACATAGGGTTTCTTAGCTGCTATAAAAACTGACCGCATGCATAGCTTCTGTCTGAGTTCCTTTATGTCATCTTCATGCGACTTGGGGGGCACAGGATGAGAAATATGGTGATGTTCATGCTATTGGCTCTGCCTTGAGAAATAAGATTTTCTATCTCTGAAACAAGTCTCCTGTTTTCTGCTAGCATCCATGAAACAATAATTAGCTAAAATTACTAACTTATTTAGCTTGTAAGGAATATAAAATCTGAGCCCTAAACAACATTGGGACCATTTCATAAAATTCCAAAATCTAACCTTTTCTATAATTTTTACAAAAAATAAATGTAGTTATTACCTTTCTAAAGATATCTATCTGAATAACCAAAATCTCCCTAGATACATTATTTCTATAGCTACTAGTGTTTATATCTTAAATATATATTATTGATAAAAAGCTTTATAATAATCATTTTCTTGATGCAAATGCGATTCAAGTCTACCTATAAACTAATATATACTTTTGAGGGTACTATGAAGTTGAGATTAAGTTGATAAAGCATTAAGTATCTATTCTACTTTTTTTTTCATGTGATATTGCTTATCTCTTCCAGTGACTTCAGTTTTCCCCCCCAAAAGACACATGTGTCACTAATATATCCACATATCCATTGAATTTATTAATATGCCTGTAATTGCAGCTTTAAATAGATTTTGTATATGCTCTGTTTATTTTGTGATGGTTAGGTTAGCTAATCACAGTCCTGCAATATACATATGATTGCAGGTAGAAGTCATAGGTAATGCTTGAATGACTTCTACAAATATTAAGCGTGATTTGATAGAAACAACAGAAAAAAAACTATAAAAAGTGGTTTCTTCCTTTGATACTTAAAATATGGAGTAGTAGTAGTATTCTGGATGCTGTTCGCATTTAGTTAAAAACATGAAACATAAAATTATTACAGTAAAGGGAGTTGAAGAAGAAATAAAAACATTACATTAGATTATATAAGATGGTCATTTCCAATATAAAAATTAAATATTTTGTATATTGTTAATGTTAGGTCACCAAAGGAGAGATGCACAAGGCCTGATGAGTTTTATAAGACATTTATTTAGGCATCTGTGTACAGATGGGCTGAGTCCAAAATGGCATCAGGGACAAGGGACTGGGGATTTAAACTTTTATAGGGTCAGTGAGCAAGGCTGAGCCAGGAAGTTAGTTTTGGCATAAAATTTTGGGGTGGCGGTGAGAGGGTATGCTCAATGGGGAGACTGGGTGAGGGGATTGCTTACTGAGGAAGTTGTCCCAGTGGGAACTTGGGTGAGGGAAGCAGTGTATCAGTCAGATTTGCTCAGGTGGGAAGTCATAGGAACTTCCCTGGTGTGAAATTACTTAAAATTTAACCTGGTTTAGTAGAGTATTTTTGGTAAGGAGCCCTAGACCTGAACCTAATAGTTAAGATAATTTTTTTTTTTATCATTTACTGATTTTACAGAGAAAGAAAAGGGGTGTGAGTGAGAAGTATCAACTCATAGTTACTTAACTGTAATTGTTCATCAATTGCTAGTCATGTGTGCCTTGACCAGGCAAGCCCAAGGTTTTGAACCAGCAACTTCAGCATTTCAGGTTGATGCTCTATCCATTGTGCCACCACAGGCCAGTCAAGATAATTCTTAAATATGCTATTCAATATCTAAAAAAATTTATTATTACATATTGATTATTGAAGTTAGAATTTAAATTTTAATAAAATTACCGTAGTAAAGAAATATTATTTTTAACAAAGAGTAAAATACAAAGCAAATTTTCAATTAATTCAGAAAAAGATGACTTTTTAAAAAATCTTTTATATTATTTTACAATTTAAATAAAGTATACTAACTAAAAATCACTTTTTAAAGACCAGAAGTATACTTCTCTTTGTGTTTGAGTAGGCTACTTTACCTGCTAATTTATAAATCTAATGAGATGTTGAAGTCAGGGTTTATCATTTAGGAGGAACTCTACCAGAACAAGAGCTACATCATTAAAGTTCACTTTATATTAAGACACAGGCTGATGCTTATATATAAGGTGACCAACTTTTATACAATGAAAAGGACAAAAATAAATTAAAGAAAACAATATAAATAAAAGAAATATTTTACTCTTTGCAACAATAATACACTATAATATGATAAATGCATAATAAAAACATTTGTAATATTTTATATTATAAGTATGCTTACATGCTTATTAATTTTGAATAATAATTTTAAGAAAAAAATACTCATTTAGATACAAATATGTCACATCACACACAATGGATTGAATCTGCATCGATCGAATATGGACATTCACAGATTAGTCTTCCAATATCAGAAAGGAAGACATGTAGGAGGACACTTTTCGAGGGAGGACGGATTTTACAAAAGAAGGACTATCCTTCCTAAGGAGAATGACTGGTCACCTTATTATATATGATTGTATAAAACTTCAAGGAAAGAATAATAGTATATACTTTTCTCATGAATAGATTAACCCTTAGGTTTTATATGTTTAGATTACAGTGACTTTGAAGGCCAGAAAAAAAATCAATGTAGAAATTTTTCTCAAAATCAAAATTCTTTGTGACTTCAAAGTATTCTCTAAAACTAAGTTGTAGAGATCTTACATGTAAGGTATTCCCCCCCTCCCCAGGAAGAAAGAAGGGTGTATTTACCAAGTGTGGACAGGCAAAAGCTTTATTTAGTAGAGCGCTTCCCGGACAATGTTCTCTGGTCAGTGAGACGGGGGGCCAGAAAAGTTGGGGGGAGGGGAATCCGTGTGGGGGGTAATTTATAGGCTCGTTAGGGTGGTCGAGTTGATATGACGTGGCAAAATTTCATTGGCTGACAGACATTCTTTTTCAAAGGGCTCCTGGGAAGTTTCTTTTGGCGTGCATGGGTGTGGGCAGTTCCAGCCAAAGTTCCGGGTCCTGGTTCCTCATGTGACCTTCCCTCATTGCCAACTGACCTCACATTACCTATTCGATGAATTTTTGTTCAATTTATTTACCAGAAGTAAATGTCCTTTTTATGCATATAAGCTTTCAATAATTTTTTTCTAAAAGTAAGATTTTAAAAATATCAAGATTATCTCCAGATTACGTAGCGTGTTTTACATCTGTTAGGCAGACAGAGGCACACTGATTAACTAGGCTGATCTATGCTTATTTACCTGGTGGGCTTTCCATGGTACTTAGCTGGATTTTTAAAAAAGGGAAATAAAGAGAAATTTTAAAATCATCTTTGATAGGTCTACAGAAAACTACACTGTTTTTCATAATGACTGCACCAATTTGCACTCCCATCAACAGTGCACAGAGGTTCCCTTTTCTCCTCATCCTTGCCAACAGATGTTATTTTTTGACATTTGTCTAATAGCTATACTGACAGCTGTGAGGTAGTATCACCTTGGGGTTTTGATTTGCATATCCTTGATGATCAGTGATGTTGAGCATCTTTTCATCATATGCCTGTTGGACATCTGTATGTCTCTATTGGAGAGATGTTTTTTCATGTCCTCTACTCATTTTTTTAAATTAGATTTTTTTATTGTTATTAAGTGGAATGAGTTCCTTATACCATATATCTTGGATATCCACTGCTTATCAGATATAGCATTTCCAAATATATTCTTCCATTCAGTAGGTTGTCTTCTGGTTTTGTTGATGGTTTCCTTTATAGTGCAGTGCCTTTTTAATTTGAGGTCGTTCCACTTGTTTATTTTTTCTTTGGTTTCCCTTGATTGGTGACCACATTGTAAGATTAAAAAAAAAAAAAGTCATGTCACTATATTATATACCTGAAACTAATAACTAATATTACATTGCATATTAGCTATATTTAAATTTAAAAAATTGGCCCTGGCCAGTTGGCTCAGTGGATACAGTGTCAGCTGGGCATGTGGATGTCCTGGATTCAATCCCCAGTAGGAGCACACATGAGAAGTGACCATCTGCTTCTCTTTCCTTCCCTCTCCCCCTTCTCTACCTCTTCCTCTCCTGAAGCCAGTGGCTCAGTTGGTTTGAGTATCAGTTGGGTGCTGAGGATAGCTTGGTTGACTTGATCATCAGCCCCAGAGGGGGTTGCCACTTGGGTCCCGATTGGGGGGAATGTGGGAGTCTGTGGCTATATCTCCTCTTCTCTCACTCAAAAAAATTAATTTTAATAAATCTAATCACTTCTACAGTAATTTTTGATAAATTGCTCAAATGTGCTCCCAGTGATAATAAATCATGGTTAGTAAAATTCTTTAAACCTGTGTCAATTTCAGTAGATATACATTAACTGATTTTTGGCAATAGATTGTAGGAGTCCTAAGATCAGTACCAACCCATGAGAATTACAGCTAGCATAAAAGCATTACTCAATAGAAATTTCTAGTTTTTAAAATTCAGAAATCTTAGAATTTACATTACAAAATACATAGCTTTAAGCAACCTTTCAGCCAGCAACTGTGACCTTCTGGAAAAAGGGTGAGAATTCTGATTAGGTGTTAAGAATTTGTCAAATTAATACTTGTTATGTGAAGTACAGGGTATCAAAAGGTGAGTCTCATTCACACACACACAAAAGAAAATAGAGTTGCCCTGCTGGTTTGCTCAGTCGGTTAAGGGTATGTGGTACGAAAATGACAAGGTTGTGGGTTTGACCACCGGTCGGGGCATACACAGAAAGCAACCAATGAGTGCATGACTGAGTGGAACAATAGATGAATGCTTCAGTTCCCCCACCACTCTCTCTCCCTTCCTCTCTCTGTCTCTCTAAAAGTCAATCAATAAGTAAGAAAAATCAAGCCCCGGCTGGATAGCTCGATTAGTTGGAGTGTCATCCTGGAGTGTGGAAGTTGCTTGTTTGATTCCCCCATCAGAGCACATACAGGAGCAGCTGGATGTTCCTGTCTCTCTCCTTCCTGCCTCTTTCAAAAGAAAAAAGAAAAGAAAATAGAGTTTATTTTTTGCAGATCCTGGAGGAAGTGCCTGGCATGGCCGAAGGGGTTACATGGAGAGGGCAAGTGAGAGTGTAGACAGAGAGAGCGTGAAAGGACCTAGGGCACATTGGGTCCATGGTGTGTGGGGGGGGTGCTTCGGTGTTTCTAGATCAGTCAATTAGAACCAAGGCCAAATTGGTCAATTCAAACAAAAAGGAGTCTCACCTCTGGTGACACAGTGGATAAAGTGTTGACCTGGAATGCTGAGGTCGCTAGTTCAAACCCTTGGACTTGCCTGGTAAGGCACATATGGGAGTTGATGCTTCCTGCTTCTCTCTCCCTTCTCTCTCTTTCTCTTTCTCTCTCTCTCTCTTCTCTAAAATATATTTTAAAAACTTAAAAAAAAGAAACAAACAAAAAAGGAATTTTAATAAACCTCATGGGATTATTTAAAGGGTATATACAGGGAAGATGTTGGGAGTCAGAGAAGGCTGTTGATCACAGGGTTTAGGGAAGGCATATCAGAATTTACATTTACTTGTGACTGTGTGCTGTTATGAAGGGCATGCACTGCAGGCCACTTGGCCAGACAAAATGGATGCCAAAGCAGCAATATCATGAGGTAACTCAGCTAAACTCTGACAGGGATAATAGGTGGCTCTATGGTGCTGGCAGTGTATTATTCTTGATTGAGAGGATTGATATTTATATGACTGTGTTTACTTTGAAAAAATCCAACTGTACACTTATAATTTTTGTATTTTTCTATACATATCTTATATACTTTGATTTTTTTCTTTTTTTTTCTTTGTTTTCCAAATGAGAGGATGGGAGATAGACAGATTCCTGCATGCACCCCGACCGGGATGTACCTAGCAATCCCCATCTGGGGCCGATGCTCTGCCCATCTGGGGCGATGCTTGCAACTCAACTGAGCTCTTTTTAGCACCTGAGGTGGAGCCTTCATGGAGCCATCCTCTGTGCCTGGGTGATGCACTTGAACCAATTGAGCCATGGCTACAGGAGGAGAAGAAAGAGGGAGAGAGAGAGAGAGAGAGAGAGAGAGAGAGAGAGAGAGAGAGAAAGGGGAGGGGTGAAGAAGCAGCTGGTCACTTCTCCTGTGTGCCCTGACCAGGAATCGAACCCGGGACATCAACATGCCAATCTGATGCTCTACGACACTGAGCCTACAGGCCAGCACTATATTATACTTTGATTTTTAAAAGTTCACATAAATTTACAAAATAATTATTATTCAATGTGTAAGCATATAAGTTTTTCATTGTCTAAAACAAAATGTATAAGAAATGGACAGTGTTAAGTTGGTACAAACTGGATACGTTTTTTTCTGTTTTTATTTTTCATGAGTCATTGATGACCCATTCCTGTTTTAACGAAGTCTTCTCAGCCTTTAATGAATAATTTAAAAGTGAACATGCTGAGATTAGAGACAGATTCTTTCTTTTTCTATAAACAAAGAATTGACAAGTTTTGTGAATATTTCCCATGATCTACAAAAAGTGTGACAACTTCAAAAAATCTATGAGATTTGATGCAAATGGGGCTGGGTATTCTAAACCTTTTTCTCTTCACCTCTTTAAAGAAATCTCAAACAGTCTTTGAAATAAGTATACAGCTTTGTTTGGATCTGTCTGCCAGATGCAAAGATGAGCTATGCTGGGACACAATTGTCTGGTTGATTTGAAATGAATCCCTTCATGTTTTCTTGGTGTATTGTGCCATGAACTAGGTCATCTCAGCACCTTTTAAGCAGACAAATTCTAAGAGTTGTATGAATAACTCCTAGAATCATTCTAGCTCTTCATCTACATCAGGTGAACCAGAATGTAACACTGCTAGATGCAATTTATGTCCTTAAGAACAGAAAGGCAGCCCTAAGTCTGAAGAGGGTTTCTTTTGGTTTTACAAGGGAGCTGGAGGAATTTATATCAATTCAGGAGTGGTGAATAAAGGCTACCCCCTTCTCCACTTTTACGTTTCAATAAGAGAAACTTTATGTAAGTGTCAAGGTTTTATTATAAAAAGGAGAGTTAAATAAAATACAGTTAGGGACATTTTGAATAGTCCCTGTGATAAGAAAAGACAAATTAAAATTTTACCTATAGTTTGGCATGGTCTGATGAATAATTTGCTGTCATTGATCATAGTTGTAGGATAGCAACATACCTATGTGAAGTGTATAGCATTTTATCAAAAATATATTTTAATATTTTATTTTACTCTTTAATTACAATTAACATTCAATATTAATTTGTATTAATTTTGCATCAAATTTTGTTTTATTATTTAATTTTGTCAGTCAAAAACACAGTCTTACATACACATTGCTCATACAGGCCAATTTATACTGCCCATGATATTCTTCATAAAACTCTAATTCTTTGAAATATTTTTGTGTGCTCTCTCTTTACACACTATTTTACACATTCGCTCTGACACATACATCACATGCATCACATACAGATACAAAAATTGTTTCATACACATTTTCACACACACATGCTCTTTTACAAACAGACACGCCTGCATGTACGCACATGTGTGTGCACCCAATTTCCTTAATGCAGTAGATGCGGGGCACGCACACTCTAGCCTCTTCTTTTAAAACAGTAAACATAACTGGATTGGACATGCCCATAGACTCATGACTGTTACATTCAGCCTTACACAGCTAGAATGTGATAAAACAGGTGTGGTAGCCACTCATCAGTATATATTGTGGGTAACAGCTGATCCCATTGGAGAAGTAACTTATAACTTGAATCTTCCTTCACATCCACATAATGTCATTTGTTAACGGCAGTTTTAGAAACCATAGAAAGTAGTCAAACTGAAGTTTGTTGGTGATATGGCAGGGGTAAGGTCCTGTTAATACATCTTTTCAGAACTAAACTCTACATAAG
The DNA here is from genome assembly GCF_036850995.1 of Saccopteryx leptura. Taxonomy (NCBI): domain Eukaryota; kingdom Metazoa; phylum Chordata; class Mammalia; order Chiroptera; family Emballonuridae; genus Saccopteryx; species Saccopteryx leptura. Next base: position 125,697,193 of record NC_089504.1, on the reverse strand, counting down.
CAGAACACCAGAGTTTCTGGCTTGAAAAATCACCTTCAGTGAATATCTCCTGTTATACTTTGCTGGATATAAACTCACAAATTTTTGTAGTAAATTCTGACATAAAATTTATGTCAGAGACTTCCTTTCTCAAACTTCCAATTCAGTTCTCTGGCTACTTGACTTGATAAAATAAGTTGAAAAATCATGAGTTAAGCAAGATCTAGAAAACCTCCTTACTGCAGAGCTTCTTAGAACTTTTAATATATGAATGGGTAGTTTGAATTTTTTTCTTTCTTTTTTTTTTTGAAGTGAGAGATAGTTTTTGGAAGAGGAGACAGTGATACAGACTCCTGCATGCACCCTGACTAGAATCTACCTGGCAACCCCATCTGTGGCTGATGTTTGAATCAATCAAGCTATTTTTAGCATCTGAGGCTGACGCTCCTACCGAGCCATCCTCAGTGCCAGGGGCTGATGCTCGAACTAATCAAGCCACTGGCAGCTGGTGGGGAAAATGGAGAGAATGGGGAGAGAAAAGGGGAGAGAAGCAGATGGTCACTAGTCCTGTGTGTCCTGACCGGGAATCGAATCTGGGACGTCCATAGACGGGTTGATGCTCTACCACTGAGCAAACCAGCGAGGGCCAGTTTGAATTTCCAGAGAATAGAGCATGCTCCATTAGTCTAACTCACTTGACAACATAACACCCTTTCAATGGGCTCCATCCAACACTAGCACGTGGTTAAACACATTTTGAGATTCAAGAGTCTATACAATTATTAATTTCATACATATGGGCAAAATAAAATTATTTAATCTTATAAAGAATAAAAAAACCCCAAACTTGTCCCAAGTCTCATGCCTAGTATGCTTAAATTCAAGTGAAATAATGTTACAAAAAGAGACTAGAATGTCTGCTAAATTATCCAGATAGTATGTAACTTGATTAAATTTATAATAAAATTGTTATTGCTTACTTATAGATAAACAAGTTATTTGCAAAAGTAATATATAATTTGTTCAAATTTTAGAAAATATTATGTGTGTATTGTATATGCTATTGACAATATATTCTTGTCAGGTAGGAGTGGATAAGCTATTAATTTAAAGTCAAGAATTAGAACGGAATTACAAGGATATATAAGAACCACAATAAATGTGAATGTATCACTCATACTTTCAAATGTGAGTCTCTGTTACTGCTTTTGCTTTATCTACTTATATTGCCTAAAATCAGTTATGTATACCAGCATGCCTTTAGGAAGGATCATTGAAATGTGTGCTGCTACTGGTAATTCACCTGGAACGAAGCTAGGATTCATTTTCTTGAATACTCTTAAGTCAGTGAAATAAAGTTAAAATAAACATTCAGGGAATTGTTTAGAGAAAAGTAAAAAACAAAGATATATACTTTTAAGTATGCGTGGGGAAACCAGGAAGACCATTCAAACATTGTTGTACGGGGCAGGTGGCTGTGGGATTTATGTAATGAAGGTCTCTACTAACTCTGGAGACACTATTCTCAACCTACAGTCTAAAATTCTAAATCATTGTCCATGAGATCCAAACCCCAAATTCTCAGTGTTGTATCATACTAAGTGGCTTTGAAATTAGCAAAGATGAGATCCAATTTAGTAAGCTTTAAGAAATGGATATTCTTGCCCTGGCCAGTTGGCTCAGTGGTAGAGCGTTGGCCTGGCGTGCTGAAGTCCCGGGTTCAATTCCCAGCCAGGGCACACAGGAGAAGCACCCACCCCCTCTCCTTCCTCTCTGTCTCTCTCTTCCCCTCCCGCAGCGAGGCTCCATTGGAGCAAAGATGGCCCGGGCGCTGGGGATGGCTCCTTGGCCTCTGTCCCAGGCGCTAGAGTGGTTCTGGTCGCAACATAGCGATGCCCCCTGGTGGGCGTGCTGGGTGGATCCCAGTCGGGCGCATGCGGGAGTCTGTCTGACTGTCTATCCCTGTTTCCAGCTTCAGAAAAATACAAAAAAAAAAAAAAAAAGAAATGGATATTCTTATTGCCTTTTAATTATTTTGAAAAATAGACTATATGTGGTAATTAAATTAAAAATGTATTTTCTTATTCTAGAAAGGTGGACTATGTATATACATATTTATAATTTAAATTTATTTTTAACTATTGTTTGGATCACAAATTTGACGCTGAAATTAAAAATTAAAATTAGTAGACTTAAAATTTTTTTTTTATCTTTACTTATTTTTTTTTGTGACAGAGACAGAGAAAGCGACAAGAGAGGGACAGATAAAGACAGACAGGAAGGGATAGAGATAAGAAGCATCAATTCTTCATTGCGGCACCTTAGTTGTTCATTGATTGCTTTCTGATATGTGCCTTAACCAGGGGAGCTACAGCAGAGTGAGTGACCCCTTGCTCAAGCCAGTGATCTTGGGCTCAAGTCAGCAACCTTGGGCTTCAAGCCAGTAACCTTTGGGCTCAAACCAGCGACCATGGGGTCATGTCCATGATCCCATGCTCAAGCCAGTAACCCCAAGCTCAAGCTCTTGAGCTTGTGCTCAAGCCGAATGAGCCCGCACTCCAGCTGGTTACCTCGGGGTTTCAAACCTGGGTCCTCTCTGTCCCAGTTTGACGCTATATCCACTGTGCCACTGCCTGGTCAGGCTAGACTCTTGATGTGGTCAGATAGCTAGAAAATAATTAATTTAATTAATTGCATGTATACAGACTTTTTTTTTTTCTATAACCTAACATAATAACCTAAGGGATTGATGTGAGAATGGTGAATATAAATAACAGGGTTCCATTTTTAAACAAAGATGTAGAATTTAATATATATGAGGAAAGGAAAGCTAGAGAAATAATTTAACAAGTATAACTAGCCCTGTCATTTTTTTAGGTTTAAAACTTTCATTATATTGTCATCTAGTGGGTAAACTGGTATTAAAAATCAAAGTGTTATGACAACACTTAGTATCAGAGGGTCAGTATATATAACCAGACATATAGATTTTCTACAAAAGATAGAAATATAATGTATAATGTTATTTTAAACTTAGAATATTTAAATCATATTTAAAGATTGAATGGAGGAAATAACCCTTAGGCACAAATACAAAAGTGCTATAAGCAAGGACCTCAGTCAATCTTTCAACTACTTCATATTTACTGATTCGATATTGGTGCACAATAAGTAGTGTTCATTCATAATATGGCTTCCATTGCTTAAAAACAGGACCATATCCAAGTTGAGCCTGCTTAGACTGAATAGAACTTTAAAACATGGTGATGTTTTAGTGCTTTGTAATTTAGTTAACTCCATGAAAGCCTCATTTCTGGCAAAAGAAAAGAAGAAAGGAGAGTAGCAGAGAGGAGGGGATTAGAAAAAGGAAAAAAAGAGGAAAAAATAAAAAGATCAAAAGGAAAGAAAGAAAAAGAATTGTTTTAATTGGACTTTTTTTGTATGTGACAGAGAGAGAGAAACAGAGAGAGGGACAGATAGAGACAGACAGGCAGAAAGGAGAGAGATAAGAAGCATCAATTTTTTGTTGTGGCTCCTTAGTCTCCTTAGTTGTTCATTGATTGCTTTCTCATATGTGCCTTGACTGGGGGGCTACAGCAGAGCGAGTGACCCCTTGCTCAAGCCAGTGACCATGGGGTCATGTCTATGATCCCACACTCAAGCCAGTGATCCCATGATCAAGCTGGTGGGCTTGTGCTCAGGCCGGCGACCTCAGGGCTTGGAACCTGGGTTGTCCGCATCTCAGTCCGATGCTGTATTCACCGTTGCATCGCCTGGTCAGTTTCATTGCATTTTTCTATGTTATTGTACAGTTGCATAATAACAAACCTTGTTTGAAATACTAATAAGAAATATTCTTAATATAGTTAAACTTTAAATTATCTTTCTAGATAAAGTTAAGAATAAAATAAGGCAATCTTAATGTTAAAAATTTTCTTTAACTTACATTATATTTATTTGGGGAGTTAAATCTATTTAAAAAAATAAAATTTTATATTAAGTATATGAGAACTCAGACATTGCTAAGCATGATTATTTGTCAAATTTGGGTTGAATGTGCACCAATAAAAACATAATAAAAGTGGAATGTATGAAGCATACTCTTACTATTAGCAACATATTTCCCTCTAAAATTTAGATTAAGATATAAAAGTTTAAATTTGATTAATGTATTTTTTTTCAATACTAGTGGTAGCATCACACCACCAGATATTTTTATGAAAAGGAATGAGAACTCAGAGAGAGGGAGGAAGGAAGGCCAATACAGACCAAAAACTGAGAATTTCAGTATTATGCTGGGAAACCCAAGATGTATGCTAATCCTAGCAATGGCTTCCTTTGACACTTTCCTGAGTATATGTGGCCTTACATACAAATTACCTTTTTGAAACTGAGCTATTATCTAGTGTTATATTGATTTAAACAGTATGATTTATAGTTTTTGCACAGTAGTGTAATTTCCCCTAGTCCAAATGTATTTTTGACTTTGTTGATAGATGGTCTATTGATTCACCTGATCAACCATTGGTAATCATTCTTAACACTGCAAAATTAATAAGAGTAGAAAATTTTACTCTGAAATATTAAAGTTTGTACTTTTAGCTTCTACCAGCACATATAAGCCATCACTAATGATATATATATACTTGAATATCATGTATGGCCCTTGGGAGAGCTAATATTTTACATTTTTATGCTTGTTGTTTATTTGTTATTGTTTAAACTAGTGTAGTTAAATGTCACTTGTGGTTTTTAATAAAAAGAAGACAACATAAAATCTAAGAGTGAGGAAAGAGATGTTTTTTCCAAGACACAAGGTTTTAAGAGAGTGTGCTTATGTGTGACTGCTTCTTTTTGTCTTTCTCAGAACTAGTTGGTTTTCATCCTGTTTGCTATTTCCCTGAAGAAATTGCAGCTATTGGTAGCCTCAAAATTGTAGATGTGCCTAAACTTTTCCTAGTTCTTCTGATTGGTCTCATTTGTTAGAGTAGAAAGTTCTAATGAGTTGGAGTCTGAACACAATGTGGGAAGAATAGGACTAGCTATGCCTAATATTTAAGTTAGGTAGAAATTGAATCATTGGGCCATATCTTTTTGAAACATGGTTAGAAAGTGGAACATGAAAAACATGTTAAAAATAATGTTAGTCATTAAGAAAGAGTTGAGTTGATCATTCTGTAAACATTTCATATAAAAATAAATGATTGGCCTGACCAGGCGGTAGGGCAGTGGATAGAGCATCGGACTGGAATGCAGAGGACCTAGGTTCGAGACTCCGAGGTCACCAGCTTGAGTGCAGGCTCATCTGGTTTGAGCAAAGGCTCACCAGCTTGGACCCAAGGTCGCTGGCTTGAGCAAGGAGTTACTCGGTCTCGGTCTGCTGAAGGCCCACGGTCAAGGCACATATGAGAAAGTAATCAATGAACAACTAAGGTGTCGCAATGAAAAACTGATGATTGATGTTTCACATCTCTCTCGGTTCCTGCCTGTCTGTACCTATCTATCCCTCTCTCTGACTCTCTGTCTCTGTAAAAAAAAAAAAAAAAAAAAAAAAAATACAATTTAATGCCTGACCTGTGGTGGTGCAGTGGATAAAGCATCAACCTGGAAACACTGAGGTTGCCGGTTCAAAAGCCTGGGCTTGCCTGGTCAAGGCACATATGGGAGTTGATGCTTCCTGCTCCTCCCCCCTTCTCTCTCTCTCTCTCCTCTCTATAGTGAATAAATAAAATCTTTAAAAAAAATACAATTTAATGATCAATTTAAAATTTAAAATATTGCCAAAAGTTCACATTCAATTTTGTGTGCCCATAGAACTGTTCATGGTTATTTCAGCTCCAACAAAAACGTCCACCACTTCACAAATGATTGTTACATGACTTGCAAGAAAAGTAATAATGTACTTTAAGTAAGATTATTTAATATTATCATTTAGAGAAAAATGCTTTTTTGGTCAGCTTACTCTTCATTAAGCATAATTACTTTTTATGAAGTTTGTTAAGCAGTACTAATGATATCACACTTTACTGCTGAATTCTTTAAATTTTGAATGGTTTTGACAAAAATGTATTCTTTTACATATATGTTGTTTTTTCAGGTTATACTCTTTCATATTTCTGGTTGTCTTTTTTTAAAGATATCTTTTTTTAAAAGACTTTATTTATTCAATTTTCAGAGAGGAGAGAGAGAGAGTGAGAGAGAGAGAGAGAAGGGGGGAGGACCTGGAAGCATCAACTCCCATATGTGCCTTGACCAGGCAAGCCCAGGGTTTCGAACCAGCGACCTCAGTGTTCCAGGTCGACACTTTATCCCACTGTGCCACCACAGGTCAGGCTTTTGCTTTGTTTTGTTTTATTTTTTTTTTAATTTTTTTTTATTTATTCATTTTAGAGAGGAGAGGGAGAGACAGAGAGAGAGAGAGAGAGAGAGAGAGGAGAGACAGAGAGCGGGGGGGAGGAGCTGGAAGCATCAACTCCCATATGTGCCTTGACCAGGCAAGCCCAGGGTTTCGAACCGGCGACCTCAGCATTTCCAGGTCGACGCTTTATCCACTGTGCCACCACAGGTCAGGCTGTTTTGTTTTATTTTTTTTGCAAGAGGTGGGAGAGAGACAGACAAGGACAGGCAGACAGGAAAGGAGAGGAGAGAGATAAGAAGCATCAACTTGTTATTGTGGAATCTTAGTTGTTCATTGATTGCTTTCTCATTTGTGCCTTGACCAGGAAGCTCCAGCTGAGCCAGTGACCCCTTGGTCAAGCCAGAGTCCTTTGGGTCTATGCCAGCTACCCTGGGGTCATGTCTATAATCCCATGCTCAAGCTGTTGACCCTGTGCTCAAGCTAGTGAGCCTGCACTCAAGCTAGATGAGCCTACCCTCAAGCCAGATAAACCTGCACTCAATCCAGCAACCTCGAGGTTTTGAACCTGGGTCTTCTGTATCCCAGGCCAAAGTGTTATCCACTGCACTACCACTTGGTCAGGCTATTTTTTTTTCTTAATACTTAAATAGTAAAACTGGAGATAAAACAGAACAAAATCTTTGTTTTACATGATGTGATTGTTGGTTTATATATTTATGCTTTTAATTTGTAAGTAAAATTGTGATTATAAAGTTTAAACATGGGCCCTGGTGGTTGGTTCAGTGGAGAGATCATCTTCCTAGTGTGCGGAAGTCCTGGGTTCAATTCCAGGTCAGGACTCACATGAGAAGCAACGATCTGCTTCTTTCCCCTTTTTCTTTCCATTTTTTCTCCCTTTCCCTCCTCAAGCCAGTGGCTCGATTGGTTTGAGTGTTGGCCCCAGGCGCTGAGGATAGCTTGGCTGGACCCAGCATTGGCCCCAGATGGGGGTTACTGGTAGGTCCTGGTTGGGGCGCAGGCAAGTATAAAGAAAAGAGACACAGACGAACAAATATAATAAAATGGGATAGGTTATAAAGTCTGCAGATTATTCTTGATTTTGAGGGGTTGTCGTCTTGCTTTTTCTTTTCTGTCTTTCTGGTCGGTGACTTTGTACCCCGGGTTCTGCCCCTGTGGCACGCTCTGGAAGAGGTTTGCAGTTGGTAATTCTCTATGGTGATGTCATGTATTGGGCTTCAGTCTCGTTGGCAGTCGAGGCTTATTAGTGTTTATAGGCTCCAACAGTGAGAGGATCTCTCACTGTGAGAGTGTTCCTGGAGCCTCTCTTCTAGTCTTTTCCTTCCACAATTAGAAGCCTGGTAATCCAGCTATGGGGTTGCTGCTGCCTCTGCCTGGATAGTAAGAGTCTCAAAGAGCGGGCAACTCCCCACTCTATTCCCACTCAGCACAGGGCTCTGAGTAAGGCTCAGTCAGTCAGAGCTGCTAGCATAATCATGCGTGGCTTCCTCCCACTCAAAGACCTCTGGTTCTGCCCCTCTGTGGGATAACTCGAGTGCCCACTCCTGAGGCGTTCGGTGGAATCTCTTGCCCACTCTCCGTGCGCACCCACCAGGATGTCAGACCAGACAGGTCATACTTCGAGTGAAATCCCTACCCACACGGAGAAGATCGAGCTTTGGAATTGGCTTTCGCTCTATCCCCGTGCGGCTTTCCCAGGGGGCTAGGGCTGCCTGAGATTCCGTTCCTGGCCCGCTCACAGACCTCTGACTCTGCTCCTCTGAGGGAAAACACGGGCGCCCACCCCTGAGGAGTTCGGAGGACTCTCCTGCACACTCTCCGTGCGTGGGCGCTGACCCGATTCTGAGTCTCAGACGGGACGTCTTTCACTCCGAGAAAGCCCTCCTCCCACACAGAAAAGTTACTGGGTTGGAATTGGCTTTCGCTCTGTCCCCGTGCGGCTTTCCCAAGGCGCTGGGGCTTCCGCTCCTGGCCCGCTTACTGGCCTCTGACTCTGCTCCTCTGAGGGAAAACACGGGCGCCCACCCCTGAGGAGTTCGGAGGAATCTCCTGCACACTCTCCGTGCGTGGGCACTGACCCGATTCTGAGTCTCAGGCGGGACATCTTTCACTCTGAGAAAGCCCTCCTCCCACACAGAAAAGTTTCGCCTTTGGAGTTGGCTCCAGCTCCCTCCCCGTGCCCGGTCCCCTCAGGGCGCTGGGGCTCCTAGGAGATGCTGCTTTTTGCCCTCACAGAGGTCTCTGACTCTGCTTCTCTGTGGGTTAGCACGGGCTGTGGGGCGCAGGCAAGAATGACTCTTTTTCTCACTTCCTTTCACTTAAAAAAGAAAAAAGAGAAAAATAAAAAAAACAAAAAAATTAAATATGTTTCAGAGACTTTTAAAAATTCAGATCCTCTGAAATAATAAACTAAAAATATATTCAAAATAGAATAGCTGAGAATAAGGCTCTTTGGGCATTTATTTGGAAGGTGTGAAGTTTGACCACTAGATGGTGCAACTAATCCAAACATTTAATTAGTCCTCAAAAGATCTTCCCATATCTTTTGAAAGTTGAGTCTTTTTATTGTTTTGAGTCAACTTTTCCTTTTTTATTTCATAAAACACTTAATTCATCATATTAGCCATTTATGGTTATGTTTCTCATCAATTTAATTTCATATAGGAATGTTTGGATTTATATGTCCACATGATTTAAACAAAATAGAAAAAACAGAATAGATATTTTCTTCCCATTTCAATTTATATTATTCTCATATTGATCGACTTTAAAGTTATGCTTAAGACAAATGACAGTGTTTTTTTTTCTTTTGAGGACACATACAAGATTCAGCTATGAAAATGAGTATAGAAAGCATATACAATGTTTTTATACTATTTAGTCTTCACAATTTTGAACAAATCTCAATTTTCTGCATCAAATGCATTCTAAATTACAAACCCAGGCATAAAAATAGCAAGCATACTACTTCAGAATGTTACAAATTTTAAAAATCACAGAACCATGATTTACAATACCTACTTGTGTTATCTAATAAAGAAATATCTAGATCATTCATTTCTATATATTTTACTTATGTATACATTTCAATCAGCAAATGATGACCATGAGATCAGTAAAATAAAACTCCTTAGGGCACAATGAATATCATTATTTTTGATGAAATTAAGTCCATGAAGACATATAGTAAAAATATTTCAACTGGCTTAACAGAAGTTTAATTTTTACAATATCAAATTCATGAAAAAATAATAAAAACCACAACTCAAATCTCCGAATGATAAATCATAGCTTTAAGTGATAAGCAATTCTAATTAATTGAAAAATTTTTTTTCTATTTAGACATAACCTTCAAGTTCTCGTGGAGAAGCCCAGTGTGAGCTGCAATAATTTCTTGAAAATCCTCTTTGGCTATGCAAACATAGAAGCATCAAATTTTCAATCAAACCAATTGGCTGCCATCTGTCACACTGGCAACTGGCAGAGATTTGAAATTGGGAACTGCTTGATTACCTAGTTTTGTAGAAGAAACTTGATGAGCTGTTTACACGAACAAGAAAATCCCTTCTCAATAGTATTTTGTTTGTGGCTGAGATAACAGATATTACATATGAATTGTATTTGCATTTCAACTATCTCAAGGTAAAGTTTTTTAAATTGTTGAAAAAATTTGATTAATTTCCTCAAAATGATTTAAAGAGTTGAGGAAATTCACAGAACACTGGATTACATTTAGACTTTAGAAGTAAATCAAATAACAATACTTGGTATAATGTAGAGCAAACAAAAATGTCATAAAAATTTTCAGTATTCAGCTCATTGGGCAAGATTTAACTCAAACAGCAGGGGGCATATTATATACTTAGACAATGAAGCATAAGACATAGTTCTATCAACAGCCTATGCTAATTATGAAAATAGGAAATCATCTAAAATTAGGGAAACATAATTTATAACTAAGATGGAAAAGAATCTGAAGTCACAAAAGTTTATTTTTCTTTTATTATTGCCCACCTTATGTTTGGAATAACTTTGGTTGGGAAGCTTTGTTGAGTTCACACACACATAAAAAGCACAGAAATACACCCATAACAAAATACTAAGGTCAATTTTAAAATAAGTTACCAATTGATCAGTGGAGGTCTTCCTTTGTGATTTCATGGTTACAGGTCTTTCAGGCAGGCCTGGAATCATTGGTCAGTGAGGCAAAAGGATGACAGAAAGCACTCTGCCAGTGTTAAAGCTTAAAAGACATCAGCGATTATTTTGTTGTCATGTCTATTTCCTCATAGCAGATCACTTAAATTCTGTTATTCAGAATTCAGTTAACAAAGAGATGGAGATAACATCTTACCTAGTTGGAGGCTGATAGGTGAGCATTGTTTATGCTTAATTTTTATTTTTGTCTTCTTAGCTATATTTATGATTAACCTTATTTAATTTTTTGTTTTCATCTGTAAATGTAGGCATATTATCTGTGAAGGACTAAGGTCGAGGATCTTTTTTTTTGGACAGACAGACAGGAACAGAGAGAGATGAGAAGCATCAATCATTAGTTTTTCATTGCACGTTGCAACACCTTAGTTGTTCATTGATTGCTTTCTCATACGTGCCTTGACTGCAGGCCTTCAGCAGACCGAGTAACCCCTTGCTGGAGCCAGTGACCTTGGGTTCAAGCTGGTGAGCTTTTGGTCAAACCAGATGAGCCCACTCTCAAGCTGGCGACCTCGGGGTCTCGAACCTGGGTCGTCTGCATCCCAGTCCGACGCTCTATCCACTGCGCCACCACCTGGTCAGGCAGGTCGAGGATCTTGCAGGTGTTTATGTAATGAGAGCAGTTACTTTATTCATTGCAAAAATTCCAGAAATTTGTTATACTTAGATCTTTTTGAAGGGCATGAGATGAAGTGTAGATGCAGAAATTGTTCTTCCCAGACTTTTGCTCACCACATACATGAATTCCAGTAGCAGCTAGAAGGGAATTAAGAGTTTTGGAGTTTGAGCAACAGCCCTTAAGAAATACTTTGAAATATCCTGAAAGTATCAGTTAGCTATGTAGAAGGGAGAAAATTGACCTTTATCTCAGCATCCGTCTTTTAAATATACCCAAAAGCTCTGATGTGTTCAAGAAATCTATGGATTTCCCTTTTATTCAGAAGGCGAATTAAGATCGGTTGAGGTTCCTCCCAGTTGCAAAAGAAAATATTGGGCCTCTTACATTAGAAAAAAGTGTAAAGTTGGGGTTTTGTGGGGCCCTTCAGAAGTCGGGGCCCAGGGCATGCCCAGTGCACCCGCCGTTAATACCTCCTCTGCTTTTATTGTAGAGCTGAATAAGAAAGCAAGAAACCTATCAGTTATGAAAAGAGTGAGTTCAGACAGATTGCACGTAAAGATACAAACTGAAACCATTCAGCTCAAGATTTCATCAGCTCATGGGAATGCAGATGGTGCAGGTCTTTCAAGATAGTTTAAAATATTAAAGTATGCTGTGGGTATGGGAGCCAGCACTGTTTATTGGCTTCTGTTGCTTTCTTATAATGTAAATTTGGAACTTACTCACTTGGCCCCAATTATTTCACTGAAATAAATTTAGCCAAGTCAGGGACCTGTTGTTAACCTACAGCAATTTATCATTCTTCCATATATTAGACTGAACTAAGTGTTCAATTCTTTTGGATGTTTCATATTTTATACATTTATGTCAAATATACTCATGTCTCAAATTCATTTAACTTCTCTATGGATCAATTTTCTCATTACTTCAGGAACAAAAATTGTCATAATGCTTCACACTGGGTTTCTATAGTTGACTATGTATTGTGAAGAACAGAATTATATGTGAGGAACAGTTAAATGGTATTTTGAAACTAATTGGAAAACACCAAGTTTTTTGTTTAATAAATAAGGGTAATCCTATTTTCTTGTCCAGTGATTATTGGCCAGTACTAATTAATCTTTGAAAATTTTATTTAGAATTAGCAATTTTATAGTGACTTATTACTAACTTGAGCCTCTTTTAAAAACTGAAAAGTATATTTTTAAGGTTAAAAATAAGTAGCCATGGTATGAATATTCAATTTAGCTAAGTTTAATGAACTAATGCTCAACCTCAGTTTCAGACTGTCAAGTTGTGCACACTCTTACCCAAAACCTATGTTTTAGCATACACTTAAGCTCCTAACATTTTAAAATAAAAAAGCTCTGGCTGGATAGCTCTGTTGGTTAAGAACATTGCCCTGAAGCACAAAGGTTATGGGTTCGATCCTGGGTCAGGGCACATACAGCAACAGATTAATGTTCCCGTCTCTCTCTTTCTCCCCCTACCTCTCTCACTAAAGTCAATAAATAAACATTAATTTTTTTTTAAATAAAAAAAATGTAAGTGAATGGGACAAGAGAAGTTTCAGTTACTTTTGCTATGTCATTAAATCTCCTCTAACCATTTAACATATTAACTCACTATCCAAACTGCCTTCTTACTCTACAAGTTCTACCTGATAATGCAGTATAATAAAGAGAAATTTGTCTATAACTTTAATTAAAATCACATGATTCATATCCAAGCAATGAGAATTCTTAAGTAACACAAAACAGCTATCAAGAGTCAGAAAAGCTGGAAAATCTCATAAAGGCTAGAGGACTTAAGCTTCTAAGAAATTCTTTTAATTTCTTCAGGTATAATAATAATAGGAGAGGTATGAGATCTAAAGTTTGGCAAATACTATATTAAAATCCTTTTCAGGTTTTAAGTTACAGATTTTTTCCTTGTTTGTCTGTCACTCCCTCCTGCCTGCCAGCCTTCCTCTACCTCTCCTTATATCTCAATTTTTTCTCTCTTCTTCTTTTCTTCCTTCCTTCCTTTAATTAATTAATTAATTAGTTAGTTAATTAATTTTTGCCATTTCCTCTCAAGAGTTTTTATAATTTCATGACTGGAACATTAGTTCAGATTTAAAGAGAAAAATACACAAGCAGCTTTCAATTTATTTTACTATTTTAGACAAATGGAGAAAACTTGATTGAAATCTTTCATGGAAAACATGCTTTTAAACGTGACGCTGGCATGTGAATAAGTCCTTTAAATTGTGCTGTAGGTCCGCAGAGCAACCTCTGCCTGTCCCTCACTAGCCTTAGGCATTTTTGATGGTTTCTGGATTTCTCTATTTTTTGCTTGGTGAATTTGAGATCGATATTTATTTTCTTCTAGGTTAAATCTCTTTAAAGTCAACTGTAACAATTTGAGATTTATGCTTTTATGAAATTACTTCTAAGTAAAGTGTTGATATTAATTTTTATATTTTATTATGTCTATGCTTATTAAAGGATTAAAATTCACTTTTAAATTATGTCAGGACCAATATTTCACTCCTTTGTAAAATTGCTCTCCTTATCTTGCAGTTTTATTGTGATGATAAGTGCAAAATTGCTTTATAAGTCACAATTCAGTATCCAAAGAAATTGTTGCATAGGCTACATTGATTGGAGTCTGATGTTAATGAGATATAGCTTGTTGTTTCCATCATTTCTCTTTTTTTGTCTGGTGGCCATAGTATATCACTAGCTAGCCCCAGGCAGACTTACAAAGGACTACCCATTCAGAACAAAAACATAATACAACTGAGAGATATTTTTATGAAATATCTTTGTCCTATTCTCCTGATTATGCAGACGAAGATAGTGAAAACCAAATAAGAAGTCATTTCCTCATTTGGAAACACAGTTAGAATGATACCCAGGACATCTCTCATTGGGGAGAAATGAACAGAGGGAGGAGACAGAACCTTAAGTTTGAATCCCAATTCCAGTACTAAGTACTATGTCCTCATTGGCAGACAAAGGATAACAATACTTACCACACAAATTTGTGGTTTGAACTAGGTGAGAAAAAGATTAAAACATCTAAAACAAGGCTTAGTACAAGGCAAGCTCTCAGCAAAGCAGTCCTTCAGTTCCTTCCTTTCTCCCTTTTTCTTTAATCTTCAAATTACTTTAGATATTGATTATTGTTCTGCATGCAGCTCATGATTCACAGGTAGAATGAGCAGCACTGCCTATATTTGGAATAGTTTGCAAAGTGAGTGATAAGAAAACTATTTGAAACCTGTCCTGAATGAATTGGATGTACAACTTTTAGTACTTGGTGTTTCGTTGCATTTGACATATATGGGCTCATACCGTTAACTTATAAAACTAAATTGCCAAAAATAATGATTTAAAATAAAAGTCGTATGTTGAAAGAATTCCCTCCAACCACTGGTTTGGCTTTTACTGAACCTCTAAGTTTATATTTATTTTACCCATATTACAAGTTACATAAGATGTGACTCTTTTATAAAACTACACTTAGCTTAAACAAAATAATTTTACTTACAAACCTTTTCAGGGTCATATGCATTTTTGAATATGACAATAAACTTACTATCTATTTAAAGAACATAGTCACTCCAATAACTTTCTGATTGTAAATTAGAAAACAATATTCTTTCTGAAATATATGTGTCACCAGAGCCAGAATTACAGATTGGGAGCAAGTAAGAAAATGTTGACTTTCATTAGTATTCCAGTTCTGCAGTCAGATTGACAAAGTGTGACTGTAAGTCTTACAGCATCAAACTCCATTTTACAATCATTCCTGAGACTGTCAACTATATGGGCATTGCTGAGCAGTCTCAAAACACGAAGACTTTTACTGTCTTATTACAGAGAAGAGACAATTAAATGATAAAATAAATTTTCATGAGCTCAGGAAAAAATGCCTAACATGAACATTTAGACATCATTTTTTGTTAGTCTCATCTCAGAGAGTGAGAAAAGTTAATACACAAAGGTGTATAGGGATGGCACTAGTCAACAATGAAATTATAAAATTTTGATTATATTTAGGAAAATTTTAAATGTATAGTTTAATTTCTAATTTACATTTACCTCCAATAAATAATTCCATATTCTTTTTTCCCCTGTGTCTTATACCTTAAACATATTTCATGTGCCTGTCTGCATACATACTTCATCCTAAGGAAATTTCTGTGCTGGATACAATAAGAGCAATTGAAAATAAATCATATTTTTCTATTTTCTTGAATTAATTTTTATCTGACTTGGCTTATGTGAGAATAACTGTATTATATATAGACAAATTGATATATACTTTCTAATGACCCTGAAATAATGGTTTAATGTAGTCAGGAGGTTTGAATTGGCAGTATTAAATATAATTTGAAGACCCAGGACTTCATTAAGATCTTAACGTTATTTTGTAATGATGGAGCTCATGAAGTACAAATTGATTTCCTATTATCACAGTCATTTACCATCACCTTAACAGAGTAGTAAGACTGTGAGCTGTGTCCAGTTCTATTCACTTTTTTTGTTACCTGAATGAGATATGTGGAAAAGACAACAATAGGATATACTTACAGTCTCCTTAGAATTGTTTAAAACTGTGATCTATAAAAGTCATCCAAAGACATTAAGAGTTGTTTAGGAAAAGATGAGTTTCCAAGCCAGTGGACTTGGTGTGATCTAGTTAGTAAGTATCAAAAAGAATGTTGAAGGCCCTGGCCGGTTGGCTCAGTGGTAGAGCATCAGCCTGGTGTGTAGGAGTCCCAGGTTTGATTCCCAGCCAGGGCACACAGGAGAAGCGCCCATCTGTTTCTCCACCCTTCCCCCTTTCCTTCCTCTCTGTCTCTCTCTTCCCCTCCTGCAGCCAAGGCACCATTGGAGCAAAGTTGGCCCAGCGCTGAGGATGGCTCCATGGCCTCTGCCTCAGACGCTGGAATGGCTCTGGTTGCAACGGAGCGATGCCCCAGATGGGCAGAGCATCGCCCCCTGGTGGGCGTGCCGGTTGGATCCTGGTCGGGCACATGTGGGAGTCTGTCTGACTGCCTCCCTGTTTCCAACTTCAGAAAAATACAAAAAAAAAAAAAAGAATGCTGAAGACGTTCTACAGATGGTATGATAATATATACTGTAGTCTGAACACAAGTGTCAAATACCTTATTACCTGTAGTATTATCATACATATTCTGGTTTAAATACCCATTACAGCTTTTGTTTTTGAGATCTGTAGAACAAAGTCAACATCTGAATACTGCTTAGACTATTTTAATTCAAATATGTAATTACTAAACCATTGGTTTAAATAATCCAAACAAATTGCCAAGTCCAATGAAATAAAATTGCATTATGTTATTATTTATGTAATAAAATAGTCACCATAATTAAATATTGACTGTATCCTTTTTGATGTTCACAAAAATTCAACATTATATGTATTATTATATGAAACCTTTTTCTCCACAGCCTCTCCAACATTTGCTATTACCCGTCTTGTTGATAATAGCTAATCTAACTGGGGTGAGGTGGTATCTCATTGCAGTTTTGATTTGCATTTCTCTAATAACTAATGAATATGAGCATCTTTTCATATATTTGTTGGCCATTTGTATCTCTTCCTGGGAGAAGTGTCTGTTCATGTCCTCTTCCCATTTTTTTATTGGATTGTTTGTTTGTTGTTGTTGAGTTTTATGAGTTCTTTGTAAATTTTGGATATTAGGCCCTTATCTGAGCTGTTGTTTGAAAATATCATTTCCCATTTAGTTGGCTGTCTTTTTATTTTGATATCAGTTTCTCTTGCTGAGCAAAAAATTTTTATTCTGATGTAGTCCCATTCATTTATCTTTGCCTTCACTTCTCTTGCCATTGGAGTCAAGTTCATAAAATGTTCTTTAAAACCCAGGTCCATGATTTTAGTACCTATGTCTTCTTCTATGTACTTTATTGTTTCAGGTCTTATATTTAGGTCTTTGATCCATTTTGAATTAATTTTAGTACACGGGGACAGGTTGTAGTCGAGTTTCATTCTTTTGCATGTGGCTTTCCAGTTTTCCCAACACCATTTGTTGAAGAGGCTTTCTTTTCTCCATTGTGTGTTGTTGGCCCCTTTATCAAAGATTATTTGACCATATATATGTGGTTTTATTTCTGGGCTTTCCATTCTGTTCCATTGGTCTGAGTGTCTATTTTTCTGCCAATACCATGCTGTTTTGATTATCGTGGCCCTATAATATAGTTTAAAGTCAGGTATTGTAATGCCTCCAGCTTCATTCTTTTTCCTTAGGATTGTTTTGGCTATTCGGGGTCTTTTATAGTTCCATATAAATCTGATGATTTTTTGTTCCATTTCTTTAAAAAATCTCATAGGAATTTTGATGGGAATTGCATTAAATTTGTATATTGCTTTGGGTAATATGGCCATTTTGATTATATTTATTCTTCCTATCCAAGAACAAGGAATATTTTTCCATCTCATTGTATCTTTTTCGATTTCCCTCATTCACTGTTGGTGGGACTGTAAAGTAGTACAACCATTATGGAGGAAAGTATGGTGGTTCCTCAAAAAACTGCAAATAGAACTACCTTATGACCCAGCAGTCCCTCTACTGGGTATATACCCCAAAACCTCAGAAACATTGATACGTGAAGACACATGTAGCCCCATGTTCATTGCAGCACTGTTCACAGTGGCCAAGACATGGAAACAACCAAAAAGCCCTTCAATAGAAGACTGGATAAAGAAGATGTGGCACATATACACTATGGAATACTACTCAGCCATAAGAAATGATGACATCAGATCATTTACAGCAAAATGATGGGAACTTGATAACATTATACGGAGTGAAATAAGTAAATCAGAAAAAAACAAGAACTATATGATTCCATACATTGGTGGAACATAAAAACGAGACTAAGAGACATGGACAAGAGTGTGGTGGTTATCAGGGGTGGGGAGAGGGAGGACGCAGGAGGGAGGGAGGGAGAGAGTTAGGGGGAGGGGGAGGGGCACAGAGAACTAGATAGAGGGTGGCGGAGGACAATCTGACTTTGGGTGAGGGGTATGCAACATAATTTAATGACACAATAACCTAGACATGTTTTCTTTGAGTATATGTACCCTGATTTATTAATGTCATCCCATTACCATTAATAAAAATTTATTAAAAAACAAAACAAAACAAACAAACAACAAAAAAAAAACAAAAAAAGAATCATAATGTAGGAAATTAGACATTAAATTATTTATTAAGTCTATTTGGTTGGCCCTTGTAGTTTTTAAAAAATATTTTTATGTGCAGTTTGATTGTATTATTGATAACAATAATAAAGACATGAATGACGAAATAAATTCTTTAAATCAAATATATCACTGAGTTTATAGCAAAAAAACAAACAAAAAAACCCCCTATTTTACAAGTCATGTTTGTCAAATAAGTAGAGACTGGATTAGGCGATTGAGTAAAAGAAGTAGTGAAAGATGCTAGATTGTGCAACTATATTCAATTTGGAATAAACTGTTACTCATTCATATGTACTTGTTACTCATTCATATGTCTGTGCAAGCAACTATATTTTACATAGGATAAAAATATGGTTAATTTATTAATTTCATGATATTTTATTTCTTTTTAAAACTGAAATAACATCTATTATAAAGACTTTTATTTTTCCCTTAATTTACTGAAAAATAAATTATATATAACTGACTAAATAATTAAATCAAAATATTGAACTGTTATATTAATATTGTAGGGTATTTATTCATTCATTAAGCTTTTAAAAATGTATCTTTGTTCACAGAAACATTGCATTAAAACCAAGTGTTTACTGAAATTAAAACATTGTTCCTTTCTAATAGCAAAATTTCTTATAAGAATATAATTAAAATACACTTAAAAATGTTTTAAGGCTGCATCCTATATGCTAAAGTAATATTTATTTTGTATTGCCACTAAAATAGTTTGCTGGCTGGTGGTTCAGTGGGTAGAGTATCGGCCCAGCATATGGAAGTCTTGTATTTGATTCCTGGTCAGAGCCACAGGAGAGATGACCATCTGCTTCCCCCCCTTTACCTCCTTCTCTCTCTTCCCCTCCCACAGACATTGGCTCAGTTTGTCTGAGCACCTCACATACTAAAAATAACTTGGTACTTGAGCATTAGCCCCAGATAGGGTTGTGGAGTGGATCCTGGTCAGGGCACATGCAGGAGTCTGCCTCACTATTATAAGATTTTTTATTTATCCTAATTATTAAGAAAAGTACGTATTGACTATTTCGTGGCTTTTGCTTATGGAGTAAATACATGTTTGTATAGAAAAGTATTCTCATAACATAACTGATGTGTACTAGTGATTCTTTACCATTTTGAAATCCTGAAACTTTTGATAATGTCATAAAAGCACAGCTATTCTATCCAGAGAAACTTAAAACACACACACATGCACACTAGGAGTCTGTTATAAGTTCAAGAAGTTAAAAGATCTAAAGACTATGCTTAAATTTATCTTGAGTCATGAGCACCAAGTCAAAGACCTTAAAATTTGATCCTTAACAAATACTTTTTTGACAGATCAAAAGATTATTGGCACCACTAGTCTTGATATTTTCAGGATCTAGGTATCAATGAAACAATGTCCATCAAAAATACTTGAATAGGCAATAATTAGGCCCAAAGTTATTTAATGCCATAAGTAATGGAATTCAGATCATGGTCATTGTAATAGGGAGAAAACCTTGCTTTAATGTGTGAGTGCTGGGAGAGAAAATATGATGTAAAAATGTGTTAAATCATACAAGCAGTAAAACCAGCAAATAATTAAAAAAAGAGAAAGTGAAAAGGTTGGAGGGAATACTTTTAATGTTTAAGTGTTTAAAATATAAATGTATACAAAAAAGATAGATTGAAAGCTACTAGATATATTTGTAGTTTTATACTACAAATATAATGGAAAAAAATTATACTAGATACATAATATTAATAACAATTATACCAGTGTTCTACTCCTAAAGTACCAGTATTTTGTGCAGTTCTCAAGTTATAACTAAATTATGATTTAACAAAAGTAAATAATCAGAAAATAAAATCATGGGATAAAGTCAAAATAACAAAATAATTACTGGTGTTACAATAGCAGAAAAGCAATACCAATATTTATCTAATATATGAAAAGTTGTAAAAAGATAAAACTCAGATAATTAAACTTTGTGATAATAAAGACAACAAAAATAGGTAGTAAATGATAGTACCATCCTCATCTGTTGTACCACTGACAGAGTTTCTCAGAAATTTTTAGCTTTTAAAGTAATTTAACTCTAGTCTGACTAGGTGGTGGTGCAGTGAGTAGAGCTTCAGACTAGAACGCGGAGGACCCAAGTGCAAAACCCCGAAGTTGTCAGCTTGAGCAGGGGCTCATCTGGCTTGAGCATGGGCTCACTAGCTTGAGCATGGGGTCACTGATTTAAGCATGGCATCATAGACATGACCCCATGGTCTCTGGCTTGAGCCCAAAGGTCGCTGGCTTGAGCCCAAGGTTGCTGGCTTGAAGCCTAAGGTTGTTCGCTTGAAGCCCAAGGTTGTTCGCTTGAAGCCCAAGGTTGCTGGTTTTAGCAAGGGGTCACTTGCTCTGCTGTAGCCCCCCAGACAAGACACATATGAGAAGGCAATCAATGAACAACTAAGGTGCCACAATGAAGAATTGATGCTTTTCTTCTCTTTCCCTTACTGCTTGTCTGTCCCTCTCTCTAACTCTTTCTGTCTCTGTCAAAAAAATAAAATAGTAATAATTTAACTCTAAAATATTTTATCAATTTTGTAAAATTGTAAGACATGTATATTTCTTGTATGGTCACAGAAGGATTCAATGTCACATTGGCCATAGAAACATAGAATGTTGGTTATTGGAGGAAGTTTTAGAGATTTTTATACTGGAATGAACTAATAGTATTATTCTATTTTAGGACCTTAAGCAACATCCCTAATACCAGTTCTTTTGAATAAACTATACTTTTAACCACAAGGGAATGTAGGTGAAGAAACCTAACTAAAATAGGTAAAATATATTTACTGATAAAAACATTAACTATTTATGAAAGATAATATTTTCTTATCTGATATATAGGCCAGAAAAACTACAGTTCTGAAACTAAAATTATTTTTTTTCAATATTGTAGCTTGGTTTTAAGCTTTCACCTACTGTTTTTTGTGACACTTCTATGGTAAATAAGAACAATTATCAGCAGCAATATTTTTTTTCCTGCAGAGTCAGCCATATGGATAAGTAGGATTACTACCACCTAGATAATGTGATTTTTTAAAAGTCCTCTATCCTAGAATAGACAACCCCATCTGTGGGTTAATGCTTGAAATTCCTATGATTATACTTGCTTTTCAGGTAAGAGAGTTGAGGCACCAGGAAGCCCTTGAAAAATGCAAATAAACCATCACTGATCTTCTTTGAATTATTATGTAGGGTTTGTGCCTTTTATTCTCAAATGTGGAGATCATGTCTTCTTCCTGGTACCTAGGGGGATAGCTCAGCTCATGAAGTGTGCCTTAATCTCTGTAGGTATAATTTATTAAATTAGTAAAAGTTGTTGAATGTTAAGAAAAAATTCTTTATCTTGCTTTAAATTTGTTTTTAATTTTTTCTTACTATCATGAGAGTCACAAACTTAAGAAAAAGACTTTCTGAACAAGTGGACTAGAGCCATACTGAAAAACAAAGAATTAATATTATGAACAAATGTGACTTTCATGAGTGAAAACTTGAATTTTAAACTGTTGCAGGAGAGCAAAACCTCGGAGGATTGACACTCAGATAACATATAAGAGGAAAAAGGAGAATTCATTAAGCTGGTAGAGCATGTGGAGCTATAGTTCCAAAGACACATGCTCCCTGAAATTATATTTCTTACATCTTATATACCCTTTACAGGACATAGGTTCACATGATTCCTCTGTCCTTAATTACATGATTTCAGGGTGGGAGGAGGCCTACAGGATGCCAGAGGATAATCATTAGTAAATCGTTCATTAAGGAGAAAGAAAGGGGGAGAGGAAAGGGCTATTCAAGTCTCCCTTTCCCCTCCTATATTCCTGGCTGTTTTACCTTCTTTCATGCAGATATACAGAAGGGAGGGGTCCAAGCCTCCTTCCTCCTTCTATACAAACCATTCTAAGTATGAAAACCTCTTCATTTACATTATATCAGCCCTTCCTATGATCAGCCATCTTGAGATTTTGTAAATTACACAAAAAAATCATATTTACAAAATCTCTCTGAACACTTGGCCTAAATAATAAAATATTCTTGAAACCTGTTATCTAAAAGGGGGTCTCCTTCCTCAAAACAGTGCTTGTCATATATTCAAGATGATGAAAACTTTGAGCACCGTACAAACTTAAATTCACTTAAAATTGACAATTTTGTCCAATTGTTTGAACCATGGTTTATGCCAAATCTGCAGATTTAAAATTATCCATGTAAGGTGATGGGCAAGGGGAAAGGTCACGTGAGACACCAGACCTGGGAAATTGGCTAGAACCACCCACATCCATATTGGCCAAAAAAACTTCCAGGAGCCCTTTGGAAAAAAGTGATAGTCTGCCAGCCAGTAAGATTTCACCACGTCATATTAGATCGACCACCCTAGGGACTCTGTAAATATTTCCTACGTAGGTCACAACCCATGTGACTTTTTTGGCCTCTGTCCCCGGGACCAGAGAACCTCATCGGGCGGAATGCTCTGTACTAAATAAAGCTTTTGCTTATCCACACTTTGTGGCTATGCCCCTTCCTACTTCCTTAGTGGGTAAAAATACCTTACAATCCAATCAACTACCTTTTTTAATTATCAGAATCCTTTCTGTATTTAAAAAATAGACAAATTTTTATAAATATTTATATTTAAGAAAGGTGGACAAAGACTTATTTGAAAAGGACATGCCTGGAACACAGAGGGTACTCACTAAATGACTGAAAAATAAATAACACTTAGTTGTATTAAACAATTGAAAGTATCAGTGTGCAATTTTTTTATTATCTAGAAATTTTGTGTTATAGTTATATTATTTATGATCATATCCAAAATTATTTATAATACATTTATTTTTATATTATCAAAAATTAAATAATATGATAGAAGAAAAATAATATTCTAAAATTTAATTATTAATTTGAAGGCTATTCTCTAACTATTCACTCATATTTACTGCTATCTAATTTGGCCACATTTTCTCACTTTCTCTTATTTTTGTTAAGATTCATGTTTTCTTTTCCAAAACTGTCATATAACTATAATATATATATTCATTCATTTATCTATCTATTTATCTATCATCCATCTATCATCTATCTTAATCTATCTATCATTTATCTATTTATCATCACTCATCTCCTATCATCTATATAATTTGAAATGTCTGGGGTTGCATAAAACCATATGGGTACTTAATCAAAATAGTCAATTTATTATTTGTTAGTGAAACTATGAAACTTAACTGTTTCTTTCTATCATACTTTGCACCCTAACCACATAATGAAAAGTAGTATTTTTTCATTCTACTTCTTTGAATGCATAATTTTTTAATTTGCAAGCTTAATGAATAACAAAGCAGTAGATTTTGAAGAAACAACATTGATTGTGTTTTCATCTTTGATATTAACTAGCAATAAAACTGAAAATATTGGTTAAAACTTTTGGCATTTCACATTCTTAAATTATCGAGGTATTCAACAATAAATCCTTTGATTTAAGTGATGTTTGTAAAGAACAAGTTTTGTTTCATTTTAGAAGAATAAAAGGTAAGAGATAAAATGATTATGTTGAGACTAACAAACAACTATAGGAAATTCATAAGATATCAAATAACCATAAGAAATATTCAAAATCCATAAATTCAAACTTAATATCTTGCATTTCCAGTAAGCAATACAAATAAATGTTTCTTAACTCTAATTTTATGTACATCAAATCATAGATGGTGATAGAAGAAGACTTGACTTGGATTGGTAAACACACAGTGCAATAAACAGATGATTAATTGTAGAATTGTGCATCTGAAATCTGTATAATTATATTAACCCACGTCACCCAATAAATTAAAGTTTTTAAAAAAATAAAAAAAAATTAGGCTCAGTCCAACATAAAAATTGACCTCAAAATATTATTTATTGTGTTCCCATACCCAAAAAATAAAAAAAATATTTCATATTAGCTAGAGACCATGTGCAGAAGAAATTACATTTTGAAATAAAGCATCAAAAACTAAAGAGATTTATTGGTCTCAAAAAGAATAAGTGACCAGGTTTTTAAAATTGAATTAATTAGTTATACATGTTGGAGACTTCAAACTATGTGTGAATGTGGTTATTAATACATGTATGTATTTATGTGAACAACATTTATTCTGTTTATTGTTTTTGTTTTTGACTCAAATAGTTATCACTAACGTTTCTGACACTTCATAAGTTATTCAGGTAAATACTTTAATTTCTCTGTGGTAATTTTTATCAAGCCCTACATCAAAAAACCCCAAAGTGTTTAAACACTCAGAGTAAGTCAGTGTGTTTTCTGTCTAATAACTAAATTTTAAAAACTTGACAAATACATTCTTAAAGTGCCCAGTTCCTGGAAAAAAAACAAAGAGAGATTTGTATAATATGGCCTATGATTGCATGAGAAAAGACATAAATATTGACATTTAGAGAATTTATTTAAAAAGTCTACTGTGGAGAAGTTGAAACAAAGCATAACTGAATTTTAGTTTTCTTCCTTTTTCTCCTATAGGTTTACTTAACTTTATGGAAAAAGAAGGGTTGAAAAACATTGCTATCTACATTATTATATTTTAACTAAACTAAAATTATTGCACCATTAGATTTTATGTATTAAAATAAAGACTACCATTTAATAATTAATAAAATGTACATGTCAACCCAACCCCCTCCCTTTTTTAAATTACTTTTTGGTTTCCCAAAACCTAGGATCCAAGACTTAATAGGAAGGCATGTATGGTGACTTCTATAAACCCAGAAGTAAAAAATTGACTGTAACTTTTAT
This sequence comes from Saccopteryx leptura, assembly GCF_036850995.1. Taxonomy (NCBI): domain Eukaryota; kingdom Metazoa; phylum Chordata; class Mammalia; order Chiroptera; family Emballonuridae; genus Saccopteryx; species Saccopteryx leptura. The sequence continues at coordinate 125,671,938 of NC_089504.1, read as the reverse complement.
TTTCAATCAAACTATAGTACAGTGTGTCCATAAAGTCATGGTGCACTTTTGACCGGTCACAGGAAAGCAACAAAAGACAATAGAAATGTGAAATCTGCACCAAATAAAAGGAAACTCTCCCAGTTTCAGACCTATTCAGTGCAGCACAGATTTTTTAGGGCTCCTTAGGTAGCTATCCCGTATAGCCTCTACAGACTCATCACTGACTGATGGCCTAGCAGAACGGGGTTTCTCCACCAAACTGCCTGTTTCCTTCAACTGCTTATCCCACCGAGTAATGTTATTCCTATTTGGTGGCGCTTCGTTATAAACACACCGATATTCACGTTGCATTTTGGTCACAGATTTGAATTAAGCGAGCCACAGAACACACTGAACTTTCCTCTATACCGTCCACATCTTGACTGGCATGGCCGTGGGCTGCTCCGCTGTATACACAGTGTTGTCATCATCTGTGCATGCGCACATGCTGCCACATCATCTTCCAGAAACTGGGAGGGTTTTCCTTTTATTTGGTGCAGAATTCACATTTCTATCGTCTTTTGTTGCTTTCCTGTGACCAGTCAAAAGTGCACCATGACTTTACAGACACACTGTAGTATAAAATATTGCATAAGTGCAAGGAACAACAAAGAACAAATCTACACTCCTCATTGTTTACTAATCCATGGCCTTTGTAACTTGGATAAGTGAGAGGCTGTGGGATTTTACTGTTGTACAGAGATTCTCAACTGCACAGTGGTTCTCATTCTGGCTGCACACTGGAATCACTTAGGAGAAACTTTTTTGTTTTTTTTTTAATACTAATTCCTGGCAACTCTGGAACATTTATGCCAGACTCAGAGAATGGAGTTCAGGAATTGGTAAAATGCTTTCTTGGTGATGTTAACAAGCATTCAGAATTAAAGCAAACAAACAACCTTCCCCCCCAAAAAAAACCCTACTAATTTAAATAAATTTGAGTAAAGAATCATAGTATATAGAAGAACTAGACTTAGAATTTCATTAACAAAGTCAGAGTTTTGATCCATCTCTGCTATGTGACCATGAGCTTACTTAAGTCTAACCCTGAGATACTTCATTTGTGAAGTAGGCATAATAGTCATTACCACAGATAGAGTTGTAAGAATGTAATGCAGTATTTTAGAAAGGAGTTCATGAACCATCTGCATCAGTGTGAACTAGAATACATTAAAAATATCAATTATAGAATCATCCCAGACCTACTGGTAATAATACAGTAGTCTAGTATATGTATTTACAACAGAATATCCAGGTGATTTCTTTTGCATTTTGAGTTGTGATAGCTGTTATTTTTTATGGTTAATGGAAGTAGCCATTAGGTTACTACCCAGTACATATTAAACACTCTTAAGCACTCAGTATGTGTAAGCTATAAGCCGATAAATGCAAGTTTGTTGGTACTTTATAAACTGGATTAGCTGAACAATTTAAAAAATTCAGTTAATCAACCCAAAAAATGTTTTGCATATATTGCCAAACTACCAATTTGGCTAATTTGGAGATGTAGTTATGAAAGACCATAACATAATGCATTAAATCAAGTTTACAATTTTTGGAGTCCTTTAATGTCTCAGAATCCATGAATTTTATTTACTATATATTTTTAAATAACTAAAATTAGAAAAAAAATTTTAGACTCTCAGGCTGTAGTTGAGTCAGTGAAATTAATTGTATAAGCCAGTGTTTTAGATGTACAAATTTTTAAACATTGAAAAACAGTATTTTACAGAAAAGAACTTCTAATTATCTAAATTATTTTTGGACTTTTATATTATTTTTAATGTAGTCACTTCTTCTAGATAAACACTTTATAGCCAAATGCATTGTCAATAAATGCTTCATAATTAGAAGGTGATATACAATCGTTGTTAGAATCAGGGACTATTGAATCACACAGACCTGAGATGAAAGTCACTCTCAATCCCTTATTATTTTATATAACCTTAGACAAGATGCTAAGCTGCAATTTTCTTATATGTTTTTAGATTTAATGATATTCTTATTTTATATTATTGATTCGCTTAATAAACACGAAGTCTTGGCATTGTCTCATAGTTGCTCAGAATGTTATTTACTTGTAAGCACTGTTGTAGATTCTGAGCCTAATTAAAAGATTTGTGAATTTGAGAAGATTTGTTAGTGTTGTTTCCTTTCTTAGCCTTCATGCGTTTTCCTTGGAACTAGATAACTTAGTCTCATCTGTGGTCTCCTCTTTTACTCTCTATTAAATATCAATTATTATTTAATTACTCAATTTCTAAGAAAATATAATTAATTCATTAACATTAATTGTCAGTAGATGAAACTGAATCTTTTTCTTAGGTCATTTCAACCAATTAAATATGATAAAATTCAATAATTTCTGTAGTGATTTGCTTGCATAATAACCAACATCTAATTTTTTATATTCTATTTATCTTTAGATTGATAATTTTATTAAGAAATAAATGAAGGTACAATTTGAACCATCTGGTAGACACATTTACATAATTAATTCTATAAAATATAATATTGAATGTTTTACAAAATTAGATTTTTTTTAAATTTAAATTTATTGTGTTTACATAGATTCTAGTGTCCCCCCAAAAGCATCTGCCTCCCCCATGTTCTCCTCAACATCTCCCTTGCCCCCCTCCTCGCAATGCCCTCGCTCCTTCCCTCCAGGATTTCCTTTTCTCTCTCTAGATCCCATCCTCTTATCCCCCTCTGTTCACTTTCCCTCTGGACCCATTGATCCTGCCTCTGTCTCTATTCCGTTCCTCAGTTCATATTGTTCATTAGATTAAGTAGTGAAAGCTATTAAAGTATTCCTTAATATAGATACATTACTTAAAAATCTTTCTAAACTACTTTATTTTTATTTATTTTAATTTTTATTGAATTAATTGGGGTGGCATTTGTTAATAAAATCATACATATTCAGGTGAACAACTCTGTAACTCATCATCTGTACATGGCACTGTGTGTTTACAAGTCAAGTCTCACTCCACTGCCACCTATCCCCCCTCTACTCTCCTTCACCTTCCTCACCCTCTACTCTCCTTCACCTTCCTCACCCTCTACTCTCCTTCACCTTCCTCACCCTCTACTCTCCTTCACCTTCCTCACCCCTCGTTCTGTCCTATAATCCCCACACTGTTGTTTGTGTCTACGAGTTTCTTTTTTCTTTGAACACTGCCATATACTTGTTATTTTCAAGTCTGCATGGACATAACTCACTTCTTTGTAAGAACACATTTGAAAAAATTACTTGTCCTGAATGTATTATTAAGAAAATAAGTAATTTAATTAACTAAATTTACTGTGTTTGGACTATAACAAATTCTCAGTTTTTTATAATCCACATGATATTTTGCTTTAAAATCAAATGAAGAAATGATAAGGAATTTAAATAAAAATTACTAATAGTTTACATGGTCAGACCAATAAATTGACTAATCAAGGATGCTGACAGTGTGTAAACTTGTTTCTTAACTTACTAAAAACATATTTTTGTACCTATGCAATGTCCATTTCTATGACTCCTAAGATATGAATGGCAAAAAGGTAAAATTACTATCAACATTAAGTAGTTAAAACAGAATGAAGCAGTGTCACGGGAATTTTTGTGTATGTGTTAAGTAAAATTTTACCTTGTAAAATCTTATATTGTAAGAGCAATGTGTAAATTTTATTGCAATAATTATTAAATTCATTGATGAAAATAAAGAAAATGATGAAAATATATTTATAATACATTAATTTACTCATAATAAAATTTACATAAATAGTAATATAAACATATTTGTAAGACTAAACTAGGTATTATCAAAATAAATGGTGATGAAAGAAGACTGGACTTGGAGGAGTGAACACACAATATGGTGCTGTAGAATTGGGCACTTAAACTTGTTTATGTTAACCAATGGCACCCCAATAAATTCAGTGAAAAAAAATTAAAAATAATTAAGCAAATGCCACTCTTCTTATAAAATGAAATGCTAAATATGAGAGAGAAACTGTAGGACTAGTATTTATGATACCAATTTTAGTAGTGTGTCAGATCACTACTTGTTAAGCATCTATTTATTTGGTGAGATGTTGATGGATAATATGTAGCTTTATCTCCATTAAATTGGCCAATTGAGATATTTATCAGAAAAATATTTTTAAAATGATCCTTTTACTTTTCAAAGATGGTCAATTTAGTTAACTTAAGCTAGAAGGGCACTTACATTTTTATTGGTTTAATAAGAAGCATATGACTCAGATTCATTATTTCTCAAATTAATTCAGACATCTTATAGAATCCCATGACAGAAAATAGTTTATTCATTTAGCAAAATGGCATAACAAAATAAAGCATTGGGCCTAGTCTGGAATTCTGATTTACTTAATAAGATTAATTTATTCATTCAAGTATGTAAAAGCGTTAGATTCTCATTTAGCCTGACTGGGCGGTGGTGCAGTGCATAGAGCATCAGACTGAAATGTTGAGGACCCAGGTTCAAACCCAGGATCAAAACTCCAAGGTGTCCAGCTTGAGCACAGGTTCATTTAGTTTGAGCAATGCTTACCAGCTTGAGCCCAAGGTCTCTGGCTTGAGCAAGGGGTCGCTCAGTCTGCTGTAGCCCCTGGTAGAGTCACATATGAGAAAGCAGTCAACGAACAGCTAAGGAGCTGCAATAAAGAATTGATGCTTCTCATCTCTCTCCCTTTCTGTTTGTCCCTATATGTTCCTCTGTCTGTCTGTCTCTGTCTCTGTCATACACACAAAAAAGATTCTCATTTAAATTGTCTTTTGACACAAGAATGCAATTTTGATTAGAATAAAAATTTGAGGAGTACTATAGAGTAAAAATTTGAATCATATTATTTTGTAATGCTGAGAGGAAAGATTGCAACTTGCTAGGCAAATCATGAAGTAAGCTTTTCCTTCTGAGTTCCTCCAGTTCATGGATGTAACATTTCCCCTATTGTGATTTTTGTACTCCCTGGGTGCTCAGCAAGCTCCCCTACCACAATATTTGAGAGGTGTACCACATCAACAGAGTTCAATTAGCAATAGGTTGTTATCATCACACATTTGATAGTTATTTGAATGTAATAAAGAATATTTTGACTGTTTCTTGCTTACTCTGAATTTGTTTATAAGAGTGGTTACAGTAAATCAGTAGAAAAAGTGTAGAAATACTTTGGTTTATGGATTTAACTAAACATCTCCAACCATTAAATTACAAATACTACAAATACACATTTAAGTTTTATAAATCTTGACTATTAGTGTACAATTTTCCAAATGTTTTCTCAAAGTAATTGGTTCTTTAAAATGATTTTTAAAGACATTAATGAGGTCATGCTGCATGAGCAAATCGTAGTGGACAAAGATACCATGCACAATAAACAAAATAGTTTGTCTAGTTACAAACAATTTAAAGCTTCAGAAATGTTGCAAGTATAAGGTTAAATTGTATTAACAAGATTAAAAAAATTTTAATTTGATATTTACATCAAATGAGAACACTTGTTTAATTTTATACAAAGTTAAGGTTATAGGTCTTTTTACTTAAGGAGAAAACATGTTTTATTGTATTAGCAGAGATCAGTTTGCTTTCTTGAAAATAACTGTCAGGTTATTGTATATATCAAGAATGTGACTTTTTAGGAAATTTTTATATTTGTTCCTTTACTAACAGTACAATTATTTGTAAATAAGTAATTATAATTAAAGAATAGACTCATGGAATAAAAAGAGAGGCAAAGGTGTGAGCCCTCAATACCTTTTATTTATTTTATTTTATTTTTATTTTTTTATTTTTAGATGGTCACTACTGTGAGTGATTTTATTTGACATCATCATAACCGATTACGTAGAAATGGGAGCCAATAGCTGTCCCTTCAAGAAAAATTCAACCTTTTAAAAGTACTAATTCCTAAACTGTAAGATGTAGTTTAAGATATTGAGTTCATTTAGTAGTGAATAACTTCTGCCTGTTCTTATTACCATCTAATGTGTCTTATAATGACCGATAATATCCAATTGTTTGATTATAGATGTAACCTACAGTCAGAACTAGATTGCTTTAAAAGTTAGACTGTGGAGGGAAAGCGGGTGGAGGTGGGAAAAGGGGGGAAATGGGGACAAAAAAGACTTTGATTGGACTGATGGGCACACTCTAAGTGCGCACATGATGTTTTGCTGAGTTGTATACCTGAAACCTGTACCCCACATAATTCAACAAAAATAAAAAAAACCTATTAAAAGAAACCAGTTAATATACAAAAATAAAGGGTTTCTTCCCTTTGTTCATAGATGGTAAAGAACATTGGGGATACTTTTATATGGAGGAAATGTGGTTGACCTTAATCCTTAGTTCTGACCCAGCAAATATTTTTCCTTCTGTAAAGCAAAATATACAAATTCTTTTGTATATAAAAATATACAAAAGAATGACAGTGGTAAAAGAATCAAGATTATTTTAACTTTTTGGAAATGTTCTTTCACTGTTAAAGCAAACAATGTGGAATAACAGTGTTCAAGTGTGAAAAAATATAAATACATTTAAAAGTAACAGGGAACTATAATGATGGAAAAATAAGGCATGTCAAATAGTTAAACAAAAGTGACATATTTCACGGGGTAATGAATACATGTAATATTTCAACAGCTTTTTTTCAAACAGTTGGGACATACCACAGAGAAAAATAATAGATTAGTCAATAAGAGGATTGCCTCATTGGTTCAATGGTGAAGCATTGGCTAACTGTGTGGATGTTCCCAGTTCGATTCCCAGTCATGGCATACAGGAGAAATGTCCATCTGCTTCTTCACCTCTCCCCTTCTCTTTTCTTTCTTCCTCTCTCTTTCTCTTCTCCCTTCCTGCAGCCATGGCTTGATTGGAGCAACTTGGCCCCGGTTGCTGAGGATGGCTCCATGGCCTCTGCCTCAGGTGGTAAAAAAAATGGCTCCTGTTGCAAGGAGCAAGGGCCCCAGATGGGCAGAGCATCGCCCCCTAGTGGGCTTGCCGGGTGGATCCCGGTCGGAGTGCATGCAGGAATCTGTCACTGCCTCCCCTCCTCTCACTAAAAAATTAAAAAAAAAAAAAGTAAATCGCCTCAGATGAACTATAATAAAGTAGTTTCTAAATATCTAGTTTGTAATAGAGTTTAAAACCTGAAGATTAAAATGGGATTGTTATATATTTCTGTGTAAACTGCAGGTACTTTATTTACTTGGTGACCAATGATGAAGTTGGGAGGAAATAAAAGAGAAAAATGTCCTACATCAATAAATTAACTGTTTTAAATATATTTTCAATTGTTAACTTCCCATTATAAATGCTAACAGCTTCTATTATTTTATTTACAAATTGATTAAGCTATAGTAACATATGTTGAAAGATAGAGTTTCTGAATTTTGTGTATTCAATGTCATTGTTCACTCTTAAATGATCATTAAATAAGATAATAATATCCTGCATATTAAATTTAATGAGTGTCCCTTATGGAAATATTTAATACAAAAATACTGAGAATCCTATTACTGTATCTTTGATTCATCTATTTTAAAGAGATGGCTCTTTTGGGTATTGCTTTTTCTCCTCTAAAACATAGAATTTGAACATACTATATTCTTAATATAACTGTATTTTCTATGAGCATATAAAATTTATATAATTTAACTCATAATAAATTTAACTTTTGGGTAATTCTTTGAAGAAAATATTTTGATAAAGTTGGAAGCTGAAGCAAAATTTAAATTAAAAAATTACTTTGTTCTCAAGTATGTATTTTTTCAGAATAAATGTTTAAATCTAGTTATTTTAAAAATAATCTCAAATCTACATTAAAATTTTAATGTTTAAAATAAAACATTAAGACTAAATTTTACTTTGGAAATAAATCAAGTACACATAGGCAGAATGATGAGATTGAAGGATCTAGAACTCTGGAAAAGGTGACTTTGTTATCTTAATATTTTCCGACTGAAAGAATGCTTTGTGACTCATATTTAACCTTCAAATGTTAAGAATTCAAATGAAATAAATATAAAATAAAATTCTAAAAAGTGAAGTCCACTTTTCAGAGAGATGGGATCCTCAATAATAAAAGATTTGAAGGATTTAAAGAACATAAAAAGTCACAAAAATATCTAAAGAGATATGATTTTCAGAGAATATCATGTCTTTGAGTAGACATATAACTAAAAGCCAATCCTAAGGGGGACACCACCAGGAAAACAGTGTGTCTGGGAAGCTAAAGCCAAGAACAAGTTGAGACGTGGAAGTTAAAAAAAAATGATGCTAAGGATACACTCTCTCTTTTCCTCTCTCATAATAAATACACATATACCCAAATACACACACACACACACACACACACACACACACACAGACATATTGGCACATATACCCATGCAAATATACATATATATGTATACACAAAGAGAGACAGAGATAGAGAGATAAACTTATCTATAAGTAGATAAGCACACACATACAATATATGCAATAATTTTGGAGCATATAAAAAACACGTTTCACCTGACCTGTGGTGGCACAGTGGATAAAGTGTCAACCTGGAATGATGAGGTTACTGGTTTCAAACCCTGGGCTTTCCTGGTCAAGGCAGATATGAGAAGCAATGACTACAAGTTGAGGCTTACCATTCTTTCCCCCTTCCTTTCTCTCTCTCTAAAATCAATAAATGAAATATTTTACAAAATAAAAAAGATATTTTCTTTGTTTCTGGTAAATAAAAATTATTAAAAGCAAGCAATCAAACAAACAAACAAAAAACAACAAAGAATGAGAACTAATCAAATTACATTTTGTTATGAACTTTTTTCTTCTAAAAAGAATAAATTCAAAATGAACAGAGAGGAAATATAATGCAGTAGAAACCTAAACATATAAGTCAAGGCAGACACGACGATAATCTGTTTGATTTCAAATTTGAACATCATGGCTCAGGTCATTTAAAAGCTGGTGCACAGATAGTTCTGCCAGCAATGAAAAAGAGAGCAGAGAACAGGTTGTTGACATTTTTTACAGAAAAATGTTTGCTCTGTGAGCATAACATAGATTCCGAGAAAAATTTTAGAAATTACTAAAAGCCTTCTTTTTTCTTGATTTTTTAAACTAAATGAATTTAGATTTCTTTTTAAAAAATTATTAATATTTACAATGGAAACATCAGGAACAAATCTTACAAATTTTGGAAAAAGTTTCTATAGTAATAGAATGAGAGAAATATATTTTAATTTAAGAAGGCATTTACACAGTTCTACATGACATTCTTTTTTTAAAAAAAAAAAAAATTTTATTTTTAACTTTATTCAGTTTTTGTTTTTTTTTTTGTTTTTTTTTTAGAGAGAGAGAGAGAGAGAGAGAGAGAGAGAGAGAGAGAGAGAGAGAAAGAGCAGAAAGCATCAACTCCCATATGTGCCTTGGCCAGGCAAGCCAAGGGTTTTGAACCGGCGACCTCAGCATTTCCAGGTCGACACTTTATCCACTGTGCCACCACAGGTCAGGCCTCTACATGACATTCTTTTGACAAAACATAAAAAAAGTAGGCTGGATGACATTTCTTGATCAAGATAAAGGCCTCTGGTAGTGTTCTGAAGGGGCAATACTTTTTACAAATGCATAACATGGAAGTGATTGTTGAATTTATCTCATTTCTAGTTCTAACAGCTTACACAAGGTAACCTTATTCTAATTTTAAAGATGAGGAAACTGAGTTTCTTTTTTTTTTTTACTGAGACAGAGAGAGAGTCAGAGAGAGGGACAGACAGGGACAGAGAGAGATGAGACACATCAATCATTAATTTTTTGTTGCGACACCTTAGTTGTTCATTGATTGCTTTCTCATATGTGCCTTGACCATGGGCCTTCAGCAGACTGAGTAACCCCTTGCTCAAGCCAGGGGCTTTGGGTCCAAGCTGGTGAGCTTTTGCTCAAACCAGATGAGTCTGCGCTCAAGCTGGAGACCTCAGGGTCTCGAACCTGGGACCTCCGCATCCCAGTCCGATGCTCTATCCACTGCGCCATCACCTAGTCATGCAGGAACTGAGCTTTAAAGTGGTTAAATAACTTTCTTCCTATCTGAAGGCTAATAATTGCAGAACTGGGTTTCAAACTCACTTCTCCATGATCCATTATATCTCCTATGAATAAGAAAATTATACAATATCAAATTTGTGGTAACATAAAGCTAGCAAGCTATGTTAAAAGAATGAATGACTAATCAACAGCTGGACAGTGGGGAGTATGGTCAGAAGAAACAAGACAAAATTCTCTGGAAAGTAATAGTATTTAAAGAAATCTTCCAAATCAAACATATATAAAAAGAAAATTATGTTTTATCTATCAATCATGTAACTAATATCATAAAGTTTGACTGTGGGCTCTATTAGTTAGTATTATAGTGGTAAAAATAAATGTGATTTTAGACTGATTTAATGGATGTATTAATGAGAAAAAACAAAGAGAATTGACCTGTTTATTTTTTTCAATTGTTAGCAGATATTGGGAGTAACTAATGTTTCCATTATTAACTCTCGCGTCTGCCACATTCTAAAAAACATGTTGACCAACTAGCCAATGTTGAGTGATATGTTTGTTTTCATTTATATACCATTATTGCACAGCATAGTTTTTCTATGAGAGCTTTATAAAAATTTCCAGAGTACTGGCCTAGTAAGAAAGGAAATGTTCTAGTCTTATAAGTGAGGCTGTATGAGAGATATGGTTCTAAATGACACATTAAGTTCCAAATTATATTGCTATGCCTGGAAAACATTTACTTTATAAATTGCACAAGGTTATAGCTTTTCAATGAGAATGCAAAAATCTTTGCATTATACTTTTTATGTCCATACCTGTTACTGTGGATAAAATGTGATTTTCCAAAAATTGTATATTTCCAAATTTTATTGTGCTTTTATAGGATGCCTTTCTTTGATGGCCATAAATGCTGACATGGCTCCTTTAAAGAAAAGAATTTTAAGTGTAAATAAGCTTTTTAGTCAGTTCAAGATATACAAATTGAGACATTACTTAAAGTATAGACCATATTTTGTGCTTGAAACCTCTGAGCATCCTATTTTATTAGCAATTCAATAACTATTTATGTCACAGTTCAGTCTTTTTCAATGGATATTTATAACAAGCAAAAAAAATTATTTACTCTTTCCTTAAAATGAACTGCAAAAAGCGAGATCACATAATGCTTACTTAAGATTGAATATAATTAAACCAAAAACCTCTCTTTTTGCTTTATGTCTCTCAGTCATGATTGCTCATTCAGAATTTTTAAAAATAGGAAATACAGCATTAGACCAGTGAAAAAATCTTGAATCAGATTTTCTTTTTGAAAGAGAAAGGTTATTTGCACCTCCAATGCTTAATGGAGAAGCTTTCTTTGTTAAAGATTTTTCCTTAGAAAGCTGACCCACAGTCAACATATAAAGAAAATATAGACATATTCTTAGGTGATTGACAAGATGATTCAAACCTAACTTTGGTAATGAATGGGTCAAGTTTGAGATTAAATGTGACCTTTTTGAATTACATTTGCTTTTATAATTCTCTAGCAAATATACAATTTCAGTGTTGAAGCATTTTCTAGAAATTGGTGTCATTGGCTGGTCTTTGGAATAACTTGCAGAAAAAATATGTAAAAGGTTACAACTCACTTCATGGAGCCTGCCTTTGTCTTGATATTATATGTCTTTGCTGTATACCTCTTATCATTGAATGTGCAAGAAAAATATGTTTTTTTAAAAATTTCCCAGGTATATGTAGAATATTCTACAACTAACCAGCTAATAAAAGAGGGTGAGAAAAGCCAAGAAAACAGTATCTTTCAGTATGTGCAAGTATTCCCCAAATCAATGGAAAGATAATAGCTCAGTGGCAGTGTTCATCTTTTCTGACTTCAAGGCTTAGATGTGCTACAAATTATTAAGATTTGTAGGGTCATATTTTCTCTAATACTATAGCATCTGGGAGAAAAAGTACACAACAACTACTGTGTTAAAGAAAAAAAGTTTTCCAGTATTTTTTTTTTTTTTTTGTATTTTTCTGAAGCTGGAAACGGGGAGAGACAGTCAGACAGACTCCCGCATGCGCCCGACTGGGATCCACCCAGCACGCCCACCAGGGGCGACGCTCTGCCCACCAGGGGGCGATGCTCTGCCCCTCCAGGGCGTCGCTCTGCCGTGACCAGAGCCACTCTAGCGCCTGGGGCAGAGGCCAAGGAGCCATCCCTAGCGCCCGGGCCATCTTTGCTCCAATGGAGCCTTGGCTGTGGGAGGGGAAGAGAGAGACAGAGAGGAAGGAAGGGGGAGGTGGAGAAGCAAATGGGCGCTTCTCCTATGTGCCCTGGCCGGGAATTGAACCCGGGACTTCTGCACGCCAGGCCGACGCTCTACCACTGAGCCAACCGGCCAGGGCCAGTATTTTATCTGAGTTTCTAATTTAATCAATTTGAATAGAATGAATAAAATAATCCCTACTCTTTTTTGTACTGTAGTGGACAAGTGAATCCTAAAGATTTTATTTCAGGATGAAAAGAAGAACAAGAAAGATTTCTCTTTACTTTTCAGTATCACAAATCTAATCTTTACACACACACACATATATATATGCACACATATCCATCTCTTTAAACATATATTTGAGCAACTCGATAAACACAAAGTACTCTTCATTCCTTTTTATCATAAAACTTTTCATCTTTACTGTTTATCAAAAACTGAAAGGATGAGACAAGCTCAGGACATTCTGAAAAACAATGTTTTTAGGATGCACTAAGGTTTCCTAAACTGATTTGATGGACAAATGGTGTATTCACAATTGTCTATATTTATAATAAATTTTAGTCAGGTTTGCTTACCATTTAGGTACATATACCACAAAAACATAATTTAGGACACTTTAGTATTACTCTACAGAATGTTAATAGGATTAATGGAAAAATTATACCAACTATTTCCAGATGAAGTAACTTATTGTCTTGAGACTGATATATCAGAGAACAGAAAGCATACATTGTGTCAGGAGCAATCACTATACAAGGAGAAGGGCATTATCTAGATGTAAGAACTTCATCTCTTCTCTCATTCTGATTTGCTATGAATTAGCTGAGTGTAGAAAAGTCAACAGATGTCTATGTTTCTTACTTTTCTTCTTTATAAGAACGTCCATTTAAACTCCAAAAAATATATATGATAAATCACAATGATTCCAATTACACAATTTTTAATACAAAACATATAAAATCAATTTCAAAAATTTTTTGTATATACCGAAAATGTTTATAAGAATGAACTAGGCCTTCTTTATTTTTTTTTTTTATTAAATACAGGTACCCAATATAACCTAAAAATATTGAGCATAACTATTCATTTTGATGCAAAAGGGAAACTAGAAAAAGACTGCCTCCTACTGAAAATGTATTTTTTTATAATAGTTGCTCAATTAAGTGTTTCTATACAAGGACCAATACTTTCTTTTATATAAATAATAAGGGAAGAGATTTTTTAAATATTCTTTTCTTCCTATAGCCCCACCTACACACAAAATTCCATTGTAAAGACATTATTTTAATGAGGAGGTATTCATTGTAGATGTATGAGAGTCTATGGAAACCTAAGTTTACAAAAAAAAGGACAGATTATCATTTTAACCTACTGTATAGTCACACAGATCCTTAATAAAGGCTATCTGATGATATAAATGATCAATTCTTAATGAATTTTATACAGTTGGCAACTGTTTTTCAAGACTTATCTTCCAGTAAATAAAATTTTCTTTTTATAAGTTCTTCAGCCACCTTTTTGACATTCAGTTAAGTTTAATACTAACATGATAACATTAAAATATAAATGAAAATTACATTAACTGTAAACTTATATTTAACTTCAAAAGTTGAAATAAATACAAGTGTATACTAGAGTTCAGTGATTATAATGACAATGAGTAAATCAAAGCTGCCAAGGTGACTAACTTTTCTTTTAAAAATATCCCATCTGTAGCTTTACCACGAAGGACAAAGGTAGCAAAAGAGGAAGGTAACAAAAAAAGAAACAGGAATACCTGTTTCAGTGACTGGACATACTGATTGAATTGGCTAAGAAGTCCAAATGCTAATACTCCTAATAATCAGCCATTCTTTTTGTGTTTTGGTCACGTATATCCTTATACACTTTATATCAAATGGAATTTTTTGATTCACATCTGTCATTTCAAAGTTTCCATTTTTGAATTCTCCTAGTCTTATGTAAGTATCACATTGTCTACTTTGTTTGATAAGTATAACATTTTTTCCAACATCTAAGGCGCCATGATGTAAAATGTCATTTTGTCGATCTTCCGTTCCAGTACTCACTTTAATTTTCTTAATTACATTTGAATGTTCAAAAACAATCACAAAAATGTCTCCTGTTGAGGGCGGTTTTCCCCAAAAGTACTCATCAACACTACTATAGGCCTTGCTTGCTTCATAATTTTCAAAAACATTCATGTTGGTATACAGACTTGCAGGAGGATTATCAGGAATGTCAAATAATTCCTCTTCAAAATCATCATCCTTCAGCTTATTCTCTGCCCCTTTATATGACGAGTAGTAACCCATGTGCTGAAAGAGAGAAGGTTTAAAACGAATCACATTTTTCTGAGCCAACAGACCCCGAAAATGAGTCAATAGCCAATCACAAGGCATTTCTTGATAAAACATTAATAAAAAATGTGCCAAACGAGGGAGATCATGTGAGTGATAAAGTTTTCCAATGTAGCCAAGCTTAGAAAATTCAAGAGTTACCCAGTAAGTTCCTTCTAGAGATGAAATCACTTTCTTGATGGCAGTTAAGAAATTTTTTGAACATCGAACATCGTCTTCAAGCATTACATAATAGTCTGAAGTATTGGCACAAAAATTAAGCAGAAAAGCATAATCTACATTTTGCTTGGAACGAAATTTGACTCTGTCTTCTGGATCGTTGTAGTTTCTTTTAAGGCCATCCAGAATTGGGTAGTATTCTTCTGGAGCATGTATAACTACTAATCTTCCTGCAATAATATGGTGAGCAAATTTCTGTGTGATATCCTGGACCACAACCTCACGCCAGGATGAATTAAAGTCTGCTAGGTGAACCACCACTGAGATTTCCTTCAGCTCTTCATAGCTGGATTGCTCAAAAATTGACTTTATTGTCTCAAGTAAATAGTTTCCTTTTTTTCGCTTCACTGATGAAAGTCCAATTGTAAGAAACCCTGAACAAAAGAATTAAGGAAGATGATAAATTGAATGTAAAATAGGTTTTGAATAACATAAACAAAGACACAAAATGTTCTCTCTCCCTTAAGTCTGCTACTATATTAAGTAAATCTAGTGAATGATTATGTATAGAGCATTTCGTGACTTAAATATTATTCTAAACACATAAAAGCTATAGTAATGTATACATAATTGATGTTTTCTATAAAAAATTGAATCTTAAACACGATTTATAAGGTCTATTGCTATAAACATTTGTTTGTGAAATGAAAAATATGGTTTAAAGTGTTCTGCAGCTTTATGTTGTCATCTATACCCATTAAAAAAGATATTTATATAAAACTCATGTTATTAAAAAAAAAACATGGATCCTGACCAAGTGGTAGCACAGTGGATAGAGCATTGAGCTGGGATGCAGAGGATCCAGGTTCGAAACACCTAGGTCACTGGCTTGAGTGCGAGCTCATCAATTTGAGCATGAGGACACTGGCTTGAGCGTGGGATCATAGACATGACCCCATGGTCACTAGCTTGAGACCACAGGTTACTAGCTTGAAGCTCAAGATCACTGGCTTGAGCAAGGGTCACTCTCTGTGCTGTATCTCCCTGGACAAGGCACATATGAGAAAGCAATCAATGAACA
Organism: Saccopteryx leptura; assembly: GCF_036850995.1. Classification (NCBI taxonomy): domain Eukaryota; kingdom Metazoa; phylum Chordata; class Mammalia; order Chiroptera; family Emballonuridae; genus Saccopteryx; species Saccopteryx leptura. The sequence goes on along the minus strand of NC_089504.1, from coordinate 125,656,010 downwards.
ACTAAGGTGCCACAGTGAAGACTTGGTGCTTCTTATCTCTCTCTCTTCCTGTCTGTCTGTCCCTATATGTTCCTCTCACGCTCTCTGTCACCAGAAAAAGAAATAAAAACCTGGAAAAGAAGGAGGAAATTTACAGTTAAGAATGACAAACTAATCTTAAATTATGAAAAAGAAATTTAGGAGTATCTTATTCTTTTGTCTTAAAATTTTCATAGAAAGATGTCATCTTTTTTTTTCTTTGATCACTATCATTATCTTTTATCAGAAGGATTTCTAATTGGCCTTCAAAACTTTATTTTGAAATTTATCTAGGAAGTTAACTAGAGTGCAAACAGTATCATAAACTCAAATTGAAAAATTGCATTATTGTTCAAATGTACGTATGGCACATTGTTCTAATTCATGAATATTATTGTTTATTTTAAAATACTTTTTATGTTAATTATATCTGAAAAATTTTTATTCAGCTACTAAAGCATAAAATTAGAAACCAGATATTTTTAAGTAATAAAATAAAACCTGGTGAAGTGGCAGTTTGCATCTGAGAAGTGTTAGATGTCTCTCTATTGAAATATTTTCACTCTTTAAAGTTCTCATTTTTACCATGACTAATAACTAAATAAAATTTCAGAACCACCATTTGGAGAGTAATGTTTTATTTTGTTTGTTTGTTTGTTTGTCTTACCAAGATCACAGTTTAAATATAGACACTTACATAAAATGAAATATGCAACATTTAAAAAGCTTTTCCAAGAAAAATTCTTATTACTAGTCTGTCATACAGGTAGAGGTTTATACATTTTTTAAATACCTGACTCACAACACTAACTTCTGAAAACTGAAAACATTATTAAACAATTAAACTGAAGCCACCAGCCTTCATTAGTGCTCAATAATGGCATCACTGACAGAATACTTTCCACATAAAAAGCAGAAAATATGCATTTTACTCGTAACTTGTATCTTAATATTCATTAAGTCTTTTAGGATAGCTTGTGAGCATCATCACTGCATTATAGATGAGGAAACTAAATCACTGTGAGATTAGGTAATGTGGAGAAAGTTTCATGCCTCATAGGTAGTGTGATGGAAAGATCCAAAATGTCTTGCTCTTATCCTTTGTTTCATATTGCTTCTTAGTATAAAGCAGTTGGCTTCTGTACCAATATACATTAGCAAACTTAGCATGAAAAAGGGAAATGAGTAATGTTTGAATAAAGGTGAACAGATGTAGATTAAAAAAAGATAGTGGCAGTCTTATGCAATTAGAAGATTAGGAGCAGTAGATATTTGAAATGGTAGAATGAAAAAAAGACCTAAAGAAACCTGAACAAAGTTACAGTTTCCTCAACCTGGTGATCACAAATTCACTTGCATAAACACTTCCTAACAGGAAACTGAATTTTTGTGGTGTTCACATAATCTATAAAGAAGTTAATGATATCACTGTATTTCATTGATTCTAAAATTCATATTTTTTCATATAGAAATATTTAAAAATCAGGTTGCATATTACAATTGATGGCATCTCACAATTAAAACTAATAAATATTTATATTTTCTTGGTGGTACAGTAATTAGATCATGATGCTTTCTGTAACATATGGTATTTTAAAATCAGTAATATATAGTATGTTACTTCATGGATTCAAACTGCCTGTAGTAGGTTGAATAATTTCCTCTAAAAATTCATGTCTATTTGAAACCACAGAGTGTGACCTTATCTGGAAGTAGAGTCTTTGCAGATGTAATTAGTTAAGGATATTGTGTTGAACTTAAATTGATTTTCGAGTGGTCCCAAATTTAATGACTAGTGTCTTTATAAGAGGAGAGGACAGAGACAGAGAAAAGAAGGAAGGCCACATGAAGATAAAGACAGGGATTGTGATCATGTGACCAGAAACCAAAGAATGCCAAGAGTGATCAGAACCTGGAAGAGGCAAAAAAAGAATTTTCCCCAGCCCTGGCTGGTTGGCTCAGTGGTAGAGCATCGGCCTGGCATGCAGGAGTCCCGGGTTCGATTCCCAGCCAGGGCACACAGGAGAAGCGCCCATCTGCTTCTCCACCCCTCCCCCTCTCTTTCCTCTCTGTCTCTCTCTTCCCCTCCTGCAGCCGAGGCTCCATTGGAGCAATGTTTGCCCGGGCACTGAGGATGGCTCCATGACCTCTGCCTCAGGCGATAGAATGGCTCTGATTGTGGCAGAGTGAGGCCCCAAGATGGGCAGAGAATCACCCCCTGGTGGGCATGCCGGGTGGATCCCAGTGGGGCACAGGCGGGAGTCTGTCTGACTGCCTCCCCGTTTCCAACTTTGGAAAAATAAAAATAAATAAATAAATAAAATAAAAAAGAATTTTTCCCAAGACCTCCCCTAGAGTGTGATTTCAGACTTCTGGTCTCCACAGCTGTGAAAGAATAAATTTTTATTGTTTTAAACCTCCTAGTTTGTGATAAATTATTAAAGTACCTTAGGAAACCAGATACAATGACTTTTTCACTAATTTAATGCTGGTGGCAAGTTAGACAAACCAAACCATTGAAACTTTGAAAATGTGTCAATATGGGGCTATTTTGAAAGGACAACTTAAAATTTAAAATAAAGATTTAAAATTTGGCTAATGGTGTGTGCAAGTGATGTCTTGTTGAGTTGTACACTTGAAACCTGTATGGTTTTGTAAACCAATGTCATCTCAAAAAATTCAATAAATACTAAATGATAACAAAGAGAATTAAAATGTCTAAATAAACAAATATTTTTTTAGTTTCTCTACATGATCCTACAACAAACTGTCAAAATGTTAATTTTATAGTAAGACATTATAAATTTTTTAATATAATTGTACCACTGAATAATTGTAATCTGTGAAGAAACACTTAAATATACTGCTCACAAAAATTAGGGAATATTTCAAAATAAATATGATGTGATTAAAAAAAGAAGCATTTGAATTTCTTTTATTAAACAAGAACATCAGAAAAGCAAACAAGGCAAAGAAAGTTGGTTGATTATGCAAATGAGATGCAAAACTAACTTTTATTTTGATAGATACATGAATTCCAAACTGCCCTTTTGATGTTCTGCCTATCTGTCAGACCTCACAATTACTTACTGGACTATCACCCCTGAGACAGAGGAATTCCAAGAAGCTGGTAAGCCGCCCCAAGGAGGAGCATTCCGGACATACCAGACTTTTAATTCAACACCCACTTGCTCAAGACTCTCCCTTACCCTATAAAATTCATCCCCCTAGCTTGTACTGGTGCTCTTCTCTCCAGAGAAGTGCCCAGCAGGGTTCCTTTTTTCCTTTCAATAAAGCCTGTTACTCTGGTCTTTTCGGACTCCCATGGATTCCAACATATTTCATTGGTGAGAATGTGCTATACAAAAGGCAGAAAGTACTGGAGTATCTGCATGTTCCCTGATCCCCTAATTTTTGTAAGCAGTCTATTTTACCAAAGTAAATTATATTAGTAAACCCTATAAACTTTTATTGCTTTACAAATAAAACAAATCATTATTTTTAAACAAAGTATTTTATGTGTTCTAGATTTAAAAGTGTTGGAATACTTACTCTTTCTTTGTGAAGGAGTGGAAGCTAAATAGCGGTAGGTAACATTGATGGCTCCTGAGAAATTAGATAAATCTTTGAAAGTATGCACATAACGTTCTGAATTCAGTTGATGTGTGGATGTTTCCCTTATAAGTTGTTTATCTCCTTCCTGGATGCCAAAAAAAGAAGCAGAGATACTAAACGAATAATAGATGATCATGAATTGAAAAAAGTTTCTTCTTATACAATAAATATATGGGTCTGATATATAATATGCATATCATTTACACCTTAATTACTGGCATCGCTGGAGATCATTATCTTTCACCTGGATTCCTACTTAGAGTCTCTGCTCCAGGCTCTCTCTATTCTACTCTTTATACTATAGTTACATTTGCTTTTTGATAGCATACATCAATAATGGTAGTATCTTTATAAAAAAATAACTATCAAAAATTCTCACTGACTCCATGGTAAAATTCAAATACTTCAAAATAATTCCAGGATTTTTTTTATATTTTCATTTATATTTTTAGAGAGGGGAGCAAGAGAGAGAGAGAGAGAGAGAGAGAGAAGTGAGGGAGGAGCAGAAAGCATCATCTCTCATATGTGCCTTGACCAGGTAAGCCCAGGGTTTCAAACAGGCAACCTCAGCATTCCAGATTGATGCTTTATCATAGGTCAGGCTAATTCCAGGATCTTAAAATTTGATATTAATATATTTTACAGTTTCATGTAAAAGTAATTGCCACTAAATTCCTCATTTTAGATTCATATTAAGCTATTTACTCTTTTTCAACCATTGTCTCATAAAATATCACACATTATTTCTGATGGGAAATTTTAGGAATAATAAAGAAGATTTAGTACTAGATATAATAGATTTTGTATAATTTATTAATCAAGAAGTTTTACTTAGTAACTTATTCGGTCACTATGATTGAAGGCTGTTGAGAACGTCTGTTCTGATATGAGAGTGTTCTATTCAAAACTCATTGAGACCTCAATTAGAATGTATTTGTACCAAGTCAAGGAAATGTCTTCAGCTCTTGCATTTGTCTTTTCCATATGTTTGCTTGTTGCTCGTGTGTGTGTGTGCACACACATGAGTGTGTGTGAAATTCTGTTGGAGGTGAAAAGTCTGATCCTTTTATATTTAAGTTCCCTATTATCTATTTGGTAATGGTCTTACGCCATTCAATCTTCCAGAATATTTATATTCAAGAAAATTTATTCATACTCAGCTAAAATGTATCCTGTTAACCATTAATTGTTTTACTATTTTCTCCCTTCTTTGACATAAGTGGAATTGATATTTTGATTATCCAATCACCATTTGATCAGGCCTCTATTGCATATACATTATTAACAAAATGACTTCCTTGGCTTTTGTATATGGCTTATTACACATAGAATATTTTGGAGGGCAACCTAATTAGAAAAAAAAATTGGTGTTTTTTTCAAGCTGTCTACTGTACTGTGTGGTGTGATGTAGTTCTATTTTGATTATTCAATGTAGAATGGCAGGTTAGGCATGTGAAAACCATTGAAGAGAAAGCAAATGCATTAAATAAATTAGGTTCTCATTATTTTGCTGTGGTCAATAAACTTTAATTAAACTCTTGTTCTAAAGGATTAGTAACACTTCAAACTGTACCTCCATTGGAACATTTATGGCTTTGTGTCAAATTCAAATGGCAATGAAAAAGGTGACTAATCAAATTTTTAATATATGGCCAGACTGAAATTTGTTTAAGATTAAAGTTGAGAATTACAGACCATGATAGGGACAAGCTTTTAATTTGGTTCTTGCTAAATCAAGATTTACTCTAATTATCTTTTCTGTATATTCAGTTCTGTTTATGAACTTCTATTAGGTTTTTAACCTGTATTTCTATATTTTATACTGCTTTGGTAATTTGGACAAAAAAATAGTTTGGTCTTTTACAAGATTTATAATGTATTTGCTATCTGTATGTTACACAGTTTCAAAATATATGAAATTAAACCTTGCATGCTATATTTCTCATAAAAACTAACTGAATACACATTGAATCTGATTATTTTTAATTTTTTACATTTAAATATTTCTATTATTGTCTTTCTGAGAAATTATAAAATATCAATGTTTTAAAAATGAACAAATCTAGGCCTGACTGGTGATGGCTTAAGAGATAGAACAACAACCTGGGACACTGAGTTCCTAGGTTTGAAACCTCAAGGTCGCAGGCTTGAGTGCAGGCTTACCAGCTTGAGTGCTGGGTCATGGGATCATCAACATGATCCTGAAGTCGCTAGTGTGAGCCCAAAGGTCACTGGCTTGAAACCCAAGGTCACTGACTTGAGCCCAAGGTCACTGGCTTGAGCAAGGGGTCACTGGTCAAGCTGGAGCCCTCTGGTAAAGGTACCTGTGAGAACCAATCAATGAACAACTATAGTGCCACAATTACAAGTTGATGCTTCTCATGCTCTCCTTTCTTCTCTCTTTTTCTTTCTCTCGCTGAAAAAACAATTTAGGTTGCCAGAAATAATTGGGACTCAGTTTAGCATTAGCTGCTTTAATAGCAATATAACATGTCTCTAATTAATAGGGTCTAGAAGATATAGCTATAAAAATTACAGTAGTCACAATATTGAATTCATTTTATCATTCTGTTCCCAGATGATGTCACATTCTAAAGGAAATGCCAGATATTGAATATCACTTTAACAACTCTTTCTTCAACACATAAAAATTCAATTTTTTTTCTGTGATAAGATAAAATACCTTTATCCTGATTGAAGGACATAACAGATGATAAAATAAAATGGAACTTATACAAAATTTTCAAGAATAAGGCTTACATTTATCAGCATAAATACATAATGTAATTTTCATCTTAGCCGGTTGGCTGCTTTCCAGGGGCATATACCTGAACTGCCAAGCTCTTCCTGGATATATACCTTTTATTCTATAGCTATATGCAATAGTGTATTTCTCAGTAATAAGACAAAGCTTTATGACAATCATTTCCTGGATGGCAATACAATTCAATGGACTACCTACAGACTAAATATATACCCTAGTGGCTACTTTGAAGATGCTCAAGCCCAGAGGCTAAGTCGATGGGGCATGCAGTATCTCTTCTACTCAGTTTGCCTTGTAATACTATTTGTCTCATACTCAGCCCAGCTTCCTTTCCCACTGACAGGCATATATGTCCAGAATATCTAAGCACACACTAAACTGTAATAAGCCCAGAATTTCAGGCCACCAATGAATTTTCTAGCAAAAAGAGAAGAATAGGATTTGCTAAGTAACTCCAGACACTTTACCACTTCTGGTTATCTGATTTCTCTGAAGTATAACAATTATTTTTCCTGAAATGAAAGAAAGAAAGAAAGAAAGAAAGAAAGAAAGAAAGAAAGAAAGAAAGGCCAACTAATGTCTAAGCTTAGAAAATTGCACACATTGTGGAATTTTAGAGTCAAGAAAGAAAATCTATCCATATAATTTTATGAAAAATGAAATAAACACAGATAAAAGGGTCAACAGGAAAAATTGTTAAATGAACAATGCATTATATTCTAGTAGGGGATCAATTTTTTCATCAATATTAAACATTTTCGAAAGAACAATTTTAATGTAATTTTGCATTAATGATTTAAAAATGTTTCATTTATACACATTAAGCATTGCTATAAAATTTAGCTCAAAATATAAATTAGGTCGAGAATATCATCTATAAAACAGGAAAAATTGACAAAAATACTCTCATTAAATTTTCAGAAATAGATGTTCTCATATTTAATAATATTTTAACCCACTTTTTCTAACTTCATATAAGTAAAAGTAATTTCAGATTTTAAAACTAAGAAGTAATTTCTTCTCTATACCTGGGCTAATTTGCAAATTTGACTAGATAGTTATATGCTAAATATAGCCAGAGAAAAATTCATTGAGAAACTGTTCGTTAGTATGAGCTACTTCATTAAATCATACTTTTTATATTAGGTGCCTAGATCTATGTTTAGATAGGAATATGTAAAAATTTACAAAACAGGGCAATAGTATTTGATCTTATTGATATATAGTCTATTATATCTTATATATTTTGTAATGAATTTAAAGAGGTTTTATTCCAAAAAGAGATAAAAATGTGTGTTGTACACAATGATTTTTTGTCTGTTTCAAGTGAAACATTACAATTGTACTTGAAAGTGTCTCATAAATGTGGCAAATAATTGAATACAAGCATCCTGCCAATACCCTTCTTTCGATTTAGCAAATGTGATTTCCTTCTACCAGTAGACACAGGTACAAAACATAAATTTTTTTGCCTGCCCAGGCGGTGGTGCAATGGATAGAGTGTCGCACTGTGATGTGGAGGACCCAGGTTTGAGACCCTGAGGTCGCCAGCTTGAGCACGGACTCATCTGGTTTGAGCAAGGCTCATCAGCTTGGACCCAAGGTCACTGGCTTGAGCAAAGGGTCACTCAGTCTGCTGTAGCCCCATGGTCAAGGCACATATGAGAAAGCAATCGAACAACTAAGGAGCCGCAACGAAGAATTGATGTTTCTCATCTCTCTTCCCTCCTGTCTGTCTGTCTGTATCTGTCCCTCTCTCTGACTCTCTCTGTTTCTGCCACAAAAAAAAAAAAAACCCAACAAAATAAACAAACAAAAACATAAATATTTTTACAAAATTAAATCATTAGTCAAGAGCACCTCTAGTTAATTTATGATCTTTAATTCTATCAAAAACTTGCTGGATCACATGGGCCTTGCTCTATTGTTCTTAAATTTCATAATCAGATTAGATAAAATCCAAAATGTATTGTATATCATTAGTAAGTTTGTCCAGTGCTATTTTTTTAATCCAAATAATGCCCAGTTAAATTATATTAATCTGTGGTGACTTTTGCCATTGTGAATTGACTGTGAATGGTAGAATGAAGGGTCCACAAGAGTAAGGCCTGTAGATAAAAGGCCTAAGGCAGAGTCAGTAATAGGAATCTGGCAGAATTTCACCATCAAAGACAAACGTTAAAAGAAGCAAGTGTTTTACAACCAAATGACCAAGATCATATGGTTGCCTCATAGGATATGGAATAATACCTGGAAAATAGTAGGTAGTTAATAAATCATGTTTAATTAATAAAATAATGCATTTTATTAGGAAATTCTCTTTGTGGTTATTGTCAAATTATCTCTTGTTAAGGTATTAATTCAAACTTCCAGCATATATTTGCATGATGAAGGGTACTTTTCAGCTTTCTATACAGCCTTTGATTTTTTGAAATATGTGACCAGAAGTGATAACGTAAAGATTAGGAGTTTTCCCGGTATCTTAAGCTCAGCTCAGATAAAAAAAATAAGCAATAATGTCCATGTTATTCTCATAACATGTGAAATGATGTGAAAATTACAAAACAACAATAAACAATTTAAGTTCTCACAACTGGCCAGAGTAAGTCCTTTTGAATATTTCTATAATTCACTTAAAATCAATTTATATATCACATACCAATTTTATCATTTATAAACTATTGTATAATTTTACATCAAGATATCTTGGGTTTTTGAGGTTCTATATTACTTTTCAGTGAATATAAACACATAACATGATAGCCTTTTAGGGGTATTCAAAATCTAAATGCTTTGTCACATATTATAATAAAATATTACTTCTTAGAAAAAAAGCACAATTAATGTCCTTAGTTAGACAATAAAATTTTATAAATGCATAATATGAAAAAGCAGAGAAAGTAAGGTATAAAACCATTAAGCAAAATTTGCTTGTTCTATATGTTTTAAAGTAAAGCCTAAATATTGAAATAGTTTTACCCAATATTAATTCAGCACTATGATGATAGCTAACTTACTTGTAAATAAATATGCATATTGAATCTACATATATACTTATATATATATATGGCATTAAAGAAAATAAGGCAACATAATTTAAAACAATTATGAAACTGGTAATATAAAATGAATACAAAAAATAAGTAGATAGAAAATATGTATGTTATAATTTTACTCAAACTAAGTCTCTTCCAATAGTCTGGAATTGAAGTTAGGTAAACAATGAACTAAGCCTAGTTTAATTTAGGGCTTATTTTAAACAACAACAAGAACAAAATTAACCTCCAAAACTTACCAGAACATAACTATCTTCAATGTACAAGTTCATAAATAGAAGAAAAATTACAAGAACTCCCAAGAATGACACTGTAGAACGTTTCCGCAGGCATCTCATTTTATCCAGTATTTCAAAAATACGTTTCACCTGATGAAATTTAAACATTCTTTCCTGTTGAAAAGAGGTACATAATTACTAACAATTAATTTAAATGAAAATATTTCTTCCTCATATATAGCAAGAGCTAAGCCTTTATAAATTCTCACTGTTCCCATGTCTGAAGTTAAATTGTTTCCAGTTTCACACATAAGGTTGGCACAGATTATTAAAACACCAGCAGAAGGTCAATGAAGAGGTTTATATTGATGTGGAGCAAATCAAACTGAAATTTCAGATATTTCTGAACAAACAAGTATTGGTAACAATAATGTAAGAAAAGATATGCCTTTAATGTAAAACAGAACAAAAGTAAAAGAGAAAAAAGATATGTCAACTTTTATCAGTGAGATATAGGTGTACAGTACTATCTCCCACCTGATAATATGAGGTAATAAAAAGGAAAGAAACCAGAGAAGTTTGGGACTAATATCCGTTGCAGATGGTGGGGGAATCTGGAGGAAAGAAAGAGAGCACAAAGGAGTTAAGGCTTTGTGTCGTGAAGGCAATGACTACGTGGAGGCCAGATGAGCTGCACCGAGGGAGGCTACCAGCCTGATCTCTTGCAGAGGATCCAGAGGAAGTCCTGACCACAGTCTTGCTCGGATATTGTTTTAGCAGAAACAACTCCAAATAAAGGAAAAAAGGAAGTTCTCAGGGCATTAGGGGGAGGGCAAGGAGCATGCTGACTCCAGGGGTTAACAGTGTCCCTGTCAATAATAGTTATTAACCCATTCACTCTGTGTTTAGCAAGCTCTGTATTCAGTATGGTTGTCAGTTTGGCCACTGTGACTTTTGCCTCAGGGCACTGAACTGTGCCCCTATTCTATGCTAACCTATTCAGGATCTCTACAGTTTGGGGCTTAAGTCCAAACATATATTTGAGAATGTCTAAGTTACAATTTTTTGTTGTTTATTTTTTCAACAATTCTCATTAAATCAGAATAGATCCTAGAGCATCACATCCACATTGACTTGCTTAACCTATTCAGAGGCTGCAAAAAGGCAAAATTAAAATCAGCACGCTAGGAAAGATCTAATATTTTTCACTTTCGCTCTTCTATGTTTTGTGATATCCTCCAAATCATAGATGCATTTAGATTAATGACCGTTTTTTGAAAAGTACAAAGTGGAGCAGCAGCTATCCTTCTCTGAGACCGGAGAGGTTCCAGGAAAGAATCTGGTAGCCACGAAGGAGGCCACTTCAGGCAGACGGAGAGGCTGCTGAGATGTCAGGATGCTAGAGAAACAGGTGAAAAGGGGAAGAAAGGCGGGCTGCAATTGCCCTTGCATCTTCAGAAAGTAGGCCAGTGGAGTGCAAAGACACAAGGGAAAAACCCTGAAGTGGAAAAAAGCAAAAGTTCCAGGAGACTCCTCAGGACAATGGAATAGAAGACCCATCTGTCTCTTGACCCGAACACAAGAAAAAACATATCATTTTCCAAGGAGGAGCAGGTTACTAGTAATCTTGAGGAGACAATTGGCAGTGGAAATCTTCCCAAAAGGAGACATCATTCCCCAAAGAGAAACTGAGTAGTGATGCTGAAAAGGCAGGTAAAAGAGGAAAGTCTCTTCAAAGCAGGAGCCACTCTGTGGTGGACCTGAAGATGCTGCAGGTTGCTAGAGTGGTAACAGCTCCAAGAAAAAGAAAGAGCTCCCAAAGCTATCCCAGGAAGATTAGAATGGACAGGACCCTGGGTGGGGTACAACCAACCACTGACCCACCCTCTGGGTTCCAATAAATACAAATGCACAAGAAAAAAATAAATTAAAAGTATAAACGTATCTGAAATAATAAAAAGACTAGTTGAATCATTCGTCTTAAAATTAAGTAAAGCCTGGGAATTATACCTCTTGGACTTGTGCACTGGGTTTCCCTGGGTTCATCTTCAGAATGTAGTATTAATGTGCATAAAGAACTTCAGGATGAAAAAAGCCTGTACCTCAAAGCCTTAGGACACTAGGACATAGCTGTAAAGCAATGTCTCTGATGAATTAATGCAAGAAAGAATTTATGGGCCTTTGCAAATTATAAGAAAGAATATTAGGAATTGGGAGAAAGGCTTAATAGAAGTGGAGAAGAATTCTAAAAAATATTATGAGAATTATGGTCCATTTATTTTAGCCATTGTTTTTTTGGTTAATGTGTAAGAGTTTTAAATATATGTATAAATCATATTTTATATTGTTTATACTGAAAAATACCTAAATATTTTCTGCAAGTATTTTAGTATGATGTTTTAATTCAAATTTAATTCAAGAATGTTGGGTTGTTTTGGACAATGTTTTAAAAATCCAACTTTTTTTTTGATGTTGCATGAAAAGTCTCCTTTATTTTCTTCTGGGTTTGTTTTTATTGATAGATTTTTAATACACCTGGAATTTTACTTTGTGTCTTATATGAGGTAGTGGAAGTATTTTATTTTATTTTATTTTATTTTGTGTGGAGAGCTGATGTTCTTCTGTTCACAGATCATTGACCATAACTATTGGTCACATCACCACTTCTAACTTCAAGAGTGTGAGGAAGTGTAATATCATATATAACCAGAAATGAAAAAGAACTAGATATTGGTAAATACTAATATTGTATACCTCAAAATAGATTAAATCATCTATCTTTTCTTCTGTTTTATAATGCCATTTCTAGAATAATGTAACTTTCAAATTTATATTTATCAGTCAAAAATGTATTTATTGACCCATTATTTATAACCTTTGTCTTTTAAAAAATTTTATTTTTTAATTGCAGTTTACATTCAGTATTACTTTCTATTATTTTTAGGTATACAGTATAGTAGCACACTAGTTAGACAATTATATACTTCACAGAATGTTTCCCCTGATATTTTTAGTACCTAGCTGGTGCCATACATAGTTATTACAATTTTATTGACTATCTTCACTATGATGTACTTTACATTGTTGTGACTATTGATAACTACTAATTTGTACTTCTTCATCTCTTGTCTCAATCCCACAACCTTTACCCCTCTAACAACTATCAGTCTGTTCTCTATCTCTATGAATTTGTTTTGTTTTACCCCTCTAACAACTATCAGTCTGTTCTCTATCTCTATGAATTTGTTTTGTTTGGTTATTTATATTTCTTTTTAGATTTGACATGTAAATGCAGTTGTATGGTATTTGTCTTTCTCTGACTGACTTATTTAATGTAGCATAATATCCTCTAGGTCCATCTTTGCTGTCACAAATGGTAATATTTGATAATTTTTTTGGTTGAGTAATATTCCATTGCACATATATACCACTGCTTTTTATCCACTCATCTATTAACGGATCTTAAGGTTGATTTCATATCTTGGCTGTTGTAAATAATATTGCAATGGACATAGGGGTGCATATATTCTTTTAAATTCATGTTTTGGGTTTTTGGGGATATATACCCATGAGTAGAATCACTGAGTCATTAGACAGTTCCACTTTTAATTCTTTGCTAAACCTTCATGATATTTTTTATGGTGGCTACACCAGTCTGCATTCTCACCAAGAATGTATGAGGGTTTATTTTTTCTCATATTTTTACCAACGCTTGTTTATTTATTCCTTGATAATAGCCATTCTGATAGATGTGAGGTGATATCTCATTGTGGTTTTAACTTGCATTTCTCTGATGCTTAGTGATGTTGAGTATCTTTTCATATGTCTATTGGCCATCTGTAGGCCCCACTGGCCCTCTTTGGAGAAGTATATAATCAGGTTCTTTGTTCACTTTTTAATTGGTTTTTCTTTTTCTTTTCTTATTTTTGGTGTTAAGTTGTATGAGTTCTTTATATATTTTTGGATATTAACTCCTTATCAGATGTACATTGGAAAATATCTTCTTCTATTTAGTAGGTTGCCCTTTCATTTTGTTGATGGTTTCCTTTCTTGTGCAAAATCTTTTTAGTTTGATACAGTCCCATTTATTTATTTATTTATTTTTGTTTTCCTTGCCCATGGTGATATATCAGAAAAAAAAAAAAACTTCTTAGAGAAATGGCAAAGATTTTATTGTCTATATTTTCTATTACCTTCTTTTACCAGTAAGAAAATACATAGAAATTTTGAACCAAAGCATTCCAAGTGAAATTCTGTTATATGGGGATTATTCTATAGAGAAAACAACATTTTGTTTGTAAACATTTTTTAATCTAGATTTTAAAAATTAACAAAAATTCTAAGAATTAGAATCTGATCATACACAAATGACACAATATTCTTAAATGTTAATTTGGGGAGATGTATTAATAGCATATACTATATATATTCTCTCTGACTCAATAATTTTACTTTGAAATATATCCAAATAGAAAAATTATAAGGTCTACCGGAAAGTTCTGTCCGTTTTTCGAATAAAACAAAATACAAATTTTTCTTACCATCAATAAATTTTATTAAATAATATAATTGTTATTATTATTAATGATTTCTTGCCAGCGTGAGGGCAATTTGTATATCCCATTTTTGAAAAATGTTTTATCTTTTGATGAGAAAAATTGAACCAGTGCTTGTTTGATATCTTCTTCATTTTTGAGTTTTTTGCCCTTCAAAAAATTTTGTAAGGACAAAAGCAACTGATAGTCAGAGGGTGCTAAGTCCAGGGAATAAGGTGGATGTGAGAGACATGCTTCTGTAGCATTTCTTCCTTGTTGAAATTTGTAAAACTTACAGTGGCGTAAATGAACTTTATCAGTAGCCATGGGTACACTATGGCTTCACACATAAGATTAATGTGAATCAACTTTGTTTTAGTTAATTTGCTATGTCAGTATGTATACATTAAGTGATAAAAATAGAGAAGCACACATGAGCCAAATAAACATGTGCTTACGTGTTGAAACTTGTTGTGATAGAAATGGACAGAACTTTCTGGTAGACCTTATATATTTGTGAGCAAAGGTTTAGCTATGTAGTTTCAAGATAGTGATATTATAAAATAAATTGGAAACAATATATTATATAAAGTATTAACCGTTGCTATCACAATGTAGGAGAATTATCAGAAATTTTCTATCTTACTTTTGCTTTTAAAAGTTTTTCACATATTAAAAGGTACTTGTAGTATTTCAGTAATATTTAAAAAGTTACTTTGAATTTTCAAAATTTTTATCATCTTTTGGAAAATATATCTGTCTTTTATTTCATAAACACAAAATCACAAACAGCAATATTTTCAAGAAAATAAGATAAAATATATATAACACTTTGTGGTATTCCTCAAGATGCTTTAAAAGTTAAATAAGTTCAATATAAATGCTAAGTCGAGAACAATTCCATTTCTATTCTTTTTAGACAAATAGAGAAACTATAAATAGCATGACTACCAAATGTATCTGCAGAGCTCAAATATATATATTGGTACATAAAGATAAAAAAATATTTATTAACATTTATTTAATATTTATTAAGTGCTGGGCAATATACTTTGCATGAGTACCTTGAATCTTCATAACAATGATAAGGCTTCAATAGTGATATTACACATATTTTACAAATTGAAAAAAAAATAAGACTTTCTTGAGCTATCTCTATAAAGGATGATTCCAGTTGCTTTTAAATCTTAGAATTCGCTGCAGAGTCAGCTCATTAACCACTATTGGTATACAGTTTACCTGTTAGGTTTTATATAATATTTTATATACGTTATTATAAATACACTATCCAAATATATGGTATAATAATTTGTGGTACTTATCAGTTGAATGAAATAAAAGTTATATCATATGTAATTTCATTTTTGGCAGAAAACACAATTTTTTATTATATCTACTTAACCTAATAAACACATAAATACACAATATGAGGAGGTAGGCAATATATGATATTTCAAATAGTAGAGAGGTGTAGAAATAGTGCTTTGGAAACATACTTCTGTGCACTCAGCATGATGTAAAATAGAAAACAACAAAAACTCAGGATGTAATTTCAAAGAGTTGACAAAGAAAGAAATGCAGAAGTACTTAGAGAATTATGGTGATCACCTAAATTCTAATATCTAGTCCCTCAAGTTATAATTCCCCAAAATTCATTCAGAACAGTCAGAATAAAATAACCTCCCATTGTGTACACCGTCAGCACAGATAGGAGAAAGACAATAGCACAAATTTCAGCTTACATGTAAATGAAAACAATAATACCTGGGACAAACAGAATTGGCTGAGAAGGCCAAAGCAGAGGGAAAAAAGATTAAAAAACAGACAAAAATATGTGTCATTTATTAAACAAACTACTCCACAGAAAAAAGCAAATTAAAGAAACAAATAATCCAAATAAACTCCTCATCTCTTTATACATAGAATCACCTGGATCCAGGGAAACCCAAATCCAGAAAAGAAAATAATACTGACATTCAAACAAATTTCCTGAGAAGAAAACTAAATGAGCTTATATTTAGGTAGGGGGAAGGGATTCAGATTAGGCTATATTTCTGTTATGGAATGAAGGAGACTCTCAAAGATTAATGAGAGTATATCTAAAAAACACATAAAGCAGGTATAAAAAAGTTCCCATTAAGAAAATGATCAAAAATGACTGTACTTGATAATAAAATATTGAATTAATAGAACTTTATAATTATATTACAATAACAAAAAAGGCAAGAAACCTATTTGATACAATTAGATGTGTTCACTGAGAAAACTGCTGACCCTAAAAGTTGCTAATTTAAAAAGAAAAGTATTAAAGTTTTCCCCCTGAATTTCCAGGAGGAATTGTGCATCATTCATAGTTGATGATGGGTATTTTTCTATACTGAACAGCTGGCAACACATGGCGATGATCCCTGAGAGAAAAGAAACAAAAGATATAAGCTCCATGATTTTTCCCCTTTGTTGTCAGGAGACAATTTGTGGTTTTCAAAATGCAGGGCAAGGCACTGATAAAAGAAATGGAAAAAAGCACAAACAGTCTTTGCAGGATAGCTTGGTTGGTTAGAGCACTGTCTTGATATGTAAAGGTTGCTGAGGGCACATACAAAAATAGATTGATGTTTCTCTCTCTCTCTCTCTTCCTCTCTCTCTAAAAATCATTAAGTTTTAAAAACTATTTTTAGAAATCCTTTTTTTACAAAAACAAATAGAATTATATTCTGTGTTCAAGGATTTGAAGAATCAATATTATAAAATTACCTACCATATACTGCCCAAAACTATCAGTAGAATGATTCCAATTACTATCAAAAGTGCAGTCGTATTTTTCACAGAAATAGAAATCAAATCTTAAAATTCTTGTGGAACCACAATAGACCCCTCCACCCCGCAAACTAAAACAATCTTAAGAAAGATGAACAAAGCTGTTAGATGCATCAGACTTTCTAATTTCAAACGATAGTACAAAACTATAGTAATCACAACAGTACAGCACTATAATAAAAACAAATAAACTAATGGAACATCATAAAAAATCTCTAAATAAATCCATGTATAATACAATCAACAAATATTTGACAGTAGCACCAAGAATATTTGATGAAGGAAAGATAGTCTCTTTAATAAATGAAACTGGGAAAACTGGATATTTACATGGAATAGAATGAAACTGGACTCCTATCTTATACCACTGATAAGAAATTAACTCAAAATGGATTAAAAAGTTTAATGTAAGACATGAGATTATAAATTTCCAAGAAGTAAACATAAGGAATAATTTCTTTTACACAGGTCTTGGCAACAATTTTTTGGATGTGACAACAAAAATACAAATGAAAAGGAAAAATAATCACTAGTGGACTACTGGGAGGGGCAAAAGTAGGTTTACAGTTGTGAGTACATGAAACATATTTTATTCTTATGTTATTATTTATTATTTATTGTGTTATTTTTCATACAAACAACTGTAAACCTACATTTGCCCTATCCTGTATATTTAACAAAATAGCTATTGCACAAAATAGAAACAATCATCAAAATGAAAAGGCAATGCAAAGAATGGCAGAATATATGTGCAAACATATGTGGATAGAGGTTAATAATTATAAATATATAAAAACTCATAAAACTCAACAGCAAAAACCAATATCCAATTTAAAAGTGAGCAAAGGTTATGAATAGGTATAGGTAGTTTTCTAAAGAATTCATGCAGATGGCCAACAGGTACGTGAAAAGATGCTCAACATCCTTAATTATTAAAGAAATGCAAATCAAAACAACATTGAGCTATTATCTCACACTCCTTCGAATGGCTATTATCAAAAACACATAATACAGTTTACAGATGATGTATTAAAGAATTGTACACCTGAAACCTACCTAATTTTATTAACCAATGTCATTCTAATAAATTCAATGAAAATAATAAAATAAAAACTAGAAATAATTATTGACAGGATCTAGAGAACAGGGTATTATTGTGCTCTTCTGATAGGATGTAAACTGGTACAATATGGTGGCTTCTCAAAATAAATAAAATTAAAATTAAACTACCATATGATCTAGCATTTTTCCACTTTTGAGTATATATTTGCAGAAAAAGCCATCCCTGTCTTGAAGAGATTTCTGCAACTCTGTATTTATTGCAGCATTATCACAATAACCAAGATATCAAACAATGTAAATATCTATTAACAGATAAATGAATAAAGAAAATACTATGGATATACACAATGTGTATACACGCACACATATACACACATACAAGAATATTATTTAACCATAAAAAAGGAAGAAAATTTTGCCATTGGGAAAACATAAATGGATATTGAGAATATCATACTATGTAAGATAAGTCACTTAGAGAAGCATAAATAAAATAATGTATGATCTCACTAATATGTAGACAATAAGAAAACCAAATTCATAACAGGAAGTAGAATAGTGGTTGTCAGGGATGAGGGTAAGGGAGAAGGAGGAGAGAGGTTAGTCAAAGGGCACAAACTTCAGTTTTAAGATAGGATTCAATTCTGAGGATCTAATGTACAGCATGTGCCTATTATACAATGCCTCATAAACTGCACTTCAACCATCATTCCTGAAGCTGGAATATATTCATCTAGCAGATTCTGATTCTATATTTCAAGTATGGCTCTATAGGCTCTAGCTTATAATTACTTCAGTTTCCTCTTGTATTTGAACTATCAAGACTCTTAGGATTTTTAATGGCTCATAATTTTGTTGAAACAAGAACAACTTTCTTATTTGATTCACAATTGCTACACATTTTTATTTTTTAATTTAGAAACACTAATCCCATGTCTATCACATCTATTTTCTTCCAATTATTTTTATTTGCACACCTCCATTTATATACTAATGACCTTATCAAGTAAATTTTGGTGCATAAACTCATAAAAGTTGAAGGAATACTGTTCCATATTGTTTTAGTACAATAGAATTGTGAGGTTCTTGTTACATAATGTCATGAGATGAAATTCTCCCCGTTGAATGATGTTTTTAATGAGAATACCTTATTTTCTTTTTTCCATATACATATATTTTTCATTCAGTAGTTAATCTAAGTTTCTTATACTATGAATTTTACCACTATCATCCCACTCTCTATCTCTTTGCATTTATCATCTGATTCATCTAATAATTATGAAGTGTCTACCTCTGTTGATATTTTTCTCCTTGGTATTATCATCAGAAAGTTAAAAAAATATATATATAAATATTTAGCTGGGCTCAATAAAAGTAAAACAAATACAAACTACAAAGATGGTGTATTCAGATTCCCATTTACCTACATAAAAAATGATTCAATACTTTAACAAAGCAATATGAAGAGTTAAGGATATGTTATTGTGGAACTTTATTTCAGTGTCATCCTCCCAGGTGAAGTCACGTTTTCCATTTTTGAATTATCTTAATATATTTTTGCATGGTTGTGACTAATTTATGTATAATTATAAAATACTCCCTAAGAAAATAGAATAGCAAAATGTTTCAAAATATAGGAGAGACAAGATCATCAAGAGCTGTTAGTATATTTTATGATTTATAAAAAGGCCTAATAACTCACATGTTAATTATAAGCTGTAATGAATTTTATGTTATTCAAAGAATAATAAGGCAATATTCTCTTTACTTTCCAGGAGATTTCTAAGAAAATATAATATCAACAATAAATCTTACCATAGTTGGAATTGTTTTAAAATAAACAAAAATTTAAAAAGAAATACTCAAAACTAATTGGTTTCAAAGAACTTTGATGATATATCAAATATGATATTAACAGTGTTTTTTATTTTTTTTAATTTGAGGAGAACCTTCACATTGTTTTCCATAGTAGCTGAGCCAATTTTCATTCCTACCAACAGTGTACAAGGGTACACTTTTCTCCACAACTTGATATTTCTTGTTTTCTTGATGATAGTCTTTCTAACAGATGTCAAATAATATTTCATTGTGTTTTGATATGCATTTCCCTGATGTTCCCTGATGAGCAGCAATGGTGAGCATCTTTGCATATACTCGTTACCTATGTATATCTTTGAAGAAATTTCTATTCAGTTTCTCTGCTCATTTTTTTAAGGGAGAGGCACGGAGGCAGACAGACAAACTCCCACATGCACCCCAACTGGGATCCACCTAACAAGCCCTCTACAGAGTGATGCTCTGCCCATCTGAAGCCATTACTCCATTGCTCAGCAACCAAGCTATTTTAGCACCTGAGGCAAGGTCATGGAGCCATTCTTAAACCCTTAATGCCAACTTGCTCAAACTGTTTGAGCCATGGTTGTGGGAGGGGTAAAGAGAGGGGAGAGAGGCAGGGGACAGAGAGAGAGGAGAAAGGGGGAGGAATAAAGAACAGATGGTCGCTTCTCCTGTGTGTCCTGATCAGAAATTGAACCTGGGACTTCCACGCTCAGGGCTGATACTCTACCACTGAGCCAACTGGCCAGGTCCTCTCAGCTCATTTTTAATTGGGTTGTTTGTTTTACAATAAAAGTTATTGAGCCGTATAAATTATTAATATATTTTGCATATTAATGCCTTGTTCAATATATGGTTTGCAAATATTTTTATCTCATTTATAGATTTCCATTTTATTCTGTTGATTGCTTCATTTGAATGCTGTGCAAAATCTTTTATGTTTGAGATACAGTCATGAGTAGTTTAACATTTCAGTTAATGAAGAACTATATAAATGACAGTAGTCTCATAAGATTAAAATAGAACTGAAAAATTTCTATTATCTAGTGATGTTATAGCTATTGTGACCACATAGTGCAACACATTACTCATATTTGTGATGACGCTGGTGTAAACAAACCTATTGCATTGACAATCACATAACAATATAGTTGATACAATTACATACAGTATATAATACTTGTTAATTTTAATAAACAACTGTGTTACTGGTTTATGTATCTACTCTAGTTTTTATCATTATTTCACTGCACTTGATCTTAGCCAAAAGGCTGAGAAACAATTTTATCATTGTTTTAGAATGTACTATTTTTAGTTATAAAAAAAATTGTTGCTGTAAAACAGCATGTAGTGTTAAGCTGGCAGCAGTTTCATATATCTTGTGTTTACCACATCTCTTGATTGCATCATTTTAACTTTTTTTTTTCAAGTGAGAAGAGGGGAGATAGAGAGACAAATTCCTGCATGTGCCCTTACCGAGATCCTCCTGGTAACCCTGTCTGGGCTGATGCTCTGCCCATCTGGGGCCATGCTTGCAATGGAGCTGGTTTTATGGCTCAAGCAGAGGTTCCACAGAGCCATGCTCAGCACCTGGGGCTGATGCACTCAAGCCAATTGAGCCATGGTGGTGGGAGGAAAAGACAGAGAGAAAGAACAAAGGGAGGGGTAGAGAAGCAGATGGTTGCTTCCCCTGTGTGCCCTGACTGGGAATCAAACCCAGGACATCAACATGCCAGGCCAAGGCTTTACAACTGAGCCAACAAGGCAGGACCTTTTATCTTGTTCCTGATTTGATTTGATGATTCTGTTTGTTTGTTTGTTTTTCAGAGAAAGAGAAAGGGAGTCAAAGAGAGGGACAGACAGATGGGAATGGAGAGAAATGAGAAGCATCAATCATTAGTTTTTCATTGCAACACTTTAGTTGTTCATTGATTGCTTTCTCATATATGCCTTGACCGTGGTCCTTCAGCAGATGAAGTAACCCCTTGTCCGAGCCAGTGACCTTGGGTCCAAGCTGGTGAGCTTTGCTCAAACCAGATGAGCCCATGCTCAAGCTGGTGACCTTGGGGTCTAGAACTTGGGTCCTCCGCATCCCAGTCCAATGCTCTATCCACTGTGACACCACCTGGTCAGGCTGATGATGTTTTTATGATCATGGCCCCTAAGTGTACAAAATCCACTACTAGTATTGTCAGTAGGAAGTCAAGTTGAATGACTGACCTGGAAGTATAATTAAAAGTGGTTAAATATGATGAATGTGAAAAATCAGTGGTGGTTATTGTTCACCAGTCAGGTATGTCCCAGTCCACTGTAACTTTGTTCTTGAAGAACAAGAACAAAGTGCTTCAGTGAAGGCACTAAGACTAACAAAAATTCAAGAAGGACCTATATCAGACTTGGAGAAACATCTAATGATTTGGATTAAAGACCAGACAGAGAAGTGAATCTCTTTCAATACCATGAAGATCATGGCAAAGCAAAAAGTTTATTTGTGATGTTGAAAGAAAAGTCTAGACCTAACTATAATGTTTAATTTACTACTAGCTCTGGGTGTTGTAAAGATTTAAGAATTATTATTTATTATATATAGTGAAAGAGAGTGGTGAGTCTATAAGTTCTGATGTTAAGGCAGTTGAGGAAATTTTGGAAATGTTAGATAAGTTGATTATAGAGGAAAAATTACATGCCAGGGCAATTATTCAATATTGATGAAACCTCCTTATTCAAGAAAGGGATGTCTGAAAGGCTTTTCATCCATTTGAAAGACAATTCAATGCCAGGTTTCAAGAATTTTAAGAACAGTATAATAGTCTTGCTTGAGGACAATGTTGCCAGCTACAAATTGAGATTCTGTGCGATTCAGCATGGTGAGAACCTCAGGACCTTCGAGCATATCAATAAGCACACACTGTCATTGTACTAAAGGATAAATAAGAGGTCATGGATGACCTCTTCCAAGATGCTCTGTTGAATTCTTATGTTAATGATCTGGAGATGTACTATTTGGAGAATAATATGTCTCCAAATTTTGCTTATTGTTGACAATGGCTCCAGATATCATCCTTTTATTCGTGATCTTCATGCCAATGTGGTCTTTCTCCCCGCAAACACCACCTTTAGATCAAACTAATAGACCAAAGAATTATAGCGGTTTCTGCAGCCTCCTTCATGAAGAAGACATTTCTCTAGGCCAGTGATTTTCAACCTTTTTTGAGCCGTGGCACATCTTTTACATTTACAAAATCCTGGGGCACACCACCTACAAAATGACAACACTCTAACACAGTACATATTATACATATAGTTAATAATATAGTTTCTAAATGTATTTATACTCACACCTGACCATGTCTAGGCTATTGCTGCAACTGAGAAAGACACTGAGGATGTACTGATGCAATTCTGGAAGAACTACATCTATGACTATATCAAATCCTTGCTTGGGCTTGGGTTGTCACCAAGGAGTGTATGAATGGCATCCAGAAGAAGACAAGAGGTATGTTCATAACTTCAAAAATATTGCCAAGGGTCAAAAGTTTGCAAAAGTACAAGGTTGTGATTGAGATGGCAAACAACATTAACCTGTATGCGCATGGGGATGACATTGAGAAGATGTTAAAGGGGGTTTCTGAGGAACTGCCTAATGAGGAGTAGTTAGAGTTGGACCAGTTATACATAGCTGAAAGAGACACAAGAGAAAAGATAATCGCATTAGAATAAAAAGAACCTTCAATAAAATTTACAGTGAAAAGATTGGTAGAAACTTTTGCAGAACTCAACAAGCTCCTTAAAAGACATTGAGAACATAGATCCCAATGCTGAATGTTTTCCATGATACATTATCTGCTTATAAGCTAATCTATAATAAAAAATAAATAAATAAGAAAGACACCATAAATGTATTTCTGAAAATACACTTCCTCAAGAAGAGGCTCAGGAAAGTCCTTTAAGAGATGTTCCAGAAGAAGGCATACCAACTCCACGCATGTTATTGCTCCTGAAACATCACTGTGGGACAAGATATAAGAGTGGATGACAGTGATAATGATGATCCAGACCTTGTGTTGACCTAAACTAAGGTGTATTGTGTTTTAGTTTTGTGTGTGTGTTTTAGTTTTTAACAAAAAGTTTAAAAAGTAAAAAAAAAACAAACACCTATAGAATAAGAATATAAGAAAAACATAATTTGTATAGCTATATGTTGTGTTTATGTTTTAAGCTGTTATTACAAAAGAGTTGAAAAGTTTAAATAATTAAAAAGTTTGTAAAGGAAAGGATTACAGTAAGCTAAGGGTAATTATTGAAGAAAAAATAAATTTAGTGTAATTTGAGTGGAGAGTGTTTATTGTCTTGAGTAGGACACATTACTCTCTTAGGTCTTCACATTCATTCCCATCTCACTCACTGATGCATACAAAGCAACTTCCAGTCCTGCAAGCTTCATTTATGGTAAGTGTCCTACACAGATGCACCATTTTTTTACCTTTTATATTGTATTTTTACTACTGCACTTTTTTTATGTTTAGATACACAAATACCATTGTGTTATGATTGCTTAAAGTATTTAGTACTATAATATGCAATAGGCTAGGAGAAATAAGCTATATCACATAGCAGATGAGTAGTAAAGTAGACTATACCATCTTGGTTTGTCTCAGTGTGCTCTAGGATGTTTACACAATGATAAAATTGCTTAATGACAAATTTGCTTAATCATGCATTCTTAGAACAGATTAATGTTATTAAGCAATGCATGATTGTAGCCCCACTTACTGATTTTTGTTTTTGTTGTTTGTCCTTTGAGTAATATAATAAATATATATCAATATATCATAGCCAAAACCAATGTTAGTGAGCTTCTTCATATATTTTCTTCTAGAAGTTTATGGTGTCAGGTCTATGTCTTCAATTCACTATAAGTATATTAATGAAAAATAAAGGTCTAATTTTATTTTTCTGCATGTGTTTGTCCAGTTTCCCCAGCACCATTTATTTAAGAGACTATTTTTTTCCATGGGGTGTTTTGGAGCCTTTATCAAATATTAGTTGACTGAACTGAAAACAAATCTACCAGATGATTCAGCAATTGCACTTCTGAGTGTATACTTAAAGGAAATGAAAACTGTTAAAGAACTACACACAATCTGTTTCCAAAAAAGATAGTGCTTAACTGAAGTCATGAGCATATTATTCACTTATAGGGTGAGGCAGTTTGTTTTATTTTTATTTTTTAATTATTTGCTGAGGCTTTGTAATTTCACCTTTCAGTGTTAGGTCCACAAATAAGCTGAAATTAATTTTAGCATTGGGTAAAAATATGAATGAGTTTTCTTTCTTATCTTAGACATTTTTCCAGTTGATCAAGCATAACCAATATCACATTATCTGAATTACTGCCTTTATTGTGAGTCTTGAAATAATGTAACATAAGTCCTCCCACTTCACTTTTAAATTTCAAGATTGTTTTTGAGATTTAAGGTCTTTTGTATTTCTATAAAAGTTTTATAATTGTCTATTTTATCAGAAAAATAAAATTTTTATTAGGAATTTGGTAGGTTTGCAAATAAATTATCTTATAATTAATACCGATTTCTACCAAATAAAAGCTATTTAGGAATTTGGGAATTTGTTGAATATACAAATAAATTATTTTTATTTTTCAATTATTTTTATAAAATTGTATTTACCTTCATTTATTCAGATCATCTTTAATTTCTGTGAGAATGTTTTTATTTTTCAATGATGTTATCTTTCATGTATTTTGTAATATTAATTTCTAACAACTTTATTTTTTTATTTAATACAAAGATATTTATTTATTTATTTATTTATTTATTTATTTATTTATTTATTTAGAGAGAGGGGCAGAGAGACAGACACAGGAAGGGAGAGAGAGAGAGTGTGGGGCAGGAGATGAGAAGCGTCAAGTCATAGTTGCTTCATCTTAATTGTTCATTGATTGCTTCTCATACATTCTTTGACCAGGGGGCTCAAGCCAAGCCAATGACATCTTGCTTAAGCTAGAAACATTGGGCTTAAACCAGTGACCTTGGGCTTCAACCAGTGACCCCAGGATCATGTTGATAATCCCATAGTCAAGCTGGTGACCCTGTTCTCAAGCTGGCGACCTTGTGGTTTCAATACTGGGACCTCAACATCCTAGGTTGGTGCTCTATCCACTGCACCACCACTGGTCAGGCAATACAAAGGTTTTTATAAACTTTATACAAAATTGTTTGATTCTACTATATAGAGATACAATTGATATTGAAACCTTGAATAATGTGATCTTATTAAACAGTCATTGTATCCATAAGAAAAGACAGTTTTCATACTTCTTTTTCAAACTATAAGCTATTAACATTTGTTGTTGTTGTTGTCTATTTATCTTGCAAAAGCCTCAAGTAAAATCTTAAACAGAAGTAGTTAAAGCAAACTTCTATGCCTTTTCTGATGTTGGAGATGCATTTTATCTCATTGAGGATGTTTCCTTCTATTCTTAAATTGTTGAGACTCTATTGTGTGTGATTGTTAAAAATGTCAAATAAAATTTTTTCATCTATTGAGTTCTTCATATGGGGTTTTTACTCCTTTATTCTTTTGTTATAATTGATTATAGTGATTGATTTTAGAATCTATAGAAAATATAATTCTACATAAGGAACTGTATACTTATTTTTTATATTACTTGATTTAATATACTGACATTTTATTTTTACATTTATGTTCTTCACTGATCTTTATATCTTTTATTTTCTAACATTTTTTTTCAGATTTTTCTATCAGAGTGATGGTCTCAGAGAAGCCTCAGTCTAGAGCTAATTTTGACTCAATACCAAGGCAATATTCTTTTGAGTACTGATTTTCAGTACATTATAAAATGTTTTTATTTGGAATGATGGAAACATAAATTATTCCTGTCTTTCCATTCTAAAAATTATTCCAACTGTTCCTTCCTAGTTATTTGCTCCCAACCATGGGTAGTTTTCTCACACACATGGTTCAATAACTGTTTAGTTGAAGACATAAAAGAAACTTTTTCTGAATATGAAGCTGTCTTTCCTTTCTCTGTGCATTTGTGCTCCCCATATAGCTTTCTCTTTTATGGTACTCTGTCCACAAATTCTTGCCACCTTAGAATAGCAAAATTTTTAATGATATCTTCTCAACTAAGAGAGACTGCACATCTCATTGGGTTCACTCTCCTGTACTGCAGCCTAGAAACCATAGGCAGTAAGCACGGCAATCACCTCATTTGTTTTCCTTTTATCAGAAATCACTGCCCCTTTCTGCTTGTTAGTCAATGTCTGAAAACTATTTCACATAGTTAGCCTAGATTTTTAGTTGTTTAAGAAGAGAAAAATATTGCTGCATAATAATTG